>NC_135716.1:146062767-146662767 GCF_964656455.1 Halichoerus grypus | reverse complement strand
TAAATAACAAGATTTCCCCCTTTTTTATGGCTGAATAAAATACCATTGTGTATATAAACTACATTTTCTTCATTCACCCATTAAGGGACATTTAGGTTGTTTCCATGTCTTGGCTATTGTAAATAATGCTGCAGTGAACATGGGGATACAGATATGTTTTTGAGTTAGTGTTTTCATTTTTTTTTTTTTTTTTTTGGATGAATACCCAGGAATGGAATTGCTAGGTAATATGGTAGTTCTGGTTTTAATTTTTCAAAGAACGTTCATACTGTTTTTCATAGTAGATGCATCAATTTATATTCCCACCAATATTACACAAGGGTTTTCTTTTCTCCACATCCATACCAACAGTTGTTATCTCTTGTCTTTTTGATAGCCATTCTAACAGGTGTGCGGTGATGTCTCATTGTGAGTTTGATTTGCATTTTCCTGATGATTAGTGATGTTGAGCACCTTTTCATGTACTTGTTGGCCATGTGTATATCTTCTTTGGAAAAATGTCTGTTCAGATCTTCTGCCCCCTTCTTTAATCAGATTGTTCTATTGAGTTTTATGAGTTCTTTATGTATTTTATTTTTTATTTTTTTTTAAATTTTATTTCTGACAGAGAGCACAAGCAGAGGAAGCAGCAGGTAGAGGCAGAGGGAGACGCAGGCTCCCCGCTGAGCAGGGAGCCTGATGCGGGGCTCGATCCCAGGACCCTGAGATCATGACCCGAGCCGAAGGCAGACGCCTAACTGTCTGAGCCACCCAGGCGCCCTTCTTTATATATTTTAAATATTAACCCCTTAGCAGATATATAATTTGCAAGTATTTTCTCTCATTCTGTAGGTTGCCTTTTTATTTTGTTGATGGTTTCCTCTACTGTGCAGAAGTTTTTTAGGTGATGTAGTCCTACTTGTTTATCTTTGCTTTTATTGTCTTTGGTTTTGGTGTCAAATCAGAAAAAAAAAAATCATTGCCAAGACCAATGTCAAGGAACCTCCATGTCCTTTGTGACTTGATAGCTCATTTCTTTGTATTTATGAATAATATTTTATTGTATGGGTGTACCACAGTTTGTTTATTCATTCAGCTATTGAATGGCATCTTGGTTGCTTCCCATTTTTGGCAATTGTAAGTAGAGTTGTTATAAACATTCGTGTGCAGGTTTTTGCTTGGACATAAGTTTTCAGCTTGTTTGTATAAATACCTAGGAACATGACTGCAGGATCATATGGTAAGCTTATGTTTCTCTTTGTAAGAAACTGCTAAACTGTCTTCCAAAGTGGTTGTACCTTTTTGTATTCTCATCAGCAATAAACAAGAGTTCTTCTTGCCCCACGTCTTCGTCTGCATTTGGTGTTGTCAATTTTGGATTTTAACCATTCATATAGATGTGTGGTAGTTTCTCATTTTTGTTTTAATTTGCAATTCCCTAATGACATATGATGGTGAACATCTTCTCATATGCTTATTTGCTGTCTGTATATCTTCTTTGATGAGGTGTCTATTCAGATCTTTTGTCCAATTGGGATGTTTGTTTTCTTACTGAATTTTAAAAGTTCTTTTTGTATTTCATAAGTTACAAGGTTTTTTAAATCAGATATGGTGTACAAATATTTTCTCCTAGTCTATGTTCCTTTCATTCTTAGACATATTCACTTTTAATTATTTTAGAAGTATTTTAATACTATTTTAATTTTTTAATTAAATTTTAATACTATTTTAAATTTAATACTAATTTAATTTTAATACTTCTAAAATATTTAGAAGTATCTCTGGGTATTTTAGAATGGGTAATTAAGAACATTTTCTTAAAATTTTTTTCTTTTTCTTTTCTTTTTTTTAAGTAATCTCTGTGCCCAACATGGGGCTTGAACTCGTAACCCCAAGATCAAGAGTCATGTGCTCTACTGACTGAACCAGCCAGGCTGCCCCTTAACTAAACATTTTTACATAATACATTTCAGTAGAATTTCTTTGCTCTTTCTTGATTATAAGTGTTAGAAATGATTTGTTAACTTTTCAATTATGATTTTACTTCTGTATTTTCTTATTTTTTGTTTGTCTTTCCAATTTGAGTCTAAAAACTCAGTGAAGGTAAGGATATTTTCTGCCTTGATTGCTGCTGTATCCTCAGCCCTAGCATATAATGGGTGCTTACAGAATTTTTGTTGGATAAACAAACAAGTGAATGAATACTATCTCTTAAAGCAGCAGTACATCTTTCTATGTAACACCGTGAGTCTTCAGATGATGGTGTCAAATTCAGAATATAATGGATGTAAGATCTTTGGAAAATATTTTAAATTAGTTGTGTATGTTTCTCTTATTTAAGGACAGATTCAAACCAAAATGAGTTTATTTTCCTGATTTCATATTTACTTACCTATTGATGGGAAACAATAGATATGAGAGTAAGAAATGGATGCTTTAAATAGAATATTCCTCGGTAATTCAGTTTTCCTTATACTCTGCCTAAAAACCTGTCTTATAATTGGCATTATGATCTGAACCACTCCAGCATGGTAGAACAGGAAAAACATTTGGATTAACCTTGGTTTCTAAAGAAGTTAGGGAAATATTTTCCATTCATGTCCTTCAAAAGGTTGTGTAATGGCTAGAAGTTGGCCTCACCCATGTCATAGCACTTACCACACAGTGTTATCTCTGTCCTTCTCATTGGACTATAAGGATCTTGAGATTGATTCTGATTTATCTTTTGTCCCCAGCGTCTTGCACAATATGTGTCACCTACATATTGCTCAATAAATGTTAATAAGTGAATGCCAGATCATTAATTTACTTAAACATTGAATGCTTGTATTTTTTTGTCACTGTGCTTGGTGCTGAGTTTACATGGATGACATTGTGATCCCTACCCTTAGGTAAAGATTAGTGGGTAACCAAAAGCAAACAAATGTATAATTATGAATTACCATGAGGGCTATGAAGGAAATTAACAAGGGAGGATAATATAAAAGATGGAGGGGGAAGGCAGATCTGGGAAGGCCTCTGAGAAATGACATTTTGGATGACACATGAAAGTTGAGTCAGCCATTCAAAGTACAGAGAGGAAAATGCTTTGGGAAGAGAGAACAGCTGGACTAAGCTAAGAAGGCACTTATACAAGAAACTAAAAGGAATCCAGTATGGTTAAAGGCAAGAGTCACATAAAAAGAGCTTGGAGAGGAAGCCAGGGAATAGATCATGTAGTGTTCTGCAGGTCATGTGAGGAATACAATGGGAAACCATGGGAATGGATGAGCTTACTTAGGGAGGAGTTTATAGAGGGAAGAGAAGGGGCCCAAGGCTGAGCCACTGAGGTCAAGCGGAGGAGGACCCAGTACAAGTGACCGAGGAGGCATGGCAACCAAGAAAATGTGGTGTCTTGCATGTATCATATGATCTCACTGATATGAAGAATTCTTAATCTCAGGAAACAAACTGAGGGTTGCTGGAGTGGGGGTGGGGTGGGAGGGATGGGGCGGCTGGGTGATGGACACTGGGGAGGGTATGTGCTCTGGTGAACGCTGTGAATTGTGCAAGCCTGTTGAATCACAGATCTGTACCTCTGAAACAAATAATGCAATATATGTTAAGAAAAAAAAAGCAGGAGGGGAAGAATGAAGGGGGGGAAATCGGAGGGGTAGATGAACCATGAGAGACGATGGACTCTGAAAAACAAACTGAGGGTTCTAGAGGGGAGGGGGGCGGGAGGATGGGTTAGCCTGGTGATGGGTATTAAAGAGGGCACGTTCTGCATGAAGCGCTGGGTGTTATGCACAAACAATGAATCATGGAACACTACATCAAAAACTAATGATGTATGGTGATTAACATAATAAAAAAATTTTTAAAAAATGTGGTGTCTTGGAAATCAAAAGAAGAATGTAGTTTGTCAAAGGAGAGGAGTTATTACCTAATATAAAGGGCTGTTGGGAAGTCAAGAACATGTGGACAGGAAAAGGGACCAGTGGACTGGTCTATATCAGCCTCTGAAAAAAGCAGACTTGGTACAGCTGTGGATACAGAAGCCAGAATGGGTTGAAAATGGGGGATGAGCTGAAAATGGAGTAAGAAGTGAGGAGGTAGAGATGGTTTTTTCAAGAAGTTCTGCTGTGAGGGAGAATAGAAAAAAATGGAGCACTTACTACATGAAGATGGTTATAGATGAATTTTTTTTTTTTAAGATTTTGTCAGAGCGTGGGAACACAAGCAGAGGGAGAAGCAGGCCGAGCAAGGAGCCCGATGCGGGACTCAATCCCAGGACCCTGGGATTATGACCTGGGCCGAAGGCAGACTCTTAACCAACTGAAACACCCAGGCGTCCCTATAGATGAATTTTTTAAAGGATGGGAAATACTTACTATTGTACTTACGTAATGTAATGAATGATCCTCTAGACAGGATGTTTTGGGAAAAGGGGATTGATCAAAGGAAGAGCAAAATCCTTGAGAAGGCCAAAGGGATGGGATCTGTGCACATGTTGAGGGTTTGATCTTCAACAGGGGAAAGGAAGAGAAGTTGGGGACTGATAAAGGTAGGATTATGGATTTATTGATGAGAGCATGAAGACATTTACATCTGCTTGGCTCATACTTCATATAGAAAATATAAACACTGAGAGAGGTAAAGTAGGTGATGAAGGTTTGAGAGGGGCAAGATAGTTACCTTTGAGTAGGAAAGTAAAACCTAGTTAGAGAATTGAAATTTTGTTAGCCCTGTGAGACTGGGTATCAAATTTTCAGTCATTTTATACTAGTGCAGTCTGACTTCATGGGATAAGGTATTTGTCTTTGGAGACATTGTGAGCTTGTTATGTTTGCAATACAAGCAATTATTGGTGAAGCAAGAAAAGTTCTATAGGGCCAATCTATGCTGCCATCTCTCTATCCATTTCCATTTATTTCGATTAATTCAGCAAGCATTTACTTATTGCTTAGTGTTCTGTTTTCAACCAAAGAGATGAAAGAAAAAAGGAGAATGGCTACCCTATTAAAACATACTGCTCATGCTTCCATAGATGACAAAACTTAAATATATGAAATAAATAATAAAACAATTACAAAGCTGCACATGCTTTGTGGTGGGAAGCAGATAGACAACGATGGCGGTGGTAGTAGTGGTGAGAATGAGATGCCTAATATTTATTGAGTGTTGATTGTGAGTCAGGCACTTTTCTAGATGCTACTTATCTTATTTAGTATACATCACACCCTGTGAAGTAACTAGGGTTATAATCCACATTTTTACAAAGGATGAAATAGGCCTACAAAAATTAACTTGTTCAGAATCACACAGCCAATAAGTGGAGTTAGGATTCATACTTAGGCTCTTTGACATGTAGAGCCCGTACTCCAAAACAATATGCAATGGTTTCAGGGAAAAACAAACAATAAGGGAGTGATAAAATTGAGGTCCTTAACTTAGTAAGAGCCACTGTAGCAACACTTGGACCTAGGACTACAGAGCTCCTAAGCAGCCAGCTAAGAGGGAAACAGAAGGTAGCGAAACCTTTGGTACCTACTCTGTAAGTTATCATCTTCCTCGTAAGTCCATGTGAAAGGTATATTATTCCTGTTTTCCAGTTGAAGAAACTGAGATAGTGGAACTAGGAACCAGTCAGTGTTTTTTTTTTTTTTTATAACTCATGCTCTTTAAATAGTTGACAGGATAAAAATGAAACAACTCAGTAGGTTTTATGGTGATTTTTATATTGTTTTCTTAGCATTTCTTAGAGGAATGTCTGTATTTATACCATGTTTTCAAAGCAATATATTTCAAAAAGAAAGTTGAAAAATATCTGGTACTTATTTTATTAGATGGCAATTTCTTATTTTTAAAAAAGTTACATGTTAAATTACAATTTACTTTTGAGTAACTTGAGTTACAGTCAGTTTTGTTTAACATTTGAGAATTTGGGTAGTGAATACAGAATAATCTTCATAAGAATCTGAGTAAAAAGCACATTAGGATAATCTGTTGGTTTATAACTTCAGAGATCAATTTTCTCAAGGTTTGTTTTGTTCTCTGATATTAAAACATGACCTCTGGTTGTGCTCCTTGGGAAGCAGAGAAGTAGTAATTTCTTACACTGAAAGTTTTTTGAAATGTATTAAGAGCATTATAAAGAGCAAAAGAGATCAATATTTCTCAACACCTAGATTCAGAATAACTTTACAGCCATTTGCTAGCTTCTTTATGATCTCAGGCAAGACACTTTGATCATCTGTAAAATAAAGATGATAATACTTAGCTTGCACAATTATATAATAAAGATCTGCTGAATGGATTAATTATGAGTATTAGAAGTAATAAATATGTTACCTAGCACTATATTTAGTGGATTATCATTAAATGGTAACTTACTATTTTAATTATGTCTTTATGGAAAATTGCCTGTAGTTTCTTTATAAAGTGTTTTTTGTTGTTGAGTTGTAGAGTTCTCTGTATATTGTGGATATCAATTTTCTGTCAGCTATCTGATTTGCAAATCTTTGATTCCATAAGTTACCTTTTTACTCAGTTGATAGTGTGTCTTGATGCAACAAAGTTTTAAATTTTGATGTTCAGCCTGTTTCTTTTTTTTTAACCTGTTTTTTTCTTTTGTTGCCTATGCTTTTTGTATCATATCCAAGAAATCATTGCCAAACCAAATGTCATGAAGCTATTCCCCTATATTTTCTTCTAAGAGTTTTATAGTTTTAGCACTTATATTTAGTTTTTTGATCCACTGTGAGTTAATTTTTGTATGTTAAGAGTCAAATTTCATTCTTTTGAATGTGGATATCTAGTTTCCCCAGCACCATTTATTCAAAACACTGTGCTTTGCTTGGTGAACTGTCTTACACCCATGTCAAAATCATTTGACTATATATATGTGAGAGTGTATTTCTGGGCTCACTGTTTTATTCCATTGTTCTTTTTTTTTTTTTTTTTTTAAAGATTTTATTTATTTGAGAGAGAGAGAATGAGAGACAGCATGAGAGGGAGAGGAGGGTCAGAGGGAGAGGAGGGTCAGAGGGAGAAGCAGACTCCCCGCCGAGCAGGGAGCCCGATGTGGGACTCGATCCCGGGACTCCAGGATCATGACGTGAGCCGAAGGCAGTTGCTTAACCAACTGAGCCACGCAGGCGCCCCTATTCCATTGTTCTTGATGTCTGTGTTTATACTAATATACTGTTTGATTACTGTAGCTTTGTAGTAAAGTTTGAAACCATAAAGTGAGAATCTTCCAGCTTTGTTCTTTGTCAAGATTATTTTGGCTATTTGGGATCCCTTGAGATTCCATAGTAATTTAAGGATGGATTTTTCTATTTCTGTGAAGATCATCATGGGGTTTTGATAGAGATAACATTGAATCTGTTGGATAACTTTGGATAGTGGATAGTACAGATATCTTTTTTTTTTTTTTTTTTTAAGATTTTTAAAATTTATTTTGAGAGAGAGTGAGTGCACAAGCTAGTGTGGGGAGGAGCAGAGGGGCAGGAGAAGGAGAGGGAGAGAATCTCCAGCAGGCTCCATGCTGACTGCAAGCCCAACTCAAGGCTGGATCTCACCACCCTGAAATCATGACCTGAGCCAAAACCAAGAGTTAGTCGCTCAACGAATGAGCCACCAAGGCTCCCCAGATAGTATGGATATCTTAACAGTAATGTCTTCCAATTGATGAATTGTCTTATTACATATTTATATCTTTAATTTTTTTCAGCAATCTTTTGTTATTTTCAGTGTACAAGTCCCTTACCCCCTTGGTTAAGTTAATTCCTAAGTATTATATTCTTCTTTTTTTTTTTTTTAAAGATTTTATTTATTTATTTGAGAGAGACTGAGAGAGAGAGCACATGAGAGGGGGGAGGGTCCGGAGGGTCAGAGGGAGAAGCAGACTCCCCGCCGAGCAGGGAGCCCGATGTGGGACTCGATCCAGGGACTCCAGGATCATGACCTGAGCCGAAGTCAGTCGCCCAACCAACTGAGCCACCCAGGCGCCCCTAAGTATTATATTCTTCTTGATGCTACTGTAAATGGAATAATTTTCTTAATTTCATTTTTGGCTTGTTCATTATTAGTGTATAGAAATACCGCTGATTTTTGGGGGTGCCTGGGTGGCCTAGTCAGTTAAGCATCCGACTTGGTTTTGGATGGGGTCATTATCTCAGGGTCATGGGATCAAGCCCCAAGTCTGGCTGTGCTCAGCGGGGAGTCTGCTTGAGATTCTCCACCCTTCCCCCCACGGCTTCTCCCCCTGCCCATGTGCTCTCTCTTTCTCAAATAAATAAATAAATCTTAAAAAAGAAATACAACTGATTTTTGTGGGTTTACTTTATATCCTGCAAGCTTGTTGAATTTATTAGTTTTTACAGTTTTGTGTGTGGAATCTAGTATTTTTTTACATATAGGATCATGTCATCTGTAAACAGATGATTTTACTTCTTCATTTCCAATTTGAATGCCTGTTTGTTTTCCTTGCCTAATTGCTCTGGCTAAACTTCAGAAACTAAAATTGACTGTAGTGGTAAAAGTGTATATCCTTGTCTTGTTCCTACATTAGAGGAAAAGCTTTCAGTCTTTCACTGTTATGTATGTTAGCTGTGAATTTTTTATATGTGGCCTTTTATGTTGAGGTAATTTCCTTCTAAGTTTGTTGCATGGTTTTATCATGTAAATGTGTTGAATTTTGTTAAATGCTTTTTCTGTGTCAGTGATCATGTGGATTTTTTCCCATTCTATTAATGTTGTGTCTTACACTGATTGATTTTCCTATGTTGAACCATCCTTACATTCAAGGAGTAAATCCCACTTGATCATAATCCTTTTAATGTGCTGCTGAATTTGGTTTGCTAGTATTGTATTGAGAATATTTTTTGCATCAGTGTTCATAAGGGATTTTGGTCTATAGTTTTCTTGTAGTGCCTTTGTTTGGCTTTCATATCAGGGTAATGCTGGCCTCATAGAAAGTTAGGGAGGGCTCTTTCCTTTTCAGTTTTTGGGAAGAGTTTGAGGATTGATGTTCTTTAAATGTTGGTAAAATTTACCAATGAGGCCATTTTATTTGGAACTTTTTTGTTGTTGAGAAGTTTTTGATTATTAATTTAGTCTCCTTTCTAGTTATAGATGTATTTTGATTTTCTATTTCTCCCTGATTCAGACATGGCAGGTTTTGTATTTTTAGGAATTTGTCCATTTCATCTAGGTGGGTCACAGTTTTTTTCCAAAGATTTATTTATTTATTTTAGAGCGAGGGAGCACACAAGTTATCATGGGTAGGGGGAGGAGAGGGGTGAAGGGAGAGAGGTAGAGAGAGTCTTAAGGAGACTCCACATGGAGCCCAGCATAGTCTCAATCTCACAATGCTGAGATCACAACCTGAGTGGAAACCAGGAGTCGGATGCTTAACCAACTGTTCCACCTCGGTGCCTGTCACAATTTTTTTTTTAAGTAATCTCTGCACTTAACACGGTGCTCAAACTTATGACCCTGAGATCCAAGAGTTGCATGCTCTACCAACTGAGCCAGCCAGACACCCCAGGCACAATTTTTTTTAAGCCAGAAGAAAATTATTTGAAAAACGCAGAGTAGGATATTGAGTCTTAAATGGCTTCCTTTGATAGAACAAATCAGAAGTTGGTTACAGAATGTCAAATGACAAGTGTCTTTTGTTAAAACCATCACATTTTCAGTATATAAGTGGGCAAAAGAGGTTTAAGTGGGTTAGTAGACAGTAGAGAAATATTTAAATTTATTAGTTATTAAGAGGTAGAAATGAAAATTTCATACTTATACAGGGAAAAATAGAAAATGTTGATAATACTCAATGTAGGTGATGTTAAGTTGAAATCAGCATGTTTATACATTTAAAATACCACATGTGGTGCGCTTGGGTGGCTCAGCTGGTTAAGCGACTACCTTCGGCTCACGTCATGATCCTGGAGTCCCGGGATCGAGTTCCACATCAGGCTCCCTGCTCAGCTTCTCCCTCTGACCCTCCCCCTTCTCGTGCTCTCTCTTTAATAAATAAATAATTTAAAAAAATAAAATGCCATATGTATCAGTTCTTGGAGCTAATAATTCCTTTTGGGGAAAGTAATTCCTAAAGAACAAGAACTGTAAGACAAAAAGATGTTCATTTTAGTGTTACTTTATTTAATTAATTTATTAAGCTCAAAGGGCTTCTTCTTTTTTTTTTTTGTAAGTAGGCTCCATGCTAGCCAGCATGGGGCTTGACGTCACAACTCTGAGATCAAGACCTGAGTTTGAGATCAACAGTTGGACACTTAACCAGCTGAGCCACCCAGGCGCCCCTAGTGTTACTTTAAATAGCAAGTACATTTGAAACAATTTCTGTCCAAAATTGGATAATGTAAATATGATACATACCTTTGATTTGACCATTAAAAATAATTATGATAAGGCAGTATGGAAAATGTCTAATGATATATGAATAAAATAAAATGCAAACTCATAGTTATGCTTTGTTTATAATAATAAAAGTTATTCTTGGGCATAAAAACATGTATATATAAAGCAAACACGTAAAATTCAAAACAAGTAATTTTAATTGGAATTCTGGGTAATTGTTCTCTTTTTCTGTTTTTAATTTTTTTTTTTTTTTTAAAGATTTATTTGTTTGACAGACACAGCGAGAGAGGGAACACAAGCAGGGGGAGTAGGAGAGGGAGAAGCAGGCTTCCCGCAGAGCAGGGAGCCCGATGTGGGGCTCGATCCCAGGACCCTGGGACCATGACCTGAGCCGAAGGCAGACACTTAACGACTGAGCCACCCAGGCACCCCTGTTTTTAATTCTTAATAGTGGTTCTTAGTATTGATTCGATTAAAAATAATTCAGGATGGGGGTGCCTGGGTGGCTCAGTGGTTAGGGGTCTGCCTTCGGTTCAGGTCATGAGTCCTGGGATCGAGCTGCACGTTGGGCTCCCTGCTCAGCAGGAAGCCTGCTTCTCCCTCTCCCACTCTGTCAAATAGGTAAATAAAATCTTAAAAAAAAAAATTTCAGGATCTATGAAATAGTCTTCCCAGAAAAAGCATATTCGAATCTGATTAATTTCTAGATCTATCAATTTATAGGAAATAGAGAAATGCATTAAAAAACATCACCACAAAAAGGCAATCAATGAAATCCATATTGTGGGAAAGTACAGGACAAATGACTCAGTTCTTTCATAAAATATTGTTGAAGGAGAACCTATATAATAAAAGAGACTTGAGACATTTACTAATCATAGTATATGGCCCTCTTTGATTTCTGCTTCAAGCATAACATTAAAAAGCTAAATAAAATTTAAAAACATACAATAATAATGCAGCATTAAATGTATAAATTAGAAAAGGAAGATCTAAAGTCAGTCATCTAAGCTTCCACCTTAGGAAACTAGGATCAGTGATGTTGATAACGGCAGAGACTAGGCATGTGTTGGGAGGGGTATATGGAATGCCCTATAATATCTGCTTCATTTTGTTGTGAACCCAAAACTGCTCTAAAAAAGGGAATCTATTAAAAAAAAGTCTATTAAAAATGTTAACATTGTTCAGATATTTGTTATTAAGAAATTGTTAATTTTAAGAAATCTTAATTTTAAGATATGGTACTGTTATATTAAAATAGTCCCTGTGTTTCAGAGACATATATTGAAATATTTAAAGATGAAATGATATGAGATTTATTTCAAAATGATTAAATGAGGGAGAAGTAGGTGAGGATTTGCTTTAATAATTGTTTCATCTGGGCACTGGGCACTTAGGGGTTTTTTATGCTGTTATGTGTATTTTTATATGATTGAAAATTTCTGTAATAAAAAGTTTTAAAAATGCAGAGTGGCCAGAATATGGCTTAAAAAAAAGGGACATGTTTTGATTGTTTGCCTTTTACAAATTAGCACTTTTTTTTTTTTTTTTTTTTTTTTTTAAAGATTTTATTTATTTATTTGACAGAGAGAGCGAGAGAGCACAAGCAGGGAGAACAGTAGAGGGAGAGGGAGAAGCAGGCTCCCCACCAAGCAGGGAGCCCGATGTGGGGCTCGATCCCAGGACCCTGAGATCATGACCTGAGCCGAAGGCAGACGCTTAACCATCTGAGCCACCCAGGCACCCCCAAATTAGCACTTTTTAACCTACACATAAAACTTAAAACACAATGTGTGTTATTTTAAAAATAGTAACAGGACATAAAAATTAATTTATAGCATCTTAGAGGAAATGAGTCTGGTAACCTCAAACAAGTTTAAGGTTTTATGTCGAATTTGTTTTCTTATAATTCTGGTATTGTATCTGTCTGTATAACTTGGATTGGAAATAAAATTGCAAGGTTGAATTAGAGACCTTTTGTAGCCCTTCCTGTGGTTTACTCTTAAAATGACTATTATTTTTATTTTCAGTTAATAACAGTCAAGTTGGAACAGGTGTTTGGATAGAGGCAGAGTTGGAATCAGAGCTGCTTTGGCTCTTACTACATTGGTTTTGGTATTTGCTAGTAAGCCAGGCATTTTTGCACTTAAGAGTTTTTACAAGTTGTTATTGTCACTGGTCTTTGTGAATAGCTGGATATTGGTCATTTACAAGCAAGTTTCCTGTTTTTTGTTCTTGCAAGGCAATTATTTTTTGTCATAATTACAGTCCTTTTTTAAGACCTGGGATATCACTTTTTCCACTTTCTAAGTTGGGAAGAAATAAGTGAACATTTGATGATTTGAATTTTCAAGGACTAAGTGTTATGCACACCGTAAGGGGGCATCAATAGGCACACATCGTACCTGAGTATAAAACTTGTTTATAAATTTGGTAGTAGGATTTGTTATATGGAAAGCCGTGAGTGGGAAGTTTTGAAAGGAAAGAAAAGGGAAATAAAGGCACCATCATTCACTCAGTCCCTACTATGTACTACATTTTCCATGTATTACCTCATTTAATCCTCATAAAAGCCTTACAAGGAGAATATTAACATTTAATTTTTACATATGAGGAAAAACAGGCTTGCAGAGTTTAAATTATTCCCATAAAGTTATTTGGGCAGTGAATGATAAAGTTGAGATTGAAATCCAGAAATGCCACATAATGGAAATTTACATGTAAACACACAGATGGTCAGAGATAAACAAATACCTTACGATCTCCCTTATATGTGGAATCTAAAAATAAAACAAAAAACCAAAACCCCCAAACCCTAAGCTCATAGAGACAGGGAGGTAATAAGGGTAGAGATGGGGTAAAATGGCAAAATGGGTGAAGGGAATCAAAAGGTACTGACTTCCAGTTATAAAATGAGTAAGTCATGAGGATGTAATGTACATATAGCAACTATAGTTAATAATACTGTATTGCATATTTAAAGTTTGCTAAGAGAGTGAATCCTAAAAGTTGTCATAACAAGAAAAATTCTGTAACTATGTATGATGGCATATGTTAACTAGACTTTATTGTGGTGATCATTTTGCAATATATACAAATACTGAGTCATTATGTTGTACACCTGAAACTAATATAATGTGTGGCAGCTATACCCCAATTTAAGAAAACATTAAACTCTACATTACAAAGAATAAACCTTAATATATGTAAACAACAAAATAAAGGAACGGACCTCAGTAAAAAAAAAAAAAATACATAAATGAAAGATTTTAACCAGTACTTAGCTGAAACATTGAATAGCATATGTATTATAAATCATCATAATTTGTCTCTTTACAAAGACAAATGTATCTATGATATAGCCCTTCCCAGATAAGTCCCCATTAATGTTTGTTTCTCCACTCATATTCATGTGTGCAATAACTTCAGTAATCAAGGAAGCAGTAAACATTTGTTAAGTACCTATTTTATTTCAGGCACTGTGATATCAGTATTTTTTTTTTTAATTTTAATTTTTTTTAAAAAAGATTTTATTTATTTATTTGACAGAGACACAGCAAGAGAGGGAACACAAGCAGGGGGAGTGGGAGAGGGAGAAGCAGGCTTCTCGCGGAGCAGGGAGCCCAATGTGGGGCTCGATCTCAGGACACTGGGATCATGACCTGAGCTGAAGGCAGACGCCCAACGACTGAGCCACCCAGGTGCCCCTGTGATATCAGTATTAAAATACTTTAGTTCTTGGGGCACCTGGGTGGCTCAGTTGTTAAGCGTCTGCCTTCGGCTCAGGTCATGATCCCAGGGTCCTGGGATTGAGCCCCGCATCGGGCTCCCTGCTCCGCGGGAAGCCTGCTTCTCCCTCTCCTGCTGTGTCTCTCTTTGTCAAATAAATAAATAAAATCTTAAAAAAAATAAAAATAAAAAAAATAAAATACTTTAGTTCTTTACTTCATGAAGTTTACATCCTAGCTTGGGAAAATGGAGAATAAGTTAAATAAATGTAATAGATTGCAGTAGATTGTGTTAGTTGTGATAATAAAAGTATATGGCATGATATTTTGGTAGTATAATAAGTTTGTATGTGCAAATATGTAATTCTGTATTTCTAGAACTGACTTTTTGACTCTCTAGCTCAGAGAACTGGGGAAGGTACTTAGATGACGTTTGCAATGTGAGGTAGGATATTTTTGTTTGTCACGGTGACTGGGGCTACTACCGGTGTTTAGTAATCTGGGATCTGGGCTTTTAAACGTCCTGTGTTAAGCGGAACAGTGCTGTGCAGTGAAGAATTGGCTGACCTAAATGCCAAGAATGCCCTTGTTTTTTTTTTTTTTTTTTAAAGATTTTATTTATTTATTTGACAGACAGAGAGATAGCAAGAGCAGGAACACAAGCAGGGCGAGTGGGAGAGGGAGAAGCAGGCTTCCCGCCGAACAGGGAGCCCGATGTGGGACTCGATCCCAGGACCCTGGGATCATGACCTGAGCCGAAGGCAGACGCTTAACGACTGAGCCACCCAGGCGCCCAAGAATGCCCTTGTTGAGAAACACTAACTAACCTGATTCATGGCAAACAATTCATCTTGGTCTCATCAGGCAACTTTAGTATTATCCCGTAATTTTAAATCCAAGATTATTAACCTGTTCTCAGTTGGTTCAAATCTCTTAGATTCTATCTATTCCATGGTACTAATTCTAATAACCTGAGGAGCTTATTACATGATAGTATTTGTCTTTTTGAGAATAAGAGCCAGCATTTCCAGGTCAATCTTCTATTTTATGTTGTGGTACACTTCTGTGTCAGTCATAGGCACTGTCCTGTGGTAGTTTTGTGGTGTATGTTACATTTGATCCCATGTAGTTCTCTGGCATGGGTGATAATGCATCCCTTTGCCTGACTCCCATTTTCTTGCCATTGTAGGTAGTTTCTTGGTAAGTCATCCACTTTTCTACTAACTTTCCTGCTCTAATTTCCTTGGAGACACTATTGTTAGGCTCATTGAATATTGGGAAGGATGGGTAGTCTTAGGTCCTTCTGTTTAACTGCATAATGCTGCCCCCTAGCTTGCTTTTACAAAAGGATATCTTTGTTTTGGGGTTTTTTTTTCATTCTTACTTGAGGATCTTTTTACCCAAAGCAAGTCCTTTACTTTGGAAAGTTCCCAACTGTATTAGTTTGCTAGGACTGTCATAATAAAGTACCACTAGGAGCACCTGGGTGGCTTGGTCAGTTGGGCCCCGACTCTTGATTTCAGCTCAGGTCATGATCTCAGGGTGGTGAGATCGCCCCAAGTCAGGCTCCAGGCTCAGCACAGAGTCTGCTTGTCCCTCTCCCTCTGCTCCTCCCCCTACTCGCACTTGCTCTCTCGCACTCTCAAATAAATAAATAAAATCTTGACTGATGAATCACAGACCTGTACCCCTGAAACAAATGATACATTATATGTTAATTTAAAAAATTTAAAATAAAAAAATAAAAATAAAATCTTTAAAATAAAGTACCACCAACTGGTGGCTTAAATAATAGAAATTTATTGTGTCACAATTGCAGAGGTTAGAAGTCTGAGACTGAGGTGGTGACAGGGTTGGTTCCTTCTGAGGTTTGTGAGGGAAGGATCTATTCCACGTCTTTCTCCTTGGCTTGTAGGTGGGCATCTTTATGTTCACATCGTATTCTCCGCATATTGTGTCCGTATTTCCCCTTTTATAAGGTCACTGGTTCTACTGGATTAGGAGCCCACCTTAATGACCTCATTTTAACTTCAAAGGAAATTTCCTTTGAAAAGGAATTGGTAGAAACTGGTAGAAAAGAAAGCCATGCTTTCTTTCCCTAATGGGACCTGTGCACAGGGTCTGTAAAGACCCTGTTTCCAAATGAGTCACATTCTGAAATATTGAGGGTTAAGACTTCAATATATGTATTTGGGGGAGAGACGATTTAACGTATAACACCCAACTAATCCTTTTAATTCTGTTTTCCTTTTAGAATACAGAAAAGGCTCTACTCAAAATTAAAATATCCCAGTCCAACACCAAAAAAAATTATGTAAAGTAAAAAGGGGGGAAAAACCCTATTTCTGTCCAATTCTTATCCTCCAACTTGATTATTTTACTTTACTTTTCCATATGAGTAACTATATATAGAACTATCTCATTTTTTTTTTTTAAAGATTTTATTTATTTGAGAGAGAGACAGCGAGAGAGGGAACACAAGCAGGGGGAGTGGGAGAGGGAGAGGCAGACTTCCGGCTGAGCAGGGAGCCCGATGCGGGGCTCGATCCCAGGGTCCTGGGCCGAAGGCAGACGCTTAATGACTGAGCCACCCAGGCGCCCCGAACTATCTCATTCTTTTTACAGGCTAACAGCATTCCATTTAATGGTTATACTGCAGTTTAATTAACCATACCTCTACTGATGAACATTTTTGTTGTTTACAACTTTTGACTATTACAAACTGTACAGAGCTAATTCTTGTATACATTTCATCACACATTTGAATTTTTTTTTTTTTTTTTTTTTTTTGTACGATAAATCTTTCAAATTGCATGTGCTAGGGGCACCTGTGTGGCTCAGTTGGTTAAGCGTTTGACCCTTGATTTCGGCTCAGGTCATGATCGCAGGGATATGAGATTGAGCCCTGCATTGGGCTCTGCACTGGGCATGGAGCCTGCTTGAGATTCTCTCTCTCCCTTTGCCCCTCCCCCCTCTAAAATGAAAATAAAAAATAAATAAAATTTTTAAAAATTGCATGTGCTAAGTCAAAGGAAATGAACATTTAAAATTTTTAAAGATATTGGTAAAAAAAAAAAAAATAAAAAAAAAATAAAGATATTGGTAAGTTAATCCACCAATTTATACTACCACCAGGAGGATATGAGAGAAAGTTCCTCTTTTCTCTGTACCGTCAACCACCATTGGATAATATCAGTTTTTTAAAAATCTTTGTACAATAGAAAAAGAGTATCTCATTCTTTTAATTTTTATTTTGTCACATGTGATACTTAGTATATCTTTAGTCATTTTATTTATTTTTCTGTAAATTTACCTGTGTGAGTTCTTGCTTATCTTCTTTAGAGGTATTTGTATTTTTCTTATTAGTTCATTGAAGCTTTTTATATGTTATGGATCTTAGCCCTTTGTTCATTATATATAACGCAAATATTTTATCTAGTCTATTTTCTTCTTTTTGGATGTTACCATAAGTGGAATTGTTTTGTAATTTCCTTTTCAGATTGTTCATTTTTAGTGTATAGAAATGCAACTGATTCTTGTGTGTTGACTTTGTATCCTTCAACTTCACTGAATTCATTTATAAGTTTTCATAGCTTTTTTATGTGGAATATTTAGGGTTTTCTGTATATAAGTTCATATCATCTGCAAACAGATAATTTTACTACTTTCTTTCCAATTTGGATGCCTTTTATTTATTTTTCTTGCCTAATTACTTTGGCTAGAAATTGCAGTACCAGTGTTGAGTAGAGGAGGTGAAAGCAGATATCCTTGCCTCATTTCTGAACTTAAGGGAAAAGCTTTCATTTTTTCACCACTGAGTATGGTCATTGCTACGGATTTTTTGTATATGGCTTTTATTATGTTGGTAGTTTCCTTATATTTCTAGTTTTTTGACTGTTTTTATTATGAAAGGGTGTTGCATTTTGTCAAATTTTTTCTGCTTTGAGATGATTATATGGGTTTTTTTCTTTCATTCTTTTAATGTGTATTGCATTGATTGAGTTCTGTATGTTGAATAATCCCAAATCCATTCTTTTTTCTCTATACTGTAGCCATGCAGGTCTGATCATATTTTTCTCTTTGATTAAAATATTTAAGTGATTTCCCATTGCTCTGTTAAAAAACAAAATTATTATTTTTTTTTTTTTAAAGATTTTTTTTTATTTATTTATTTGAGAGAGAGAGAATGAGAGAGAGCGAGTACATGACAGGGGGGAGGGTCAGAGGGAGAAGCAGACTCCCTGCCGAGCAGGGAGCCCGATGCGGGACTCGATCCAGGGACTCCAGGATCATGACCTGAGCCGAAGGCAGTCGCTTAACCAACTGAGCCACCCAGGCGCCCAAAAAACAAAATTATTAATACAACCTATAGAACCTTTGCTTGGTTTGCCATCTTTTTTTTTTAAATTGAAGTATAGTTAATATACAGTGTTAGATTTTCATCTGTACAACATAATGATTGAACAATTCTATACATTACCCTTAATGACTGTATCCCCTGTGCTCTACTTTTCATCTCTGTGACTTATTTTATAAGTAGAAGTTTGTGCCTCTTAATCCCCTTTATTTCACCCATCCCCCCACTTACCACCCCTCTGGCAACCACCAATTCTCTGTATTTAAGTCTGTTTTTTTGTTTGTCTCTTTGTTTCTTTGTTCATTTGTTTCTTAGATTCCACACATGAGTGAAATCATATGGTTATTTGTCTTGTCTGGCCTTATCTTTATTCAGTGCCTCCCTTAACCTAAGGGCCTCTACCCACATTAACTATTTTTAGTTCCTTAATGGAGCCATGCTTTCTTTCCCTAATGGGACCTGTGCCCTCACTGTTTCCTCTGCAATATTATTGTCTCTCTCCTTGTTACCATTTTATGCATAAAAAACTATTACCTCATGTTTTATCTCTCTTATTTCCTAAATAAAACTTTCCTTGACCCTGCCAGTCAAGGTAAGGCCTAGATTACATCTTATTTTATCATGTACTTCTTTTGAAGCAAGTAATTTTATATTCACTTGTGTGATTATTACATTTCAGATTATAACCTCTGTAGACTATGAATTTCATGAAGGCAAGGGTCATACCTATTTTGTTCACTGCTACATCTGGTAGGGTATCCTGCTGCCCAGCACATAGTTGGGGCTCAGACATTTGTAACATGAATGAGTGAGTGATGGCTTCGTGGTTTTATGTCTTGATTAGATAGGTTATTGAAAGATTTCAAGATTAACATGATTAGATTCACTGTTTAGAAAATTCATTGATTGTGTGAAAGATGAATTAGAAAGACATATCTGAAAATTAGGACAGATAATTGATTATGATTATCTTCTTGGCCTCGAATAATAGAAGCCTAAATAAAGGCAAGCGGCATTAATGATGGAGAGGAAGAGATGGTATTTTGGGAGAACCATTTAAGAGGAAGAACCAACAGGACTTGGCAACTGACTAGATATAGTCATGGTGAGGGAAAGGAAAAGTCAAGTCTCAAATTAAAATTAAATGCCATATATGAATTAGTATGAAGCAGTATTACATAGTGGTTAAGAATAGAGCCTTTGCAGACTTATGTAACCTACTAGCTGTACGACTGAAAGATTTTACTTAACATTTGTTAATTGTAAATGAGTAACTTCATCGAAGTTAAATGAGATAGTATGTGTAAAAAGCTTATATTCATAGTTTGCTGTGAACTTGAAGAAGTCATTTAACCATCCAAACTCAGTTTCTTCTGATAGAAAAAAGGATAATCTATTTCCTGTTCCCCCTACACTTCAGAGTTAGTTTGAGAATATAAAGCCTCTGAAAACTGTAAATTGGTAATCATGGTAGCTAGATAGATTAATTTTACCTGGTAGGAAAGGAGATGATCTCTCTTTGTCTTTAATATGACCTCATCTCTTGATTCATCTTTGTCAGGTAGATACTTCTTGACCATAAAGACTGGACTGGTAGAATTTACCATACTGGCAACAGCCTTCTGCCTGTATGGGGCTCTCTGTGATAAGTGACTCATGACTTCTCAAGAAAATAAATCTTAACAGGGACCCAAGGAGATTCTTATTGCCTGATGTGAAAGGGAGAAGAAAGTAGGATTATCAGGAACCAACCCTGGAAAGTGGAAATAAGGTGCTGGAAATTGGCCTGGTGAATTTTTGGTTGCCTGCTCTGATTTTCTATAGCTAGGCCTGTGCTTATTTTAGGATTGAGTTGTATACTTTGATTTTTCCTGGCTTTCATAGCAAACCAGTGAAAATGATGATTATGATTATTATTCCACACATAAGATGAGTAAAAACCAGAAGCTAAAACCTGGAATTCTCATGGGGCGCCTGGGTGGCTCAGATGGTTAAGTGTCTGCCTTCAGCTCAGGTCATGATCCCAGGGTCCTGGGATTGAGCCCCATATCGGGCTCCTGGCTCAGCGGGGAGCCTGCTTCTCCCTCTCCCTCTGCCTCTCCCACTGCTCATGCTCTCTCTCTCTCTCTGTATCTCTGTGTCTCAAATGAATAAATAAAAAATTAAAAATAAATAAATAAATAAAACCTGGAATTCTCAGTGCTTGCTTATTTCACCCTGCTGTTTTGCCTTTCCAAACAGATGTAACTATCTTTAAATGCCCATGTTATGTGGTACTGTGTATAGGAATTTCGCCTAAGGGCAGCTCATTTTTTTTTTCCCCCTCCTGTGTATTTGTTATGTGATCTTGGTTAAGATTTTTGTTTTCAGCCAACACTTTGACTTTTCTTATTGCTGATAGGCTGGTCATCTTGCTCTTGCTTTTGAATTGGGTCTTGTGCCCAGCTTCCTCAATTGTATTTTCCTTTGAAGTTTTCAGTGTTGTAGTAATATGGTTTCCTGTCAGTTAGTGTTGGTTGGTATTGGTTTGCTCCCTTTGTACTGTGATTCTAAATAAATTTAGTATGTTCTTTTTCCTACAGGTTTTCTGTGCTTCCTGCTGTAGCCTGAAATGTAAACTGTTATACATGGATAGAAAGGAAGCTAGAGTATGTGTAATCTGCCATTCAGTGCTAATGAATGGTAAGTATTAAAACAGTTTGAATTCGCAGTTGAGACAAAACAAGAGAATTCTATGAAAAGGCTACTGTTTTTTCCTGCCTTTCTCTATAAGTTGCTCACCTTCTCAAAAGGCACAACTTTAACTGAAAATATTGAGCTAAATTTCCATGTTTTGAAAATATTGTAGAATTTCAGAATTCCTATGCCTAACTTAATGAATGAATGCTAACGTCAGGTAAGTTTTCCAGGAAGAATGGAGGTTCTCGTGGCAATCTGGTGCTGTGTGGCTTTAATGTTGCTGTGACATGACTGAAGTGGGCTGGGGGTGGGAGGCTATTGACTACTCAGATGATGAAATATTAAAATTGGGCCGAGGTTTTCCTTTCAAGGGAAGCTATCTCTAGGGAGTACCTTAATAACTTAAAATATATTCTCATTAACACCTTGTTTCATTTATCTTGTTAAAAATAAATATTTTAATATCTAAGATCAAATAGAGAAGTGCATTTTTCTATCAGTTATCTCCTTAATACTACTTAGATTGTTATAAGGATATTCGTTTTGAATTTAGTTATATGGTAAAAGAATATGGCCAGGAGAAGGTAAATATAGCTTGTCCAGTGTTCATCTTTTATGGGACTAGAAATGAATCCAAGGGAATTTTAGTTAAAAATTTTAAAACAGTATTTTTGTAAAGAGATAAAATGAAATTGATCAGGCTGTAGTATTTTCTCTTTGAGTACATCTTTGCACAGTTGCCAGAAGAATTACTAATAAAATGTTCAACTTGGATACTGCTGCTGCCTGTGCCAGGGTCGTGTGCATCCTGGAGGCCGGAACCTATCTGCTTAAGACCCCTCCTGCTCTGTCTGTCTGCGTTGCTCATAGTGATGTTTTCCTGTTGCTGGCTTATTAACCTCCTGCATGTCAGTTAATCTGATCTGTTCTGATCTCCTGTGATCCACCCAATTTCCTCCCATTTCTGAATTCTTGCAATTTTGATCAAATATTAATTCATTCTCTCTACTCTTAGGGTCAATTTTTAGATGGTAGTTATTTCACTCATTTGCTCAATTGATGATTTTTGTTCCTGCTTTCATTTTCGGGCACATATCCACAAAAAAGAGCACGATACTTATTTATAGTACCCAGTACCTCTTTTATTTGATGAGGTCTTTCAAGTTGATAGCTTCTTTTTTTTTTTTTTTTTTTTTAACTTGGCATAGCTAAAGATGAAGGAAATGGCAGAGGATTCATATGGAATACTTATTTTTATTAAGCCAAGGATACCCTTACCAGGGGATCCTAAAGTAATCTACCTTTTCTGGTTTTTCCAGTGTCTTTCCTTTCGCATGGCTTAGCGAAGTCTTTTTCTGAATATTTAATTTGATGCTTTTCAGTGTTCCCTATCCCTTTCTCCCTTTCACCTTTTCTCTTCCTTCCCTCTTTCTGCCAATGCTTTCAAAGGAACATAGCTATTGTTTTTAGCCTTGTCCTGAAGTTTGGAGGCAATAAATGTTCATAATCTTATGGATCATTCTTTGATGTTGAATGAGAGTTTTTAAAAGATGCTTAAAAAAATTGGGTGGTGTCCATTCCTGGGCATGTGGTATTACCTGAACCTAGAAGATAACATTTGATATCTTTCATTTCTGTAGCATCTTTCATCCAGTTTACTTTAAAAACAATAGTTGATATGTCAGTATTTAGTTAGTAAAATTATAGAGTATACAGAATCTTAACATATTTGCGATCATTCATATTGGTTGATGGCACTTAAATGACATTGGCACATTTTCATGTTCAAATGGGTCCTCTGCTTTTGAGACACACCAAAGATGTGAAATGGTTGTTTTTGCTGGATACTCTTACACG
The DNA here is from genome assembly GCF_964656455.1 of Halichoerus grypus. Classification (NCBI taxonomy): domain Eukaryota; kingdom Metazoa; phylum Chordata; class Mammalia; order Carnivora; family Phocidae; genus Halichoerus; species Halichoerus grypus. The sequence continues at coordinate 146,639,802 of NC_135716.1, read as the reverse complement.
AGGTAATGATTACACAAAAGCAGAATTCACAGAAATGTTGAGATGTGTTCTCTTGAGCTTTAGGCTTCAGAATTTTTCCAGTGAGATTTTACCTCAACTAAGAAGAACATAGAAGTCTATAAATGAAACAAAAAATATCATACGATGGAGTTATGCTATTTTAGTCCCCAGTTTTGATTTTCGATAGAACTTTATAAAACGCATCAAATATTAAACCTGCCCCCCCCTTGTCTAAATGCTACCCCAATTGTAAATCCTTAGTAAGTTTGATGTTTCACTCCCTCTTAAGGGAATGTATGGTCTCTTAAAGGAGCCAGGAGCCTAGTCATTAACCTCAGACTGATCTGCTATCAGTCTGTATCAGAAGTATCACCTAATTCTTATTTTTGCTTCCAAATAGTTTACCTAACTAAATGGTCTCCTTTATTGATTAAAATCACCTATCTCCTTAAATACTTTCACTGGCTGGAAGAGAGACATACTATAAGTGTTAATGAGGAGGAGCTACATTATTTATCCAATATTGTGGAGGTCTTAATGTCCATATTTTGCAATCCATTCACATTGATTGTCTGTATTTGCTTTAGCTCAAGCCTGGGAGAACATGATGAGTGCCTCAAGCCAGAGCCCTAACCCTAACAATCCTGCTGAATACTGTTCTACTATCCCTCCCTTGCAGCAAGCTCAGGCCTCAGGAGCCCTGAGCTCTCCACCTCCCACTGTGATGGTACCTGTGGGAGTTTTAAAGCACCCTGGAGCAGAAGGTAGGGGATCATGTGCTCTTCTCTCTCTTTTTCCTCACCAAGTTCCTCTGAAAAGGTGCTGATGTGATTTTACAGCACGAGTCTTTAAAACACTGTAGATGAGTCCCTTTGGGTGGTTATTAAAGTGGAAGGAACAAGGTGAGAAATGTGTCAAGACTATTTCTGGGCAAATAAAGAATAATACTGTGTTGCCTGATATTTTGGAGGCACCTCTAAAAATATGCTAATACCCTGTCCAACTTAAGAATGGAGTGATTACACTGCTTATACTTGAAAAAAGAGGGACACCTGGGTGGCTCAGTCGTTAGACGTCTGCCTTCGGCACAGGTCATGATCCCAGGGTCCTGGGATCGAGCCCCGCATCGGGCTCCCTGCTCTGCGGGAAGCCTGCTTCTCCCTCTCCCACTCCCCCTGCTTGTGTTCCCTCTCTCACTGTCTCTGTCAAATGAATAAATAAAATCTTAAAAAAAAATAAAATAAAACAAAATGATCTTATGTTAAAAAAAAGAAAAAAGATACAGAATTTGAGGTTGGTCTGTAAAATCCTAGCCTCACACCTACCTTAATGTTCTTTGTAGGACTTTATGAAAATGAAGAGTTCTTTCTTTGGACCAGCCCATTCTAATACTGCTTTTTGGAAACACATTGCCATTTTCTCTTTTCATTTTTAATCTATCCATATAAAAATATGAAAATATTGTTAGGTACATAGACCTTTATAAAATCCAGAACTTTAATTCTGATTATATCACATGATAGGTAGGAAATTATAGGCTCAACTTATTTTAATTTTTTATATCTTTAAGATTATGATATTGTCAGATGAAAGGCACTTTGTAAGTTCAGGAGATTATCAGTAGTAAAAACAACAGTTATGTATTTCCTTAAAATGATCTTGTCAAGAAGTTTCCCTTGATAATTAAAATCAATCTTCTTTCAGTAATTTTATGTCTTTTTGTCTAGTAATATTCCCTTCCCCTTGCTAAGTAGCCCTCCTCCCCTTTTGAAGATCAAAGACTTCTACTGATATTGTCATATTCTTCCCCATTTTCCCCTCTTTTCAGATCATCCCTTAGTCATACTCCTTGTGTTTTTATGAGTTCAGGCTTGCTTTCTTAAAATCTTTATTCTATTTACTTCATTTGTCATTTTTGTTGTTCTTCCCTAGTCTTTCTTTGTTTTGGCTGTTTGGAATTGATTTCCAAAACTGGATTTAAAGAGATCATTTCATCAGACTTAGTTTTCCAGCTTTAACCCTATTGCAAACTACTTTTTGCACTGCCAGATCAGTCTTTTTTCATCTTCAGCTACACTTCAGCCAAGGATCTGGTCTGTTTGCTTCCCAATTCTCTTATGTATCTGTGCCAGCTCTTCTTTTATTAGTAAATAATTCTTCAACATTCTTCAGGGCATCTTTTGCCCTTTAAAAATACCATATCACTTTTCCAGATATTTAATTCCTGTGGAAACCTCATACTTTTAGGAAATGTGGATATTTATTGCTAGACATTTTTTCCCTGCTATTAATTTATTTCCTAGGCACTTAAACCACCTTTCTTAGTTTCTCTGTCAGTGATACGGAACAGAGTTATGTGATGTAATCATAAGTGTACTTAATATTTTAAAGCAAAGTTTTAAATCTCTAAGTTACAGAAGTAAAGAATATATTTAAACTCGTATTTTATTATTTTATAACCACTTTTATACACTGTTACAGTGCTTGTATTTATAATTATAAGATGCTAAGTAGTGATTTCCTTATACTTCTGGAATTGGTGACCTTCTCTTCTTTGATGTTAGAAACCCTATCAATATCACATTGATGCCTGTTTTATTTTTCTGGCTCCTCAAGTGGCTCAGCCCAGAGAGCAGAGGCGAGTTTGGTTTGCTGATGGGATCTTGCCTAATGGAGAAGTTGCTGATGCAGCCAAATTAACAGTGAATGGAACTTCCTCAGCAGGAACCCTGGCTGTGTCACATGACCCAGTTAAGCCAGTAACTACCAGTCCTCTACCAGCAGAGGTAAGAGAACAAAAACAGCAACTAAAAGTGAGTACTTAGTTTACTCAGCATTGTGCTGCTTCTGCCTTGCCGTTTTCTAAGTTGAGTGACCTTTCTGTGGAACCCTATAAGTTTCAGATACAGTTTAGTGCATATGTGTGTGTGTCTAGGGGTAAAGTGTGGCAAAATCATTTCTTGTTTGCTCTATATTTGGAGGTTTTTTTTAAGAGAAAGATTCTTATGAAGGTTGTTCTCAGTGAGCTCAGGCTACTGCTGTAGTTAGAGGTCATGCAGAGGGAATCCTGCCCCCTTTGTACATTGGTTTTCAAACTGTTCCCCAGGTTCTGCGGTGGCCTCTTGGGAGTGCCATGGTGAGGAAGGGCCAGGCCATATAAAGATGGCTAAGGAGTCCCTATATTCCTTTATCTTCAACAGAGCATCTCTGTTTCTTCTGTTCTACCTTTTGGTTTCTTTCTTTTTTGAGAGAGAGAGAGAGAGTGGGAGAGAGCACAGGCGGGGGCAGAGGGAGAAGCAGGCTCTCCATTGAGCTGGGAACCTGACGTGGGGCTCGATTCCAGGACCCGGGGATCATGACCTAAGCTAAAGTCAGTCACTTAACTGACTGAGCCACCCATCCGCCCCTACTTTTTGGTTTCTATGTAAGATTTTTAAAGATTTAATTTTATTTACTTATTTTTAAAGATTTTATTTATTTATTTGACAGAGAGACAGCAAGAAAGGGAACATAAGCAGGGGGAGTGGGAGAGGGAGAAGCAGGCTTCCCGCTGAGCAGGGAGCCCAATGTGGGGCTCGATCCCAGGACCCCAGATAATGACCTGAGCGGAAGGCAGATGCTTAACAACTGAGCCACTCAGGCTCCCCAAAGATTTTATTTTTAAGTAATCACTACACCCACCGTGGGGCTCAAACTTACAACCCTGAGATAAAGAGTTGCACACTCTACCAGCTGAGCCAGCCATGTGCCCCTGATAGGTTTTTAGAATATAAATTTTGTTTGAATGCAAGAGGAAGTTTTAGTGAATGAATGTTACCAGGAAACAAGGTTCGGCTCAGTTTGCAAAACTAAACCAAGTTAGTTATTTTACTTCTGTCTCTTACATTGTTCAACACTCTATTTTAATACTTATCTGGTAAAATGTGGAAAAACAAATTCTATAGGGCCAGACTAGAATATATTTTTCTCATCTTTAGGGCCCAGTAGAGTGCATGGCACTTAATAGGTGCTCACTGAATGAAATAAATTCCTATTCACAGATGATATATATCAAGTAGAGGCCAGATGACCACTTTCTGTGATACTAAAAGATGGATTTATGCATCATTAAATAATAAGTTAGAATAGATTACTTTATTTCCTGTACTAGGCTTTCAAATCAGGTAATAATGGTTTGTCAATAAAATTTTCCAAATCTCCTCTTACATCATGATGTATTGAGAACAGTGCAAAATTTTTAGCAAGAACATTGCAAAATTTTTAGCAAAAACCCACTAAAAACTGATAGAGTCCTAAATTATAGACAAAAATATAGTAAGACATGGACATATTTTTTTAAAAATAGTTCTAATCTTTATTCAAGTATAAAATCTAGATAGCAAAGTGCTTAAGGAACATTAATCTTTAGGAAGCTACTTGATGAACTTACAGCAACACCCATGCAACCACCACTGGGTTTCAACCAATGTGAAAATACAGACCATTTCCATCACTCTAGAAGGTTCCCTCATGCCCTTTTTCTGTCAATACCTGTCTGTTTTTCTCCCAAGGTAACCATTATTTTGATTTGTATCACCAGGGATTTAGTTTTGACTGTTTTTAAATTTCTTTTTTTTTTTTTTTAAGATTATATTTATTTGACAGAGAGAGCACAAGTAGGGGGAGTGGCAGGCAGAGAGAGAGTGAGAAGCAGGCTCCTTACTGAGCAGAGAGACCGATGTGGGGTGGGGCTCGATCCTAGGACTCTGGGATCATGACCTGAGCCGAAGGTGGACTCTTAACCGAATGAGCCACCCAGGCGCCTCTGTTCTCAAATTTCATATAAATGGAAACATATAGTATATAATGTTTTGTGTCTAGCTTCTTTTTTTTTAAGATTATTTATTTATTTGACAGAGACACAGCGAGAGGAACACAAGCAAGGGGAGTGGGAGAGGGAGAAGCAGGCTTCCTGCTGAGCAGGGAGCCTGATGTGGGGCTCGATCCCAGGACCCTGGGACCATGACCTGAGCCGAAGGCAGATGCTTAACGACTGAGCCACCCAGGCGCCCCTTGTGTCTAGCTTCTTAAACTAATGATTATGAGATTTATCCATGCTGTGTGCATCAAAAGTTACTATTTTTTTATTGCTGGGTAGTGTTCCATTGTATGGATATACAGCATTTTATTCGTATTCCTGTTAATGGACATTTGGATGGTTTCCAGTCTTTGGCTCTTTTGAATAAAGCTGCTATAAACATTTTTAAACATGTTAAAAAGAGTTTTTAAACGCATTTAACATTTTTTAAAGTTTTTTTTTTTTTTTTTTTTTTTGCTTAGTTGTATAGAATACAGTGAGGAGAGCGTTATTCTATTAGATCTTTGAGGGTATTCTATTAAATCGTTAATTAAGTGGATTTAACTCCACCCCAAATGTGTGTTTCAACATTATACTTTGTTAAAGTGTAGTTAATGTGATCTTCATATTAATGCAAAGAAAAATGAACATATAGTTTTATTTCATTGCATAGTAAATGAAAACAATGACTTAATCTGTATTTTTCTAAAGATTCATTTATTTATTTGAGAGAGAGAGAGAGAGGGAGAGGGCAAGCATGGGGAGGGGCAGAGGGAGAGGGAGAGAAATCCTCCAGTAGACTCCCTGCTGAGCCTGGAGCCCACCATGGGGCCTGGACCCAGGACCCTGAGATCACAACCTGAGCCGAAATCAAGAGTCGGATGCTTAGCTGACTGAGCCACCCAGGCACTCCTTTAATCTCTGTATTTTATCAGTTAATTTTTCCCTCTTGTCTCTGTATCTCTGTATTTTATCAGTTAATTTTTCCCTCTTTTTTATTGTGGTAAAATATACATGACATAGAACCTGCCATTTTAATCATTTTTAAGTGTACAAACCAGTGGTATTAAGTCCATTCACATTGCTGCACAACCATCACCACTATTCTCAAAGTTATTTTTATTTTATTTTTATTTTTTTAATTATTTATTTTTTAAAGAGAAAAAGGGGGGGTGGGTAGGGAAGGAGGGAGAGGGTAAGAGAGAATTTTAAGCAGGCTCCATGCCCCACAGAGCCCGACAAGGGGCTCGGTCTCACGACCCTGAGATGACCTGAGCCGAAATCAAGAGTCAGGGATACTTAACCGACTGAATCACTCAGGCATCTGTCAAAGTTATTTTTAAAAAGCAATGTAAGGGACGCCTAGGTGGCTCAGTCGGTTAAGTATCTGCTTTCAGCTTAGGTCATGATCCTAGGGTCCTGGGATGGAGTCCTGCATCTGGCTCTTTGCTCAGCAGGGAGCCTGCTTCTCCCTCGGCCTGCCACTTCCCCCTGCTTGTGCTCTCACACGCTCTCTCTCTGATAAATAAATAAAATCTTAAAAAAAAAAATACATAAAAAAGCAATGTAAATGAGACTTTAAGTGGACCCAAATGCATTAAAGTTTCAGAAGTTGAGATAACTTTGAAACTTTGTTTCTGTTGCCACTGCAGTTTTTTTTTTTTTTTTTTTAAGATTTTATTTATTTATGTGACAGAGAGAGACACAGGGAGAGAGGGAACAGAAGCAGGGGGAGTGGGAGAGGGAGAAGCAGGCTTCCCCCGGAGCAGGGAGCCCGATGTGGGGCTTGATCCCAGGACCCTGGGATCATGACCTGAGCCGAAGGCAGACGCTTAACGACTGAGCTACCCAGGCGCCCCTGCAGTTTTTAAAAATACTTTCTTTTATGGCAGAGGAAACCCGGGTAGAGAAAGCTTTAACCCAGGCTACAAGGCCTCTTCCCTCATTATTATGATTTGGTGATGTCAAAAAGAGAAACTCTACAGTTGGAAATATTTTCGTAGTATAAACCCAGGCCTTTGGGAAACCACAGGTTAATGAAAAACTTACGCTATTTTTCAAAAAGTATGAATTCCACATTTTCACTTAAATTCACATTTATATTCTCAACAATATTCTGCTAAAGTCTTGATCTCTCTGTAAAGCTCACTTTGCTGATTTGCTTTTTCTAGACAGATATTTCTCTGTTCTCTGGGAGTATAACTCAGGTTGGAAGTCCTGTTGGCAGTGCAATGAACCTAATTCCTGAAGATGGCCTTCCCCCCATTCTCATATCCACTGGTGTGAAAGGAGGTATGTGGACTTACATATTTAAACAGGGATAGTAATTGCAGGATGCCGGATGTTGTCTTCTAATTAAGGGAAAGAGAGAGAATTCGAATGATAACCACCTTTTTCTTCTCCAACAGAGAAAACAACCACTCAGTGCCATGAAAATAATTGTTGCTGTTACTGATAGTTTTAGAGTAGATATTTATGTTTTTGTATTATAAGGTCATTTCATTTGTTCGAAGGACATATTTTTAATTATAGTATAAATGTACTTCATTGACAGTTTTTTCTTTTATTTCAAAGCACATAATACTCTGAAGAGTTGCTTATGGTTCTAGGATTTGGCCCACCTGATTGAACAGTCAGGACATTAACTTTTTGTTTTGCAGTATATTATACATTCTGAAATGTACATATAATAAATGGAGAGCACTGAACATAAATAGTAATTTTATTGTTAAAATTTTTAGTGAGTTCTGGTAAGAAGTAAAATGACTATCCAATCAAAAGAATGCTTATCTTTATGTGAAAGTCTGTTGTTGATAGATGCAGATCAGCATCTAGTTAGTACATTTTTAGGAGATGGTTTGTCAATAATCTTTCCACAGTTTTTTCCTAGTCTTCTACCTGGTCTCCTTGCCTTCAGTCTTTCTCTCCTTTATTTTATCTTCCGTGTTGTTGCCAATCATCTTTTTAAACATAGATATTATCATATTGCTCTGACTTAGAAACATTCAGTGGATTCCCAGTGTCTTCAGTATAAATTAATTATTTTAGCATACAATGTTCCTTATAACTTTATCTCAACTTACCTTTCTAACTTTATTTCCAGCCAGTACCCCAGTACTTCATGCACACTACAGATCGTTTACTGTTTTCTGAATATTCACTTTCCACCCTTCCATGTTTTTTCTTATGCTGTGGAATAGTCAGGAGAGAATGGGCTGCAAAACTGGACAAACCTGGGTTTTAATCCTAGTACCCTTATTTTGAGCTGTGACCCAGTGGGCAGGTTATTTATCCTCCCTGAATCTTTTTCCTAATCTCAAGTAACTACACCTACTTAAAAGTCATTGTGAATATTAAATCAGATTTCATACCTGAAACTATGTAGCAAGAACAGTGTCTGGGGCAAAGTAGATGTATAATTAATACTTTCCTTATCTTCCTTTCCTCTGCCTAGACTACCCTTGTATACTGTAGACTCCTTGAAGAACTCCTCAACCTTTCAAAATCCAGATTAATGAAAAGCTCCTCTCTGAATCCTTACCAATGCTGCTCTGTAGTAGTGTTTTACATCATCTCTGTTTGAATACAAATTCGTTTTTTTCTTTTAAGATTTTATTTACTTTAGAGAGAGAAAGAGAGCACATGTGCATGCATTAGCAGGGGGAGGAGCAGAGGTGGAGGGAGAGGGAGGAGAGAGGCTCGAGTAGATTCCATGCTGAATGTGGAGCCCAGCATGGAGCGCAATCTCACATCATGACCTGAGCCAAAATCAAGAGTTGGAGACTTAACTGACTGAGCCACCCAGGTGCCCCTGAATAGAAATTTTTATAGACCTTTACTATATTCTTCTCTTACTATAATTTAGGTATTTTATAGGTCTGATTCTTTCACTTAGGCCATGCATTTCTTCAGTCTTAATTCATGCTCGTGTCTTCTCCTACCATGGTGCTGGGTCTGTTGCGAGCTCTCAGCAGTGTTGGCTGAAAGTATCAGACTATAAAATCCAGCCATGTCCCAGATAGTTCAACTATGAACTTTCATGTAAGTTAAGCATTCTTTTGATTATATAATCTTTGCTATTTTACTAGGATCCCCTAAAAATATTCTTTTGTTAATAAAGTTACTACTTAGGTTCCAATTTTGGTTATTTTCATGAGTCTTAGATTTAACTTACAAGAAGTTAAATTGGCCTACTCTCTTGTTTAAATAAGATTCCATTTTCATTAAATCTAATTATCAAAACCTCTCCTACTAAGAAACAACAACTGTTTATACTTACTTAAATCATATTACTGTCTCTTGCCCAGAATTTTGCAGTTTTGTATTTCAGTGGAATAACTTCATACAAATATTTTCTTTTTAAAAGTGACTTAGTATTTTTCTTTTCAATAAATATTTTCATTGGTAGAGTAGACATTTCCCCTTACATCCATAAAATAGTTTTTTGGTTTCTGTTATTATCCATGATTTTGACCTCAAGCTGGGAAGACTACCATCATTCAAAATGGCATAACTGAATATCACATACTGTGCTTTCAGGGATTAAATGGGAAAGGTTCTGTGCAGGGTCTCAGGTGTTAACTTGTCCATGTTTAGAATCTGTTGTGTGATTTAATGGTGATTTTGGTGATTGATATATGCGCTGAACTCTTGACTTAGAGCAAGTAAGTGTCTCATGAAACCAGTCACTTATGATAGTTTTAGCTTATTTTCTGGGTACATTTTTTTAAAGTTTAGTTTTTTAATGGTAAAAAAAAAATCTCAACAGTACAAAAGAATATAGAATAAAAAGTAAGATTCTTTTCTACCTCAACCCCTCAACATCCTTTCAGAGGTAAGTAGTGTATTATCACTTTCTTGTATATCATAGATTATTTTAAATGTTGGTCTTAGAACATGTAATATGTGAAATTCTTGTTATGATAGTTGGAGAATTTTTGTTAAAGGGCTGTCTTTATTTTTCTTTTTCAAGTTTTTATTTAAATTCTAGTTAACCTATATGGTAAGATTGGTTTCAGGTGTAGAATTTAGTGATTCATCACTTACAGACAACACCTAGTGCTTATCACAAGTGCCATCCTTAATAGCCATCACCCATTTAGCCCATCCCCCTCCCCATCAACCCTCAGTTTGTTCTTTATATATAATGTTAAGAGTCTCTTATGGTTTGCTTCCCTCTCTCTCTCTTTTTTCCTTCCCCTATGTTCATCTTTTTGTTTCTTAAATGCCACACAAGTGAAATCGTCTGGTGTTTGTCTTTATCTGACTGACTTATTTCACTTAACATAATACATTCTAGCTCCATTCAAGTCATTGCAAATGGCAAGATTTCTTTCTTTGTGATGGCTAATATTCCATTGTATATATATATGCCACCTCTTCTTTATCCATTCATCAGCTGATGGACATTTGAGCTCTTTTCATAGTTTGGCTATTGTTGATAATGCTGCTACAAACAGCGGGGTGCATGTGCTAAAGGGGTGTCTCTAGATTATGGCATAAGTCAGTTTGTGGAGAAGTCTATATATAGGATAACCATGTTCTCATCCAGACTGGACTGGGTCACTTTTGAGAATGAAAGGGGAACTATTAGCATTACACTGAGACAGCAGTATAAACCTATGTTCACCCTATCTGTAAATCAAGTGCTTAACTCTTTCTTGTGAATAATCAGCCCATTCCTCCATCAGATTTCTTGATTTGTCCCTTTAACTAATCTTTTACATTGTTTTCTTCCCTTACAGACTATGCTGTGGAAGAGAAACCATCACAGATTTCAGTAATGCAGCAATTAGAGGATGGTGGTCCTGACCCACTTGTATTTGTTTTAAATGCAAATTTGTTGTCAATGGTTAAAATTGTAAATTGTAAGTTAGAAATTTGTTTTTTAAAATTAAAATGAGATACTTTACTGACTCATAGATAATAAGTAAAGCTTTCAAATTCATTACACACAGCATTTTTATATGGATGGAGCCACATCTTACTGAAAACTGGGTACCAAAGAAATTGGTTTGTATAAAATAACATATCCCAGAGGACAACTATGGGACTAACTGAAACTCTTATGAGATAGGTGAATTCTCCATGGAGGAAAGCCAAACAAAACTTCCTGAGATGGATGTGCTAAATCACAACTCATCACCAGAGTAGTTGGAGGTGGACAAATTATCCAGGAGGGTCAAATAATTTACATGCTAGATTTATTTATTTATTTATTTTTTTAAGCTTTTCAGTGTTTTTAATGGACATAGGTAGTAATTGTTCAACAACTCCTTAGAGAATCTCCGCATTTTATTTTTTAATTTATTTTTTAAATTTTATTTTGTTATGTTATATTAGTCACCATACATTACATCATTAGTTTTTGTTCCATGATTCATTGCGTATAACACCCAGTGCTCCATTCGATACATGCCCTCCTTAATACCCATCACTGGGCTAACCCATCCCCCCACCCCCCTCCCCTCTAAAACCCTCAGTTTGTTTCTCAGAGTCCATAGTCTCTCATGGTTCGGCTCCACCTCTGATTCCCCTCCTTCATTTTTCCCTTCCTGCTTTTTTTTTTTTTTAACATATAATGTCTTATTTGTTTCAGAGGTACAGGTCTGTGATTCATCAGTCTTACACAATTCACAGCGCTCACCATTACATGCTAAATTTAAATTTCAGAAACCTTAATCATTTGCAAACCTTTATTTGAGAGAAGGGTTAGTTAGCTAACATATAGTAAAACTTCAGTACATCATAAGTTAAGATTCAGAAGAGACTTCTTAATTCTTGGGGCTAGCTTCTGGGCATCAGAATGAGTAAGAGGACAGTAAATTAGAATCTTAATTCCAGGATGGTGTTGGAAAATAGAAAATGCATTTATCCTGGGTGAATGTGAATAGGCAGAGTTTTGGAGAGAAGCGCTGGAGAACTGTCTTCTAATTCCCACTGGGTACTTATTTTAAGTTGACCTCGGACACCAGAAACACCTATATGCCACTTACTTTGAGGTTCTGTATTAAAGAATGCAGGGTCTGGTTTACTTGTTAATTGTACCCTTGTATATTTGGCCAGTTATTAATGCTTGCCCCCTTTCCTTCTAGGATTAAGTTTTAAAATAATTTGTGAAATTTCTATTTACCCTATCTAGTTTATAAGTTACATTTAGAAAATAGCTAACCCAGAATTCCTGAAGTGTACACCATCTTAATACAGTTGTATTGGGTGCTTCCTATTTAGGTATATAAAGTAACAATTCCCAAAGTGAAAGAAAGGGAACTTTTATTAGTTTTGATTTACATTGTGATATCTATATATTTGAATCTTATTTCAATTCCTTTGGGGATCCTATTATGTATGGAGTACAAATGATAAAAGTGTCAAAGATTGAACATTATTTTTAACTACATAGGCTTGTGCTGTTGGGACTCTACAATGCCTTAAGGTGAAGAAGTGGAAGTAAATAGTCCAGAAAAGCCATTCCTTCACCACTTTTTACAGGATGAAACCAAGTAAAATCATGTTGCTGTTTATCTAGAATTTTCTCCCAAAAAGGACTATAATTTAAAAAGCTAGAATCTTGGGGCACGTGACTGGCTCAGGCAGTAGAGCATGCAACTCTTTATTGATCTCAGGATTGTAAAGTTCAAGCCACATGTCGGGTGTAGAGATTACTTAAAAATAAAATCTTTAAAAAAACAAAATAAAAAGCTAGAGTCTTTCAGTCACAGATGAAATTTAAAAAGTGTATTTAGCCCACAACCTGAATCCAAAGCTATAATACTGGCTTTTGTTGTTTCTACATAAGTAATTTTTTCTCTTGGTAAAGTGAATTTATTTATTTATTTATTTATTTATTTATTTATTTATTTATTTATTTAGTGAATGTTTTTAAAATACAGGTGGGGGGATATATTCTTTAATCATTATAGCCCTAGGATACCTAGTTTTATTTAATTTATTTTTAATGAAATGTTTTCTTTTAATAATGAGTTAAAAGTTGCAAGTGCATTTTCTTTCACTGTTACTTCTTTTACTTCCCTTCCCATTGTTTTTCTAAGTATCCATTTAAGCCAGAGGCATTCGTATGTTTTATTTTCTACAGTAGTTCTTTGGCTCATTTATAGTTCACAGTTGAATTGTACAGATTCAATATAACCGATTTTGTTCTTTGCTGTATTTTAACAGATTTCTGTGCATTTTTTAAAGGTAAGGATTGAGAAGAATGTCTTTATTTTTATATTTTTATTCCATTCATAGATGTGAACAGGAAGTGCTGGTGTTTCACAACCAAGGGAATGCATGCAGTGGGTCAGTCTGAGATAGTCATTCTTCTACAGTGTTTACCGGATGAAAAGTGTTTGCCGAAGGATATCTTTAATCATTTTGTGCAGCTTTATCGGGATGCTCTGGCAGGTGGGAATGCTTTATGACTTAGTCTGCACTCTTTATAAGACAATAAAAATTTGGGGGGCACCTGGGTGGCTCAGTTGGTTAAGCGTCCAACTCTTGACTTAAGCTCAGGTCTTGATCTCATGAGTTCAAGCCCGACGCTGGGCTCCCAAGCTGGAGTGTGAGCCTACTTTAAAAAAAAAAAAAGATGAGGCGTGCCTGGGTGGATCAGTTGGTTAAGTGTGTGCCTTCTGCTTGTGTTGTGTTCCTGGGGTCTTGGGATCAAGCCCTGCATCGGGCTCCTTGCTCGGCGGGAAGCTTTCTTCTCCCTCTCCCTCTACCCTTCCCTCTGTTTGTGCTCTCTCTCTGTCAAATAAATAAATAAAATCTTAAAAAAAAAAAAAAAAAGATAAAAATTTTTGGACTCAGATGCCAAATAATAGTTATAAATTTGGAAGCGTGGCATTGGACTTTGGTATCAGCAGCAAGTTAGAACTTGCTAAGGCTTAAGGAAATACAAATTTTAGTACTTTACCTGGTATGGTTGTTATTATTTTATAAAGGCTGGAATCAAAGTTGTAAGATAATCTATTGACCATGATGTAAGAATATTTTTCTTTGAGTGGCTTGGGGTCATGATATTGGTACCTGGTAGAAGGAAGCATAATCATAACTTACTACTTGTTTCTTCAGCTAACAATATATAATCATAATCATAAATATTCTTTATTTAATTTTCAAATTTTAAAAAAACCACTGGCATGGACAACTTTATTATGGTTTCAAAATAAATTATAAATATTGTTAGCCCTACCAATGTAAAAGTAAATGCATAGCTACTGGAAAAGACTAAGGATAACTAATAAAAAGACATACTATTATAAGTTGAGAAAGAAGAAATATATTTATGTGTATTATTTGGCATTACAAAGTTAATCTCTGATTTAACAGAGGAGGTAAGAAGTGGTGCAGTTGAACTAAATTCTCATTATCATAACAGGAAGTAAAAAAACGATATCTGTGGTTGGCAAATAGGGAAAGAGTAGTATAATAACTACAACAAATGAATAATAGAAGAGATTGCCTCTGAGGAACAAGCCTTGGAAAGGGAAGTGAGGTTGACCAGGGTATTAAAATTATTTTCATGTATTACATGGTGATATTTTATAAATATATTAAAACCATAAATTAGGGATGCCTGAGTGGCTCAGCCGGTTAAGCGGCTGCCTTCGGCTCAGGTCATGATCCCAGGGTCCTGGGATCGAGTCCCGCATCAGGCTCTTTGCTACTCAGGGAGCCTGCTTCTCTCTCTCCCACTCCCCCTGCTTGTGCTTGCTCTGTCTCTCTCTCCCTCTCTCTCCCTGACAAATAAATAAAATCTTTAAAAAAAAAAAAAAACCCATAAATTATTTATACTTTCCAAATGCAGTAATTCCCCTTGTGGGATTCTATGCCAAAAAAATTATCTAAATTGTAAAATATACTTTGTACATGAAAGTGTTTATTGCAGCATTACTTAAATTTAACACAAAAATTTAGAGGTAACCTAAATACCCAGCTATAGGTGAAAGGTTTAAAACTGTATTATACTGATTAGATGTATGCATCTTTTTTAGAACATTCTTTAGCCATCAAAAGTAGTATTTATGAATAGAATGTAACAACACAGAAAATGCTCTTGAATTAAGTACAAAAGCAGGATATAAAATTACATCTTTAGTGTGATTATAGCTTATCCATAAAAGATTATGCCTTTATGTCTTAGTCTCTGTGATAATTTAGGTGTTATATTACATAAGGACAAGACAATACATTGACAACTGACCACATACCTATGAAGTATACTTTGGTATTTACTGTGTCAATTCCAAAATGTATGGGGTTAATATGAAGTCATTTAGAACCTTCAGGCCATATACTACTCAGGACCTAAGTTTATTTCCAGAAATGACCTGAAACACTTACTTTTCTCCTCAATTTGGATGTATTCACATATAAGAACTATAAACAGAGAAATGGCATTGGGGGTCCAAGCAATTGTATATTCATGTGGGTTTTGAGAGGGAATTAGGGGCTAAAGCGTGGGCGGTTCATGAAAGTATTGTTCAGGGGTCCCTCCTTTATTGTGTAGGCAATGAGGAACAATTGGAAAAAATGAGTGACAGAATCAGATTTGCATTTTAGAAAGATGACTTAAGCAATATGAAAATGGATCAAAATCTTTGTATATGGTGGCAGGTAAGAATTAAGAAGCAGTAACAGTGGGTAAACAAAATATTATAGTAGATAAGCACTAGAATACTGCTCAAGAATAAAAAACAAATTGCTGATATATACAATAACATGGATGAATATCACAGACATTGTGCTGAACGAAAGAAGCCAGGCACAAAAAAGTACATATTACGTGATTCCATTTACATGATTCTCCAGAACAGGCAAAATGAGTCTGTGGTGATAGAAATTAGATCACTGTTTGCCTGGGGTGAGTTGGGTGTGCAGGTGTTGCAACTGACTACAGAGGGGCCCTGGGAGCTTTCTGGGATTATATAAATATTTTATATAGGATAGGGATGATAGTGATAGGGATTACACGAATGTTTACATTTGTCAAAACTATATTGAACTATATACTTAAAATCTCTGGGTTTTATTGCATGATATTATACCCCAATAAGATTGACTTAAACATTTTTTTGTTGAGATATAATTGACATGTAACATTAGTTTCAGATGTAAAATATAATGATTTGGTATTTGTATTTACTGTGAAATGATCACAGTAAGTTTAGTTAACGTCCATTTTCATACATAGTCAAAAATCTTTTTCTTGCTGATGAAAACTTTTAAGATCTCTCTTAGCAGCTTTCAAATATACAATACAGTATTGTTAACTATAGTTCCCATGCTGTACATACATCCTCAGTACTAATTTGTGTTATAACTGGAACTTTGTACCTTTTGACCTCTTTCACTGATTTTACCCACCCTCTCAACCCCCATCCTTCCCCACCAGTCTGTTCTCTGCATCTAGGAGTCCTATGGTTTTTTGTTTGTTTGTTTGTTTTTTAGATTCTACATATAAATGTGATATCATATGTTATTTGTCTTTCTCTGACCTCAATATTTTACTTAAAATAATGCCATCAAGTTCCATCCATGTTGTTGCAAATGACAGAATTTTCTTTTTTTATGGCTGAATAATATTCCATTGTGAATGTGTGTGTGTGTGTGTGTGTGTGTGTGTGTGTGTGTGTGTGTATATATATATATACACACCACATTTTCTTTATCCATTCATCTGTTGATGGACACTTAGATTGTTTCCATGTCTTGGCTATTGTAAATGATGATGTAACGAACATGGGGTGTGTTTTCATTCTCTTCAGATAAATACCCATAAGTGGAATTGCTGGATCATATGGCAGTTCTGTTTTTTATATTTATTTATTTTTTTAAGGATTTTATTTATTTTAGAGAGATAGTGTGAGTGGGGGGAGGGGCAGATAGAAAGGGAGAGAGAGAGAATTCCAAGCGGACTCTGTGGAGTGCGGGGCTCAATCCCAGGAACCTGAGATCATGACCTGAGCCAAAATCAGGAGTCAGACGCTCGACTGACTGAGCCACCGAGGCACCCCAGTTCTATTTTTTATTTTTGAGGAACCTCCATACTGTTTTCCTTAGTGACTGCACCAATTTATATTCCCAGCAGTGGTGCAAGAGGGTCGCTTTTCTCTACATCCTCACCAACACTTTGTTATTTTAAAATTGATTTTTAAAAAAGCTGTTGTCAGGATCCAGCAAGAAGTTAAATTATCAGGGTTTAATAAAGTAATTAATATCAGTGGGAACAAAGAATATTGAGAAGAAATAAAAGACAGTAATGTTTCAGTTCAATAGGATTTGGTAACTAACTGGATGTGAGGGGTGAGAAGAGGCAAGTGGCTTCAGATTTCTGACTTGGACATCTGAGTGGACTTTGTTCTTATTCATCGAGATGATAAATAGAAGAAGAACAGATTTGGCAGAGGAGCAGGAGATTGGTTCTTTGTCCAGTGTTAAATTTGAAATATTGACAACTGATGGTGATATGTAAATGGACAGTGAATATATGGATATGGACCTCAGGAAGTAGGTCTGAGATTGGGAGACCTAGCATTTATGTGATTGTTGAAACGATGGTTATGAATGGGATAGGTCAGTGAGAGGAGACTAGATGTGAATGGAACTCTGAGAAATACCAACAAGGAAAGGCTGTGAATCATTGCATGAGTCATTAAAATATATGTTTACCATAAGTGGTTACTCACTTTTCAGAATTATCCTTATATATCAGTAGAATTCATTTTGAACTATCAAATTAAAATGCAAAAATTCTACAACAAAATTACTTTGAACTGATAGTAAAGTAATGGTGATAGTCTGAGGTCAGACTATAACCCATGTAAGCTGTTTTAAATATTATCTATAATACAGATGAGGGCATGTGCATGTATATCTGAGTAAAAAGCATTTCAGAGGCATAAACAAGTAAGCCATAAGAGTCTCTCCTCAAGTAGGAATCATTTCACAGCTCATAAAATACTGGGACTAGGAGGTATCTTAGATCATCTGGTACAAACTCTTTGTTTTTTAGATGAGGAAAATGAGAGGTGTTAAAGGCTTATCTAAATCACAGACCTAGATGGTGGCAGAATTAGGACTAAGGCTCACAGACCAGTATTCTTTACATTATGTCTATTGCTTCTATGTGTATATATTAATAGTACAGCAGTTTTAAAGAACAGGTATGCATGCCTGTTTTATTAAGAATCCTGCTTTTAGATCATCAAGGTAGTAACTTGATATATAATTTCACCATGTTTTTTTAAATAAATGGAAACATCTTTTAAGTGTTCTGAAATGATCCTAGTATTTTTTCTCTTCTGTGTAGCACATTGTGTGGAATCGGCAAATTCTGTCTTAAATTTCCTGAATGTGAAATCCTATTTGAAAAGTCTGTCACTTGTGTGGTGATTACTTTGCCATAAATTACTCAAAAACCCTTAGAAGCCCTTGAATGAATTTCCTTTATAATTTCATATGAGTTTTTAATCTAAACTACATGTATTTAATAATAACGTGTGTGTATATATATATATATATCCATATATGTTTATTTAGCATATGTAAATTTTTTTGTCATACATAGTTGCTTATGTTTTCCACAGTGAGGGGGAAATTTACATTTTATGAGTAATAACATCCTGAGAGTTTTGGGATGCCTTGTGGTTATTATAGTGCCATGGGAGATTCTAGGTTGTATATTGTTTCTTGCCATTTCTCCTCCCTTCCTCCATGTTTTGTACTTTTTTTTTCCAGACAAATATTCAGAACATGGATTTGAATGAAATGAGAATTGTATCTACCAGATTATTTTTTCTGGAGTTAATCTCTGGTTGTTTTCCTCTCTTACTCAAAAATCTTCATGGGTTTTGTATTGCCTTTAGAATAAAACATGTACTCTGGCATTCAGTACTCTGTATAATCTGATCCTATTTTCTAGTCTCATTTCCACTAGTAGTCTCTCAAACTAAACATTTCTCAGTTCTTTATATACTCTGATGATTTCTTATTTCATTACCCGTGATCGTGGTGCCTCACCATCACCATGCTATTTCGTACTATCCCAACTATCTGAATCCTATCAGTTTTCTTAAGTCTTATTCAAAGATGACTTTCTCCACGAACTCTTCCCTAATAATCCTCGCAGATAGAAGTAATCTCTTCCTCTCAACTTTTTTATTTATCTTTAAAAAATTGTTTGGTATATATAAAAGAATGTAAATATATATATTTTAATAATTATGCAAGTTATAAAGCATAACAACAAAATAACCACCCATAAACAAAATACTCAACTTCGGAAATAAAAATGAGCAACCCACTGAAGCATTGATCAATGACCAATCCTGATTATATCTTCCTTCCAAACTTCCCCAGCCCTTAGGCAGCCACTGACTTCAATCTTGTGTTAGAGTTTTCTTGCTTTTCTCTATAATTTTATCACAAATGTTTTGCATCACTAAGGATTATAATACATTGTGTTATACATGTTTTTAGACTTATACAAATGGTATCACACTGTATATATTTTATGTAGTTTGCTTTTTTCATTCCACCATATGTTTCTGACATTTGTTCATAGCTCTAGTGTTTCAGTCCATTCATTTTCAGTTACTGTTTTATACCTATTATATAACTTTACCACAGTTTATTAATACTGATGAATAATTTGCTGTTCTTACCAGTTTATGTTATTCAGACATGTTCTTTAAAATTTTTATACATGAACACTTAGGAGTAGAATTGCTGGTTTGTAGGGTATGGATATCTTCGACTTTATTAGATGATGTCAAACTATTGCCCAGAGTAATTTACGAGTTTATATCTATGTGTCCCCATCCCCAGCGTATAAGAGTTACCAACATTTGATATTATCAGGGTTTTAATTTTTGCTAATCTGGTGGATATAAAATAGTATCTCAGTATGATTTGCATTTCACTAATATATTAATGAGGCTGAGCATATATTTATTGGTTATACATATTTTGTCTTCTGTGACAAATATGTCCCTGCTTATCTCTTTCACCCATGTTTCTATAATATTAGTATTCTCTTGGGGATTCCTTTAATCATTTTTTTTTAACATACATTCTCAATTATGACCTTTTTCTAACAGTTAAGTTATTCAGTAGGTATTAGTTTTCTATTGATGTATTTCTAAGCGACAAACTTAGTAACTTGAAATAACACACATTTATTATCTCACGGTTTCCATGGGTTAGGAGTCCAGGCACAGCTTAGATGAATCATCCGCTAACCATGCCTCAAGGTGTCAGCTGTGGTGAGGTTTCTCATTTGGAGCTCAGGGTCCTCTGGTTGTTGGCAGAGTTCATTTCCTTGCAAATCCCCATTTTCTTGATATCTGTTGGCTTTGGGAGCCTGCAGTTCCATGGCTTCCTGGCTCCATGGATAGTTTACAACAGTGATGTTTCCTTTCTTCCAGGTCAGCAGGAGTATATGTTTCTGCTTTGAATCTCTGACCCCTAGACCTAGATTTATCAGCCCATGCTGATAATCTCCCCACTGATTAACTCCAAGCCCACTGATTAATAACCTAACCTGGGGGTACATTCCATTTTGTTCATAGGTGCTGCCATCGCTCAAGGAGAGGGAATTAAACAAGGCATATATGCCAGGAGGCAGACAGAATTCTGCCTCCCACACAGGATTTTTATCCTCTTAAGCATGACACAGACCTAAAACATACTTTACTCATCTGGTACCTTCACCAGTCTTACTGTTGTTGCCTATAGTTTGTTTTGCCTTTTGTTGTAGAAGAAAAATATGTTTTTATTTATATTTATCAATTCACTATTCATTGTTAGTATCAAAGATCACTATCATTATTCAGTTCAATCAAAATTACTAAATTTGCCATTATATTTTCTCCATATCTGTTGTTTTAGTATCTTGTGTTTCCATTTGGACTTGCTCTTCTTGCTGAAATACTTCTTTTTATTAGTTCTCTTAGTGAATCTTTCTGGTTGGTAAACTCCATTAGCCTTTGTATATCTGAAATTTTTTTACTTTGCATCCCTCTTGAATAATTCATTGGTTACAAAATTCTAGGTTAACAGATTTTTTCCCCCTCCCTTTCCTCTCCGTTCTCTCAATCCTTACTTTCTTCCTTTTACCTCCCCTTAGCAAGTACTTTGAAGATATGACTCCATTGTCTTTTGGCATCTTCAGTCTAGTTTTTTTTTTTTCTTTTTTCGCTCTTGGACTTTTAGGATTTTCTTTTTATCCTTAATTTTGTGCAAGTCTATTACTAAAGTTCTCTGAGTTTTTGTAGTCAGGTTTATTGAGGTATAATTTATATACAGTAATATTCACCTTTTCCAACATAGAGTTTAGTGAGTGTAGATTAACAGATACAGTCAGGTAACCACCACGAAAATCAGCATAAACAATATTTCCATCATCTCTAAACCTTGCTTCATGTCCCTTTGTATTTAATCCCCTCCCCTTAACTTCTGCTCCTAGCAACTATCAATTTGATTTCTTTCCCTATGGTTTGGTATTTTCCAGAAGGTTTTATAAATGGAATCCCACATTTGTATTTGGCTTATTTCATTTAGCATAATGCTTTTGAGATTCATCCATATGATTGGATGTATGTATGTATTGTATGTATGAAAAGTTCCAGTTATTCTGGATCCTTGCCAGCACTTGATACTGCCTTTTTAAATTTTTTTTTATTTTTTTTTGTTATGTTAATCCCCATACATTACATCGTTAGTTTTAGATGTAGTGTTCCATGATTCATTGTTTGTGCATAACACCCAGTGCTCCATGCAGAACGTGCCCTCCTCAATACCCCTCACCAGGCTAACCCATCCTCCCATCCCCCTCCCCTCTAGAACCCTCAGTTCGTTTTTCAGAGTCCATCGTCTCTCATGGTTCGTCTACCCCTCCGATTTCCCCCCCTTCATTCTTCCCTTCCTGCTATCTTCTTTTTTTTTTTTCTTCCTTAACATATATTGCATTATTTGTTTCAGAGGTACAGATCTGAGATTCAACAGTCTTGCACAATTCACAGTGCTTACCAGAGCACATACCCTCCCCAGTGTGTATCACCCAGTCACCCCATCCCTCCCACCCCACCCCCCACTCCAGCAACCCTCAGTTTGTTTCCTGAGATTAAGAATTGCTCATATCATGGTGGCGCCTGGGTGGCTCAGTCGTTAAGCGTCTGCCTTCGGCTCAGGTCATGATCCCAGGGTCCTGGGATCGAGCCCCGCATCGGGCTCCCTGCTCTGTGGGAAGCCTGCTTCTCCCTCTCCCACTCCCCCTGCTTGTGTTCTCTCTCTCGCTGTGTATCTCTCTCTGTCAAATAAATAAACAAAATCTTAAAAAAAAAAAAAAAAAAGAATTGCTCATATCAGTGAGGTCATATGATACATGTCTTTCTCTGTTTGACTTATTTCGCTCAGCATAATACCCTCCAGTTCCATCCTCGTCGTTGCAAATGGCAAGATCTCATTCCTTTTAATGGCTGCATAATATTCCATTGTATATGTATACCACATCTTCTTTATCCATTCATCTGTCGATGGACATCTTGGCTCTTTCCACAGTTTGGCTATTGTGGACATTGCTGCTATAAACATCGGGGTGCACGTACCCTTTTGGATCCCTACTTTTGTATCTTTGGGGTAAATGCCCAGTAGTGCAATTGCTGGATCATATGGTAGCTCTATTTTCAACTTTTTGAGGAACCTCCATAGTGTTTTCCAGAGTGGCTGCACCAGCTTGCATTCCCACCAACAGTGTAGGAGGGTTCCCCTTTCTCTGCATCCCCGCCAACATCTGTCATTTCCTGACTTGTTAATTTTAGCCATTCTGACTGGTGTGAGGTGGTATCTCACTGAGGTTTTGATTTGGATTTCCCTGATGCCGAGCGATATTGAGCACTTTTTCATGTGTCTGTTGGCCGTTTGGATGTGTTCCTTGGAAAAAAGAGTTCTTGTCTTCTGCCCATTTCTTGATTGGATTATTTGTTCTTTGGGTGTTGAGTTTGATAAGTTCTTTATAGATTTTGGATACTAGCCCTTTATCTGATATGTTATTTGCAAATATCTTCTCCCATTCTGTCGGTTGTCTTTTGGTTTTGTTGACTGTTTCCTTTGCTTTGCAGAAGCTTTTTATCTTGATGAAGTCCCAATAGTTCATTTTTGCCCTTGCTTCCCTTGCCTTTGGCGATGTTTCTTTCTTTCTTTCTTTTTTTTTTTTAAAGATTTATTTGAGAGAGCGAGAATGAGAGAGAGAGAGTACATGAGAGGGGGGAGGGTTAGAGGGAGAAGCAGGCTCCTCACTGAGCAGGGAGCCCGATGCGGGACTCGATCCAGGGACTCCAGGATCATGACCTGAGCCGAAGGCAGTCGCCCAACCAACTGAGCCACCCAGGCGCCCCCTTTCGCAATGTTTCTAGGAAGAAGTTGCTGCGGCTGAGGTCGAAGAGGTTGCTGCCTGTGTTCTCCTTTAGGATGTTGATGGACTCCTGTCTCACATTGAGGTCTTTCAACCATTTGGAGTCTATTTTTGTGTGTGGTGTAAGGAAATGGTCCAGTTTCATTCTTCTGCATGTGGCTCTCCAATTTTCCCAACACCATTTGTTGAAGAGACTGTCTTTTTTCCATTGGACATTCTTTCCTGCTTTGTCAAAGATTAGTTGACCATAGAGTTGAGGGTCCATTTCTGGGCTCTCTATTCTGTTCCATTGATCTATGTGTCTGTTTTTGTGCCAGTACCATACTGTCTTGATGATGACAGCTTTGTAATAGAGCTGGAAGTCCGGAATTGTGATGCCGCCAGCTTTGCTTTTCTTTTTCAACATTCCTCTGGCTATTCGGGGTCTTTTCTGGTTCCATACAAATTTTAGGATTATTTGTTCCATTTCTTTGAAAAAAGTGGATGGTAATTTGATGGGGATTGCATTCAATGTGTAGATTGCTCTAGGTAGCATTGACATCTTCACAATATTTGTTCTTCCAATCCATGAGCATGGAACGTTTTTCCATTTCTTTGTGTCTTCCTCAATTTCTTCCATGAGTATTTTATAGTTTTCTGAGTACAGATCCTTTGCCTCTTTGGTTAGATTTATGCCTAGGTATCTTATGGTTTTGGGTGCAATTGTAAATGGGATCGACTCCTTAATTTCTCTTTCTTCTGTCTTGTTGTTGGTTTGTAGGAATGCCACTGACTTCTGTGCATTGATTTTATATCCTGCCACTTTACTGAATTCCTGTATGAGTTCTAGCAGTTTTGGGGTGGAGTCTTTGGGGTTTTCCACATAAAGTATCATATCATCTGCAAAGAGTGAGAGTTTGACTTCTTCTTTGCCGATTTGGATGCCTTTTATTTCTTTTTGTTGTCTGATTGCTGTGGCTAGGACTTCTAGTACTATGTTGAATAACAGTGCTGAGAGTGGTCATCCCTGCCGCGTTCCTGACCTTAGGGGGAAAGCTCTCAGTTTTTCCCCATTGAGAATGATATCTGCTGTAGGTTTTTCATAGATGGCTTTTATGATATTGAGGTATGTACCCTCTATGCCTATACTCTGAAGAGTTTTGATCAAGAAAGGATGCTGTACTTTGTCAAATGCTTTTTCTGCATCTATTGAGAGGATCATATGATTCTTGTTCTTTCTTTTGTTAATGTATTGTATCACGTTGATTGATTTGTGGATGTTGAACCAACCTTGCAGCCCAGGGATAAATCCCACTTGGTCGTGGTGAATAATCCTTTTAATGTACTGTTGGATCCTATTGGCTAGTATTTTGGTGAGAATTTTTGCATCCATGTTCATCAGGAATATTGGTCTGTAGTTCTCCTTTTTAATGGAGTCTTTGTCTGGTTTTGGGATCAAGGTAATGGTGGCCTCATAAAATGAGTTTGGAAGTTTTCCTTCCATTTCTATTTTTTGGAACAGTTTCAGAAGAATAGGTATTAATTCTTCTTTAAATGTTTGGTAGAATTCCCCTGGGAAGCCATCTGGCCCTGGGCTTTTGTTTTTTTGGGAGATTTTTGATGACTGCTTCAATTTCCTTAGTGGTTATAGGTCTGTTCAGGTTTTCTGTTTCTTCCTGGTTCAGTTTTGGTAGTTGATACATCTCTAGGAATGCATCCATTTCTTCCAGGTTATCTAATTTGCTGGCATAGAGTTGCTCATAATATGTTCTTATAATTGTTTGTATTTCTTTGGTGTTGGTTGTGATCTCTCCTCTTTCATTCATGATTTTGTTGATTTGGGTCATTTCTCTTTTCTTTTTGATAAGTCTGGCCAGGGGTTTATCAATCTTGTTAATTCTTTCAAAGAACCAGCTCCTAGTTTCGTTGATCTGTTCTACTGTTCTTTTAGTTTCTATTTCATTGATTTCTGCTCTGATCTTTATTATTTCTCTTCTCCTGCTGGGTTTAGGCTTTATTTGCTGTTCTTTCTCTAGCTCCTTTAGGTGTAGGGTTAGGTTGTGTACTTGAGACCTTTCTTGTTTCTTGAGAAAGGCTTGTATTGCTATATACTTGCCTCTTAGGACTGCCTTTGCTGCATCCCAAAGATTTTGAATAGTTGTGTTTTCATTTTCATTGGTTTCCATGAATTTTTTTAATTCTTTAATTTCCTGGTTGACCCATTCATTCTTTAGTAGGATGCTCTTTAGCCTCCATGTATTTGAGTTCTTTCTGACTTTCCTCTTGTGATTGAGTTCTAGTTTCAAAGCACTGTGGTCTGAAAATAGGCAGGGAATGATCCCAGTCTTTTGGTACCGGTTGAGACCTGATTTATGACCTAGGATGTGATCGATTCTGGAGAATGTTCCATGGGCACTAGAGAAGAATATGTATTCCGTTGCTTTGGGATGGAATGTTCTGAATATGTCTGTGAAGTCCATTTGGTCCAGTGTGTCATTTAAAATCTTTATTTCCTTGTTGATCTTTTGCTTAGATGATCTGTCCATTTCAGTGAGGGGGGTGTTAAAGTCCCCCACTATTATTTTATTGTTGTCAATGTGTTTCTTTGCTTTTGTTATTAATTGCCTTATATAATTGGCTGCTCCCATGTTAGGGGCATAGATATTTACAATTGTTAGATCTTCTTGTTGGATAGACCCTTTAAGTAGGATATAGTGTCCTTCCCCATCTCTTATTACAGTCTTTGGTTTAAAATCTAATTTGTCTGATATAAGGATTGCCACCTCAGCTTTCTTTTGGTGTCCATTAGCATGATAAATGGTTTTCCACCCGCTCACTTTCAATCTGGGGGTGTCTTTGGGTCTAAAATGAGTCTCTTGCAGACAGCATATTGATGGGTCTTGTTTTTTAATCCAATCTGATAGCCTGTGTCTTTTGATTGGGGCATTTAGCCCATTTACATTCAGGGTAACTATTGAAAGATAGGAATTTAGTGCCATTGTATTGCCTGTAAGGTGACTGTTACTGTATATTGTCTGTGTTCCTTTCTGGTCTATGTTGCTTTTAGGCTCTTTCTTTGCTTAGAGGACCCCTTTCAAGATTTCTTGTAGGGTTGGTTTCGTGTTTGCAAATTCCTTTAGTTTTTGTTTGTCCTGGAAGCTTTTTATCTCTCCTTCAATTTTCAATGACAGCCTAGCTGGATATAGTATTCTTGGCTGCATATTTTTCTCATTTAGTGCTCTGAATATATCCTGCCAGTCCTTTCTGGCCTGCCAGGTCTCTGTGGATAGGTCTGTTGCCAATCTAATGTTTCTGCCATTGTAGGTTACATATCTCTTCTCCCGAGCTGCTTTCAGGATTTTCTCTTTGTCTCTGAGACTCGTAAGTTTTACTATTAGATGTCAGGGTGTTGACCTATTTTTATTGATTTTGAGAGGGGTTCTCTGTGCCTCCTGGATTTTGATGCCTGTTTCCTTTCCCAAATTAGGGAAGTTCTCTGCTATAATTTGCTCCATTATACCTTCTGCCCCTCTCTCTCTTTCTTCTTCTTCTGGGATCCCAATTATTCTAATGTTGTTTCATCTTATGGTATCGCTTATCTCTCGAATTCTGCCCTCGTGATCCAGTAGTTGTTTATCTCTCTTTTTCTCAGCTTCTTTATTTTCCATCATTTGGTCTTCTATATCACTGATTCTCTCTTCTGCCTCATTTATCCTAGCAGTTAGTGCCACCATATTTGATTGCACCTCATTAATAGCCTTTTTGATTTCTACTTGGTTAGATTTTAGTTCTTTTACTTCTCCAGAAAGGGTTACTCTAATAACTTCCATGCTTTTTTCAAGCCCAGCTAGTATCTTTAAAGTGATGATTCTGAACTCTAGATCTGACATTGTACTAATGTCCGTATTGAGTAGGTCCCTGGCAGTCGGTACTACCTCTTGTTCTTTTTGTTGAGGTGATTTTTTCCGTCTTGTCATTTTGTCCAGAGGAGACTAGATTAATGAGAGAACAAACTGCTAACAGGGTAACAATGTTCCCAGAAAATATACTCTAAACAAATCAGAAAAGACCTGAAGCAGTGGGAAAAGAAAGGGAAAGAGAGAAAAAAGAAAAAGAAAAAGAAAAAGGTAAAAACAAACAAAAACAGAACAAAACAAAAAAAACAGAATGTGATCAAATATGATCAGGCTGGTATATAGATCAGTGCCACCCACTAGATTTTGGGTGTATTTTGGTCTGTTAGAAGAAAGTGCCTCCCAAAATTTTAAAGAAAGAAAAACTTATATATGTACAAAAATAAGGGTTGATATGATGAAGGGATGGAATATGACTGTAAAGATGAAAATTATAAAAAATTTTATAAAAGGAATTGATAAGAAGTTGTTTGAAAAAAGAAAAAGAAAAAAAAAAGGGAGAGAATGTGATCAGGCAGGGGAGTAGACAAAAACCATACACTAGAGATTTAGGGTATATTTTGATCTGTTAGAAGAAACTATCTCAAAATTTTAAAGAGAGAACAACTTATATATATATATGCCAAAAATACGGGTAACTACTATGAAGGGATAGAATATGACTCTAAAAATGAAAAATAAAAATGAAAAATAAAATTTTTTTTTTTTAAAAAGGGATTGATAAGATGTTGGTTGAAAAAGGGAAAAAGAAAAATTCAAAAAAAAAAACAGTTAAAAAAAATAATTAACTTTGAAAGACTAAAGAATCATGGTAAAAAAGCCATGAATTCTATGTGCATTATTCCCCTAGCGCTGGAGTTCTGCCATTCTCATTGATCAGTAAACTTGGTCTTGGCTGGCTGTTCTCGCTGATCTTCTGGGGGAGGGGCCTGTTGCTGTGGTTTCCAAAAGTCTTTGCCGGAGGCAGAATTGCCCCGCCCTTGCCGGTCCGGGCTAAGTAATCTGCTCGGGTTTGCTGTGGGGAGCTTTTGTTCTCTGCAAGCTTTCTGTACAGCTCTGGAGGCGGAGAGTGAAAATGGCAGCCTCCCAATCTCCGCCTCGGAGGAGCCGAGAACTCGGGCCCTGCTCCTCAGTGAGCCCCCAGAGAAAAGCAGTCAGTCACTCCCGTCTCCCCAGTCTCCGGCCGCACTCTGTGCTCACCCGGCCTGTGACCGCGCGTTTCTGTCTCTGGCATCCGACCCCGTGTGGAGTCTCCAAACCCAGCAGATCCCTGCGGTGTGCTCCCGCGCCTCTCCTCCCGGGGGAAAAAGGTGAGTCTTCCCGGATCTGCCGCTTTTTGGGTCCCTGCTGGAGGAGCAGTGGCCCGACTGTGCCGCGGATCACGGTTTATGACAACCCCGAGCTGAGAGTCCACGCTTCGGCTCCGTCTCTGCAGCCGGCTTCCCCGCTCCGATACCTGGGAGCTCTGCCGCACTCAGGCACCCCCAGTCTTTATGTGACCCCGAGGGTCCTGAGACCACACTGTCCCGCGAGGGTTCCACCCCCCACTTAGCCACCGGAGACGTCCCTCAGCGGAGCTGACTTCTAAAAGTTCCGATTTTGTGCTCCGCGGCTCTATCACTTGCCAGAAACGGCCGACGGAGGCCCCTCCCCACTGTCTATCCTCCCGAATATCGCCTCGGATTCACTTCTCCGCACGTCCTACCTTCCAGAAAGTGGTGCTTTTCTGTTCAGAGAGTTGTTGCTCTTCTTTTCTTCGATCTCCTGTTGAGTTCGTAGGTGTTCGGAATGCTTTGACCCCTATCCAGCTGAATTCCTGAGAGGAGACGAAATCCAGGTCTCCTACTCCTCCGCCATCTTGCTCCCCCAGAGCTTAAATTTTTTTTTGTTTTTGCTTTTCTAATGAGTTTG
Organism: Halichoerus grypus; assembly: GCF_964656455.1. NCBI lineage: Eukaryota > Metazoa > Chordata > Mammalia > Carnivora > Phocidae > Halichoerus > Halichoerus grypus. Next base: position 146,610,743 of record NC_135716.1, on the reverse strand, counting down.
TTGTAGCATCTCATTGTAGTTTTAATTTGCATTTCCCTAATGATTAATGATATTGAGCATCGTTTCATATGCTTACTTACCGTCTGTAGCTCTTCTTTTGCCCATTTAAAAATTGAGTTTTCTTAGTGAGTTTTTAGTACTTTATAAATTTTGGATACAAGTCCTTTATCGGATAGTGCATTTTACAAATCTTATATTCCAGTGCATGGCTTGTCTTTTCATTTTCTTGACTGTCTTTCAAAGAGTATAAGTTTTAAATTTTGATGAAGTCCAGTTTATCAGTTTTTCTTTTATAGTTTATACTTTAGATTCCTAAGAAATCATTACCTTAACCCAAAGTCACAAAAATTTTCTCCTGTATTTTTTTTCTGGAAGTTTTATAGTTGTAGCTCTTACATATAGATCTAAATTCATTTTGAGTTAATATTTGCACAGGGAGTGAGGTGTTGGGAAGTAAGAATTTCCTGTTCTCTGCACGATTCTTCTAGCTGGCCTAAAAGTCAACTTGACAGGAGACAGATTAACAGGAGAAAATCAAATTTAATTCATACATATAGGGGATCCGTACAGACATGGAAATTCCAAAGACAGGCAAGGTGAGGTATATATGTCATTCTGAATTAAGGAGAAGGGGGTGGTAGGGGTCTGTGACTTCAGAGGGAAGTAATACAATTCACAGGAAGATGAAAAAGAGTAAATGTTTCAAATGTTTTCTGGGCCACCCAGAAACAATGTGACAGAGAGGCCTGGGTAGGTTCCTCCATGCCTGCCATACTTAGTTCATAGTATAATGTAGTTATATTATAGATAGCTCTCTTCCCAGACCAGGTTCTTTATTTAAATTTTTTATAGGCAGTTGTGTAGGAGGTAAAGAGCTTTTCCTGAATCTGCTGGATTTTAATAGCTTTTTAACTCAAAATAATCTTCATGCCAAAGTGGCCCATCTGAGGGGCAGCCTGCCCTTGGCCCCTACAGAGGTAAGGCTCAAAAGTTCTTTTTTTTTTTTTTTGCTTATGGATATCCAGTTGTTCAGCACAATTTGTTAAAAAGACTATCCTTTGCCATTGAATTACCTTGATAATGTTTTTGAATATTAGTTTGTATAGTGTGTATAGGTCTCTTTCTCTGTAATTCCATTGATCTATATGTGTACATATATGGGGATTTAGTTTTATTTTTGCTGCCTAGTGCCAAAAGTGTACTTTTGATCTGAAAACACATTTCCCTTCTTCAATTTGGAAAATTCTTGGTTGTTATCTCTTTGAATATTACTTCTCTTTCATTCCCAACATTGTCTTCTTTTGGAACTCCTTTTACATGTTGGAACCTCTGAAGTCAGTCTTGATTTCTGAACAGTTGTTTTGGGTAATTTTTCTTTGCCTTTTATGCTGGATCCTAGGGTACAATCTCTCCAAAAAACTCATTAATTTAAGAGGAATATTAATGTGAATTGGTTGATAGTTACATGGGCATAACAAGGTTTACACTGTTATTAATTTTCAGCTTTTAGATTTAACTTTGGAACAAGACAAGAAGACAATTAAAATTATAAACACAGAATGTAAATATTAACCTTGCAAGTGAAATCATTTTTATCTTTGAAAAATGCTTTTAGTTCCCTTTCAATCATTTGCAACTTTATGTTTGCAGACATGTTAATCTTTTTTCAGCTGTTCTTTGGGCATCCTACATCTAATTCTTGTGAATTGCGAGCATATTTGTATAGCATAGTGATGGGTATAAAGGCCCAATTGAAGCTGCTTTAAACCTTCTGGAGGCTTCCTACTACAATTAGAATAAACTCCAAATTCCTTTGGCCAATAAGATCCTATATGATTTAGTCCCTAAAGATTTCTTGACCTTATCTCTTACTGCTCCTTAGTTTGCTTTAGCTACATTGATCACCTTTGTGACCTTTGAACCCATCAAACTCATTTCTAACTCTTGGCTTTTGTACTTACTGTTCCTAGACCTGGAATACTATTCTTTGCAGATCTTAACTAGTTGGTATCTTCTCTTCATTCAGGTCTGTTCTCAAATATTTCTGCCTCAAAGGATTTTTCCCTGACCCTCTTAGCTAAAGAAGTATTCTGTCCCCTTTTCCCACCAATTACCTTCCTTGTTTTATTTTCTTCAAAACATTTATCACTAACTTTACTAACTGATGTTGTTAATTTGTTTTCCTCCTTTAGAATATAACTCTGTGAGGGCAAGATTTATCTATTTGGCTCAACTCAGTATACCAGCCTTTAGAACAAATAGTCTGGCACATTGGAGAAGCTTAATAAAAAGAACTTGTGGATTGAAGGAATCAGTAAATTATACGATGTCACTAGGAGATATTTTGTTTGTTATTTTGTGGAAAAGTACCTGGAGGAAAGGAGTCCTGAGAGAACACTTGTATTAATAAAAATGCTGTGCTTATTATTCCTGACTTCTTGTTCCCATTGGGACTTGGAAATAAGAGTAAATTCTATTGAGGTCAACCTGAGAGTGTTTCTGAGAGGCCCCAGTGTCTCTGGTCCTTGAGAAAGAAATACCATGGGTCACTCATGCAGATTACTTGGGAAGTTTGTATAATTTCATATCTTTGAAAAAAAATTTTTTTAACTATTTCTATTTGTCACCTACCCTACCTTATTTTGTATCTTTAAATTGTGGTCACCTGGGTTAACCCAGATGGACTTTTGGTTAATTTAAATTTCTTATATAGATTTTTCAAAAGGCAAAGTATATTTTAAGGTACTGTATTACTAATGTGTATGTTATTAATAAACTGATCATTTTTAATTTTATTTTTCTTAATTTTATAATGTCACTAATAAAATTATAGGCCTCAAATACAATGGAGTTTGATTTTTTATTTTTTAATGTGGAGGTTTATCTCAGTCTAAGAATATAGGTGCATAATCACTATTAACTTAGGAAAATATGTATTAAGATATTTTTAAACCACCATCTCTTGCCAATTTTCTATCCCCCCAAGTATTTAGAAGAAAAATTGTAGGTGGATTAGAGGAGGGGGGAAAAAAGAGATTTTAAAATAGTAGTCTCTCAAAGAATATAAATAATTGGTAAGACATTTCTTAAAAAATGATAGGTATCCAATAAATATTTGTGGAATGACTGGGAGTCTGTCAAGTTTTGTGCATCTTAGAAAATATTTTACTAATATGTGTATCTCTGTCTCTTTTTTGGACTAGTATCTAACAGTATATATCATGTGGTAAATGCATGATTGATCAATCAATGTCCAGTAATTGATTCATATTTTAGTGGCTTGCTATTATTTCTCATGGCCATAAAAATTACACTGCTTATAATCTTTAGTATTTCTGAAGCAAGTCACTCTTTTATCTGTAAAATAAAAGAAAATATTTCCTAGCCAGTGTGTTTCCAGGGAAGGAGGAACTTCATTGGTGTTTTCATCGTCATCAGTAATTATCTTGCATTGCTTTTCCAGTTAAAGATGTTACATCATGGTTTGGATTTTTAGTCTCTTTTTATAATTAATTGTGAATCTTTTTGGTAAATTGAGTTTATTTTGTATCTTTCTGTGAGCAAAGGAGCCATGGTATTGCTGCTTTGCAAAGTAATTTTTCAACCAGTGAGAAAGTAATATGGAATTATTTATGAAGAGGTGATTTGAGACTAATATCTATATTTATTTATTTTAAAAGATTTATTTGAGAGAGCTGCGAGTGTGCATGCTCAGGGTGGGGCAGAGGGAGAAGGAGAGAGAGTCTTAAGCAGACTCCCTGCTAAGCGTGGCGCGTGATGTGGGGCTTAATCTCACAACCCTGAGATCATGACCTGAGCCGAAACCTAGAGTCAGATGCTTAATGGACTGCGCCACCCAGTTGCCTCTCTAGTATTTATTGAGCACTCACTACATGCTAGGCTGTATTCATTGTTTTATGTGCACTATTTCATTTCTTCTCGACTATAACTCTGTGATTCATACTGTTCTTGTCCCCATTTTACATATGAGGAAACTGAGAGGCACCAAGGGCCTAAGTAACTTGCCAAAGATCAAACACATAGTTGATTAGTGGCTGAACCCAGATTTGAATTCAGCTGTATCTTCTCTAAATCCCATGTTTTAAAAAAGCTGTAAACTGCCTCTTGAACTTTTTGAAGTTACATGGTAAATCTCACAGATGCTCTAAACTGAGGAAATAACCTTTTATGAAGTACTCATGCTTAACTGCAGTTTACTGTATTATAAAGAACACCAAGTGACTATCTAAATTCTTTTGATAGTTTGAGGTTTAGTTATATGTTAATATTCGCGAATATTAATATTTCTTGAACGATTTGTTTGGAAATTGTTCCATTTGAGTTAGTTGTGAGGATAAACATGATTTGAAACAAAAGGAAGCTGTTGCATAGATATTAAGTTGTATTTTTTTTTTTTAAGATTTTATTTATTTATTTAACAGAGACACAGCAAGAGAGGGAACACAAGCAGGGGGAGTGGGAGAGGGAGAAGCAGGCCTCCCACGGAGCGGGGAGCCCAACGTGGGGCTCGATCCCAGGATGCCAGGATCACGACCTGAGCGGAAGGCAGATGCCCAATGACTGAGCCACCCAGGCGCCCCTTAAGTTGTATTTGAATTGAATTTAAAGATGGGTATAAGCGCTTTGAAGAACAAAGTTAAAATTGCAAATTTAAGATGGAAAATTGCAAATTATTATATATACGTATATATTTTAAAGACAGTATGATATATGGAAAGTCTAGGAGATTGAAAGATCTGCTTTCTAGATCTTATTTTGCTGCTTATTTTACCTTGTGTCTTTTGGAGTCACTTCACCTCTACTCCTAACCCTCAATTTCTCCACCTGTAAAATAACAATCCCAAAGTTCAGGGAAATGATAGCTGCTCTGTTAACCTAGCGACACTGATCTGATGATTATCTGATCAAGGTCATGTAAAATTGCTTTGTAAGCTATTGATATAAAACCTTTGACATACTTGCCAGGTCATTTAAGCTCAGAAGCAAGAATCAGTATCTATTTTATTTATATGGATTCTATAGTGGTCTTGGGGCATATAGAATTAATTCAGTGGATTCATTGTATCGAATGTTCCCATAAAGAAGTACCTGTATAAACAAATATATAGCAGACTTTATGAGTTCAAGAGCCCCAGATTAAATTTTCAGTGAAAGCTTGTCTTTGTCAAATTTTCATACCCAGTGTTTTATTTTTGCCAGTATCTACACCTGTGGAATGCTACTTGTTTGTAGATGAGATGGTACATAACAGTCTATACTAAATCACTCACTAGGATTTATAGAGATTTACCTTAAAAAAATTTTTTTAAAGAAAGTAGATGCTTACAGGATAACATAAATTTTATAATAAAAAGGGGCATAGTGTGGAATCTGAGTGTGATTGAGACAGGGAGGAGGAGGATGTTACGTGGTAGAAGCAAAAGGGTACTATCTGTGGAAAAATAACCAGTAATAGATTATCCATACATAATCCGGTCTCTAATAGGGAAGTCCCCAAAGCGATAAGGAATTATTGCCTTGAGTACCAAGCTAACATCATTTTCACCTTTGAGTTGTATGCACTAGGGCAATCTTATGAAACATAAACATTGGGGCGCTTAGATGGCTCAGTCGGTTGAGCGTCTGCCTTCGGCTCAGGTCATGATCCCACGGTCCTGGGATTGGTCCTGCGTCGGGCTCCTTGCTCACCTGGGAGCCTGCTTCTCCCTCTGCCTGCCTCTCCCCCTGCTTGTTCTCTCTGTCAAATAAATAAATAAAATCTTTAAAAAAAAAACCCCATAAACATTATGCTGTCATTAGAACTTTAGAGGAATGATACTGTATAATCTCCATTATGGATGGAAAAAATATCTTTCATCTCTTTTACCTCCCATTAGTCTCCTCCCCCAGGTTAAAAGATGAAAATTTATACAGACCTTACTCTAAAATCTTTGATAAAGCAAAGAAAATCCTATAATATTTGGCTGATCATTATGTGTATATGTAAATTATAACAATAATAGTTGCAAGTTTTTGAGAACACATTGTGTGCCATGTGCTGTTAGGCATTTTGCATAAATTCACATGTATTCTTCACAACAGGTCTGAAATTTATAATTTCCCCCATTTTACACAGATATTGAAGCTCACAGAAGTCAAATAACTTGCCCCCAAATCACATAATAGTGATTGAACTAGTATTCAAATCCATACCTCTGTGACTCTACAATCTGTGATTTTTTTTTTCCCCAAAATACCATACTGCTTCCTGGATATGGGGATTTTTTTTTGTTTTTATAGATCTGGCCCAGCAGTTCAGATGTGTAGCCAGATTTGATTAATCCTGAGTCAAGAGGACTGCCCCAAATGTATTTGGCAGATGATAATGTTCAGGTGAACATGGCTGTCAGCCACAGAGCTTCTCAGAGTTTTGTGGGGAATTGTTCACTTCACTTGTGGACCCTACTATCAACATAGCTTCCTACTTCACTCAAAGAATCTGTGATCCATCATTGAGCTGTTCTGTGAACAGACTCTAGTTTTCCAGGAAAGTAAGCATTAAGTTTGCTGATGAGGATTTCTGCATTTGCTGTTATTTCTTTGAGAAATGTCGGAAGAAGCTTATACACGTCTAGGGAACCTATCTACCATTATGGGACAGCTCCTCTTCTTTTGTAATTCTAAACTGAGGAAAATGTCTTAATGAAAGGCTGATGTGTCACTGTTTCATTTAAAAATTTTTGAATTAGAAAGTGCTTAGTCAAGAGCTTTTGCAGCTAAAAGAAAAAAACTAATATGAATTTAAATAAACCCTATGTTATGTTTCATATTTGTCTCACCCACAACTACAAACATAAATCCTATGATACTACCTTCTCTGTAAATTTTCTAACCTCAATGTCGCATACATAACTGTACTTACTGTCTTAATTCATTATGTTCATGAGTTGACTTTATTCACCCAATGAGACTGTAAGCTCTGCGAGAGCAGGTACCTAGTAGTAACATTTTTTCATGATTTTTGAGGCAGTAATTCTTACCCTGAGACCTCTAAAGTAATTCATACAGTAGAGCTGTCCAGTCTAAGGAAGGCATCAATATTTTTGGCTTTTAACTAGATAGACTTCTACAGTGTAATAATACAAGCTATTTCATGCTCACCAGAGGCCCTGATAAAATTGGAAAACAAATTTTCGTTTAATAAATACTTTATTTAAAAAAACAACTTCGGGCGCCTGGGTGGCTCAGTTGGTTAAGCGACTGCCTTCAGCTCAGGTCATGATCCCAAGGTCCTGGGATCGAGCCCCGCATCAGGCTCCCTGCTCGGCCAGAAGCCTGCTTCTCCCTCTCCCACTCCCCCTGCTTGTGTTCCCTCTCACGCTGTCTCTCTCTCTCTCTCTGTCAATTAAATAAATAAATAAATAAAATCTTTAAAAAAAACAACTTCATAAACATGTCTTTCATGGTGAAAGTTTGGGAATTAGTGTTCGGCTCTGTCTGGCCCAATGTTAAGTATAATGATTACTAAGAATATGATTGATTTATTGATAGAGAATAATTAATGAACTTTTGTTTTAGGAAATGTTGTGGGCAACTTGGGACATTCCTTCTTCAGTCAGAGTTTCCTTGGCAGTAAAGAACATGGTGGATTCTTATATGTGACGTCTACCTACCAGTCACTGCAAGACCTAGTACTCCCAACCCCACCTTACTTGTTTGGGATTCTCATCCAGAAATGGGAAACTCCTTGGGCTAAAGTGTTTCCCATCCGACTAATGTTGAGACTTGGAGCTGAATATCGACGTAAGTAGTAAAATAGCTTCTTCTATACTATATGACTAAGACGTGATGGCTAAATAAAGGCCTGAGATATTCAGACCCCCTCCCCCCCCCCAGTGATATAATCCAGCAGAAGTCTTTTGAAATAGCTAAGCTAAATTTGGCCATTGTCTTTACTTATTTTAGCTTTAATGTTAAGGACTAAAAATCTCAAATTAGGAAGTTAGTGATTATTTAGTACCTTGTAAACTTACTGGTTTTATAGTTCATTGATAAATAAAAGTTCATCTTCAGAAAAAATGTATTGGAATTTAACAAGTAACTTTTTACAGTATCTGTAGTGAACATTTTTTTGCTATTTTGTTGGAAAATAGTTATGACAAATTATATCTTACGTAACATAACATACTGGAAACTAGTGGTGTAGAGATCACTTGGAGTTGGTAAAGTGAGCAATAGAAGAGCTTCCTTGCCCATGGTGGAAGCAGTACAACTAAGTTGTGAGTTTTGTTTTTGTTTTTGTTGTTGTTTTTTTAAGACAATAAGCCTTAAATGCAAGCTTTATTTTAAACTATATTTTCACCTGATCAGAATTGCCATGGTCTAGGAATCGGACCATTTGAGCAAGGTTCTTAACTCTATGACTTCCTAGTTCTGTACCTTTGGGCAAGTCAATCAGTTTCTTCTGAACTGGAAAAAATAATACTTGCCTTTTACATTATGTAAGATTGTTAAGAGGATCAAATGAAATAATGAAAAACTATTTTATGAACCATAAAATAGTATATGTTTTCACCAAGTCAGCTTCATTCTTTCACTTATTCATTCATTCAGTAAGAATTTAATAAAGGCCTACCATTTGTAACAAATCCTGGGAATTCAGAAATAGCTAAGACATGGTTACAGGCTTAGTAACCTTTGAAATACAGAAATTATGATTACAGTAGTATATTGTGTTAAAACACATGTTCAAAGTTAACAAAGTTCTTTTGGAGTTCCAAGATGGACTCTAACTTCACCAAGAATGAAGGAGTTGGATAAGAAACATTTCTTGGACCAATTTGCTTCTGGACTGAATTGTGAAAGAGACATACGAATCAGCTAAATGAAGTAGGGAAAGGGAAGGATTGTATGCAGAGGAAACAACATACATATCTTCCTGTCTTGTACAGGCAATTCATCCCATAAAGTTCAAGGAGTAAGCCAGGGAATAGGCCACCTCATGTTTGCCTATTCTAAGGAGGATCCTGGTTGGGAGGTGTATAAGAGTAAACAGAAGAATTAGGAGAGATTTGTTTCCCGGATCATATTAATCCAGTTTGAAGAAGAGTGCTTCCTGAGACTTTGTAGTTCATTTTTAAGACAGCTGCATCAAAAGGCTTATTCTGGTCATCAAAAGACTTACTCTGGTATGGTTTGTAGAAGGCTCAGAATTTGTCTTTGATGCTACCATGCTAAATACTTTTGATCTCTAAATTTCATATGATCTAAAACAGCTATTACAGTTATATTTTGAAAATTTTATGAACCATGATGTTTCCCTTTTACCAAAATATTAAGCTGTTAAACTTAGTCTCATTACTTCTCATTTCCATAGTTTATCCCTGCCCACTCTTCAGTGTCAGATTTCGGAAGCCATTGTTTGGAGAGACGGGGCACACCATCATGAATCTTCTTGCAGTAAGTTGGAGATTTTTATTTTCTTCTTTCTTACTGGGGTTTGTACAGGAGAAGGAAGAGAGGGATTTCATTTTTTGTTAGTAGCCATACCCCTGCTGCTTCAGGCAGGTGGAGATTTTATGCTGTAGGAAAAGAACAACATACATATTCTTTGGAAAGTATATGGAGCTTTGGAGTGGAAATAGTACAGGATTTCAGCCCTTCATTATACACTTACTATCTAAGTGACCTCGCAGGATTATTGTAAGGACTAGAGGTAATGTGTAATTAAAGCACCTAGCATTCTGTCTTGTTTTTATTTTAAGCGTGCTGTCATATCAGTGTCCCCTTTGTCTGTATAGCTTATTGTTTAGCCCAGGATTGCTCAGAGATTTATTCAAATACTTCAAGCGAATAAGGTATTCATTCTTTTCTGTTGGATTTGTGTATAGGTTGGGATTCAAACTTTATTCTTTTCCTTTCCCCTGGGCTCTCCCATGTGCATTTGCACATGCACAGGCTCTCACTCTGTTGATTAAGGATGTTGGTTGACTTGGGCCTACTAAGGTCTTTGCTGTACATGTGCACAGACTAACTTCAGTCCTGGGTATTTGGAGAGTTTATGAAGCTCGCTATGGCTTTCTCACCTCCCAGAACCTTTGTTAAATATCTGGCTAGTTTGCCTGCTTGTTACTTACCCCAAACAGGCTAACAACCTCAAGCTAACTGAGCTGCTGGCCCTCCATTTTCACTAGCCACTGAAATTACCACTGTAGCTTATACCACTCCAAATCAGGTAAGATCCTTCAAGTAGCAGAGCTTATTGTTTTCACAAACTACCTTGAACTACCGGAGAGGGCTAGGGTGCAGCCCCAAGCAAGATCACAGACTCAGCTCTACTGTGCTTGCTTGAAGTTCAGTAGCTTTCATGAATAAACACATCTCAGTGTGTTGTATGCCTTTGGTCTAATTCCAGAGCATCGTAATGATTGTTTTTTAAAAACTGATTACCCAGCTTTTTAGTTGCTTTTTGGGGAATGGATTTATTTCCTCACTCTGTCATGCAGTTGCTGTTATAGTTTGTTATGTTTTAATGAGATTTAAATAATAAGAAAAACTCTTGTAGCTTTACCTATGTTGTTGACATTTTCAGTGATATTCATTCCTTTGTGTAAATCTATATTTCCATCTGGTGTCATTTTCCTTCTGCCTGAAAGATTTCCTATAACATTTCTTGTCCTTTGGGTCTTCTGGTGAGAAACTTATTTGGCATTTTTATTTCTAACAACATCTTTATTTCACCTTCATATTTGAAAGATATTTTTGCTGGATGTAGAATTCTAGGTTGGCAGTTTTATTCTTTGAGTATTTTAAAGATGAATAATAATCGCTCTACTGTCTTCTGGTTTGCATTGTTTCCGACAAGGAGTCTATTTTCCCTCTTTGTTCCTCTCTACATAATGTTTTTTCCTTCTTTGTTTGCTTTAAGGTGTTTCTTTTTATCACCGGTTTTGAGCGATATAATTATGTGCCATTATATGGTTTTTTTGTGTGTGTTTCTTATGCTTGGGTTTGTTGAGCTTCTTAGTTTTGTGATTTTATAGTTTTCATCAAATAACATTTTCTATCTACCTCTTCCTCTCCTTTAGGGAATCTAATGTTACAGACATATTAGGCTGCTTGAAATTGTTTCACAGCTCACTAATGCTCCTTTTTTTTTTTCTTTTTCGGTCTTTTTTTTCCTCTTTGTATTTCATTTTGGATGTTTTTTATTGTTGTCTTCAAGTTCAGTAATCTTTTATTTTGTATTGTTAAAGCTGCCAGTTCCATCTTTTTTTGGGGGGTTGTGATCTCATTATAATTTTCATCTCTAGAAGTTTGACTTAAGTCTTTTTCTAGATCCTGTATGCCTGTACTTAATTTTTTGAACATCTGGAATATGATCATAGTAACTATTAGAATGTCCTTGTTAGGTAATTCTAACATCTCTATCAGTTCTAGTTCAGTTTCCATTGATTAACTACCCCCTTACTTTGAGTTGTATTTTCCTGCTTCAAGCATGCTTGGTATTTTTAAATTTTTTATTGGATGCCAAATATGATTTTTTCCTTTCTGGGTGCTGGATATTTTTGTATTCCTATAAATATTCTTTTTTTTTTTTTTTTTAAGATTTTTATTTATTTGACAGAGACACAGCAAGAGAGGGAACACAAGCAGGGGGAGTGGGGGAGGGAGAAGCAGGCTTCCGGCAGAGCAGGGAGCCTGATGCGGGGCTCGATCCCAGGACCCTGGGATCATGACCTGAGCCAAAGGCAGACGCTTAATGATTGAGCCACCCAGACACCCCTCCTATAAATATTCTTGAGTTCTGTTACAAGTAAGGCAGTTAATTTACCTAGAAATAGTTTGGTCCTTTCAAGTCTTGCTTTTAAGATTTGTAAGGTGGAACCAAAGTCTTGTTTACTATAATACTAATTATTCTCCACCACTAAGGCAAGACCCTTCTGAGTACTTGTAATGACTCTGGCCCTATTTGGAATTAGGCCAAACTTCACAGATTAAAGGCACATTTCTTTTCTTTTCTTTTCTTTTCTTTTTTTTTTTTTAAGATTTTATTTATTTATTTGACAGAGAGACAGCAAGAGAGGGAACACAAGCAGGGGGAATGGGAAAGGGAGAAGCAGGCTTCCCACAGAGCATGGAGCCTGACGCGGGGCTTGATCCCAGGGCCCTGGGATCATGACCTGAGCCGAAGGCAGACGCTTAAGGACTGAGCCACCCAGGCACCCCTAAAGGCACATTTCTTTATAAGACTGTTGTTACTTCAGAAACCAGCTTCAAGTTTAGGGTTTCCCAGGCTACCCATACTTCTGACTAACTGGATACAAATGTTAGCATTCCCACTGCCCTCTCAGTTTTGATAATTCCCTGGAATGATTCACGGAACTCAGCAAAGTATACTATACTTGTGATTACAGTTTTATTATAGTAAAGGAAATACAAATCAGGGCCAGTCAAAAGAAGAGACACATAGTACAAGGTCTGGGAGGGTCCCACACCAAAGAAGCTTCTGTGTCTTCTGGGACATGTCACCCTGCTGATACATTGATATATAACATGCACAGAGTAAGCACCTGAACTTTTGTGTCCTGACTTTTTATTGGAGATTCCTTACCTAGGCATGATTGATTGAGTCATTGGCCATGTGATTGAACTCAGTCTCCAGCCCCCCTGATATCATGTGCCTTGTCATACCTTTGACAAGGTAATTTTTCTTACTGATTATAATCTGCTTTAGAATGAAAAGGAGATATTTATCCTATAATCTAGTAGCATAAACTAGTATTTATCCTGTAATCTAGTAGCATAAACTAGCAAAAACTAGTAATCTAGTTTTATGGCCTATATCAGTTCACTTATACAAACTTTTAGTGGGTTATCTACTGAAGTATCTTGCTCTCCATCACCACTGTTAGGGAGGAAATTTTTTTCTCTATCTTTCAAAGATACTTCCAGCTGGTCTAAGAATTAAATTGACATGAAACAGATTAACAGGAGAAAATTAAATTTAATTTTGTATATATGAGAACCTCACATACATGAGGGGTTCAAAGACAGAAAGGTAAAATGAATTATATATGCCATCCTGAGCTAAGGAATGGGATAGGGACCTGGGGCTCCCAAAGGGAGGAGGGCAATTGACAAGGTAATAAGAATAAGAGCACATGTTTGGTAATTAGATGTTTGCCCTACCATACAGATGGGTCACTCAGATAGAATTTATCTCTGGTAATAACTCTAATTCTGAGAAAGCCCCTCAATTTAGATTCTTCTAGGTAGTTTAGACAAGGGCAAAAGTTTCTCTTGAGTCTCAATTGCCTTCAGTTCAAAGGGGCACATTTGGAGGAGACTTGTTTTAAACCCCTTAACCCCCTTCTCTGTCTCTAGCTAACTAGGACCTATAATCGTATTGATTCTAACACTTTTCCATTGTCTCTCACTCCCCTTGCTTTTCTCTCTCCCTATCTTAAGATTCCATGGTTTCATCATTAAAATCACTTTTTTTTTTTTGACATAATTCTAGTTTCTCTCTCTCTCACCCTCTGTTGTGTTGGCCCAGCAAAATGTAAACCCTAGTTAAATTTACCTTTCTTAAAAAAAATTCATTTTTATTTATACACAGTAAAATTCACCTTTTGTGGAGTATACTTCTAAGAGTTTTGACAAAGGTAAAGAATTATGTTACCACCACTGTTGCAATTAAGATATAGAACAGTTCTGTCACTCCAGAAAATTTGCTAGTGCACCCCATTGATCCTCTGTCCCTATAGTTTTAGCTTTTCTAGACTGTCCTATAATTGGAATTATACAGTACATAGCCTTTTCAGTCTGGCTTTTACTTACCAGAATGCATTTGAAATTCATCTGTGTTGTTAGGTATGTTGTTGGGGAGGAAATAATCTTTTTCCTCTACTTAGCTTTGGTTCTTTGGCTGAGGCCCTATAAATTAGACTGGCCAAAGAGTGATTAACAGAGACCTATTTTGGGGTGGCATATTCAATATCAGTAGTCCATTCATCTTTATTGCTTTGTAGTGTTCAGTTGTATGTATGAACCACAGTTTATCCATTTACCTGTTGATGGATCTGTGGGTTGTTTCTCATTTTTGGTAACTATGAATAAAGCTGCTGTAAACATTCATGTATGAAATTTTGAGTGAACATTAGTTTTCCTTTCTCTTGGGTAAATAGCTGGAATAGGATAGTTGAGCCATATTGTACATTTAGTGTTATAAAGAACTGTGAAACTCTTTTCCAACATGCCTCTAGTAGTTTGCATTCACAAGGAATATACAAGAATTCTTTTTTTTTTTTTGCCAGCACTTGTTCTTTCTCTTTTTTTGTTTTTAATTTTTGCCATTCCAGTAGGAGTTTAGTGGTCTTAATTTTTGTGATTTTAATTTGTATGCTTTTTATGATGAATGATTCAGAGCATTTTTTTTCATGTGCTAATTTGCCCTCTTTATATCTTCTTTAGCGAATCTTTGGATTTTTGCCCATTTAAAAAATATCTTTTGTTGTTGAGTTTTGAGAGTTTTTCATGTATTCTGAATATAAGTCCAGATTTGTATCACTTGTTATATTTTCTCCCAGCCTATGGTTTATCTTTTTATTCTCTTAATAGTGTCTTTCACAGAACAAAAGTTTTTAACTTTGTTACAGTTCAATTTTTTTTTTAAAGATTTAATTTATTTATTGGAGAGGGAGAGAGAGAGTGCAAAAGCAGGGGGGAGGGGCAGGGGGAGAGGGAGAAGCAGGCTCCCCGCTGAGCAAGGAGCCTGACTCCGGGCTCCATCCCAGGACCCCAGGATCATGACCTGAGCCAAAGGCAGATGCTTAACTGACTGAGCCACCCAGGCGTCCCATGACTGACTCTTGGTTTCAGCTCAGGTCATGATCTCAGGGTCCTAAGATCAAGCCTCTCATGGGGCTCCATGCAGAGATTCTCCCCCCACTCACACTCTTTCTCTCTCTAAAATAAATAAATAAAATCTTAAAAAAAAAAAAAAAGGTCAATTGACCATACCTGTATGGATCTACTTCTTCCTTCATTGATAACTTTATCCAAGCCTGAATGTGGATGAAGACAAAAAGAGTAGCCTATTCACTGGTCTCACTTTAGATTCATGACCAGTACCATTAAAGAGGCTCTCAGACTTACCTGGCAATCTTTCCTGGTCCATAACACATTCCTATTCTCATGTTTTCTCAAATTTCCAGTGCCTCTTCTCCTTTTCTCACTTTCAGCTGATGATTCAGCCCCAATTTCCCTGAGTTAATAGAAGCAGTCAGAAGACAATTTTCACACCGTTCCATCCAACAGCTTACCAGTATCTATACATTTTCTTTTCTTAGCTTCTAGGACACCTTTCTTTCTTGGTTCTTCTGCAGACTTCTGACTTGCCACTTTCCCCTTCCCATCATGTTCTGCCTCTCAGTAAACGGCCGTACAGTCTTATAATTGACCAGTCGATATAATTCAGAATCATCTTTGATTCTCTTTTTTTCCACATTCAATCTAGTGACAGATATTACCAGTTACCTCTTCAAAATATATCTAGAATCTGATAACTTCTCACCACCTTTTGAACTGTTAACACTTTGGTCCAAGTTATCACTGTCTCTTGCCGGAATTATTTTTATATGTTTATCTGATCTCCTTTCTTCTATCCTTGTTCCCTTTCTGGCTATTCTTTACAGAGAAGTCAGATCTGTTAAAGTAGGTCAAAAACCTTCTCACAGTAAAGGCAAGGTCCTTAGGGAGGCCTACAAAACTGTGAAATCTAGCTTTGTGCTGTCACTTTGACCAGAACTCCTACCACTCTTGCTCACTTTGCTTCAGCAACACTGGATGTGGTGTGTGCATGTGTATATGTTTTACCCTACAAATATTCATTGAGTGCCTAGGCTGTTCCAGGCATTTGGGATATAACAAGAAGGAAACAAGTGAGAGTACCTACCCTCTTTAGTAGGGTAGTCCCTATCCTCTTTGGAGCTTACTTTAAAGGGAGGAGACAGTTAACAAATACAGAAAATGTTAAGTGGTGATAAAGCAGAGTAATAAGCATTCAAATATTTGTTTAATATTGTATTTAAGGTGTATATGAGACTCTTAGGTCTACTTCCTTATGAGAATTTACAGTCTGATTAGAGAGGTAGAATATACACATTAGGGTTTTCATTATACATTTCCTTATTATTTAATGAGATGTTTTAATTTTTACATTCTTTCCATTTGTGCTGCTTTTATGACTATAAATCAAATCCTGCCATTGATGAATTCTTTATTCCACTTCAATCTGCTTTTTCCCAGGACTTCAGAAATTACCAGTATACATTGCCAGTAGTTCAAGGTTTGGTGATTGATATGGAAGTTCGGAAAACCAGTATCAAAATTCCCAGCAACAGATACAATGAGGTAAGATTTACCACGAAGGCATACTTTTCATTGTTAAATATACAAGTAAAAATGAAAAATACATGATTATATATAAATATATATTATATATATACAAATTTCATTTTTTAATTGACAGTGAAGTCAGTTCATAATACTATATGACTTAGATCAGTGATGAGGAATTTCATGACAGAAAATCAAGATGTTAGGTTTGTGATTTATTTAGTAATTAGTTGTGTCATTGATTGTGCTTTTGATACCATGAAAATCAGTGATAGATTTGCATTTCGATTAAGGTATAAAATTAACTGTGTATCTGTAACATTAGTGGTGGGATCTTTTCATTTTTCCCTCTTCTTGTAAGTATATATTATTTTTGACAATACTTAACATTTAAGCATTAACTCCTGAAATGAATTTTAAGTAAGGTTTCAAAAGCAAATAAATGGTTGCATTTTGGATTAAGCTGTATTTTATAACTATAATGAAATTTTGCATTCTATACACACATTACAGAATTATGTAAACAGTGCTCTTTGCCTATGTGCTATGTGAAGTCTTTTTTTTTTTTTCATAAAAATACTTTATTGTTAAAAAAAAAAAATGTTGTTAGAAGCAAGGAATTTGGAGCTAAAGTCCTCCACCCATTTTGTCCTGGGAATTCTCAGCTTTCTGCATTTCTCTTGGGTGGCTGCTTAAGATTCTTTAGTTGATCAGAGTGGCTTTAGTTGCAGGTTTTGAACCTATTAAAATGCAGATTTAGTGGAAGGTCAGTAATTCTTTTTTCTTTTTTTAAAATTTAAATTCAATTAACATATAATGTATTATTAGTTTCAGAAGTAGAGTTCAGTGATTCATCAGTCTTATATAATACCAATTGCTCATTACATCACGTGCTCTCCTTAATGTCCATCTCCCAGTTACCTGATCCCCCCAACCCCCTCCCCTCCAGCAACCCTCAGTTTATTTCCTAAGATTAAAAGTCTCTTATTGTTTGTTTCCCTCTCTGATTTAGTCTTGTTTTATTTTTTCCCTCTCTTCCCCTATGATCCTCTGTTTTGTTTCTTAAATTCCATGTATCAGTGAGATCATATGATAATAGTCTTTCTCTGATTGATTTATTTCGCTTACTATAACACCCTCTAGTTCCATCCATGTCGTTGCAAATGGCAAGAAAAAAGTCTTTCTTAAATTCAAAAGTTTCTTAAAATTAGTTGTAAAATGTCCAACAGTAATCATATGGTTTAAAAGAAAAATCTTATTTTGAAACTTAGTTTGATATAATAATGGTTAAAATTTATTTTATTATCTTTAAAGATTTAATTTATTTGTCTGAGAGAGAGAGCGCGAGCACGCGTGTTTGCACACGCACACAACCAGGGGGAGTGGCAGGCAGAGGGAGAGGGAGAAGAAGGCTCCCCACTGAGCAAGGAGCCCAATGTGGGACTCCATCTCAGGACCCTGGGATCATGACCTGAGCCAAACGCAGATGCTTAACTGACTGAGCCACCCAGGCATCCCAAAATTTGTTATTTTATTAGAAGGATGGTAAGTCCCCAATTTCTCCTTCCACTATTTCTTTTTTTTTTTTTTTAAAGATTTTATTTATTTATTTGAGACAGAGAGAATGAGAGAGAGAGCACATGAGAGGGGGGAGGGTCAGAGGGAGAAGCAGGCTCCCTGCCGAGCAGGGAGCCCGATGTGGGACTCGATCCAGGGACTCCAGGATCATGACCTGAGCCAAAGGCAGCCGCTTAACCAACTGAGCCACCCAGGCGCCCTCCACTATTTCTTGGTATAGAGTAAATTGCCTCCTTCCCTCTCTTTTTTTCATTTTTTTCCTCCTTTCTTTTTTTCCCCTTCATTCAGCCACTTATTCATCATTTATTTGTACACTCAAACATTTTATACTTTCACTTAGAATCACGTAAATGTCTTACTGGATTTATAAACTCAGGAGAATGAATTTTATGAGAATGACCTATGTGAAGAAAGCTTTTACCCATGGCCTTCAATGCAATGGCTTTTTTCAGGACTGTAGAAAATAGTAGCTAGAACGTGTGCTTTATTTTTTTCTGTGATACAATTAGCAGTTTTTATCTATTAGATAGTCCTACCTTGGAATATCAAATAGTAATAGACTAGACTAGGTAGCGCCAAATCTTTAAAATGAACTGATTTTTTGTATAATTTGTGCCCTAAATAATCTTAAAAGAGATATGCTTTGAAAACACATTTATTTCTCAAATTTGAACTTTTATTTTTTATTTCACAAACATTTATTAAATATATTCTGTGATATGAAATACAAAGATGAGTTAAGAACATGATGCTTGCCTTCTGGGAGCTTATTGTCCAGAAGTAAGATAATCAGATGTCCTCTTCAGGCGGGTAATAAACATTGCTATCCTTGGTGTTTGCAAGATGGTGCTTGGGAATTGGATCTGTTTATAAAAGTATATCTGTAAAGAGCTATGAGGCCTCCATAGTTATTTCAGTACTGACCTAGGACATTTATGACAACAACTGCCATTCATATTACCTGTCTTTATCTGCCTCCTAGGTTTATGGTTGTGCAGGTTCAGATATCTTTTTTCAAAAACAGTAACTGTATTTCTTCATGTTTATTGCATTTCATTTTCAATAAAATTTACCAACTATATATTGCTTATTTTTCTTATTTGATTTAGCAGAATGACTTCCCTTCTAATTCAATTTTTATTTCAACTCATATTTTATGTTTGTTTATTTCAATTCAGTTCAGTGTTTCTCTCTCAGTCTTGGACATCTGAATTGTATTGGTAATAATTCTTCACCTTGTAGTTGAAAAAAAGTAATTTCTTATGTATTTACTCATGATAATATTCCATTTTTCCTTTTATTTACTTTTCTTTATTGATACCCATAGTCTTCCTTATTTTCTAGACTGTGTTCTCTTTTGCTCTAAAGCCTTTGCACAAGCTGTTTCCTTATTGATGCACGCTTTCCCTGTTCATTACCTGCCTCTCACTCATTTTTCAGGTGTCAGCTTAGATGATAGATAAGCTTTTAGTTATCTCCCAACTGGGGTGACTCTCCCTGTTATAAACATCTCTAGAATTCTACACATACTGTGTGTGTAATGCTCATTATATTTGTAATTCCTTCTTCAGACTTATTTCAATGAGGAACTATGTCTGTCTTGTTTACCACTGTATCATTAGCAGACGGCCTAGTTAAGAGTAACTGCACGAGAAATATCTATTGAATGAAGACATGAAACAGAACTAGTATAGATAAAACAATGTGAAAACAAGTGCTGAAACTTATGTAAGTTTACTAAAAGTTTAGAGAAAGGAGAGCTCTAGTAAATGGAGCAGTCAGGAATGTTCCTTTATTTCCTGTTGATCCTGAATCCTAACAGCCAGAGCAGCATGTTCCATGTAGGACAGGTTTGTAAGTGTTCATGTAAATGTCTTAAAGTGTAAATTAATAAAAGATTTGAAATGGACAGTGAATGATGTTTAGGCACTAGAAAGAGAAGGGTGGAAAAAAGCAAGTGAAAAGGGTGGTAGATGGCCTGCAGGAAAAAAGGCAGGAAAGCACCAGGAATGGACATGTTTTGAAAGGAGGATAGAAGACAACAACCTGCCCAGTGAAGAAGAGGCTAAAATAGACAGTAAAGTTGTACAAAGAGACTGCTGGGTTTTCAAAGGCCTTCAGAAATCAGGCAAAGGAATCTAGAGTTTAATATGATAATCTGTAAATAGATTGTATAGGTTCTAAAGCAGAGAAGTGACTTAATCAAAGGGAGCCTTAGAAACCTGAGTTTTGGCAGCTGTATGTAAACTGTGGAGAGAGGAGGCCACTAAGGAAAGATTTTAAGCTTAGAAAGCTAGAAGGCAGTACTCCTGACAGCATAGAAAATTTAATAAATGAAGTAGTCTTTGTATATAAATTCTCTGATCTCCTTCATCAAGGCCACTCAAGCTCTCTGTTGGTTTAGGTAACCCTACTCATGTTACAATGATGAGATTATTTTGATCATTGTATTAACTAACATGTGTTTAGTTATAACATTTATTGAAGGTATATTATGTAGCAGGAACTATATATTTTTACACTATCTATGTGAGATTAGTATGTTCAATTCCTTTTAATAGATGAGGATATTAAGGCATAGAACTAGCAGGTGGTGGAGCCATAATCAAACCCAGGCAGTCTGATTCCAATGTCCTTACTCCTAGCCACTATACTAAACTGATTTTTATAGACATCATTTTAACAGTTATCAGTATGACTTTAGGGCTAACTTTAGGGCCTTTACAGAGGTAATCAAATTAAAATGAAGCCATTAGAATGAGCCCTAATCCAGTATAACTGATGTCCTTATAAGAAGGGGAAATTTGGACCCAGACACTCACAAAGGGAAGATGATGTAGAGAGACATAAGGAGAAGATGACCACCTACAAGTCAAGGAGAGAAGCCCAGAACAAATCCTTCTTTTATAGTCCTCAGATGGAACCAGTTCTGCCAACATCTTGATTTTGGACTTACAGCCTCCAGAACTGTGAGACAATAAATTTCTGTTGTTTAAGCCACATCCACTTTGTGATACATTGTTATATCAGTTCTGGCACATTCACACACAGGTCCACTTTAAATAGCTAAACTTCAAAAAAAATAAGTTAAAAAAAGAAAGAAAAAGGTCAGTGGGGCAGAGAAGTTGAGCTCTGTGATTGCCCTACTTTACTGTCTGGTGTTTCCAGGCCATAGTGCAGGTAAGGGAAACCCATACTGAACCTAAAGGTCTCCCTGGGTTGAAGAGAGAGTTGAGAATGTAGGGAGGTCATGATGGCTAGAATTTGCAAACCAGATTACTGGAAATAAAAGAACTATGGAGATACACAGGAGGTTCCCACTGTATCTTCAGCTGACTACTAATCAGTGTATGTGTGTGAGAAAAGCACTGGAAGGATACATGTAAAACAATTCCCACAGGGCCAGGCATAGTTTGTATTCTTACCAACTAGAGTGAACTAGGGGCAGATTATTCCTACTGAGCCAAGTTATCCATAAGTTCAGGCTGCCCTGATCCTACCTATCAAGCTTAAGAGAAAGGCTTTTAATACGATCAAGGCACAAGCATGTTAAGGACAGACATGGAAAATATCAAAAAGACCCAAATCAGACTTCAAGAAATGAGAATGACAATGAAATGAAAAATATGCTGGATGAAATTAATGGTAGATTAGACACTGCTGAAGAAGGAATTAGTAAACTTAAAAACATAGCAATAGAAACTATCCAAAATGAGACACAAAGAGAAAAGACTTAAAAATTAAATGAACATGGGCATCTGGGTGGCTCACATGGTTAAGCGTTTGCCTTCGGCTCAGGTCATGATCCCAGGGTCCTGGGATCGAGTACCCCATCAGGCTCCCGGCTCAGTGGGGAGCCTGCTTCTCCCTCTGTCTCTCTCTCTCTGTCTCTTATGAATAAATAAATAAAATCTTTAAAAAAAAATTAAACGAACAGCACATGATTGAACTGTGGGAGATGTTAGTTGGCCTAGCACTATAATTGAAGTCCTCATAGGAGAGAAGTGAGTAAACAACAAATATTTGAAAACTCAGTGATGAAAAATTTTATAAATTAGAAGTATTAAACCCATATATTCAAGAAGCTCAATGAATTCCAGTTGCAGAAAACATGAGAACTACATTACGGAACATTATAGTTATCTTAATCAAACTGCTTAACACCAGAGCTAAAGAATCTTAAAAGCAACTAGAGAAAAAAAATCCACATTATATGCTGAGGAACAATTACAAGAATGACAGCAGACTACTTATCAAAACAATTCAAGCCACAAGACAGTACAGTAAATCTTTAATGTACTGGAAAAAAAAACCATCAACTTATACCCAGTAAAAATATGTTTCAAAAAGCAAAATGCCTTTTCAGAAATATAAGAGCTAAAAGAATCTATTACCAGTAGACCTATTGTATAAGAAGTGTTAAAGGAGGACGCCTGGGTGGCTCAGTTGTTAAGCATTTGCCTTCGGCTCAGGTCATGATCCCAGAGTCCTGGGATCAAGCCCCGCATCGGGCTCCCTGCTCCGCAGGAAAGCCTGCTTCTCCCTCTCCCACTCCCCCGCTTGTGTTCCCTCTCTTGCACTCTCTCTCTGTCAAATAAATAATCTTTAAAAAAAAAATTGAGGTGCTGATTCTAAAATTTATGTGGAGATACAAGGAACCTAGAATAGCTAAAACAACTTTTTTTTTTTTTTAAGATTTTATTTATTTGAGAGCGAGAGCATGAATGAGGGGGTGGGGGAAGTGGAGGGTCAGAGGAAGAGTGAGAAGCAGACTTCCTGCTGAGCAGGGAGCCCGATGCGGGGCTCGATCCCAGGACCCTGGGATCATGACCTGAGCTGAAGGCAGATGCTTAACTGACTGAGCCACTCAGGTGCCCCTAGCCAAAACAACTTTGGAAAAAGAACATAATTCAAGGAGTTACACTACCTGATCTTAAGGCTTATTTTAAAGGTAGAATAATCAAGACGGTATTATTTTGCTGTAAATATATATGTATAGGTCAATGGAAGAGTAGAGAATGATTTCAAATGCTGTTTTTATGGGAGTATACACATGTCAAAATTCATCAGATTATACATTTTAAATATGTACATTTTGTCAATTTTAAATATAATTGTAAAATACCAATTTTTTTTTTAAAGTAATGTAGTGGACATTCAAACTATTATCAGGTCACTGTGGGAATAGAGCCAAAGAATTAACCTAGTATCAAAAATCTCAAGTCTCAAAGTTTTGTTAATCCTTTACTCAGTACCAAGGAATAGAGAAATTTATGTTGGTTGTAATATAATGCAAGAGTCTGTGAAATTATATGTCTGTACAATTCCCCATCTAGTATAATTTAGGCTGAATGGCCTCTTGAGATTCCTTCCCACTCTACGATACTAAAATAGGAGTTTTGGTTTATTTTAATTCAAGGCTACACATATTCTTCAGAGAAATGTGAACTTACAAAAGCATAATTTCAAAGGTTCATTGTAGCACTAGCAAGAACAGATGTCCCCAAAATCTGTTTGATAGTCCTTTTTTCAAAAAAATGAAAGGAGTTGCAAATCCAACAATAGATTAAAAAAATTATTAACCAAAAAAAAAAATGATTCACCATGGTCAAGTAGGATTTATTCCTGGGATGCATAGGTGGTTCAATATTCATAAATCAATCAGTGTGATATATCACATCAACAAGAGAAAGGATAAAAATCGTATCACTTCAATTAGATGCAGAAAAAGCATTTGACAAAGTACAACATCTACTCATGATAAAAACCCGCAACAAAGTAGGTTTAGAGGGAATGTACCACAGGACTTGAACATGGGTGCTAGCTTCTGGACACAGTTGAACTCCAGCTGATGGGAAGGATACTTGTATTGTTCCAGAATATCTCCAGGAAAGGATATTCTTCCCTGTTCCATCATTACTCAACTCAGTTCTATTTCTGTTCCTTCACTCATGGTTTTCTCTTTATCCAAAGTGTTCTTCCTTTGTACCTGATTTCATAGCCAATTCAAATGTTTTACCTTTTAGGAAACCTTCCTAGAATTCTCCATCTCCCAGACAGTATTGCTCTTTTTTTCTTCTGTTTACTGGTATAGCCGATGAATATGAAACCCCTTCTGCTCTGAATTTTGAGCCCCCTGAGGGCAGAGAGTGTATCTTTCATTCTTCATTGTATCTCTGGTGCAGTGCTTTCATAAATTTTCCATGTCTCTGCAGTATCTTTCTACCTAAAGTCATTGTCAATCACTTGATAAATGTGTATAGAATTAAATCGTTAAAACTTATTTTATTAGGTACCTAATCTATGTGACACTGTAATTGTATGTGAACCAAAAAAATTCACCCATTCCTCCAACACAATCATTCCTAGAATTGTATTCTTTTAACTGGCTTTTAAGGATTATCTTCGTGGATGGTTAAACTCCAGGGGTGGGAAACACAGGAAGATAAAGCTTCTTTAGTGCTTCACTTGATATGTTAAAATAGTCTTTTTTTTAAATTTCATTTTATTATGTTATGTTAATCACCATACATTACATCATTAGTTTTTGATGTAGTGTTCCATGATTCATTGTTTACGTATAACACCCAGTGCTCCATGCAGTACGTGCCCTCTTTAATACCCATCACCAGGCTAACTCATCCCCCCCACCCCCATCCCCTCTAAAACCCTCAGTTTGTTTCTGAGAGTCCATAGTCTCTCATGGTTCGTCTCCCCCTTTTGAGGTAAGACCCGGGTAGCATTTAGCTCAGTTCCTGGCTTGAGGTTGACACTCCACAGATGTTAGCTGTTTTGTACATACTGTTGTCACAGCAATTGTTTCCTTGCCTTTTATCAGTATGTCATTTTCACTAATTCGTGAGCACTTAGGAAGGGTCTGTATCCCATTATCTCCTAAGAGGTACTTGGTTGAATTACTTGCTCCTGATTTTTAGGTTGCTTTACAATTTTATAAGCAAAGTGGAGGAAACAAGCATACAAATTTTATTTGCAAACACTTCATCAGTACTTATTATGTTCTGGTGCTGTTCTAAGCACTTTATATTTATTTAACCCTCATAACTGTATGAAATAGTTACTTTTATTATCCTCTCTACAGAGGAGGCAACTGAGACGCAGAGAAATCAAGTAACTTGCCCAAGGGCACACAGAGAGTTAGGGGCAAAGCCAGGAAATGCTGGCAGTCTGGCTTGTGTCCTTGCTCTTAATCATAATCCAAAGCTGAATGTTGATGATACAGTATAAGAAGTACAAACAGTGTGCTGTGGCAGTTCAAAGAAGGAAGCAGTCACATTGGTGTCTGGGAATTAAAGAAGGCTACATGCAGGAATTGGTATTTTTACTAGGCCTTGTTTTGGGGGGTAGTGTTTTCAGATGCTTGGATACGGGGGATGAAAGGGAAGGCTAAAGAGCTCAGAGATGGGAAATGGTAGCACATCAAGAAGTAGTCCTGCAAATAAGGATATGGTAGGAAGGGAAGCAAGACAGGAAAGTTGGTTTGGAGTAAGAGCATGGGAAGCTAGTTATTTTGAGCAGAGGACAGGGTAGAAAAGATTGACATGATCAGCACTGTGCTTTGGTAATTATGGAAACATTGTGTGGAATGGATCAGAACTGACAGAGACTGACTGCAGAAAAACCAGTTATAAGGTTATTATGATGTCCAGAAAAGAGGTAGTTGTATCTTGAACTCTGGGGAAGACAGGGATATATAGAGGAGATGCTACAGAGTTTGAATCGATAGAGCAGAGAAATAGCACAACTAGAAAGTTGAGTATTATATCATCATATGACAAATGTAACTTTATTTTATGGTCAGCAAAGCCTTTTGAATATTTGGGAAACTCTTCTCTTGGTGTAAATGAGCATGATTTTAAGAAGGTAAAAGTGGGGGCACCTGGGTGGCTCAGTCATTAAACGGCTGCCTTTGGCTCAGGTCATGATCCCAGGGTCCTGGGATCGAGCCCCACATTGGGTTCCCCGCTCAGCAGGAATCCTGCTTCTCCCTCTCCCACTCCCCCTGCTTGTGCTCCTGCTCTTGCTGTCTCTCTCTCTGTCAAATAAATAAATAAAATCTTAAAAGAAAAAAAAAGGTAAAACTGTTCATTTATAAAGAAGTATGAAGTTTGTTTACCTCATTTGGCTTGAAATTGACATCTGGGGAAATTATTTCTTAGAAGCTAGCTAATTTATTTAGAATGTCTGAATTGAGAATATTTCTTAATCTGCTTAGTGTAGACAAAGTTAGAAATCACTTTACCCTAATGATTTGGAAAAAATGATAGATAAAACATTCTTTAAAATTGCTATGTGGGAGCACCTGACTGGCTCAGTCAGAGCATTCGACTCTTGATCTCGGGATAGAGTTTACTTTAAAAAAAAATTATATGTGATTATATCAGTTTCTTCATGTGATACAAATGTAAATTGCAAATGAGAACCTAAATTAGTGTTTTAGTTGACTTTGCTAAATAGGAATCTTCCTGCTGACTTATCCTGTTTGCAGAAAATTTACTTAAGAGTAATCTTTGGAAAACTCTGACGGAAGTGGTTTGAATTAATGAGGTTGATAAATATCAGTGTGAGAGGAATATTCAGTTACTATTTGGATGCTTCTGGTGATACAGTAAAATATTAAGACACTAACTTTGCAAGAGTTATAAATATAAAAAAGTAAAGCCAGGAGATGATGATATCTTAGAATTGTATTGATATAATATCTAGGAATAAATTTAACCAAGGAGGTAAAAGAAAACTACAAAACATTGCTGAAAGAAATGAAGAAAACCTAAATAAATGGGATCTCATCTCATGTTCATGGATTGGAAGACTTAGTATTGTTAAGGTGTCAGTATTATTCAGAGTGGATCTACAGATCCAGTGCAATCCCTATCAAAATTCCAGTGGCCCTTTTTTTTTTTTTTCCAGAAAAGAAGCCGCCAGTACTCAAATTCTTTTGGAATTGCAAGGGCCTCCAAAGCCAAAATAATCTTGTATAAGAACAAATTTGGAGGAGTCACACTTCCCAATTTCAAAACTTACTGCAAGACTACAGTAATCAAAATAGTGTGGTACTAGCATGGAACAGACTTAAGAATCCAGAAATAAATCTATACATTTATGGTCAGCTGATTTTGACAAGGGTGCCAAGACCATTTAATGATGAATGAATAGCCTTCAGCAAATGGTGTGAGGACAACTGGATTTCCACATGTAAAAGAATGAAATTGTACCCCTACTTCACAGAGATGAGCAAAGGGGGGGGAAAAAGAAAGAAACAAATGAAAAAACAGACTCTTAATTATAGAGAACAGGGAACAAACTGATGGTTACCAGAGGGGACATGGGTGGGAGGTAGGTTAAATAGGTGATGGGGATAAAGGAGTGCACTTGTGATGAGCGCTGGGTGATATATGGAATTGTTGAATCACTATATCGTACACCTGAAACTAATAAAACACTGTGTATTTTTAAAAAATGGGCAGTGGACTTGGGGGACCTGGGTGGCTCAGTCGGTTGAATGTCTAACTCTAGGTTTCAGCCCAGGTCATGATCTCGGGGTTGTGGGATCCAGGTTGCTCATGGGGCTCTCAGCATGGAATCTGCTTGAGATCCTCTCCTCCCTCTGCCCCTCCCCCTGCTTGCTTTCTTTCTCTCTCTCAAATAAGTATATTTGAGAGATACTTGAGAGAGAGAGAGAAAGCGTGAGCGGGGGGGTAGAGGCAAAGGGAGAGGGAGAAACATGTTCCCCACTGAGCATGGATCCCAACACAGGGCTCGATCCCAAGACCCTGGGATCATGACCTGAGCCGAAGGCAGCTGCTTAACCGACTGAGTCACCCAGGCACTCCTAAATAAAATCTTTTTTTTAAAAAAATTAATGGCAAAGGACTTAAATAGACATTTCTTCAACGAAGATATTCAGATGGCCAATAAGCAAATGAAAAGATGCTTAACATCATTAGTCATTAGGGAAATGCAAATCAAAACCACAATGAGGCACTGCTTCACACCTACTAGGATGGCTATAAAACCACAACAGAAAATAAGTGTCAGCAAGGATGTAGAGAAATTGGGCCCCTTGTATGTTGTTGGTGAAAGTATAAAAAATGGTTCATCCACTGTGAAAAACAGTTTGGCAACTCCTCAAAAAGTTAGATGTAGAATTACTGCATGGCCCTGCAATTCCACCTCCAGGCATATACCCCAAAGAACTGAAAATATTTACCCAAATAAGTACATCCACACATACATTTATAGTAGCACTATTCACAGTAGTCAAAAGGTGAGCATAGCCGAAATGTGCATGGATGGATGGATGGATAAACAAACTCTGATGCATGTATATGTAGGTGTATATTGTATGTGTGTATATGTGTACACACACACACACACACACACACACACAAACACATGGAGTATTATTCAGCCATAAAAAGAAGTGAAGTACTGATACATGCTACACCATAGATGAGCTTCCAGAACATTATGTAAGTGAAAGAAGCCAGACACAATGGTCATGTATTATATGGTCCCATTTGTGTGAAATAGCCAGAATAAAATCATACAGAATGCAGACTGGTGGTTAGGACTGGGGAGTGGGAAGAAACCAGTTAGAGGAAGGTTTTTTACTTGGGAGTGATGGAAGTGTTTTGGAACCAGATAAAAGTTATTATTGCACACCATTGGTAATGTATTAGATGCCACTGAATTGTTCACTTTGAAGTGGTTAATTTTATGTATGTGAATTTAACCTCACATTATTTTGTTTTGAGTGTGTTGATAGAGGAATATAAAAGGTATCAGAACACTCACCTGGTATTTTTCACACTGTAGTACTGCAGTTTGTAATGTAAGAGGAAGAGGGGAGTAAAACAGAAGTTTTGGACTAGGTTTTTGAAAGATTAAAGCCATTTAAAGGATTGAATCAGAAAGGTGGACAAATGGGATGGTATGAAGGAAAAAATGGGAATGAAAAAACAAATTATCACTATCCTATTTCAATTAGAAGCCAGAGTTCAGCACCAAGATAATGTAAGTTCAGATTTGCTTACTAGATATAAAATGGCCTGTTCTTTCAGTTTAGGTTCAGAATTATTATCTTAAATCATTTGATAAGAACAAAGCATTTATTGAAGAGACTTCTTTCCATTAGATACTCTTTCCTGTTTTGTCAAAGATTAGTTGACCATATAGTTGTGGGTCCATTTCTGGGTTTTCTTTTCTGTTCCATTGATCTCTGTGTCTGTTTTTGTGCCAGTACCATACTGTCTTGATGATGACAGCTTTGTAATAGAGCTTGAAGTCTGGAATTGTGATGCCTCCAGCTTTGATTTTCTTTTTCAAGATTGCTTTGGCTATTGGGGGTCTTTTGTGGTTCCATACACATTTTAGGATTGCTCTAGCTCTGTGAAAAATGCTGGTGGCATTTTGATAAGGATTACATTAAATATGTAGATTGCTTTGGGTAGTATGGACATTTTAACAATATTTGTTCTTCCAATCCATGAGCATGGAATGCTTTTCCATTTCTTTGTGTCATCTTCAATTTCTTTCACAAGTGTACTATAGTTTTCAGAGTACGGATCTTTTACCTCTTTGTTTAGGTTTATTCCTAGGTATCTTATGGTTTTTGGTGCAATTGTATATGGGATCGATTCCTTGATTTCTCCTTCTGCTGCTTCATTATTGGTGTGTAGAAATGTAACAAATTTCTGAACGTTGGTTTTATAGCAACTTTGCTGAATTCATGTATCAGTTCTAACAATTTTTTGGTGGAGTCTTTCAGGCTTTCTACATGGAATATCATGTCATCTGAAAATAATGAAAGTTTGACTTCTTCCTTGCCAATTTGGATGCCTTTTGTTTCTTTTTGTTGTCTGATTGCCGAGTCTTAAGACTTCCAGTATTATGTTAAATAACAATGGTGAGAGTGGATATTCCTGTCTTATTCTTGACCCTAAAGGAAAAGCTCTTAACTTTTCCCCATTGAAGATTATATTAGCTATGGAAAAAAGACCATCTCTTCAACAAATGGTGCTGTGAAAACTGGACAGAAACATGCAGAAGAATGAAACTGTACCACTTTCTTACACCATACACAAATATAAATTCAAAATGGATTAAAGACCTAAATGTGAGACAGGAAACCATCAAAATCCTAGAGGAGAACACAGGCAGCAACCTCTTTGACATTGGCCGTAGCAGCTTCTTACTAGGTAAGTTTCCAGAGGCAAGGGAAACAAAAGCAAAAATGAACTATTAGGACTTCATCAAGATAAAAGGCTTCTGCACAGCAAAGGAAATAATCAACAAAACTAAAAGGCAACCTTCGGAATGGGAGAAGATATTTGCAAATGACATATCTGATAGAGTTAGTGTCCAGAATCTATAAAGAACTTACCGAACTCAGGGCGCCTGGGTGGCTCAGTCGTTAAGCGTCTGCTTTCGGCTCAGGTCATGATCCCAGGGTCCTGGGATCAAGCCCCGCATCGGGCTCCCTGCTCAGCAGGGGGCCTGCTTCTCCCTCTTCCCCTCCTCCTGCTTGTGTTCCCTCTCTCGCTGTGTCTCTCTCTGTCAAATAAATAAATAAAATCTTTAAAAAAAAAAAGAAAAACCTTAACCGAACTCAATACCCAAAAAACAAATAATCCAGTTAAGAAATGGGCAGAAGACAAGAACATACATTTTTCCAAAGAAGATATCCAGATGGCTAACAGACAAATGAAAAGATACTCAACATCACTCATCATAGAAATACAAATCAAAACTACAATGAGATATACCACCTCACACCAGTCAGAATGGCTAAAATTAGCAACACAGGAAACAACAGATGTTGGCAAGGATGTGGAGAAAGGGGAACCCTCTTGCACTGTTGGTGGGGATGCAAACTGGTGCAGCTACTCTGGAGAGCACTATAGAGATTCCTCAAAAAGTTGAAAATAAAACTACCCTACAACCCAGCAATATCACTACTAAGTATTTACCCAAAGGATACAAAGTTACTGTTTCAAAGGTGCAAATGCACCCCGATGTTTATAGCAGCATTATCAACAATAGCCAAATTATGGAAAGAGCCCAGATGTCTATCAACTGATGAATGGATAAAGAAGATGTGGTATATATATACAATGGAATATTTGCACAGCCATCAAAAAAAAAAAAGCAATGAAATCTTGCCATTTGCAATGATGTGAATGGAACTAGAGTGTATTATGCTAAGTGAAATAAGTCAGAGTAAGACAAATACCATATGATTTCACTCATATCTGGAATTTAAGAAATGAAACAGATGAATATAGGGGGGAAAAGAGGCAAACCATAAAACAGACTCTTAACTATAGAGAACAAACTGAGGGTTGCTGGAAGGGAGGTTGGCAGGAGAATGGGTTAAATGGGAGATGGGTATTAAGGGGGGCACTTTTTATGATGAGCACTAGGTGTTGTATGTAAGTGTAACTTCTCCTGAAACTAATATTACACTATATGTTAACTCACTGGAATTTAAATAAAAACTTGGAAAAAATAAAACAAAGCAACATATTAGTAAGTGATTTCATTGATGATTTCAAACATAAATTAGTAAAATTAAGTAATGGAGTTTATATATTTCTAGAGGAAAACATTCCTTTGTGTGGATATGGGAAAAGAGGGCAGATGCACTTATATATGGAACATTCTTTTGACTTAGAATTTCAGTGTATATATCCTCAGAGAATACAGTGGATAGGAGAAGTTACTGTAATTAGCTAAACTAATGTTACTTGAGTTCAGAGCAGCAACAAAAATACCAAAAAGATGAATGCAAAATATGTCATGTGCTTACTTAGGTTATAATACAAATCACCTATAAAGTATACAGGGAATTTTTGTATATGTTGATTTTTTTTTCCAAATGGTGACTGATTTTTCATTATTGTTTTTTGTCTTTGAGGTAAAAGAGTTGTGCTGTGCCAGACCAAAAAAAAAATGTCCATTTTTTGCAGAATAAGAAAGCTAACCCTCTTCTTTGATTGCAGATGATGAAAGCCATGAACAAGTCCAATGAGCATGTCCTGGCAGGAGGTGCCTGCTTCAGTGAGAAGGCAGACTCTCATCTTGTGTGTGTACAGAATGATGACGGAAACTATCAGACCCAGGCTATCAGCATTCACAACCAGCCCAGAAAGGGTGAGTATTTGAGCTGACTGACGTGGTAAGAATTGTACTGGACTTGGAAAGTTTGATATCTCAGACCCATAACTGTCACAGTCTAGCTAGGTGGCCGCAAACAATTTGATGAAATTAACCTTTCCAAGCTTATTCTCCCAAGATTACATTGACTCCCCAAGTAGCCAGACTCAGAGTTGCAAATGGGATCTCTACTAATAAAGGGAACATTTTGAAAATACTGCCTCAGGATATTGGCAGAGCCAGAATTGATATTTGAAGGTAGGAGACTAGGCCCCTTAGAATATGCTTAGGTAGATTTGAAGCTTGTTGAATGACCATATCGGAAGACTGTTAATTAATAGGTTGACTGGATTCTGAAAGAAGGCTTCTTGGTTCAGTGGTACTCATAGTGTGGCCTCATCACTTAGGAGATTGTTAGAAATGAAGAATCTATACCCCAAATCTGCTAAATTAGAATTTGTTTTTTTAACAAGGCGCGGTGTTCAAATGCATATTGAAATTTAAGAATCATTGCTTATGGTGGCATTTCTTAAGGTGTCTTATCAGATTCTATGGTTTTAAAAAATACGTAAGTGGAAGTCTTACATAATACATTAAACTGAGAAATCCTGGGTTAAACAAATTTAAACAGATTTCTTTACTACAGGACTTTTCAGAGCCTTTAACAGGCTGATGTGTATTATAATTTTCCAAAAGGAAGGTAGTGCCTGGCCCTTCCCAGATTTATTTGACTAGGAATCTTGTTTTTCCTCAGAATATCTCCCATAACTAGCTTTCTCTGGTATGCTTTACTTCTCTGGCTGACAGTGATATAGGTCACTGTCTCCAGTATGTTTTTTCAATCGGTTGTTTAGTAAAGGCATAAAAGGTCTTTGTCACGTGTATATTCAATATGATATCCAAAATAAGGTAGGTGGTAAGTCCACAGTGCTCTCTATTAGTCAGATGATACCTAGAATATTTGAATTAAGTTCTGGATATCATTAATGTAATTGATGATATCCATTGATAAAACTGGAGGTTCTTTAGAGGATGATTCAAGGCCTGTGAAAAATTTGGAAAGTATGTCAAAAGAAGATTTTTTGAATAAACTATACATGTTTAATCTGGAAAAGTCTAGATTGGAAGAGGGTGAAAAATAGCTATCTCTATTTTTAAGGTTTTCTAGTATGTGGAAATAAGATTCAATTTATTCTCTATAGCTACAAAAGGCCAGAACCAGCACCATTGGGTGAAAGTTACAGGAATCTAGATCTGGACTCAATTTGAGTAAAGCCGAGAGTTATCCAGAAGTAGAATGGGCTGCCTTGTGCCATTGTGGACTCCTTATCTCTAGGAGTCTTTGATAAAGCTGGATGTCCACCTGTTAGAGATATTGCAGGGCCAGTGGGCAGGAAGTTGGATTACTTAGTCCAATTTAAGATGTGGAGAAGCATAGGGGCTCCTGGCTGGCTCAGTTGGTGGAGCATGCGACTGTTGATCTCTGTGTTGTAAGTTCGAGGCCCATGTTGGGTGTGGAGATTACTTTAAAAAAATAAAATCTTAAGGAAAAAAAAAGATGTGGAGGGGCATAGTGAAATACTCTTAAAGCTAAATATGATTAAATATCCTTTCTTTTATGAAGAGATAATGGTAACAGGTGTTTGTCTTTTAAAAAGTTTTTTTTTTTTTTTTAAAGAACTGCACTAGGTCAGTAAAATGGTTGCCAACCATATCTCCATCTTCAAAATGTATTTTATCTAAAAAAAAAAAAAAGTATTGGGGTGCCTGGGTGGCTCAGTCGTTAAGTGTCTGCCTTCGGCTTAGGTCATGATCCCGGGGTCCTGGGATCCAGCCGCGCATCGGGCTCCCTGCTTGGCGGGAAGCCTGCTTCTCCCTCTCCCACTCCCCCTGCTTGTGTTCCCTCTCTTGCTGTGTCTCTCTCTGTCAAATAAATAAAATCTTAAAAAAAATAAAAGTTAAAAAAAAGGTATTAGATCAGGGGTCAGCAAACTTTTTCTGTGAATGGCTGGGTGATAAATATTTTAGGCGTTGCAAGCCTGTGGTCTTTGTTACCAGTTACTCAACTCTGGCATACTTCAAAAACTGCCACAGACAGTATGCAAATGAGTGGACATGACTGTGTTCCAATAAAATTTTATTTACAAAAACAGGCTGCAGGCCAAACAGGTTGTAGTTTGCCAAGCCCTAGACTTGACCACTAAGATTTCTTTGCTTGTAAGATTCTTTAATTCTTGATTGGAGGGAGAGGAAAACAAAATGAGGGAGTGTATCTTAAAACTTCATTCCCAAAGCTATCATAAGCATCAGAATTATTGGTTACTTGTATATTGTGGTGTATAGAGTTGATATTTTTTGTTTTCCGTATGATGATGGTTGGAGTTACCAGCTATCAAATATTTCATTATTGTTCTTAGTCTTTGTATCTCCAGATCTACACTGAACTATTTATATTCTGTTTTAGTGACTGGTGCCAGTTTCTTTGTGTTCAGTGGCGCTCTGAAATCTTCTTCCGGATATCTTGCCAAATCCAGTATTGTGGAAGGTAAAGAGTAAGTTATTTACTGCATGTGTATTAGTTCAATCCTAATTATACAACTAAAAAGCAAGGGATGTTGGAGTGCCTGGCTGGCTCAGTCGGTAGAACATGCGACTCTTGATCTCAGGGTCCTAAGTTCAAGCCCCATGTTGGGCATAGAGCTTACATAAATGATAATAATAATAATTTAAAAAAATAAAAAACAAGGATGTTAAGTCAAACCATGATACTTCTACAGTAGATTCCTGACTCCTATTATGTATTCAATAGCATCTTACTCTTGAGCTAATTAATTCTCCAAAGAAGGGAGTAAGTGGTAGAGCTATCATGGGACAGTGACATAAAAATTAAGAGATGGCCTTTCAGAGCTCTGGGATAGGGTACCCAAGGGAACATAGTCTGAGTTCAAATATATCATTGGGCTCAAATCTGTAAATACGTAGATGAAGTTCAGTCTGCCTTAATTCACAAGGGTGCTGCAGTCATCATTTGGGGTACAGAATGGGATGCACTTGCTGCTGGTTTGCTATAATTAGATTAGACATGACACATATCCTGACAAAAGCTAATTAAATGAGAGTTAATGAAAGACTAATGAATATACTGTTTATTTTCTTTGTCATTTGACTCTTCCTATATTTTGATCTGGTTACTTTGATCTGGTTAGTCTTGTTGCATGACAAATTTACCCAGAACTTAATGGGTTAAAGCAACTATTTTAAAATGTTCCTCTGGGTCAGGAATCTTGACAAGGTAGTACAGGGATGTCCAGGGCCTCAATTGGGATGACTTGATAGCTGGGGGCTCGAATTATCTGAAGGTTCGTTCACTCACATGTCTGGGGCCTGGCCTGGGTTGATTTAAAGACTAGGAGTGGAGACTGAAGTACTCACACTTTGACTCCTTAGCATGCCTTGGTGGCCTTGCGGTAGCTGGACTTCTTACTGCAGCATGTGTTCTAGCAAAAGGCAGAAGCCAGGTTGCTTCTTATGACCCAGTCTCGAAAGTCACACAATGTCACTTCTACCAGACTGTAGTGTTGGAAGTAGTCATAAGCCTTTCCAGGTTCAAGAGAGGAGGATTTAGACTCCACTTCTTAATGGGGAAATGGGAAGGTAGCATTGTGAGAAAACATGTGAGAAGGGAGATACCGTGGTGACCTTTGGAAGGTACCGTCAGCCACACATGCTGACAGGTTTTCATTTCCACAGTAGCTTTCCTCCAGCGCCCTGTCTGAAAGCTGGAGTCCAGTGTGTTAACTGAAATACAGAGACAGTGTTACCTGTGTTAATAGATACTGGCTTTGACCTCCTTTATTGGTAAGCTTGATAAAATAACTAGTGAAGAGCAAAGTACATTAATATTTTACAACTAAATTTCACAACTTTAACTACAAAGCAGAAGCATGCTGTTAAGAAATTGTTAAGAAATCTAGGAGTTAAACAGTCATTGGTCTTAAGTGACTAATGCCTATGTGATCAAGTCTTGACTACATTTGAAATTGTATCTTGACAAAGATGATTAAAAAAACACCCTTTAAATGTTGTGGAAATGATAATTTGAACTGACACAGATCATTACAATGCAAAGTATTGTGTTTAAAAGTTATGTGTGTGTCTTTGGATTGGGAATTCCTTAGGTCTTATATTTCACTGTGTCAGTTGAACAGTTGGCAGCCTATTTATGAAATTTTTATTGAAGCTTTTATGAAATTATCTTAGTTGATGAAATTTTGTGTCAATGAAGCCGGGTAATTGCTCAACATGTGACAAATTTCACCCTGAATTTCAGTGTTTGCCTTTGATTTGGGTAGGTAGCAGGCCAAAAATAGTTGCCATGTGTTGGCTACAAGATGGCTCATGTGAAACACATGTGGTAGGTTTGCCTTACTGCTGCCAGTGAATGGATTTATTCCTTCTCCTACTACTGTTGTTTACTCAGTGACTTATTTAACAAACATTTCCTGGGCATTCATTGTATGCCGGGCAGTCACAGTAAGGTGAGAGAGACAGGGGTGCAAACACATAAATATGATTAGAGCATGATAAATGCAAGAGTGAAAACAGTTCTATCAGTCCAGAAGGGGGATGTGACCAAGTGTACGTTTTCCCTTTGAGCGGTCTTAGGAGAAACTCAATTGTGTCTGAAGTGAAATCAACAGGTGAGTTTTTAAGCAGAAGCCATCTGGTGTTTGCTCCTCATAGCACTCTCAGAAGTAAGAGATTCAGCTCAAAGAACAGAACCTCTTTATATCTGTCAGCTTTAGAGAGCAGCACAGAGTTTTACATTTAATCCTAAAGGGATTTGTGATTCATCTGCCGCTCTCCCTGGCTTTGCGTTGTTTCCATCTGTATTATCTTGGTGCTGATTCTCAGATGGCGTTATGGTCCAGATCACAGCAGAGAACATGGATGCCTTGAGGCAGGCACTGCGAGACATGAAGGACTTCACCATCACCTGCGGCAAGGCGGACGCTGAGGATCCCCAGGAGCACATCTACATCCAGTGGGTGGATGATGACAAGAAAGTCAACAAGGGGTAAATGCAGAGGACTTTCCCTCTTGTGGCATTTAGTTACGGACTTGGCTCTGGGTTTTGTCTACACTGGTGTTTATAACTTTACTGAAAGCCCAAAGAGAAAGGACTGCTTTGGATATATGTAACATAACATTTTAAATTTCTAGTTTCTTGGCTTAATTTCTGAAGGAGTTTCTCTGTATATTTTTGAAGAAGGGTGGAGGGAAGGAGTTGATGAAACAAAACAATCCTCTAAAGTTATCGACATAATAGTAATAACCTAAGCCTTTTATGGTTTTATAAAAAGAAAGCCCTTTTGCTAACATTATTTCATTTGAGATAATAACTAGTGTTGTTTTTGCCATATTACCAAGTAAATAAGCACCTAAAGGCTCAGTGACTCCACAGAGCCAGGAAGTGGCAGGGTTAGGACTTAAAACCACCTCCTTGGGCTTCAAGTCCTATACTCTTTCCCAGTATATGGCAACTCTACTCTGAGGGCTCAAGCCAAAACTTTGGAGTCATCTTTGACACTTCTTTTTCTCTCACACCCTACACCTACCCCAATGGTAAATCCTGGTACTGTTCTATTTTATAGCATATATTTTATATATCCTGTTATATTTTACTTCAACATGTATCCAGAATTATACTACCTCTCCGGCCACCATCCTGGTTCAGGCCACCATCATTTGGTCTGGATTATTACAGTAGCCTTTCAGTTGGCTTGCTTGTTTCTAGTCTTCAACTCCTCCTGCCCCCCAACCTAATCGGTTTCTAATCCAGCAGCCAGAGCAATGTCCCTTCTTTGCTCAGAACCCACCACTGGCTTCCAGTATCATTCAGGGTAAAAGCCAAAGTATTTTTCAACTTATATGACCTCACACAATCCTCCCACCCTCTTACCTCACAGAAGCAACACCTGCCTTCTTGCCTGAACACATTGACTCTACTTCTGCCCTCAGACATTTGTTCTTGCTGTTCTTTCATCTTTTTTTTTTTTAGATTTTATTTATTTGACAGAGAGAGAGACAGCAAGAGAGGGAACACAAGCAGGGGGAGTGGGAGAGGGAGAAGCAGGCTTCCCACTGAGCAGGGAGCCCGATGTGGGGCTTTATCCCAGGACCCTGGGATCATGACCTGAGCCAAAGGCAGATGCTTAACGACTGAGCCACCCAGGCGCCCCCAAAAATCTCTTAAAACTTTTGTTATTGAACAAAAAGAAGCAATTTCTAAAACAATGAGTACATTTCCCTATTTTACAAATAGCCCTTTATCTTCTCATACTTCACTGGAAATTATAATTTCAAAATCAATTTGTGTTGAATTCTCTAATATAGTTGGAAATGAACATGGTTATTAGGACCAAAAAATTGATAATCTGGAAAATCTGATGCCATAAGGTAGCAGTAACTAATAACAAGCAGGTTGCCCCTTCCTACAGCAAGTGACAGTGACAGCATCTTAGAAAACAGGACAAGAACTAGTTAGGGAAGACTCTCGAATTCAGGAGTTTAGTGTGTAGTGTATAAATTGAATGCTTTCCAGCTCGTCCCTCAGTGTCTGGATTTCCTCTCTCAAAATACTCTAATCAACTAAGAGTGCCCTTTAAAAAAAAAAAAAGATTTTATTCATCTTAGAGAGCATGTGAGTAGAGAGGGGGAAGAGGGAGAAAGAATCTGAAGCAGACTCTGCACTGAGCATGGAGCCCAACGTGGGGCTCAGTCTCACGACTACAAGATCATAACCTGAGACGAAATCAAGAGTCTGACGCTGAACCCACTGTACCACCGAGGCGCCCCAAGAGTGCCCTTTTTTGATACTGTTGTTTCATGAGTTGGAAATTAATTTCAGTGTTGTTTAAATAATTTTAATTCACGTGAGTGAAATGAATCCCTGATATTGAAGTTTAAGTTCAATTTTATCTTTTTACATAGAGATTAAAAAACATAAATAGGTTTGAAAATTGTTAGGAAGAGTTTAGAATCTTTGTGACAATTATTTTGAATGCTCATCAGAATAAGTGTGACTCTCTACCTATTTATGCTTGCTATATTTTGGAGAGGAAATTACTATAAAAAGTGGCCTTTCCATTCAGGAATCTAGGAGTGATAATTTAGCACTAAAGGGAATTTGTTGTAATAATAATATAAATACTTGTTTATGAGCTCACACCAGCACTGTTATAATTAACATACTTGGTCAAATAATTCTTTTAATCAATAAATATTAAACTCCTGCATTCCAAGCAGTGTGTCAGACCTGGGAATACAGCATACAGAGGTGAGTGTATCATATTCCCTCCCCTTAAGAAGTTCATTTGTTAGGCGGATACGCAAACACGTGAGTGTTATCATGGTCAGGAGCAGAGTGTGTGACAGGAGAGGGGAGAGCAAGCTTGGATGGGTGGCCATGCACTCACTGAATTTGGGAAGGAATGCTGGAGAAGAGAGCAGGTTGAATAGATAGTTTTTTTTACATTGAAAGAACCAACTCCTGGAATCATGGCTCCTTTTTATATGTGTTTTTTGAATTATTTCAGTGCATAGGCCCCTCCCATGAGAGCTCTATTCATGTACATTTTTGTGCAGTGTCTTCTTACCGTGATATGTTGTACAAACAGATGTGTTCAACAAAGCGTCCAGTGTAATTAGTAGCAAGACTTGATAAGAGAAGTGGTTCTTCTAACTTCAAGACCCGCTTCCATCTCTTTCCTTTGCCTCTATTGTAGTGTTATAAGTCCTATAGATGGGAAGTCCATGGAGTCTATAACAAGTGTGAAGATATTCCATGGATCAGAGTATAAAGCAAATGGAAAAGTCATCAGATGGACAGAGGTAAGGAAATGAAACTTGGCATCCTTGATTCCCTTTGAGCACAACTTTTTGCAAGGTTCAGAGACACACTGTGGGCTGATTTGGAGAATAAGAAGAGAAAATGTCTCTGTTTACCTTCGGTACTCCAATTCCCTCTGGCCTATCTTAGCTCTCCGGGAAGAAATGCCACCGAGTATAACCTGTAGCAATCTGATTTCTCTTAACTTTTTATGAATGAGCTTTTAGAGATTTGTTTGGATTAGAATTCAAGAAGGATGCTTCTCTGAATAGTATATACCATCTTTGCTGTATTCTTCAGAATGCTGGGCTAGTTAATGCTGTACTCACAGTTAAAAGTATCTTGGATAACACAGTCTTTAAAAAATAGGCTTACTTCACCGATAAGAAAACTAAAGCTCAGAGACTCAGTACCTTGTCCGAGATTACAAGGCAAACAAGTAAGGGCAAAGTTCTGCTTCAAACCCAGATCCAGCCAACTCCCAAGCTCTTTTCCACTGTACGTTCCTTTACCTGAAAGCTGTATGAGAGGCTAACCGGGAGTGAGAGGATCAGGGCAGGGACCCTGTATGCGTGTACATCTCAGACAAACCAGGAAGTTTATTCTCTGAGAATAAACAGGTAAGCTGTAGGTCTCTTAATTTGTTTTGAACCTGAGTTATACTCCTCCATAAAATAAAACATTAAATTATAAGACTTCTAGAATTCCTTGCAGCTTTAAAAGTCTTAATTTAAAAAAAAATTCTGTGACTTCTAGCTTTTCCATTTTACACACAAGGTAACTCAGGCCAAGAGAGGTTCGATGCTACCTAAGTTCACACAGCTGGTTCGTGAGAGCAAGAAACTAGAACCTGGTTCTCTATTTCTTGAGCTTTTGTTCCAAATGACTTACCCTTCGTACCACCAGGCTCAGTGTTTTCATATTGCAGCTCAGTGGTCTTAGCAGCTTGCTTTGTAATGATTGTCCCTTTGACACATTCCAAGTAGTGCAGTCTGGACCCTGTGAAACTCGTTATCACTTACAAGTAGTTTGACCTCTTCTCCCTCCCTTTTGCTCCCCAGTAATCCAGTGAGGTAACAGTGTGACCCATCTTATTTGCATAATGAGGAAACAGGCGCAGAGGCCTGGCATAGCAGGGGCAAGAGGTCTTCTGATGCCCACTGCAGAGTTCTACTCATCATTTCATGATGCTTTTCTCACTAGTGCACTGGTGCTTCCGGGCTGCCCCCTTTGTAGTACTCTTAGCATAAGCCACCAAGCAGTAAGTGAGGGGGTGGTATATATAAGCATTATGTATTTGCATATCTGTATCTTCTATATTATGCTTTTATATCATTTACAATAACCAGGGAGGGCAGGGGCTTTCTGTTTTAAAGGTGTAATTGGGCATTAAGAAGTCAAAGGACTTGCTCATGACCCTCCTTTATGTGACTAGGACTCATGTCTCTCAGTCCCAATTTTGCTGTGCTTCTCATTCTGTCTAGTGCACACAGTTCTCGCCTCAGCAGTGGCATGGCCTTGTGACAAGAAAACTCTGTGATGAGAGGCAGAAGACTTAGATTCTTGGATTGGCCTTGCCTCTGAGGACTTCTGTGCACTTGAGCAAGTCACTTCTCTTCTCTGAGTGATCTGTAACATGAAGGGGTTGGGTCACATAATCTTGTAAGAGCTGTTCTCTTAGATTCCAAGATGATTTTCACAGAAGATTGTCCACATAAAAAAATTACCTTTTAGAAATATACAATGCTAAATGTAAGCCTTTTCTGGTTCTCAGTAAAGCATACCATTATGACCATGGCTGAGACCAGGCAGGTAGGCAGGTCAGGTCTTCTGCACATCTTAGGGGATTAGGGTGCTCATACACAGTGGGCTCATGCAGTGGTTTTTTTCCCCACATCTCCTGGGCACAAGGCTAAAAGTCTCTTCTGTTTGGGGAATAGGTGTTTTTCCTAGAAAATGATGACCAGCATAGTAGCCTGAGTGATCCTGCAGATCATAGCCGATTGACTGAGCATGTTGCCAAGGCTTTTTGCCTTGCTCTCTGTCCCCACCTTAAGCTTCTGAAGGAAGATGGAATGACTAAACTAGGACTACGTGTGACACTTGACTCAGACCAGGTAAGAAGAGTCCTAGGTAGCCTTGGAAGCTGGGCTTGAGCAATGTCTGTATTTTCTGACGTGTGAATTTTCCTGCGTCGACCCAGAGAACCTAGGTTCTCTGGGTCTTCCGGCCTTCCCTCTATCAGTAATGTCCCCAGATATGCTGCCTGGTGAGACTCTCTGAACCATTTGAACTTTGGCTTCCTCACCGGAATGTCTTCCAAGGACTCAGTTGTAAGTGTGGGGTAAGGAGGGGAAGTGTGTGAGGACCTGCCACCCCTGTGTGGATGGCATCAGTGCTCCTCTTTGAGGCTCCCCAGTTCCACCCTTCAGGAATTGTTCTGCTGCCCTGAGCCAGCAGGTCCCAAGCTGCCCCGTAGCCTATTTTCTTAACCTAGCTGCAGCAGGTTTCAGACCTCTGCACCTCTCAGTCCTTAAGGTTTTTCTGTCAGCATTTCCGTGCTAGTCAGTGGATGAGGACTGGATCTGTTTTTCTGTTTTCCTGTCAGCTTGGGTCTCCTGTGGCCAGGCTTCCCTTCCTGTCTTACTTAATATTTTTGTATGCTGTTTGTAATAACAGTCCACCCCCTCCCCCAATTCCTTGTCCCAGTATGTGTCTCCTGTGGCCCTGTATTCTAATCTCTGTTTTTTTTGGATTTGTGACATGTCCCACTGCTCATGCTTTAATGCAGAGTTGTGTCACTATCGGGGAAAATGTGAAAGGTTATGATTGGGCTCCACTTCCTGCCTAGTCATCAATCAATGTACTTATTTTCTACTTAAGGTCTTGACCAATTCGGAACTGATAAGCATATCAGGGTAATACAAATGAGGTCTCCTGGTCCTTTCTCGAATGATACTGATAACCTGGTTGGAGAATTGCCTTATGTAAAACAATTAAAGAACAAGCATTTTTCTGCCAGATGTGTGAGCCTCTTGAGGGCAGGGGCCCTGTTACATTCATCTGAATCCATGTGTGTGTGGGTGCTCAGAAAAAGGCTTGTGGGTGGATGGATGGATGGGAAAACAGATGTTCAATTCCTGCTGTTAGGGAGTTGAACCTTGTATATTTCTCATTTTAATTTCCACAACCAAAGGTTTAGGTATTATTTCTGACATTCTATACCTCTCTGTGCTGCCTCCCGCCGCCTGCCCTTTCCTGGGAAACTAAGGCCTTGACAGGTTAAGTGTCTTACCTAAGGTCTCATAGCTTACCCACTGGCGAAGTTAGGATGAATACATGACAGGATGATAATGACAGTTCAGGGAAGAGGAGAACCTTGTGTTCATTGGTAGATGTGTGTAACCCGTGGCTAAGGACATCTCCTTTCTAGCTCAGCCTCCTTGGCCCTCAGCCTTCTCCGTCCAGTAACCTGTCATCCCCCTCTCTCTGTGCCGTAGGTTGGCTATCAAGCAGGGAGCAATGGCCAGCCCCTTCCCTCACAGTACATGAACGATCTGGACAGCGCTTTGGTGCCGGTGATCCATGGAGGGGCCTGCCAGCTCAGTGAGGGCCCCATCGTCATGGAACTCATCTTTTATATTCTGGAAAACATCGCATAGACAGAGAGGACTTCATTGTTTTTCTGTTCAGACCTGTTGCAACAGCAGTCATACCCAAATCATTTGCACTTTAGAACTGGAAGATTAAGCTTTTGTTAACACTATTAAATGGGGGGGTGGGGTGGGAGTGGGGGCAGGGGTGGGAAAGGGTGGTCAGGGGACAGATGTTCCATAATTCTGAGTCTTCTATGCATTGTCCACCAGGAAGATCTGGGCAGCTTCTGTTACTGCACAAATTATGCTAGCCTTGCCGCTAATCCCCTTCCGTTACTGTTTAGACAAAATTCCTGCTCCTCTCTTTTAAGATTTACTTATGGT
This sequence comes from Halichoerus grypus, assembly GCF_964656455.1. Taxonomy (NCBI): domain Eukaryota; kingdom Metazoa; phylum Chordata; class Mammalia; order Carnivora; family Phocidae; genus Halichoerus; species Halichoerus grypus. The sequence continues at coordinate 146,566,718 of NC_135716.1, read as the reverse complement.
CTTGTGCTCAGAAATGCTCAATTGGGTACAACCATCACCAAGGATGGGGTTGGGAGGGCAGAGGGAAAATAAAAAAAGCATTGGTCTTGCACTCTTTGTACAGATTTGATATAAAGAAGAATTCCACATTGATTTTGTCCCACTTACATCACAGTGACTTCAAGTAGAATTCACACTTAGATTTTTTTTATCAGCTTATTCACTGAAGTGAATCAGAGACCCAGTGGATTATCTCTTCTATCCAAGGAAGGGCAACTCAGTGTAAGTGAGGTCACTTGGATAGCAGAGCTGAATTCAGGATTGCTCAGGATCTGCCCGAGTGAATGGCAGGTATTGAATTGGGTCTTTCTGTGAAAACTGACAGAATACACTCAAGGCATTTTTAGTTCTACACTAGAGGTATTTAAAAAGACTTTTTATTGAGAAATAATTTAAACTTCCAGGAAAATTGCAAATACAAAAAAAACCTATGTACGCTTTACCTAGATTCACCTATTGTTCACATATTAATATTTTGCCTCATTTGCTTTAGCTTTCTCTCTCCATAAAAAAATTAAGGCATTTGAGAGTAAGTTGCATATATCATAGTTCTATACTCGTAAATAATGTTTAATTCCTAAAAATGTTCTCCTGCATAACTGCAACTTCAGTCAATTTAATATTAACAGGATTCTTGAACCTAGCATCTGTCCAGTCATGTCCTTCAGAGCATTTTCCCTCCAGTAAAGCTTCCAGCCTAGGATCAGACTCAACGGGTAGCTGTCCTGACTCACCTTTATGTCATCAATATTTTTGGTGAGTATAGGTTTTCCCACCCTATTTTTTAATAGAAAATGCCTCATTTTGTGCTTTCTCATAATTAGAATCAGTTTATGCATTCTTGGCATTCTTTAGCAGTTATACTTGGTCATCTGTAAGCAAAAACCCTTCTTTCCTATTTATTCATTTAATTTTCATTGTGGACTCATGGATCACTTTTTGAGTAGCTCTAATTCATTATTTTGGTGCTCAAATGGTCTCAGCTTTGGCCAGAGAGAGCCCCTTCGAGCTAGCTTCTGCATCCTTGTGATGTGTTCCTACCATTTTCTTTTTGAACACTTCCTTTTCCGGCCTAAGAACACGTTCCCAGCTCATCTTGTACTACCCTGCCTCAGCTTTCGGATCAGCCATGGTTTCTTTTAGTGGGAGTGGTATTAGAAACCAAGATTTGGTTTACCTTTGATAGATGTAATATATGTGATCATTTTCTCTTGTTAAAAATTTCCTTTAGTCACGGACCAAATGGATTTCACAACTCAGCTGGAAAAATACTAGTCTAGGTAGGGCACCTCCCTTGTCACTGCCATCTTCTCGAAGCCCTGGCCAAGCGGAAGTCAGTCCATCTGCACTAAAAGCATAGCTCCAAGAATCCCCTAGAAGTTAATGCAGGCCTCTGGGACAGTGAGAGTCTGCTCTCCAGCGGCTAGAGTTGGGCTTAGCACTTGGCAATCACAGGCTGTGGAACTACAACAGACAGCAGTTTTCCAAATGGAGACCCAGAGACCTGGCCTTGTGCATGTGTTTAGCTAAGTTCATCCCTCTTCCGGGGTGGTGGGGATCCACATTCTACAGTCTTTGTTGATGGTAGCTGCAGGGATCTGTGACTGTGACCTTTCCCATAGACTCAGAGGTACTCAGAACTTCTAAGGGAAAGAAAAGTAGATGCCCACAGCACACCAACTTGTAAAGACTGAGCCCTGGAACCACCACCCGCCAAACCTGACAGAAATAGGAAACACTTAATAGGGGCATGTGTTTGGGGTGTAACATCCAGTATGGCCTACCTGGATCTTAGAAGTTTAGAGCTTATTTTCCTATATGAGTTTATCTTCATGCTCAGTACATTTTGCAATTGTAGCTCTTTCTTCTGGATCAGTGCAAGCTTTTGAATTCTACCAAGGACAAGCTCTGGCCCTGCATAGTCAAGTCCATTCTCAACTGTATAAAATATCCTTTGTTTAGTAAAATCATCTTGTGGAGTTGAGCATAAAGTAACCAAAGCTGGTTTACTTTTTTCCCTTGTTCTATGTTTCTATATATTGTATACTGTAAGAACGATATAAAGTGGAGGGCTGAAACCGCGCATTTCTAAATAAGTGAAATATTTCTAGAACATAAAGATTGAGATACAGAGATCCTTACAAAGAAAATAATTGCCATTCTGGTAACTTACTAAATTTTTTTAAAAATATGGATTGAATTCTTACAAAATGTTAGGCAATGTAGGTTCTCCATGTATTTTTATCAACACTTTCTGAGCACCTACTGGTCTCCAGGGCTACAGAAATATGGGACTTTGCCCTGTAAGTACCCATCTGGTGTCTCCCCTCATCCACTGTGGTTCTTGAATGCTGGTCGCCCAAACTTTCCAAATGAACTTTTATCATAAAACTATTCCCTGGGGAATAATTTATGCGTCTGATGTGTTTCAGTTATCAGGCAATCTGCTGAACATTGTTTCTATGTTTGTGGTAGTGATTTCTATTTTAATTATGTAATGAGATTTTTAGGGAGTATGTGGCCAGAAGGGCTGAAGAGTAGAGCAGGAATGATAATGCCCATTTTAGAGCCTGGGAAGCTGAGGCCCTCTTAGGGAGGGAGCTGGACCAGGTGCAAGCTCTCTGGCTCTACCAGTTTCAGCCCCACAGTTTCATCAAGAGCATTCTTAAGGGACAAGATCTTTTAGGAGCTACCCACAAATATTTAGGAAACATTCTCAGAATTTGGAAGTAACAATGCGGGTTTCACAACGGTACTATAAGAAAGGAAAATGTTAAAGTCACAAAATATTTTGCCCTTTTAATAACATAAATTTCTAAAAAGAAGAAAAATGATAAAATTCTCCTGTATTTTATTCAGTTCACAAATTCTCAAGAACGTATGTATGTCTTGCACTAGGAAGAGAGAATTTAAAATGTGTATTTGGGTTGTGACCTGTTCCCAACTGCCCATGAGTCACAGATCTCTGATGTCTGGTTGCTGCATTAGGACAGATCTTAGGACAAGGAGGCTGGGCAGGCTCCTCCCACTAGATGTGACCCCTGCATGCTTTGGCTGCAACAAAGGCCTTTTAAGAATCTGTTTCCAAGTCCAGTGGGCAGCTTTGTCTTGCCTTTCTCAGCCTGGAGGTTCTGTTTTCCAAAAGCAAAGGGTAGTAAACAGACTGAAGTTGAACAGGTTGTGAAGGGAAATCTTTGAGGCACAGGAAACTATCAAATTGGAATAGGGCATTTCCAGCAGAGGTCTGAGTTTAAAAACTAAGGCTGGCTGGAACCTCTGAGGATAATCACAGCTGTCTATCCCACCCTCTTAGTAAGCATGGGGTGGGGTGTAAACCCTTAGGGGAAGACTAGGTTAGGGCAGGAACCCTCCTGACCCACCCCTCTCTGCTCTAGGCCACCTTATAAAGGCTAGTTAACAACGCTCCTTTTCATTCTAGATTACTGCTTGTCTGACACACAGATATGACTGCGATTAAGTGTTAGCTCTCATATCTGTGGAAATTTTGGTAGTTCACTGATAGGTAAGACTGGCCAGAAAACTTTTAGAAAAAAAGTCATTTGTCATTCCTGTTCTGTTACCCATGAACAGCTCTGCTCTTAAGGGCAGGAAGCATGGTCCAGCCCTATCCTGGAAAGACAGAAAGCTCAATCCCTGAGCTGTGCTTATGCAGTACTATAGTGACCAGTAAGCTGAATGTATTTGCTTCACTCATAGCCTTTAAAAAATCTTGAGGAATGCTTTGTTGAACCTAATGCTTCAAAAAAGGAAAAAAAAAGATGTTTAAAGTTTATTTCTAAGAAATGTAGAATATTGCCGTTTTGAATATTAAATCTCAATCTATTGTAACTACAAATCCCTCCATGGTCTCCATCCATTCAGAAAAAGCCAAAGGAGAATTTCTTGGGAAGGAACTAGGGATCGCTCTAGGTGATCAGCAGAAGACATAAGGCTTCCCCTTGCCCTTTCGCAAAAGCGGAGCTGTAGTGGCGGTTTCTGTCCATTAACAGATGTTACTGCCACTCTGGCTTTTAAAAGTGACAGGGAACAGGGCTTTTATTCAGGACTTTGGTAGTTACTCTGCATATGGAGTGTAAAATCCCTCTAATAAATTAGATCTAGTTTCTTAAATAAAAACGGCTACATAAAATTATATATTTATATATTCTTTTTTTTTCTTCCAGTTAACAGTCGTTTAGTCTTAGGTGCATGGACCACACCCGATACAACCTTGCCCTTACTTCCCAGCACACATTCCTGAACGTAGCTTCCCTCCTCCACTAAGCGCTTCCACAAGCAGGGAGGCTAGTGCAGCAGCAGTGAGGAACCAAGGCACAGGCACAGCTGGGGTAAGCTGAGTTGTGTGGGATAGGCTGCCACTGACCAGGTGGAGTCACGGAACCCTGCCCCCACCTTACGCGGGGGTGGGGGGTCCCGATCACCCTCAAGTTCTCCCATCCCTTAGTTAGATCTTTTAAAGGCACATCCAGAAATGTTGCAACTGGGGGCTGGGGTAAGCTACACACAGTTGCTACACAAGGGTTAAGGGGCTGGAAGACTCCATGGCACAGAGCAAGAGGCTATCTTTGCCTTCGCCCAGCGGGAGAGGGAGGCAGTTGAAGGGGAGGGGACTCCTGGAATCCAGCCTGCTTTGGTGGAGGCCCAGAGAGGGGCCAGCAACAGGAAAGACCAGGGCTGTGTGGTCATAATGCACATACTTCGCGGATCTTTGGTGCTTGTGTAGCAGCATCTTCCTTATGTACAAAGGCTTCTGTAACCAGCAAAGCTGGGAAAAATATGCTCCCGCACACAGTCGCTGGCCTATTTCCTCTCCCAATACCGACTGTCTCCTGCATGAGGGCACAAAGCATATGTAGTAAGTCTGAACTGCAGTGAATATGCAAAGAGAGTTTAGAAAAGATTTCCTGCAGACGGACTTGAGATCTCCAGTTCTCTTGAGGATCATGAAAAACTCAGCCCGAGCCCTACCCAAGTTTTGCCCCTTGGTTGTCCATACAGACGAGAAAAATCCTAGTTTTCTCCCCAGATAGGAAGGGAATACTGGAAGAATCTCTGAGGGCAGAAGTTCAAGGACCCAGGCAGCTGCCCACCTTACAGGCCCCTTGGCTCCAGGACCAGCCAGTTCTCAGTGACCATCTGCACATCCTGGCCGCTCAGAGGCTCCCGCAGCCTCACCTTCACCTCGAGCTTGCCCCCAGTGGGCTTCCTTCCGTCCAGGACCTGTGAAGACCACAGAAAGAGAGAAATGGTAACTGAGAGGGGGCAAGGGCTGGGAGCAGACAGCTCCCTAGGATCATAGGTCAAGAAAGGAAGGAGCTCAAGTGTCCTGCAGTGTCGACACAGGAGTCTCCATTTCATGACAACCCTGCACTCCTGCTTTTTGGTGGTTTTAGGTTAAGTCTTATAAAAAGTAACATGTAAATCCGAACAAGGATCAATGCTCTGAAGGGGAGATGAGAAACCCAGAGCTCTGCCCAGTTTCCCCATGGCAACTCCTGGAAAAAACGCTCTGGCTTCAAGTTACGGCCTGAAAACCACTAGGCCCAAGCCCATACTTCACAGATGGCCCAGAAAGAAGTGAATGGTAAGGTTACACAGCCACTATGTGGCAAGGCTAGAACTAGAACCCAGGCCAAGAGTTTCTTTGCACCCACTACGCTGCTTCCCTCCTTCGAGGCAGGAGCCTAGGCAGCTGGAGCACAAAGCAGTGCTACAGGCTCAAGAAGCCCGCCCACCCGCCTGCAGTGGGGCCAATACAGAGCAGGCCCTGCGTAAGAACGTCTCCCCCCAAGACAGGCAGGGAGTGGGGGCGGGCATGTGTAGTGGGAAAAGCCCCAGCCTACAAAGGCATCAGCAAGGATCTGAGCCGAGGCCTGCCAGGGGCACGATACATGCGCTTATGGAACACCCTTCTTGCTGGACCTTTGTTTCCTCACCTGTCAGAGACAAGCTCTCAGAGCCCCTGCCTGTGAAATTCAGTGAGTTCACAGAAGTTTAAGGAGCTGCCCGGAGCCAATTCCTAAGCACAGATCAGCTGCATTCTGGGGGGTCCCCAATCTGGAGCCACTTACCAGCTTCATGCCGGGAGCTTGTTCTACGTCATCATGCTGCTAAACCACTGCCCCAACCACAACTCTGCCCCCCCAAAACCTGGGAATGTGCCCATGCCAAGTTGACAGCAATGATCAGACCCCTCAAAAGCCCTCTTAATCCACCATCCGTGGGAATTCAGGTGACTCAGTGTTGTGGAAAGAGCATCACTGCTTCCTGTCCAGTGATGCTATGGAATCTTCTCAGACCCTGTCAATCTTTTCATTTGTAGAATGGGAGTAGCACCTAGTCTACAGCACATTTATGGATGTCTCATAATGAATGGGCACCACAAACCTACAACAGGGACTGCTGTTCAATGAATGTTGGCTCTTACTTGCCAAGTCTTATGGTTTGCCCATCCTACCTCCACAATCTCTCTGATCTCACACTCATTCTCCAGCCGCTCCAGCTTCAGGTGGGCTGTGCCAACCAGCTTGTCACTTCTGAAGAAGGATCTGGGGAACCAAGAATCAGCAGAGGATTGGACCAGGAAGAGCAGGGAAGGTAGAACTGAGCCAGCTGGGCCCACTGCAGGAAGACTGAGGAGCAGCAGGGGCAGAAACAGAAGCTATTCCTTCCTCCCAGCCCATCTTGGCGGTGTAACTGACCAGGGCCTCACCCTTTGTGGAAGATTTCAAACTTGATTCCTTTGCTTTGGATCACCCTTCTGAAGCCCCGGTGGTTTCGGTTGATGTTTAGTTTGAAGAGCTGATCAAATTCTGCAAGAATGGGAGAAGACAAGAAGTGGCTTGGGCTCCCAAGGATTTCCTGAGGAAGTGGAAACCGGCCCACAGCTGGCCTCCCCTATCTCTCTGCCTGCAATTCAGAGTGACTGCCACCAGAGGGTGGTAGAGGTTCTAGGTCCTGGCCTTGGAAGTCCACACAGACAATTTTTGTGCTCTTGACACAGATTCTACCAAAAAGGGAGGGACTTGGATTCAAGTCCCATTTCCACCACCTCCTTGCTATGGGGCCCGAGGCAAGTCCCTCTACCTCTCTGAGCCTCAGTTTCCCCAACTGCCTTACCTCCCAAGTTGAGTTAACCAACTATGATAACAGACCTGAAAGCACTCTGAAAACAAAAGTGCTACATACATATATCGGAGCGAGCGGGAGGAGAAAGCGGTCCTCACCTGGAGAGTTTGTGTTCTTCACCACAGCTGTTTTGCTTTTTTGAGCCTGGTCCTAAAGCAGTAAGATGGGAGAAGTCAGAATAGCTTGAAAAAAGAGCTCTATAGGGTGAAGAGCTCTAGGCTAAGTCAGTGTTGAGGGATGTGACTGCCCCCTGTAGGGAAGGCACCCAAGGGTCCTCAACCCCTCCCAGTAGCCAGACCTCCCAGGGAATGCAGAGAAATTGAGCACATCCTGGAATGGAAGATAGGGTTCAGGGTATCCTACCTCTACCTGAACCTCACCGAGTTAGGGTAGTGGAACTCAAACCGCACAAAAGCATCCAAGTCATCAGGAGTCACCCCTGTGAAGGAGAAAGGGGATCCAGGGTCAGAAGGAGGAGCCAGAAGCCCAGTGCCTGGAGCCAGTGCCTCTCTATTGGCCAGGGGTGAAGTGTGTGGGCAAGAGCCTGGAGTAGACGAGGCCCTAGGACTACCTGAAGGGGCCGGGAGGTTCATTCCCCGGACAATGATCAGATGCATTTCTGTGCTGTTGAGTTCTGAGAAGATCCTATAGCCAAGAAGCAAGGAGAAAGAACAAAGTGAAGGAGAATAGTGGGAAAAGTTCCCCTCTTCCAGTGCCTGCTTGCCTGCCTGTCTCGCTGGGAGGTGGTCAGGAGAGTAGGCCCCGGGAAGCAAAGCTTGTCTGGGCGAGCAGCGGCAGAGCTGGTACACAGACCTCAGCCCTACGTGACCCCCAGTCCAGAGTTCCTTCCACAGCCACCGCAGCTCTGAGCTGCTCCCAGGCAGGCAACCACAGCCCACTCCTCCCCAACCCCAATGCCTATGGCAGGGCCAAGCCCGGGAAGCCTCACTAAAAGGGCCTAAGTTGCCAGTGTCTTGTCCTATCCCTGCACGGAGCCACTGTTTCCCTTAGGCTTTGGCACCTCACAGTCTGGAATGTCTTCAACTCAAAGTGATGGCTGGGAGGGTCAAGGCCCTGGGCCTGGGCCAGCTGCAGGATCTCAAGCTGCTTCTTGCGGTCCTGAGCGAGATTCTCAAACCTGACAGGGATGGGTGGGCACATCAGCATGGCAGGGCTCATTTTCTTATTTTCTCCTCCCCACCCAGTAAGCCCCAGCCGCAGGTCTGGCATTTACCTGGTAGTCTCAGCCACATTGCCCTGGTGCATGAACTGCTTGGAGAACAGCAGACACTTCTGAAAATAAGGACCCAGAGTGACTCCAGAGCCCACAGTAGGACTGTCGAGGTTGGCATTTGAGGCCTGACTTCTGAAAGCTCCAACCTTCTTCTGTAGCCTCACGCCTCCTACCCCCAACACATACTCCAAGGCCACTGTTCCCAAGCCCCATCACACTTTTCTGCCTAAGTTTTTGCTGTTTTCTTTCCTGAAGATAGCCATTCCCCAAAATTCACTTAGGTTATGAGGGAAGAACAGGAGTTTGCTAACAGAAACACCACTTCAGAAGCAGACTTAAAGACAGCAGTTCGGACAGATATACACATACAGAAATATACACACACATCCATCTCCCTTTGCACTTCTTTCTTCCTCCCATCTTCAAAGTACTTTCCCCACGGTCACAACAGCTAAGTAGAAGAGCTGGAATTTGAATCCAGGCCTCTTTGACCTGAGCCCCACACCTTTCCCTGAAGGGCCTGTGGGCACAGAAAGGGGAAGACAGAGAAGCAGTCCACTGACCTCATGTTGCTCCAGAAGCATTTTTTGTAGCTGGGCATACACCTCCTCAGCCTTCTGGGAGAGTCGCAGGTCCTCATGGTGAATGAGGATGAAGTCACCCTCCTCATCCGTCAAGGGTGAAGGCACCTGCCCAGGTCACAAGGCCCCTCAGGGGCCCCAAGAGTCAGATTATTCCTCTACTGAGCCTAACAAATGCAGAATCCAAACTAAATGTTTCTCCAGTGTCTGCTAACCTCCAGTGATGGGAACTCACTGCCTCCCGTTCTATCCCAGGCTGCCGCAATGCTCTGCTTTCCACTAGCCTTGCCCTGCCTTGTCATCTCTGACCACAAGCAGCCCACCTGGCCTTCCCTGGCCTCTCTTGGGGCCATGGGGTAGAGTGGCGTAAGGAACAAGCTCTTTCCCAGGTGTCACCCTACCTTAGCTGCATCCCATCCCCTCCAAGCAGCTGCTTTGTCCCCAGCCCTGCCCAGCTGCCAATGCCGCCTCTGCCTGAGAAGTCCTGCTGCTCAACGAGGTGAGACTCACCTTGGAGAGATCCACAGGTCGGCCAGCTCGCACCTGGGTGATCTGAGCCTCAAGGCATTTGGCCACCCGCAGATGGGCTTTGGCCTGCTCCAGGTCCCGGCCACGCTTGGCCTGCAGGGCTGCCCGCTGGTACTGCAGTTTTCGTGCCTCTAGCAATACCAGCTGCTCCCGTGCTGAAGGACGAGGGACAATGGTTAGAGCCAGGCCTGCCCCTCACTGGATCCTTCACTCCTCCACCTCTCTTCTCCCCAGCTCACCAGAGGGGCTCAGCGACTCCTTAGAGCTCGAGGCCTTGGATTCAGGCAGGGCCCGGAACGAAGGGACCACAGGTTTTGCTGGCTTCTTGGCCACTGGGGCCTGGGCTGGAGGCTCATCCTGCAAGCGCCCAGGAAGCTGTCACAGGGGATCTGTTCCCCACTTGGGCTGGGGCAGCTCCCAGACCTGGGCTCTCTTCCTAATGCTGCACTAACTTACACTAACTAACTAACCAAATGAATGGTTTCCCCTCGTGGGCCCTAGAGAATCGCAGAGCTGGAAGCAGCCTCAAAACCTTCCCAGTAGGAAACAGCAGGGTAATGGGAACTGAACCTGGGCCCTGGAGTTAGAAAGACGCTGGTTTGAATCTAGCTCTGCTAACTCCTAGTTGGGTGCACTCGGCCAAGTTTTTTCTCAGTAAAACAGAAGAAAGCATACCTACCTCGCCGGGCTTGTTAGTATGGCCAAAAACAGGGTCTGGGTTTATCCCTTATCTGCTATTTTCCCCCCACCAACCCCTGGAGTCTCAGGCCCGCAGCCAAACCTCATCCTCATTTTCCTCTGCCGGGGCTGTCTCCTCCACGGAAGCCAGTTTCTGGGCAGCTGCTAGAGTAGCTGCCACTGCATCCTCCTCAGTGCCCGTAGTGGGCTCCAGGCCGGGAATGGGGGGGAATCCTGTGGAAGACAGACACAGCTGGCAGAGGGGCAGGACAGCCTTGGGGAAGCACTAGGCTGCTGTGGGCCTTAGCTGGGTCTTCCTGGCCATGGCTAGGATGGATGGCTCCCATAGAGTAGAGGCAGATACGTGAGAAAACATTTCCCCCTCCTCCTTTCTTGCTCAGAGACCTCCTCATAAAGCCCCTAGGCCAAGCCCCACTCACCTGGAGGAACAGGCAACTCAGCAAAGTCAACTCTCCGTCCTGCCCGGTGTGCTCGAATGGCATCTTGGTATTGCTGCAAGGGATGGAAGGGACTTACCGGTGGGCAGCGGTCTGCAGGCTCCACACGGGGGGAGGAAGACTGAAAGCAGCCCCAAAGGGAAAAAGAGCCCCAGAGGCAGCAGGAACTCCAGAAACAGAGACAGAGAGAGGGAGACTCAAAGACCAAGGCTCGCTGCAGCAACAGAGCAGCCGGCCAGGGAGACAGGCTGACACGGGGCAGGGGTGGTAGCTGCGGGCCCACCTTGGCAATGCGCTCATGCATCCGCGCCTTGCGCTCGTCCCCACTGCCCCGGGCCTGGATGCCTGCCTCACGGTACTTGTTCAGTCTCTGCTGCAGGGCATCCAGCACCGTCTGTGGCTCAGCAGGGACCACTTGAAAGAAGAAAAGAGATGGCATCAGTTCTGCTGCCTCTCCCCAGGTCCCCACGCCACGGTCCCACTATCCCATCCTACCTGGGGCTGCCGGAGTGTCGGAGGCCATCACTGGCTGCACTCGTTCCACTGCTGGGGGTACAACTGAGGGTGCTGTGAGAGCCTCGGAAGCCTTTGGAAGGGGCTTCAGATCTGGGGACCCAGAGAAGAGGTGGAGGTGCTTGGCCAGTCCCAGCCCTGAAACTCCCCAATCCCAGCCTGAGCAGGCCCCACCCCACCGTCCCCATACTGACCCTCCAGTGCCGGGGGCATGGCACTCAGGTCCACAGGCTGCCCCTTCTCCAGGGCCTCCAGGACTGCACCAAACCTCTACAGTAGGAAAAGCAGGTGTGGGCATAAGCCAGAGAACCCCTGCGCTGAAAAAACTCCCCCCTCAGACCAGTCTCACTCAAGCTCAGTCTACATGTGTGACCTTGAGCAGGTCACTGCCCCTATCTGTGAAACAAGGGATTGGACACAGGGCCTCTGAGTCAGATGTCATACCTTCCCGATCCTCATGAGCTCTCGGGCATGGTCTAGGTCTCCAGCCCGCTTGGCATTCAGGGCAGCCAATTTGTACTCTCTCTGTCGAGCCGACAACAGGGCCTGTGGGTCTGGGTCTGAATCGGGTGTGGCAGAAATGCCAGGACTGCCCAAGAGGCTTGTCTCTGGCTGGGAGGGCTTGTCTATTAAGAAACAAAAAGCCCGCAGAAGGGGCAAGAGGGTCAAAGAAGATGGTGCACACCTTGGGTTCCCAGTGCCTACAGGTCTGGTTGGCCTGAGGACCTGTCAGGGCAGGTGCAACAGACACTGTGGCAGGATGGGGAGGCAGGCCATGGGCTCGGACTTTGCAGACGAGAACAGGACGTGGAATGTCTCCAGATACCTGACTCCATGGCGAAGGGAGCCGGGGCATCTGCCTCAGGGTTCCTGTCAGTTGTTTCCTGGGGGGCCGGCTGTCTCTTGCCCAAGGCCACTGGAGGTGGAATCTCCTCCTCACTGATCTTCCTGCCTTTCCTCACAGCAGCCAGCTGAGCCTCCAGAGTCTGAGGGAGAGAACCAGAAGCCCAGCCCCCATCTCAGCCTGAACCCTACTTGAAGACAGGCCAGGAATCCTTCACCTTCACAAGGCTAGTGGGGAAGCCTCCCCTCTTGCTGCTCTACCCAAGGCCCTCAGCCCCACTCCTCCCAGCCCTGCTCCCTGGCTAGGCCCAACCCACCTTCAGGCCACGCTCACAGCGCCTGGCTTTGGCGGCTTCACCTGCCTCCTTGGCACTGGCTGCAGCCTCCCGGTAGTTGTGGATCCGACCCTCCAGCAGAGCCCGCAGTCCCTGAGGCCCTCCAGCCTGCAGATACTTCAGCTCAGGGCATGGCCACTCCAGGGCCAGCTAGGCCCTTGCTGCTCCCTCCCTGCAAGGAAGCTGCCCCAGAAAATGGAGCTCTTGGGTTCAAGGAGAAGGAAGAGCCTAAAAGCCTCAAGGTGGGAGGCAAAGACTCACTGGACAGGCCAGAGGCCATGTCAGAGGAAAACACAGAGGCCTAGACAATCTGTGGAGGCCAGGAAATGGCTGTAGGGGGTGGTCTGGGAGAACAGAGAGGCCTTTGAGGCTGGCCAGCCACCAAGCAGTTTCTCATGCTCTGTCTCTGCTTGGGGCAGCTGCGGGGGGAGGACCCTGGAAAGGGTTACTGCAGCCTTCCTACGCAAGCCATGCTACATGCATGTCACACACAGACACGTAGGGGAGGCGCACAGGATCCCTCCAGAACCTACCTGAGCTGCTGGGACTGAAGCTGTTAGTAGAGCTGTCTGCCCTGGAGCTTCAATGTTTTCCTGTCCCTTCTCCTCTTCAGAGCCACCTGGGTTAGCTGTCTTATCACCATCCAGGGGCCCAGCCTCCTCATCTGCACCCAGGACCTCCTGCAGCTCAGTCTGGGGAGATACAAGTCTCAGGAGCTTGGGAACCTCAGGGCCATACCCATGACAGCGTATGAGAATAAAGGACCCTCTCCGCCAGCAGTATTACCCAGCATCAGTCACTGTGCCTACCACTGTGTCCTCTAAACCAAAACACTCCTTTAATCTGACCAAGAAGAGCCTTCAAAACAGTAAAGACTCCAAATTTGAAAATCTCTGCATGCATAGCTCAGACCAGCCATCAAAAGAGACTAGTCTCACACCGTAGTTAGGAAAATGGGCCCAAGAAGGGCCAGGCACTCACTCAACCCCAGAAGACACACAGAGACAAACCCCAGGCCTCCTGCACAGGCTTGATCAGAGCCCTCAGACCCCAGCGTGGCAGACGCACCAGCAAGTCTGCATCCTCCTCCAGCCCTTCCTCCTCTTCCTCCTCCACATCCCGCATACAGTCTGCAGCCAACTTCTCGATGTGGGCCATAGGCAGGGGGGCTGAGGGAAGAGGGTCACAGAGGGTCAGGGCAGTCAGAAAAGGTTCATGAGGAGGGCCTTCAATCCACTGTGCCAGCAAGACACACCCAGATAGAATCCTTCTTCCCTTCCACAGCCAAAGTCCCACCTGGAAAATTCCTGCTCTTCCTTTATGACCCAGCTCAAAAGACCCTCAGCTGGGAAAGCTTCCTGGGAATTTGCCCTTCTTGGCATTTTTATTGTTCTAGTTGTTCACAGACATGTCCATCCATTCCCCCAACTGCACATTTGGCATATGTAAAGATTTTTAACGTCCACTGAAGCTTCCCAATCATTTTGCAAGATAGGTAATATTACCCCCTTTTTATATGAGTGAACTGTTAATTTTCCTCACATTGCAATCCTAGTAAGTGGCAGAGCCCAGATTCAAACCCAGGCCCCAACCTAACTCGAAAGAGGGACTGGACTGAGAGAAGTAAGGGCCGTGGGTCTCCCAGAGGAGTGCTAGATGCCCTTTCCAGGTCCTCCCATTGTCCTCATCTCAGGGGCACATGGGATGGGCGGTGGTTCTCCCTAAAAGAAAGGTTTAGACCCTCAGACCCTCCCAGGCTCAAGTCTCTGTCCTCTTCCAGGCTGGGGAGGGAGATTCCACTTATTCATTCAACACAATTTCTGTACACTTAGTATGTGCTCAGTGCAGTCTGTGCTGAGCTCCTCGACTATACTGGGCCCTGGCTACAGCTAAGATAGAGGTGAGTCAGTCTGAGAATCAGACTGCTGACTGTCCATAATGGGGAGAGGGACAGTCAGAGAAGGAGCGAGCTTCCCATCACACAGGTGTATGTGCAAGGCAAGACAGCCTCTTGGTGGGAGGGCTGCAGAAGGATGGATATCCGAAGGACCAGGTGATCTAACTGGCTCCTCCCAGCCGTGAGGAAAGAACCCTCTCTACCACCTGCCTGAACCCTTCTGGTCCCAGCAATGAGTCAGCCTAGTGCCACAAACTCACCCTGCCCCTTGGGTGTTGGCTTCCTGCCTGCAGCCCCTGCTTCCCCAGTGAGGGCCAGCAGTTCAGCCTCCAGGTCTCCGTCATCTTCAGTCTCCTCCATCCCCAGCAGCATGTCCTCAGGGCTGAACTCCACAAAGAGCCCCAGCTGAGAGCAGAGAAGGGCTCTTAGGAACCACACAATGAGGACCAGTCCCAGAGCCAACCTTAGGCGGTCAGTGGCTCCTTCATTATGAGTGAGGCCCAGTGTGCAGACAGGGAAACTGAGGCTTGCAACATTAGCCTTTGGGACAATTATCTCCCTAGTGACTGTGAAGAACCCAGTAAGACTGCATTACCGATATTACTCACAGCATAAGAGCACCAGCTATCAGGCTCTGTACTTAGCATTCTACATGACTATCTTCGTTAAGTCTCACAATCCTGAGATATAGGTCCTATTTTTATTTTATTTTAAACTGTGGTAAAACACATGTAACGGGCGTCTGGCTGGCTCAGCTGGAAGAGCTTGTGACTCTTAATCTTGGGGTCGTGAGTTCGAGCCCCACACTGGGTGTAGAGATTACTTAAAAATAAATAGACTTTGAGGGACGCCTGGGAGGATCAGTCGGTTAAGCATCTGCCTTCGGCTCAGGTCGTGGTCCCAAGGTCCTGGGATCGAGCCCCACATCAGGCTCCCTGCTCAGTGGGGAGTCTGCTTCTCCTTCTCCCTCTGCAACACCCGCCCCCCCCCCCCCCGGCTTGTGCTCTCTCTCAAATGAATAAGTAAAATCTTAAAAAAACAAAAACACTTGTAACATAAAAATTACCACCTTAACCATTTTTTAAAAGTAAGCTCTATGTCCAATACGGGGCTTGAACTCTAAGAGTTGCATGCTCTACCGAATGAGCCAGCCAGGCACCCCTCGACTTAACCATTTTTAAGTGTACAGTTCAGTGGCATTAAGTACATTCACCCTGTTGTGCTACCACCACCACCATCCACCCGCAGAGCTCTTTTCATCTTAGTCAACAACCCCCCCCCCCAGTCAACCAACATTCTACTTTCTGTCTCTACGAATTTGACTACTCTAGGAAAAGGTAGCCCTATTTCTATCTCCGTGCTCAGATGAAACTGAAACAGGCTTGTAAGTGCCAGAGCTAGAATTTAAAATAAAGGTCTTGTGATTTCAGTCTATGCTCTTTATCCCACAACCTCCCTTACCCACCTCTTTTAAGACAATAAAAATGGACTACGAAGTTTCAGAACTTGGGCCCAGAAGAAGTAAAGGGAACAGATTAGAGGACAGACTTCTCAGTCTCCCACCCGGGCCACAGCCCTGTGTTCCTAAGCGGTAAAACTCTTCCAGTGGCCACAGTTCTCAAGCCCGGGCATCCTTGGCTGGCAAGCAAAATCATGGCCCTAAAAGAGAAACCCATGACAGTGACGACACCCCATCAGAACACCCTAAATTTGGTGGCTCCTGAACCCTCCAGACCACTCATATGGAGATGGCCATGGCAGGAGGATGCCTGGGTTGGAACACAACAGAGTTCAGGCCTCATCTCGCACATGTGGGTAGCAGGGACTAGTCCGAGGGTCTCTAACAGCTCTGCCAACTCCAGGAGGAACTGCTCAAAGTCTCCGGACTAATGGGGAAACTAAACAGGGACCCCGTTTGCCCAAGCCGTCTAGAGACCCCCTCAGACTGGCCCAGGAGTGAAGGGGGCTATAGCCATACCTGCTTTGCAGCTGCCACACCCTGGCCACCGGCCTGAGGTTTCCGAGGTCTTGGCCCTGGCATCTTGACAGCCTAGATACCTGTCTGCTGGGGAGGGGAAGAGACTCAGACCGGAGCAGCCTACAGAGCCCCACCCCCAATAGTGCTGCCTGTGGTAGGGTGTGGTTAGTAAACTCCCAAACCAGAGGAAAAAAACAACCTTTAACACCAAAGGATGAAATACTGTCTCTGGAATCATAGCAAGCAACATGGGCGATGGAAGGGATGGGGCCCACCTGTTAATGGGTTTAAGTGCAGAGTGTGGACACACAGTAAGAACTTACTAAACTGACTGACCAATTTGGATTAAACCCAAGAGGCTGAGTGAGGGGGAGGGGCATAGGAAGGTGGATTCAGGGACCAGGTGGGTGCAAGACTGGATAGGATTCAGACAGGCTCTAAACCTGTGTTCTCAAACATGGTACCCATATGTGACGATTTAACTTTAAACTGAAATCTAAAATCCAGTTCCTCAACTAGTGGCTACCACTGGCCAGCTGAACATTTTCATCCCCACACGAAGTTCTACTGGCCTGTTCTGCTCCAGAGAAATCTGAGTCAGCATTCTGATTCAAAGATCTCACAACCTTTCACAGGACCTACTACGTGAAAGAACCTGTGCCGGGCACTGCAAGAGCAGGAATGAATGTGACATGGTCTCAGCCCTCAAAGAGCATACACGGTGGAGGCAGCCTCGGCAATGGACAAAACCACACAGGGCTGTTCCAGGGGCCCTGGATCCCCAGGAGCGGCCACTTATCCAGCACAGAGAGAAAAGGCTTCGCGGAGAAAGTGATGCTTGTGCTGAGTCATGAAAAAGTTGGGGGTAAGGAAGGGGTACGGAATTCCAGAGGGAACACCTGATAATGGTTCCGAGGTGAGAAACAGTTTGATCTGCACAAGCCAAAGACCTGGGATTACTGGGGCATAAAGCGTGAGGCAAGAAATAGTACAAGAGAAGCTGAAAATCTGTACAGGTGGCAAAACGGAAAATCCTTTAAGCCTAAAGGACTCCGGGCACGGTCCTGAGGGCACAGGACGTGACGGGACCAGGTCGGAGATTCAGAAACCTCCCTTCGGCTGCAGAGGGCAAGGGGTAGGAGAGGGGGGGCTCGAAGCCTTCTCGGTACCGAGCATCTCGCAACGGTCCCCGCGAAGTGGTGAGCGGAGGGGAGCGCGGGGGTGGCGTCGGGGATGGAGAGAAACGGATGGATTCCCCACTGAGAGGGGTAAAATCAACAGGGCTCCGAGGTTAACTGGCTGTGGGCGCACGGGAGGGGGCGCTCAGGGTGACTCCAGCCGGCAGAGTTCGCTGACTTAGGTGAATGGCCGGCCGTCACCTGAGCCGGGGGCTCGGAATGAGCGGACACCGGGAAGAGACGAGGTCAGTCAGACAGGCCGAGTCTGCGGCTCCGGGGCATCGGGCTGGGAGCGTCGGTGCTGGGCCCGGACTCGGGAGAGAAGAGGACAGCGGGAGGGCGCAGGGGAGGCGAAGCCGAGGGACCCCACTCCCGCGCGGCAGGACGCGCAGCCCTGCCCTGCCCCAGCGCCTCCATCTCCCCCGCAGCCCTGTATTTCCCCTCGCCGGGGGGTGGGTACGCTGCATACCTCACGCCGGATCCGAAACCAGCCTGGGCCTGATCGCGCCCGGCACCGCCCAGCGCTCCCGCGGCCCCCGGGCGGCAGCGGCGGCGGCGGCTGCGGCCGTGACAGGAAGCGACCCTGCGGGAGACTGCTCGCGCCCCAACACGTGACTCTACGGCCTGTAAGACGCACACTACGCATGCGCAAAGCGAGGTGGGCGTGGCGTCCCAACAGGTGACTCGAAGGGTGAGGTTTTCAGCGCGCAGGCGCCTTTGGGCAGGTAGCGCGACGCTCGCTGAGAGGGTAGTTGGGCGGTTTTGGGGTGTGCCGCTGCTGGCGCAAATGCAGTAGGTGCGTCCCCTGCCCCTGCATTTACAACTAACCCGCCAAGCTTCCTCCCGTAATCCCAGTACGATACTCCTGGGCTCACACTCGCCCCGCCCCCTCCGCGTGGGGGCGGGCCTGGAGTAGGCTCCGCCCCAGAGGAAGGGCTTACCTGCTTTCCCCCTTCATCGAGATTTTCTTTGTAATTGGGTCTAGAGAAATGAGAGTGGGGCTCACCATTTCTTTCTTATTCATTCAGCAACTGAATGTATCTTTTCTAGTCAGAAGGCGGGTTGAATACCTAAGACAGGCACTGTTCATGGCACCTCTTCATGAAGTCACTTCAGACAGTTTAACACGAAGAGATTAGAACGATGAAATGGCGCGTGGAGGGGCGGTACAGAGAATCTTCACCTGAAACAAACCCAGCAGCGCACTCCCTAAACTTTTAAATTATTATTCTTTTGCGGTTTGTAGTTAGCAGTTTCAAAAATCTTCCAGTTTTCTTGGACAAAAACTTTCTGATCTTACTCCTTTGGGTCATTTTCCAAAGAGGCCGTCTTTAACCATTTACAATTGAAGATTCGCTCTTATATTTCTTCTCATTAATACGTTTTATTTTATGAAATATTTAATATATAGAGAGAGATATACAGTATCTCATATTTGCTTGAATGCAAGCAAACAGACATTTCTGTTTGTTATCCAAGTTATCTTTGGTGTTTAGGGCATTGCATGGTACATGGTAGGTACTCAATAAATACTTCCTATTTTGTGTGTGAAGGGACATAAATACATGGGTATCTACCACAAATTTAAGGAAAAAACCAGTACAATACAGTTGAAGCCACCCTATGCCTCTCATGTTGCAACCCTTTCCCCAAAGAGATATCTACTCTCCTGAATTTGGTGTTTTGTTTTAAGATTTTACTTATTTGTTTGACACAGAGAGACAGCAAGAGAGGGAACACAAGCAGGGGGAGTGGGAGAGGGAGAAGCAGGCTTCCCGCCGAGCAGGACCTGGGATCATGACCTGAGCTGAAGGTGGACGCTTAACGCCTGAGCCACCTAGGTGCCCTGAATTTGGTGTTTTATTTCTGCTATGTATGTATAGATCCTTAAGCAATCTACAGCATTTTTTTTTGGCAAGCTTTAACACTGTATCATTGGTATCAGTACATCTATTCTTCAACTTCTTTTTCAATTCTATTTGTAAGCTTCGTTTACATCAATACTATATCTAGCTATTTTTCACTTCTCTGTGGTATTTCAAAGTATGAAAATAATTCACTTTCCCAAAGGCTTGCCATTATAGTGCTATGAACATTCTTGTACACAACTCCTGGGGTACAATGTGTTTGTCTAGGGTATATACCTAGGAGTGGGATTGCTGTCTCATAGGGTTTCTGCATTTTCCAGATTAAATATTACCAAATCATCTCCAAAGTAGTTTGTTTACATTCCTGTCAGTGGGGCATTTGGGTTCCAGTTGTTCCCTATGGTCCTAGAAAGGTTTTCTAATACATGTGAAAGGGTTTTGACTTGCAGGCCTCATTTACTATGTTTCCATTTTGTTGGTCATTTCATGTGTCTTATTCTGTAGATGACTTATTCACTCATTTTTCCTTCTTATTAATTGAATAATTCTTTACTCTGATACTGATCATCCATTATATGCAGTTATATATATTTTTCTGAATTATTTGCAGATGTTCTATTTCACTCATAAGTATTTCAAGAACGACATTCTCCTATATAACCACAATAACTGACCATTTACAAAGTTTAGCATTTACATAAAACTTACATAATATTTAGTCCCTAATAATGTTTATAATTTTTGTATCTCTAAGTCCACGACCCAGTCAAGGTTCACACAGTGCATTTAGCTATCTAGGTCTCAGTTTCTCTATTCTCCTTTAGTTTAGAAGAGTTCCTCCCTGGTTTTTTGGTCTTTTATGATACCGATGTTTTTGAAGAGGAACAGTTGCTTTGCATAATTTTATCTGATAATTTTCTCATCACTAAATTCGGGTCAAACGTTTCTGGCAGGACTATTACACAGGTGATGTGTTTTTCTCAGTGCCCGACATAAGGGGGCTTTGAATGTCAGTTCCATTGTTGGTTGGAAATATAAATATGAGAATTGCAGTTACACAAAAACCCTGCCAAGATTTTAACTGAAATAGATTTGTATTTAGAGATTACATCTCTTTATTAGATTTATTTCTTGTTATCTTATATTTTCTGTGCCTTCTAAGTCTTTTTTACTTAAAGATTTGTTTTTATGATAAATAGTAACTTTTTAAAAATTATATTTTCTAGCTATTTATATGGATTATTTATCACTGGTATTATTCCCAGTTGTTTTTTTATTTTTCCAAAGATTTATTTATTTCAGAGAGAGAGAAGGAGAAAGACAGCCTTAAGCAGACTCCACACTAAGCACAGAGCCCGATGCAGGGCTCGATCTTGTGACCCTGAGATCATGACCTGGGTTGAAACCAAGAGTTGGACAGTTAACCAACTGTGCCACCCAGGCTCTCCAAGCAGCAGTTCTCTTTTATAAACTAAGTTTGTTATATTCACATTGTTCAAAAGTTAAAAGATACATGACTTACAGTAAGTCTTCCTCTAAAGTCTGACCATAGCCATCTAGTTCCTTACCAAAGGCCACCAATGTAACCAATTTCTTACATATTCTCCCACAACTATTTTATACAGGTACACATAATTATGTGCATACCATGCTGCCGTTAAATTAATGGCAGGGTTAACAGAAAAGTCACATGAGGGCCTATTGTAGGAAGGATGGTTTGGTTTTTTAATCTGGTGTTTGTAATGACTGTAAACTTCTCACTCTAGAAAAATCAAATTATTTAATGGAAAATTTCAAAATATGTGACAGCCATTTCCATTCATTATGTTTTGCTACTACAATTCCATGTGCTTAGAAAGAGGAAATCAGGCCCTTTGAAAAGAGCTGATTACAGTCCTTCCCTGTGAAGCCCTTCACTCCTTCAGCGCGTACAGCACATCGTCCTGGCTGACGTTGAGCCGCACACGAAGAAGCAGGTCGTTCCTGCTGGGTTCCACGAGGAGGAGGCGGCAAGAGCTCAGGTGAGAGCACACTGCCATTGTCTCTGACATGGTGGGGTACGGGAGTCCCTCCATTCTGCACAGTGCCACATGTTGACTGTAT
Source organism: Halichoerus grypus (assembly GCF_964656455.1). Classification (NCBI taxonomy): domain Eukaryota; kingdom Metazoa; phylum Chordata; class Mammalia; order Carnivora; family Phocidae; genus Halichoerus; species Halichoerus grypus. The sequence goes on along the minus strand of NC_135716.1, from coordinate 146,545,336 downwards.
ACCTAGAAACGAAAAGCAAATCCGAGGTCAGACACCAGAAAGCGGGAGAGGAAAGGAAGGTAGTACTGGTTCTGTACCTGATCATTTATTTCTTCTTGTAGGCAAGTCAGATGCTTCTTATCCAGGATCCTCAATACCTTGAAGGCATCAACAGGTGCCTTGGTGGGGCACAAATGCGGGGGCAGAATGCTAGTTGGGCTTTGGAATCAGAACAGGTCTGAATCCTGGTTCAACTAATCACCTAAATATGCAACCCTGGGCAAGTTATTTTCACTTTTTGAGCTTTAGTTTTATCTATTAAATATACTGCCACATCCCTCATGTGTTAATGGATATATCTAGTAATTGTCACTTATACAAACAGTCCTAGTCTCCAGGGAGTGAGAGTTCCAAATGAGATTGTCATAATTCAAGTCAAATTTTGTTACAAGGGCATTTTCCTTAGCAGATAATAGTGCACAGGTGCTAAAGCCTTGGAAAAGCACAAAGGCCCAGGGAGAATACTGCATAAAGAGAGGCCAGGAGGACAGTGGGAAACATGGATTCCTAAAGCGCCCCCAGGGGGCCAGGCAAGCCTGCCACACTTCCTGGTCACCATTCTCTTTATAAATCACCCCCACCCCCACCCAGGCTGGGAGATTGTCAGGAGCGGGGATATTGACCAATTCAACTCAGGGTTCTTAGCACATCTTCACAGTTAATGACACATTATAGATGTTCAGGAAATGTTTACAAACTGAACTGAAAGCCACTCTGCTGAAGAGCTGTCTCAGGCTCTAGGAGAACAATAACGGGCAAACCTAACTAGCAGTTTAAAACAGAATTTAAAGAAGTAAAGAAAACGTGAAAGGAAGTACAGAAGTAGCTGGGCCTCTCCATTTCTATGTCTAAAGGCTTTTTTTTTTTTTTAAGATTTTTTAATTTTATTCATTTGACAGAGAGACAGCAAGAGAGGGAACACAAGCTGGGGGAGTTCGAGAGGGAGAAGCAGGCTTCCCACCGAGCAGGGAGCCCGACGCGGGGCTCAGGTCATGATCCCGGGGTCCTGGGATCGAGCCCCGCCTCGGGCTCCCTGCTCAGCGGGAACTTCTCCCTCTCCCACTCCCCCAGCTTGTGTTCCCTCTCTTGCTGTCTCTCTCTCTCTCTGTCAAATGAATAAATAAAATCTTTAAAAAAAAATATAGTCACACACACATGGACATACACACTCCCAGGTACACACTCAAACACCTTTAACAATCTCTAAAGGCAGCCCATTAACTATGGACACTAGTTTTAAATAGACCTCTAAGGCACTAGCCCTAGTGAGTCCTTTTACTCAGTAATTGAAACTATGCTCAAAGAGTGTTTGCATTGATCTTTGTAATTTGTTTTTAAAATGGGTCATTCTGAGAGCCTTATCCCCAGTACACCATAATTGTATTAGGGCAGTAACTCTTGTCTTTGTTTTGTTTTTAAAGATTTATTTATTTAGTTTGAGAGAGAAAGAGAGAGTGAGCACACGCAGGTGGGGAGGGGCAGAGAAAGAGCCCGATGCCATGCTCAATCTCAACACCCTGAGATCATGACCTGAGAAGAACCAAGAGTCCGAGGCTTAACAGAATGCGCCACCCACGCACCTCCTGTCTTACTCATCTTTGAATCTCTTACTCCTAGAATGGTATCTGGCACATAATACTCCTTCCATCTACTATGCAGAAACCAGTTGCTAAAGGTCTCTTTTCATGCAACTGAATACAACATCACACAAAAATAGGTGTTGGTCTAGGGCACCTGGGTGGCTCAGTCGGTTAAGCGTCTGACTCTTGATTTCGGCTCAGGTCATGATCTCAGGGTGGTGGGATCGAGCCCTGCATTTCCTGCTCAGAGGGGAGGAGATTCTCTTCTCCTTCTCCCTCTGCCCCTCCCCTTGCTCACACACTCTCTCTCAAATAAATAAATCTTTAAAAAATAAAGTAGGTGTTGCTCTGATATTCTTTGGCATAATTGGGTTGGCACAAATAGAGACAAACTCTTACACAGCCATTGAAATTCCCTCCTATTTAAAAGGCATCAAGAGCAAAATCTAAAAGGATTTAAAGAAAAGATCAATCACCTTTTGAAATGTTGCTTCTTCTAGTCCTGATCGACGGAACTCAGCAAGGATGGCTCTCAGGAAACTCTGTTCCAGAACAGAGGAATTTCTTAAAAGAAAATGAGATGTGAATTCTCATAAGTGGCTATACCACTGACTCAGAGAAAAGCCATGTAAAGTTATTCTCTGTCTTTAGAGAAGAGAGAGGAAAAAACTGGGAACAACTTTCTTCTGTATTATTCGGCAAGGTTTTGTCTACCCCCCTAAAGTTTCAAAATGATATAGAAAATGCCACTATGGAAGCCAGGGAACACAGCAACTACATCTGGAAATATACATCTGCCTCAGTGGGAGAGGAATAGCTGCTTCCTTCCTCTTGTTCCAATAGCACTTTACTTCACTCAGCACCTGGAGTGTAACTCAGTAAGTGGTCATGATTCTCCCACTCTCCTAGGTTTGCATTCCTATCTCCCTGTAGACTATGCCCCTTAAGAAAAGGACAGCGTCTTCAGTAAATGCAGGTTGAATGAATAAAAGCTTAGAAACTTCCATGGCCTTCCCACACTGTGGACCTCTCCTGTGGTCTTCCAAGAAAGGTTCAGGGTCAGGAAGCAGAAGCATCTTACTTTTTAAAAAACTGAATATATATGACATATAACATTATGCATTTTTAAGGCATACAGCGCGTTACTTTGAAACATTTATATATAAAATTGCCTTTGTAGTTATATTTGTCAAGTTACACATGATCATAGGACAATATTGTTATCCACATCCATTAGAAGCAACTTACTTGATGGCAGTGATATACGATGATGAGAACATCTCATCTACTGCTTGCAGTAAGTGGGCTACAGTGACTAGGCCAGGAGAGTCAGGCTCCTGGCAGGAGAACTCACAGATCTCTGTGGCACGCCTACAAATATCCAGGCAGCGTCGTGCATCTCCGGAAAGGGCTGCTACCTACAAGAGGGAATATTTTATTCCTTGAGGTCCTTTTACCATCTCAGCCCAAGAGAAAAACCAACAGATTCTGGGTTCAGCTAAAATAGAAAGGCAGTGCTGGGAATGGGCTGAAGCCTGACGTTATGTGCTTAGCCCCAGTGGGAACCTGGTGGGAGCCTGGATTTACATATTATGCTGCTTCTGGGACTCTTCCTTGAGTCCAAACCTATGTCTTGGATTTATGGATAAATCCATAATGGAAAAGGCAGGAATTCTCAGCTTTATTTAAAATCCGGGAAGTAAAACTTAAGAGACCACTGGCCCAAGATCATTATTGACCCACCTAGAAACACAAGTGTTCTCATTCCTTGCTTGAAGAGAACAATGTGCCCCAGAAGCAGTCAGCCAAAGCCAAGAGGCTGATGTGGAGCCTATTGATGGTAAAGCCAGAGCCTCAGTCTCCCTAACAGCATGTGGTAAATTTTGGAGACCACCTAGTCAATGGCTAAATGAACCAGGATCAAGAGGGAAGGAAGCCACAAAGCTGGAGAACACAGGGGAGTCTTTGGTTAGAGGACTCTGACCAACCCACAATGCCAATGACCCCATTGCTCCTTTCTTGCCATGCATGCAGATTCCCATCATAGAGAATCCTGTACTCTCTCCCAAGCTGACTCAGAAAGCCACCTGCACTTTAAATTTCACAGAGGAAATTCTTGGACTCTGCAGCCTGCAAGGATCTCTCAGTATTCCCAGTACTTGCCGGCAATCCCCACCATTTACCCAACAACCATCACAGGTAACATCCTGCCTGACGACATCCTGAGATAATTATTTCCTTCCAAAATTCACGCTAAGTTAAGTTTACAAGAGCAAATTGTATAGGTATATACATACACAACACAGCAAGATTAAAAGTGGTCATCTGTGGGAAGTGAGATGATCAGAGTTTATAAATGTTTTGTGTATGTTTTCAGGATGCAAATTTAAGACGTTCAAAACAAAGGTCACTTTTCTAGTAACCCAAGATAAAAAATGAGTATCAGCTTATATTCTCCCCTTCTCTGATTCTTCATATCCAATGGGTAAAGATGTCCCATAGATGCTTCCAGCCTACCACTTCCTTCCTCCCATCACCATTACCACTGCCTTGTGAGGCAGCACCATGTAGCCATTAATAACATGGACTCCAGAGCTACTGCAGAGGCCTAAAAACAAAGTGAAGCACGAAAACGCCCAAAGCAGTTCTTGCCCTGGGGGTATCCATGAACAGTGGTGACCATAAATACCCTTTTTCACTGCTGCTGCAGTGAAGGAGACACAAGAAAAGCTGGGGCCCACCCCACATGGAATCTAACAGAAGACCGTATATACACTTAGGCTCTGACCTCCACTACAGCCTCAGTATGAGGGTGAATGAAAGACCCACTGTGTGGAAGGGATGGAAAAATGGCCTGTGTGGACCCTGGTGCCAGGTACGTGTAAAAAAACGGAGTCTTTGCAACTACAAGCCTTCACGTGGATTTGTAGCCCAAATTTATGTTGTGTCTCCTAAAAACCTGAAGTGGAGATTTTGTTTAAAAATGGTCCCAGTTGATGGGGCACCTGAGTGACTCAGTTGTTGAACGTCTGCCTTCAGCTCAGGTCATGATCCCAGGGTCCTGGGATCGAGCCCCGCATCAGGCTCCCTACTCGGCGGGAAGCCTGCTTCTCCCTCTCCTGCTCCCCCTGCTTGTGTTCCCTCTCTTGCTGTGTTTCTCTCTCTCTCTCTCTCAAATAAATAAAATCTTCAAAAAAAAAAAAAAAAGGTCCCAGTTGATGGTGGCCCTTGGTAACTGACAGAAGCAAAAACAAATTCTAAATGAACTAACTTCAACCCAGTCCTCAATTAATTCTCAGAGGAAGCTCTAAGGAACACGAACATACAGGAAAAAATAAAAAATAAAATTAGAAAAAAAATCAAGACACAAAAACAAGGAAACAAGGCCACATACGCATGGGAAACAGCAATCAACAGAATTAGATGCACAGAGTTCAGATATCATAATTGTAAGAAACAACATAAAATAGGTATGTTTCTTTATAGGTATAGAAATGAAAGAGAGGTTTGAAATTACAGGCAAAATTTTGAGTAAAAACAGCATCTAAATTTGATGCCTTCTGAAACCAAGAACCCTAAAAAGGAAGGGAAACAACGGGAGAGGAGTGAAGAATATAATTCTCCAAGTTGGAAAGAGGTGGCAGAGTAGTGGTTGACTCCACAGACTGGAGAGAGCCAATTCCTAAGCCAGTATGGAGGAATCCGAGAAAAAAAATCTAAGTTACACTAAATATCTCCAAGTGCTCAGACGACAGCGATACTGGAACTAGAGGTAAAGGGGGATGTTTGGCTAAACTAAGGAGGACTGGCTGAAAGTTAACAAACTGATGCCAGGAGTTAGCAAACTACAGCCTGCCACACATTTTTGTACATAAAGTTTTATTGGAACACAACCGTGACCATTCATTTACCTATTGGGCATGGCTGCTTTCAAGATGCAAGGGCACAGTTGAACAGTGGTAACAGAGACCATTATAACCACAAAGCCTAAAACATTTCCTCCCTGGCCCTTCACAGAAAAAGTTCGCTGACCCTTGCCCTAGATTCCTTCTCCCATTTCATGCTGTTGGGTAAACATTAGGGCCATCAGGAAGGTTTAGGGCTCTGTGGCAAATTTTGTGCCTTGGTTATTTGTACGGTCGCTATAAAACTTTTTGCGCTGGAGATTATCCCTCTTCTACCATGGCAAGAGTCCAGAGATTTATTCTCAAGCAAGGATTAAGAGAAAGTCTCTGGGCCAGGGAACACTAGGTATTATTGCAGGGGAGGGGAGGTCCCTTACTAGATATAAATGGCTACTGTTTGCATGCTGAATTTGAAGACCTCCACCCTCTCTGACTCCAGCCTACCCCCCCACTCCCAGAATACTGCCCTCCAGGCAGGACACAGGATGCCTACTTGGGAAATCTGACTATTCTAACGGGAAAGAATTGAAGATACTGAAATTGGCCCAATCAGATTGCCCCACAGTGAAGTTCTCAGTGAACAAGCCCCACTCATGTGCTCAGAGCTCCCCAAAAGCTTTTTAATCTTCACTCATACATCAGAGTGGAATAACCAAGACATCTGAGGAAAGTCTCTAACAATGCAAGATAGAGACCAAATTCAACAGACAAAAAGCATCTTGGAGGAAAAGAGAAGACCACCTCAATAAACAGAATGGCATAAAAAAAGGACCCTTCAGAGAGACAAAAAGACAAAAAAAGAACTTTTAGAAAGATAGCAGAAGTGAAAAAACTCTGCCCAACAGAGGGGTTAAATGGTAACTCTTGAGCTCCAGAGAGCAAAGCTTGGAGACCAGCTCCCTGTCTGGCTCGCCTCTGACCCCCTGCAACCAATAGAGCACCCAGCTCTGAGCTGTCATTACATGTGCTGTGGCTCTAGGTACTCAGAATTCTGATCACTTCGGGCAAGAAGAACCAGAAATAAGTTTATAATTCCTTTAAGTGCTGAAATACTGCAGATGTGTGGTTTCTTGCATTCAGCTTGAAGCTCAGACATTTAACCCACTTCTGTTCCTCAGCAGCCTTGGAGAACAGTCTCGATTGGCAATTCTCCCAGTGAGCTTGGAGGATGTAGGTATCCAATACCTCACACCTATCCTGGAGTGTGCACCTTGCGAGGCACATTACAGACATGATCTTGTTTAATTCTCAAAACAATCCTATGAAGTAGATACTTTATTTCCATTTTTCAGAGAAGAAAACTAAGGCTCCGGAAGTTGTTAAGTAACTTCCATTTAAGCTTCCAATATCTATTAAGTATCAGAGCCAGAATTCCAACCAGGTTTGCTACTCAACGGCCTCTACTGCCCGTTTCATTATACAAAGCTGCCTGCCCCCTGAATCAATTCATCTTCATTTGTACAGAAGCCCACCATACTCATAACCTGCTGATTAATTATACAGTAAGAAAGTTAAAGAACTTTTCACACTTTTGTTTCTACTTTTTGATATTTATGTTTACAGGACTTTCTAAATTTCTCTTCATCTGCAGAGCACCCAACACAAGGCCTCACACTGGCAGGTGCTCAGCAGACTTGCCGCCTGGTTCGTAGGTGCAAGTAGGAGCTCCCCGAAGGTGACTTACCTTCCTGGCTACCAGCTGGATGGCATCGTCCTCAAAGGCCTTTATATGTCTGAGTCGGCATATTAGGATCTGCTGCAGTTGGCTGTGAGTATAGGGCTGGAAGGACATCCTGGTAAGACCCTGGAGAGACGAGACAATGGAGAACAAGTTCATTAATTAACCACTCTGACAGTGCTGCTGGACAGCCACCCTCAGGTCCCTAAGCCTGATTTCCAAGTGCCATGGAACAGGTTACACAGTCCAGCCTGAGACCGCCCCGGATTCCAGCTCCTTTCACTGCTGACAGCGACCGCCGGTCTCCTGCAGGGTGGCAGTGGTGCTCAAGTCATTTCTCATTTTGGTGAAGACAACTTTTCTTCTCCCAGAATCATTCAGAAGTAGATCAAGGCAGAGGTGCTCTAATTAGAGCGGGTGGGAGCATCTTCGGCTCTGCAGTAAGCACAGGCTCAGCTCCTGGCTTCACTCGACACGCTTCTAAGTCCCTGATGAAGGACCACGCCCCCAAGGGCGGCAGCGGTGGCGTCTGCCTTGCTCCCTGCTCTACTCCGTGCATCAATGCACGTGCTTTGCATTGAGGGGCGAGTGCTTCAGTGCGTTTAATAAACAATTAGACCTTCAGGGCTCTGTGCAGTTTAAGAGTACCCAGGTGGCAGAACACCAAGATGTGTTTGCAGAAAATCATGCAATGGTGATATATTTAATTACAGGAATTTCAGAAATCACATTTTGTACTTTTCCCACTTATTTTAGTTTCCTGTGTATTTAATTTTTAGAACTCCTTGGCCCAAATTATGGGTCTGTAAGAACGGCTTGAGAACAGCCCTAGGACCTACCAGTCGACTGGATACCCGGTTCATCATGATGCGCTCTGGCAGGTCCATCGTGTTGGCGATGGTCAGGACCACAAGCCGGGCCTCCTTGTGAGTGGGCCAGTCAAAGAGATTGTATAGTATGTCTTGTTTCTGAGTCCACAGAAGGTCAAGCTGCCAGGAAAGGGATAGAGATGCAGGATCAGCCACAGAACCGAGCCAGGGCCTCAGAGTGGAAGACCTGTTACCACCACTTTAGCTGCCTGTGCTTCTCAGGTCCCACCATGAGAGCAGCAAGGACATCAATGGACACAGGCCTCTCACCATCGAAGAACAGGCTCAGATGAATGAGGGATGAGAGAAAGGAGCCAGGACCTCCCTCTGAACCCAGCATTTGCTCCTGGAACACCACGATCAAGCACCATGCCACTTTTCCGGTCCTCCCGGGGGCGCCTCCTTACCTCATCCACAAGCAGCACGGTGGTTTCCTGAGAGGACCTCTGGGTCAGGAAGCGCTTTGCCAGCAGTTCTGCCGCGTGGTTAGCGGTTGCCTTTTGGCCGGTCAGCTTCTGCAATGCGGGGAATAGCAGGTGTGGTAAATGGGAAGGATTTTACTCTCCTGAGCTTAATGTTAAATTTGCAGTAGAGGAAGCAATTTAGTGTGAGGACTTTGGTATCCTAAATTCTGCCTTCCACTCTGGTCTTAACCTTAACCTGGAAGGAGAAGAGAAGGCACCAAAAGAGATGATAAAGTCTGTGTTTGAAATGCAAGTGAGCCACAGGCGGGTCCCAGAAGCATCTCCAAAATCATTACTGCATGACTCTATTTATAACTGGACATTACTTGTCCCAAGAAAACCACTAATGAATACAAGAGCCAGGTTCAAACTCCAGCCAACCTCTGATCTGTTTTCCATAGTTGGCCACAGGGCCTCCTGTGCGCCAACAGGTTTCACCACGTCAGTCAGTCCTGGCTTCCAATAATTCATGCCCAGCTCCTAGACTTTAAGGTCCCTGAGGGTAGGAATTCTGCCTTCTTTACTCTTGCTACCTCACACAAAGGACAACGCCTGGCACATTGTAAACATATCAATAAGCACAAAACCTCTCCTTTTTCAGAAATATGCCACCAAGAAACTCTATTTTCCAAAATGCTCAAACAGCTTTACTCACCTGCAAGATCTGCACATAGACCTGATGGGGCTCTGTCAGCTTCATCCCATTGACCTCGATGTATTGAAAGGGAGGAATGTCATTTACTTGGGCGGCCTGCTGCAGGCACCGTATCACCTCGTGCACAGTGGCGGTCTTCCCTGTCCCTGGGACCCCGGAGATGTACATGCACCTGCAGCAAGAGGGGAGGACCCGTGGGCTGAGTCCGTGCCAGCCGCCTCACACCATCACCAACCAGTTAGAGGCGTGGGATGCGTGAAGGAAGGGCCCAGACCCCTGAAATGCGGAGGTGGGGGCAGTAAGGACCGTCCTTGGAAGCTAATCAGAGCAGCACCTGGTTACACAGAATCATTCATTCTACAAGCAATGCTGTATGCACAGAAGAAGACCAGCTTCATTTTCTCTGAATGACAGTTTTTCTTCCTAGAGAATTACTTTGACAACAAAAGCTGCTTTAGAAGCCTTTAGGCTTCAGCAACAATTTTGCCTATTCTCCTGACGCTGGGAAAAGGCCATTCGGTTGAACTGTGACACTGAGGTGGTAGGCCAGCAGGGGGTACCCCCCAGACCATCCAGTTTGCCTCAGCATTACTCACCCTCCCGTAAGGTCAAGGAGTTTGCTTTCCACAAAGTTGTAGATGTTTTGGAATTCCTGTTCCCGACAGGGAAGAGACTCAGGTACAGCAGAAACATGCAGCCTACGATCGGTGATAAATAAGGGGAAAGGAGGACTTCAGAAACATTTCACCATCCACTCAGTAACAAATGGGGCAGGTTTCTCTATGAAACTTCAATTACAAATCCACAGGAACGCCTTCATTCTCAAATCTCTTCATTTGGCCTCATAATCCCTTTCTCCACCCAAATTACCCAACTGATAGGTTCTAACCAAGGGTACATATCACCTGGGGAGCTTTCCTAAATTACAGGGATGGCCTTCATCCCATAATAGATTCTGATTTATCAACTTGTTTTCTGGGAAGATCTTGGCTTACGTATTTTAAAAAAGTTCCCGCATAGTTCTAAAGGGTACCATAATGGAAAAGCAGTATTCTGATTCATCAGCCACCTTCTATCCCTGGGCAAATGGTGGCAGTAGCCTAGGTTACTCCTTCGAGAACCTGTCCACATTATCCCACCCAGACACTGCTTGAAAGGTTTCTTCTCTCTAAACACCCGTGTTCATTTTACTCTCTACCTTTATTATGTACACGAATGACTACAAATTCCTTGTTTTCTGTGAATGAAAACAGAGACCCATTTCTGCCTATCTAACAGGGGCCCACGAGCAGTGTCACCTCAGCCGGGCCTCCTCCAGCATGCTGGCTGGCTCCTGGGCAGCCAGGTTTCGGCTGGGGATCTGGGGAGTGGCATGGCGTGGCGTACTAGGCTTGGGCTGTGTTCAAAAAGAGAACATATTTCAGAAGGAAAAAACCAAAGCAAAACACCATCTAGGACACATCAGCAAATCTGATTCATGATGATCTGATAAAAGAAGTGGTGAATACCTCTTAGTGCCTTTCTGTATAAAGTACGATTCTCCCCCTCTCTCATGTTAGAAATACTGTTCAGAGGCCAAACACAATTTCTTTTCTCTAATTTATACACAGTCCTGGGATTTGAAAACAATGTCAATCTGAGTGAAGAATGAATGAAAGTATGGATTAAATACTATTTAAAAGTAAAATATTATCCTGAAAGACAAGAAATTAAGAAGCCCTAATTACTCTGCCCAATACACAGTAGGGTAGGAGGCATAAACCGAGGTTGATTCATAGGCTTCTCCTCTAGATTTGTTTGAAAATATGGTCAAACTTTAGCTCAGCACTTCCATAATCCACAGACTTGGAGAGACATCACCAGATTTTTCCACTCCAAAGCCCTAGGTCACTATTCAGTCTAGTCTGACAGCCCTAGTCTCTTTTCTTCCTTGCTACTGGCTCTCTAGAGCAGGTCTGCTACCCCATCTTCATGTTCTTTCCACAAAGCACTCACTTCCGTGGGGGCATTTCCCCTCCCCACCCTCTGATTTCCCCAGGCTATAGAGTAGTAAGAGCCTCTCCACTCCTTCCTCAGGCTTTAGAAAGCACTTACACCCTAATAGTTTTCCATCTCTTACCGTTGGAGAAAACAAGAAAGGGCTACCAACACCTTGTTGAGAAGGTATCAAAAACCTTGGTGGACTTCTGACCTTTTTTATCATGCTAAAGATGCCATCACACCCTAATATCCCTTGTTCTGGGTGGGACCCAGCAGATGCAATCAGAACCTTGGTAAGCTATTTGCATAATGAGAAACTCCAGGTAAGATTATCACTAATCTAAAGGTGATCTATTTGATTTCCTTTCCCGGAGATCTTTTTTGACTTCAGCCCAATCACATTTTTCTTGATATGGAAATACGGAGATCAGCTTTAGAAAAAGTCTCCTATTAAATAGACATTTCCTAAAAACAATATACTCCAGGAGAAGAGTTTCCTGATCAAAGACTCATACACTAATAACCTCTGGGAAGGTCACAATAACATTAATAAATTAATGGCCCTGAGAACTCCTGTGACAATGAGCCAATTTAACTGTGTAATCCAAACATTTCTCAAACACATTTGAACATGGTTAAGACCCTCTTTTAATAGGTTCAACATTCTGCTAAAATTCCACAGGAAGCAGAAGAGATGTCCATTTTCCTCTTCCCTCTTAACTTTACACAGTTCCTCACCAAGACCTCAGTCGTGCTCCGTTTCTCAGGTGAATCAAATGGCGCAGGAGAAACAACATAGCCCAGCAGCCCTGGATTTGAGATCCGATACGCACTGAGCACTTGCAAGAGGACTTCACTGCCATTTGGACCTTAGTCTGTACTTTCTGATTAGTTCTTCTTTCCAGCCTATCTCTTAATGTGGGCAAGGCATCCCATGATGGTAAATGAAACTACCCCTCAAGCTATAACCACTGCCCTGGCGCCAGCAAGACCCTGCAGAACTGACCCCCAAGACAATGATGGACCTGACTTTACTGCCCACCAGCACGTACACACCTGCCTTTGTCCCATTTTCCTTATACAAACCTAGAAGTATCTTCAGCACTTTGTAGAGTCTTTGAGAGGTTAGAACACTGTCTTATCGGGGGGGTGGCCTCACTGAAATAAACTCCTTTCTTGTTTCACCACCACTCATCTCTGCCTTTGGATTTTGTCAGCGGCAAGTGGCCAAACCTCATCTGTTTGGAACCCCTGGAGCCAGGGGCTCTTGCACCCCTGCGCCCCGGCTCCACAGATTACACATAAAGCGCTCTGCTAGCGTTTGTGGGAAATGCAAAGATGAGGAGCCAGATCTCGTCCCTCCCTCAGGAAGTCTGGCTCTTGGCTATTTGGTTCTGTATCTTAAAAGGAACTTGGATTCAAAATCATTGCTACTGGATTCATTTTCAGTTCTAGGGTTCACTTAGATCTTTTCCTCTATGAATATTCCAAGTCGAATAACTTTGAGTATGACGGACCTGTGCTCAGAATCCAGCTGTGACTGTGTGACCTTAGCCATGACAATTTTAAAATTAAGAGAAGGATGCTTCACTGGCAAACAAACCTAAAACAGCCTTACGGTTTTCTTTGGTGTCTTTGAGGGGGTCTGTAAGGATGACTTCACGGAAGAGCATAGGTTCTTGGACACCCTACTGGATGTTCTCCTTGGAAGGGGTGGTGTGGAAGTCTCTTCCTCCTCACTGCCAGAGTCTGAAATCTCTGCTGCCGGCAGAAACTCATCCTCTTCTTGGTCACTTTTACTATTACCTAAAAACCTGAATGGTGGGACACATTATTTTCTGACATTCAGTATCTAAATAAAAAGCTCCCTAATAGGTCACTGTGGACTAGAGATATTACAGTCTTTCCTACAATCAAGTAATATAGGATGTGCTCTGCTTCTTGGGCCCTTGCTACTGTGATGCTCTGCTAAGGGCTTTAATTATATTATCTTATTAAATCCTTCAACAACCCTGTGACTTGTGTATTATCAGTCCCATCTTATAGAAGAGGAAACTGAGGCTTAGAAAGGTGAAGTAACCTTCCCAAGGTTACATAGTATGACAAAGCTCAGGTTAAAATCCAAGTAGCCAGAATCAAAGTTCATGCTTTTAGGCACTCCACTAACAGTCTTGCTGCATATGAGTAGGGGGCCCTGGGAGCCCCCTGAATCCAGGACAGTGTTTCTTGCCCCTTTCAAACTGTGACATTTATGTGGAATTAACATAATCCCAGACATACCAAGTAAAAGGCTTAAAAATTTAATGGAATAGCAAATAACAAACAAGAAACATAGGAGGCTTTAAGAGTTGAGATTATGGATATCATAGACAGCAGTGATGAACGTTTCCTGCTTGCTAAGAACAGGCTTACCGAAGCTGCTGCCTAATCCGATTCAAAGTCAAGAGAGAACTCTTCCTACAGATCCGATGTGGGGTAGAGGTAGTTTCATCCTGAGCTTCTGGTTCTTCCGCCTCCCTGCAAGATATCACAGCAAGATGATGAGAAACAGTTTTGGGCACCAGGAATCAGCAGCGGGCACCAGAAGTAGTCAGGTGGCCTGACTGGCTCCTACTGTTTTTACAGCTACTTTGGAGGGATTTGGATTTGGAGGGAACTAATCACACTTTGCCAAAAAGTTTATAATTCAAGTCTGACTCAAAACCAAAGATAAAGTTTACATGAAGCTTATCATTCAAATCTGACTCAAGACCTCCCCAGCCAGAGATCAGAAGGTACTCATGCCAGACAGAGCTTCTTGTCCTCTTTCGTTTCTGAGGCATTGATGGATTTACTGTCTAGGCTCAAGGTGAGCAGAAATGCAGCTCTGTATTCAATACAAAGCATTTACCAAGCAAACCTATTATAGACCAGGTGCTGGAGTTTCTGAGCAGGAAGTACAGCAATGTGTAATCTCTGTCTTGTCATGACATTATTTGTGCAGCCCATTATTTACAAACATTGTCTCGTGTCAAGCTGCAAAGTTAACAAACTAGATGCATTATCTTCTTGTACTATATGTATTTGAGAATGGTTTCCAATTTAAAAAAACAAAACAAAAAACACTAGGAAAGTGAGTGTTAACATGTGGCAAAGAGCCAGAGCAGGACTGTGAAGCAATCCAGGTTTGGGAAATTATCTCCTAGAGCAGTGATTCCAAAAGGACAGCCAAGTATATCAGAATCATCCAAAGAGCATTTCCAAATGCAGATTCCTGGGCCTAACATTTGGAGATTGATTCGCTACGTCTGGGAAGAGGCTTAGAAATCTGTAATTTGGAAAGGTTCCCGGGTGATGCCACAACAGTCAGATTTGAGACCTGCTGCTCTAACTTGAGCAGCCGTGTCCCATACACGTCACATCACATAAGGGAGCTCAGTGTGCTCTGTGGGAGGCAGGGTAACGCCCCAGTCACCTCTTTTTGATGTTTTGCGGTTTCAGAATTATGGAAGGCACCGGCGAGGATTTCCAGCCCCCCTTGATAGGGGTAAGTGTTCTTTCCTCACTCGTCTCTGTGGTTTTCAAGGCTGGGACTCGGGTTCTCAGGATCCTGTGACAGTCAGGTGATGCCTTCTTGTCATCCTTGGCACATGAGCTTTGAATCTCTCCCGTTTTCTGTGGGGCTTTCAGAGCTGGAGATGAGGTATGAAGTCCATCAGGCTGAGACCTCTTGGTAGGTGAGGTGATCTCAGAGAAGGCCACTTTTCGTTTACTTCTTCCGGGAGAATCCAACAAGGCCCCTGAATTCTGCTGGGAAATCCTAGTGCTGGGTGTCCTAGGGAGACCTAATCAAAGAGAAATCACCACAGACAATGTATGAATTTTATAATGAGCACTATACACAACCTCAATCTCATTAGAGCTAAATTCATCCATTGAAGTTATACAAACACATGAGTTGCCCATATATATTTATAAAAAAAAAAAAAAGAAAAGGAATGCTGCCTCATTGTATTCTAGAGCCACTTTATTTTTTTATTATTATTTTTTTTAGAGACAGAGCATACATGTGTGAGCAGGGGGAGGGGCAGAGGGAGGGGAAGAGAGAGAGAGAATCTTAAGCAAGCTCCATACTCAGCACAGAGCCCAATGCAGGGCTCGATCTCACGACCCTGAGATCATGACCTGAGCGTAAATCAAGACTCAGACGCTTAACCAACTGAGCCACCCAGGCGCTCCATGAATTGACCATATTTTTAATTATTCCAAGCTAGCTAGCTTTCTTTCCCCAAGCTAGCTTGCTTTTTAAATTTTTCATCTCTCCTAAATTCCAGGGTGATTTTCCTAGTTAGAACCATAAGTCAACTGTTAAATCAGCTTTTGTGAATAAATGTTCAGCAATTTCCCTGAAGTAATCTACCTCAAGAATGCTTAACCAGGGATGATACTGCAAGCCCTCAGCCCCCACTCAACAGCATCTGAAAGAATTTCTATCAGTCACTCCATTTGAGTAACAAGACCTAGATTTTTTTTAACTCATATTCTATCTGCCAATAGAGAGGAGATGGATCCCCGGGGGCATCAAATGGGTTCTGTGAATACATAGACCCACATGTGGATTTGCCCCTCTCTCACCATGACAAAGGTACCAGGAACCAAGTCATTCATTCAGATATCAATGTAAAGCTGTAAAACTGGCAGGGTATGTCCCAGGTGATAGGAGAAAACAAAAAATTGAGACTCAATCCTGGTCCCCATCCATAAGACACTCTAGTCTAACAGGGGAGATGATGCACATCAATGTCTATAATATGAAGTAAAATTGTCCTAAAGCACCTAAGTGCTAGTAAATATGGCTTTTGAGGTAGACCTTGAAAAAAGGACAAGATTCCAACAGAGTTGAAAGGGGAGGGAGGAGGAATATAGAGGGAGAATAGATGAGATGGATGAGAGTGAAGGCAACAAGGCTTTTGAAAGCACTGGGCACAGAGGCATTCACTTTAGTCCCAGCATGTGCTTATGTTGGGATTAGCTGCAGATAAGGTGAAGAAAGTCATCTAGCACCTGCGTGGAGAATATAGGGTAACTCATGTCTAGATTAATATAAAAATGTCCCAATGTCCTGGTCTCCCTCATACCTCATTTTCCCCTTTCTGTTAAAAACAATTAATCCAAAACATTTTCATCATAACCTCTCTCCTCTAGTTACATAACTGTGTCAAGTCCAGATTTCTTACCCTAACTCTCAAGGTCCTGTAAAATCAACAGTCAAAAAATACTGCCAGGGCGCCTGGGTGGCTCAGTTGGTTAAGTGACTGCCTTCGGCTCAGGTCGTGATCCTGGAGTCCTGGGATCGAGTCCCATATCGGGCTCCCAGGTCAGCGGCGAGCCTGCTTCTCCCTCTGACCTTCTCCCCTCTCATGCTGTTTCTCTCTCTCTCTCGCTCTCTAATACATAAATAAATAAAATCTTTAAAAAAAAAAAAAATACTGCCATTTATTTCTAAATGGTGATGTTGCCAATTATTTCTTTAGTAATCTTTTGGTATTTCCCAATGTTTTACATGTTTATATTCAGCTCCTAAATACCCATTATACTAAGGAGCTATCAAGAACACAGATAACTTATACCCAACGAACTTGGCACATACACCAAGAATTCAGAAGGACTAATTACATATAATAGGATGAGGATGAGCTCTCAAACTGCCATGGAGTGGCTTCAAATACATTACAAGTGAAAAAAGTAAGATGAAAATGATATATCCAGTATGCTACTCTATTGGATAAGAAAAATAAAATTATATGCATATTTGTGCATCTGTATGTGTGTGTATACATATGTATCGGCTCATTTTTGCAAAAAAACACAGAAAAAATAAACCAGAAACAAAACTGATTACCTACAAAAGATGGAACAGAAACGGGGTACAAAGGCAAAGAAAGGAATGGGGCTTCTCTAAGTACACTTTTTTTTTTTTTTAAGATTTTATTTGTCAGAGAGAGAGCACAAGCAGGGGGAGCATGGCAGGCAGAGGGAGAAGCAGGCTCCCCGCTGAGCAAGGAGCCCAATGCGGGACTCGATCCCAGGACCCTGGGATCATGACCTGAGCTGAAGGCAGACGCTTAACCGTCTGAGCCACCCAGGCGCCCCCAGTACGCTTGTTTTAAATAGCTTTGAATCTTATTTTAATGTTTCACATGCTTAAAAATTAACCAAAGATGGGAAAGGCCCTAAAATTAAACAGAAATAAAAGAACCTAACTGCATATCACCAATGATATAACCATCAGAAGGAAAAAAAGCAATTAAATTAAATTTACTCCCTCGGTGGAATATATTCTAAAGGCATAGAGACCTGCAAATAAATTCTGAACTTTAGTTGGTAAGTGAACTACTGGTAGTAGTACTGGGATAGCAATTGGTAAACTACTTTGTGTCTATCAGGATAGCTCCTGGGAGCCAGGGCTCTTCTTGAAGAAGGGAGATACAACTACGGAATACAGGAAGGAGGGGAAGAACCCTATGGTACAGATTAGAAGTATCGGTATGAATTTAAGAGTTTTAAAATATTTATTTCTTATCTCTTCCACTAAGGATCCAAAAGCAATGTCACCTTAGTAGCAAAGCTTTCGAAGTTACAGGGCTCAACATTACTAGTCATTAGGGAACAATAATGCAACAATGACATACCACCTCACATCCATTAGGATGGCTACTATCAAAAACACAGGACACAACAAGAGTTGGTGAAGGAGGGGGGAAATAGGAACCCTTGTGCACTGTTGATGAAAATGGAAAATGATGCAGCTGCTGTGGAAAATAGTATGGTGGTTCCTAGAAAAAGTAAAACTACAACTATCATATGACCCAGCAATTCCACTTCTGGGTATATACTCAAAATGAAAGCAGAGACTTGAGCAGATACTTGTACACCCATGTTCATAGCATTAATAGTCACAATAGCCAAAAGATGAAAGCAACCCAAGTGTCTACTGACAGATGAACAGATAAACAAAATATGGTATATATGTACTATGGACTATTATTCAGCCTTAAAAAGAAAGGAAATTTTACCTCGAATAGCCAAAGCAATCTTGAGAAAGAACAATGCTGAAGGCATCAAACTCCCTGATTTTAAACTATATTACAAACCTACAGTAATCAAAACAGTATGGTACTGGCATAAAAAACATACACAAAGATCAGTGGAACAGAATAGAGACCTAAAATAAACCCACCTACACAGTCAATTTACAAAAAAGCAACCAAGAATATACAATAGGGAAAAGACAGTCTCTTCAATAAATGGTGCTGGGAAAACTGGACAGCCACATGCAAAAAAATGAAACGGACCAACTGTCTTACACCATATGCAGAATCAACTCAAAATGGATTAAAGATTTGAATATAACACCTGAAACCATAAAATTCCTAGAAGAAAACCTAGGCAGTAAGTTCCTTAACATTGGTCTTGGAGATGATTTTTTGGATCTGAAACCAAAAGCAAACACAACAAAAGCAAAAATAAACAAGTAGGACTATATCAAACTAAAAAGTTTCTGCACAACAGGGGAAACCATCAACAAAATGAACAGGCAACCAACCTACTGAGCGGGAGAAAATATTAAGAATCATTTATCTGATAAGGGGTTAATATCCAAAATATATAAAGAACTCACACAATTCGATAGCAAAAAACCAAACAAGCTGATTAAAAAATGGGCCAAAGATCTGAATAAACATTTTCCCAAAGACATACAGATGGTCAACAGGTACATGAAAAGATGCTCAGTGTCACTAATAATCAGGGAAATGCAAATCAAAACCACCACAAAATAACAACTTATACTTATCAGAATGGCTATTACCAAAAAGACAAGTGTTGGTGAGGATATGGAAAAAAAGGAAACCTCATGCACTGTTGGTAGGAATGTAAATTGGTATAGCCACTGTGGACAACAGTATGGAGGCTCCTCAAAAAAATTAAAAACAAGTATTATAGGGGCGCCTGGGTGGCTCAGTCCTTAAGCATCTGCCTTCGGCTCAGGTCATGGTCCCAGGGTCCTGGGATCGAGTCCCACATCGGGCTCCCTGCTTGGCAGGAAGTCTGCTTCTCCCTCTCCCACTCCCCCTGCTTGTGTTCCTGCTCTCGCTATCTCTCTCTCTGTCAAATAAATAAATAAAATCTTTAAAAAAAAAAACAAGTATTAGGGTGCCTGGGTGGCTCAGTTGGTTAAGCGACTGCCTTCGGCTCAGGTCATGATCCTGGAGTCCCGGGATCGAGTCCCACATCGGGCTCCTTGCTCGGCGGGGAGTCTGCTTCTCCCTCTGCCCTTCCCCCATCTCATGCTCTCTCTCTAATAAATAAATAAATAAATCTTAAAAAAAAAAAAAACAAAAAAAAACAAGTATTATACAATCCAGCAATTCTACTTTTGTGTATTTATCTGAGGAAAATGAAAACACTAATTTGAAAGATATGTGCATCCGCATGCAGCATTATATACAATAGCCAAAATATGGAAACTTGAAGTGTTTATTAAAGAATGAATGGATAAAGGGGCGCCTGGGTGGCTCAGTCGTTAGGCAGATGCCTTCGGCTCGGGTCGTGATCCCGGCATCCTGGGATCGAGTCCCACATCGGGCTCCCTGCTCAGCGGGAGGCCTGCTTCTCCCTCTCCCACTCCCCCTGCTTGTGTTCCTGCTCTCGCTGTCTCTCTGTCAAATAAATAAATAAAATCTTAAAAAAAAAAAAATGAATGGATAAAGATACACACACACACACACACAGAGGAATATTTTTCAGCCAAAAAAGGAATAAAATCCTACCATTTGCACAACATGGATGGACCTTGAGGACATTACACCAAGTGTAAATGAAATAAGTCAGACAGAGAAAGACAAATACTGTATGATCTCACTTACATGTGGAATCTAAATTTTAAAGATTTTATTTGTCAGTGAGAGAGAGGGCACAAGCAGGGGGTGTGGCAGGCAGAGGGAGAAGCAGATTCCCCGCTGAGCAAGGAGCCCAATGCAAAACTCGATCCCAGGATGCTGAGATCATGACCTGAGCCGAAGGCAGACGCTTAACCAACTGAGCCACCCAGGCGTCCCTAGAATCTAAATAAAAAAACAAACAAACAAACAAACAAAAAACAAGCTCATAGATACAGAGAACAGATAGGTGATCTCCAGTCAGGAGGTCAGTGAAGTGGATGAAGGCAGTCAAAATATACTAACTCCCAGTTACGAAATAAGTCATGACGATATAGTGTGCATGGAGTTATAATGGCAACTATAGTTAAGAATACTATTATTGAATATCTGAAAGTTGGTTAGAGAGTAAATCCTAAAAGTTCTCACCTCAAGAAAAAAATATTTGTAACTATGTATGGTGACAGATGTCAACAACTTATTATGTAGTATACCTGAAACTAATATGATGTTATAATCATTCCACTTAAATGAGGTATCCAGAGCAGTCAAATTCAGGAAAACGGAATGGTGGTGGTTGCCCAGGGATGGGGGATGGAGAGATGGGAAGTTACGGTCTAATGGTTGCAGAGTTTCCGTTTCAGAAGATGATGGGGATGGCTGTACAAAAATGTGAATGTATTTAATGCCACCTAATTGTACACTTAAAAATGACTAAAATGGTAAATTTTATGTTACGTGTATTTCTTTTTTTTCTTTCTTTTTTTTTTTTAAAGATTTTATTTATTTATTCATAAGAGACAGAGAGAGAAGTAGAGGGAGAAGCAGGCTCCCCGCTGAGCAGGGAGCCGATGCGGGACTCGATCCCAGTACCCTGGGATCATGACCTGAGCCGAAGGCAGACTCTTAACCATCTGAGCCACCCAGGCACCCTGTTATGTGTATTTCAACATGTGTCCACTCAGTACCTGGCCTGCTGGGGCACTAACTCGATACAATGGCACCTGTTAATATTTTATCATATTCCTTTAGTCTCAATATTGCCCACTGTGACCCATTTCACACATACCACTGAGCTCCAGTCTCTTCTTTGCCTTTGGGGTGACAGGATGGGAAGGAGTTCGGCGAGATTTGGAGGTAGAGTGCCTTGATTCAATCCTTTTGATCGCATGCTCTGCTGGGGTCCAAGAAGTGCTTCCTAGGCCCTTAGTCTTGGCTCCCACAGGCTTCTGGCACCTAGGACTGCCTTCTTGTGGCTGATCAAACTCTGCAAAGAGTTCTGGGGCTAGTGGTCTGAATGTCTTCTCATTCCAAGATAGTTTCACAAAGAGCGTCTTCTCATTTTTCGGATCCATAGGTATCACTTCATCTGGGCCTAAAGCTACTACCTGAATAGGAAGAAGTGAGAACCAAATGAGCCAAGGGATGCTTCATGAGAGCTATGATTAAAAAACATTTACGTCTGGGGCGCCTGGGTGGCTCAGTTGGTTAAGCGACTGCCTTCGGCTCAGGTCATGATCCTGGAGTCCCTGGATCGAGTCCCGCATCGGGCTCCCTGCTCGGCAGGGAGTCTGCTTCACCCTCTGACCCTATCCCCTCTCATGTGTTCTCTCTCTATCATTCTCTCTCAAATAAATAAATAAAATCTTAAAAAAAAAAAAAGCATTTACATCTGCATCCTTACCTGGAATGTCACTCTTCCCAAACTAAAGAGGCACAGACATGGCGTATTTTCAGACTCCTAGCTATGAGGTATGATATCCATACCCCACGTTGCTTTCTTTCCCAGTCCAATCTATTCACTCATACCAAATTTCCCCACAACTTCTCTAAGCATGCTCCCCTGCTCAAGTCTGTAATGGCTCCTTGCTACAGCAAGATCTGATTATTACTCCGGTTTTTGGTGCCTTCTAAAATCTGGCCCCACTTTACTTCCTGAGTGCTCAGTACTCTTCCAAATGGCCTTCCATCATTTTTTGAGCTTGGCTAGTCACAGTCCTGCGCATCTCCCCTATCATGCTCCTGCCTGAATACCCTCTTCCCTCTCTAGCTTTCTAAATTGACCCTTCAACCTCTATATCTGCCTTTTGCTCCTTCACTCATTTAACTCAGAGACAAATTATTTTGAGGCATATGTTATGCTGGGCTCATAAACTGGAAAAATCTGACTGGTCATGCCAGACCTAACTCTCTCTGCCCTACTGTTAAACCACACTTGGGACCACACTTCATATCATTATATAATCCCCTATTTTGGGGGCCTGAAGTAGCTCAAGAAATAACCCGTATCTTGGTCTCCAAACCAGTGTCTCCATTCATCCTACAGTTCATTGGAACCTGATTTATCACAAAATCCCATAATACAAGTTTGCCCTTAGCAACTAACACTCTTCGTACTGCTCTACTCAAGGTGAAGTCCTCATTTAAGCAAGTGTATCCAGCCTCACAATGTTTTGTGCCTGCCACAATCACAGCTAAATATAATTAATTTCCCGCTGAGATTCATTTGCTAATTCCTGCTCATCCCTCGGGTCACAACCTAAATGTCACTTCCTCCAGGAGGCTCCTAACACATGGTAAGTGCTCTTGATAAATATTTGTTGAGATGAAGTAGGCAGCAAGCAGAAAAGATGACAAACAGGAAAAAATTCATTTCCGTGGGGTAAATTAGAGCCAGTAATGTTTTTGAGGTCAGCAGTTTAGGAGGCAGCCAGAAATAACCTTCAAAATAGAACCCGAGTATCAAGGCATCACTTACCTGCACATGGTCAATGATGGTCTCAGCACTAATGTTGCTGTTACAGGAAGGGTAATCATACCAGAATATCTCCTGCGCAGCAGGCTTCCGGCCCAGCAAATGCCGTTTACTGACAGGAACTTCACAGAATCGGATAAACCACTGTACTCGAGCACGTTTCTTAGAATGAGGTTCAGAATCTAGGAGGGACAGGTGAAAAAAGGAGGTGTAAGAAAATGCAAGATCATTTTGTTAAGCACTTCGTATGTGCCAGACACTGTGCTAAGCACTTGATAATACTTGATTAACATATTATTTTTAAATCCTCACATTAACCCTATAAGGTAGGTACTATGGCTATCTCCATTTTACAGGCAAAGTAATCAAGTTACAGGGACCTTACAAAATTTGTCAAAGGTCACAGGACCAACCAGCAGCAATCTGACGCCACCCAGCACCCATGTCCTTCTCACTTTGCTCCACTTCCTAGTGAGGCTATCAGTCATCAAAGAAATTACAAAAGGCATTTGAGAGGAGAAATTCTAATCACAGGCACTGAACACATCTTGTAAATTAGTGATTATAAAGAAGCCACCAAAAAGCAGCAAAACAAAATCCTGGCAAAAATTAGATCATCAGCCACTGAAGTGACTTCTGACAAACATACGCTTGCAATTTTTAGCTTTATCTTTACAATATACCATTAACATCACTCCGTACCAGCATTAGGTCCAAGTGAAAGGACATACACTCATTAGTGCCAACATCATCACCACCTCTTCCCTTCCCCGGCTCTCTTCAGAGAAAGACTGAAGCCATCCAATGGAGCACCACACAGACTCCAAAATCTATACACAAAGGCCCATACCTCAAATACAAAGCCCTCAGTGCTGATGTGCTCCCCCTGGTGGCTGTTCCTTTGATGAGGTTTTCCTCCCTACTTGTCAAATATCCTTCCTATCTCTGGAATGTAAAACATCTTCATCCACTCACCCTATCAGTTCCTTCTTTTAGGTATACAAACTGCCGCAGGTGTAACTGCCACATCATTCCCCTCCTAGCTTTTGGAAGACATAGTTTTGTGTAGTTTCCATTGTTATCTTTCTTCTTAATCCTCCTTTTAGAACTCTGTCCCTTTCCCACCTTCCTGCACTCTTCTCTGCTTTGCAAAGGGTTAAGAGCTCAGAAAATCAGTTGAGGACTGTGAATGCAGACATGCAGGCTCTACCTTCCCTTTTGTTCCTCCAGCATTAGAGGCAGTAATGGCTTTCTGTACTTACTGATCTCTGGGAAATACCACCTGTTGTTCTTCCAGCCTTTTCAACACTATGCACAGGTCCCCATGGGTAAAACACCTAAAGTGTTTTTGTGTTCCTGACTGAACATCAACTGATACACCTTCCCAATCCAGCTTACCTCCTCCCTTGTAAAAAAGTTATACTTGCAAAATCCATCACTAACTTCCTCATGTTAAAATTAAAAGACAAGTCTGGGGGCGCCTGGGTGGCTCAGTCAGTTAAGCGTCTGCCTTCGGCTCAAGTCATGATCCTAGGGTCCTGGAATCGAGCCCCCCTGTAGGGGCCCTGCTCAGCAGTCTGCTTCTCCTTTGCCCGCTGACCCTCCCTCCCCACTCACTCACTCTCAAATAAATAAAATATTAAAAGAAAAAAAAAAGGCAAGGGGCGCCTGGGTGGCTCAGTCGTTAAGCATCTGCCTTCGGCTCAGGTCATGATCCCAGGGTCCTGGGATCGAGCCCCGCATCGGGCTCCCTCCTCTGTGGGGAAGCCTGCTTCTCCCTCTCCTACTCCCCCTGCTTGTGTTCCCTCTCTCGCTGTGTCTCTCTCTGTTAAATAAATAAATAAAATCTTAAAAAAAAAAAAAAAAAGACAAGTCTGTATTATAGTGCAAATCGCCTATTTCCCCCCCAACTTCCTCATGCTAAAATTAAGACAAGTCTGTATGATAGTGCAAATCACCTATTTTTTTCTTCCCCCTTCTTCTTGAATTCATCCTTTGTCCATTCCAAAAATCCTGCCTTAATGACCATTTTAACCCACTCCTAAAAATAATGGCAAAGCTAAATTCTTGAACCCCCCAATGCCATTTTTACCCAATACTGCTCTAATGAGTAAAGAAGTTTACTAGGTCTAAGAGGGTTCAGCCAGTGCTTAAATGACCCCACATCAGAAGCTAGGGCTCACACCCTATATGATGCTTTGAACAGAGAAATCAGCAATCAGAAATCTTGCAGCTCCCAATTGTTCATGATAAGGAATGGTTTTCAGTCCAGCCCCAAACTTACCATCTTCAAATAGTTGAACCAACTTAGCAACATATGGATTTTCATCATCATCCCCTTCAATCAACACAAACTGTCCAACTTGGATGTGAATCTCAGTCAGACCACCTTCCATTTTGACACTCATTTCTCTAGGAAGGAGAGAAACATGTTAGGAAATCACTTAGGGTGGGCCAAGGTCTTCAAACCCTCTGGGCAAATGAAAGTGCTTTCCAACTGGAAAATCTAAATAGTTTCTCTTTGATGACCAAGTCTCCTACTAGGAAACCAATTCACCCATAAAGTCATATGCAAGAAGAAATGAAATGGGTTGAATGAATGGTTTTAGTGTGAATGGTTAATCCAGAGGCCTTAAAATGAACCCTAATCTCTCTCGGTTATTGACAAGAACAAAGGCTTCCCAAAGCATGAAAGCTGCCCAATAAAAGTATCAAAATTTTCAGAGACCTCTAGGGCTGAGAGGACATAGGAACAACGGCGAATTCTACCCTGTTATCATGCAGAAATACAAAGAAACCACTTTAAATAAATACAGCACCATCATACATACGAAATTCTATTAACTTGACATGTCTTCCTCTATCACTGCTATATTTATGCTATCATCCTGTATCAAATAAAACCCCTCCTTATAATCCATTCATATTTATTGTCCCTCAATTCTCAATCTGTAGTAACTAGAACAGGCTGGATACAAGTTATTAACAATTTAGTGTGGAGAAGCTATTATTTCCAGGACAACCAACAGAGTCCATCACTCACTTGTAGGTGTGGTAGCGCAGTTTTTGATCCAACAACGGCTTGCCAACCCACGAATAAATTTGTCTTGTCTTCAGCCTTGTGGGGTAGTACGCCATGGCTCCTGTGTAAAAGTCACTAACTCTGAGTTAACATGACAATGCTCTGATGGATTCTAGCACACAGTCCTGCCTTCAATGAGTTCAGCCTTCTCTTTTGCCCCTGCTACATTCCCACAGATTTTAGAAAACATTTTCTTTGAGGAAAGTCAAGCTTTATTAAGATTGAACATAGGGGCGCCTGGGTGGCTCAGTCGTTAAGCGTCTGCCTTCGGCTCAGGTCATGATCCCGGGGTCCTGGGATCGGGCCCCGCATCGGGCTCCCTGCTCGGCGGGAGGCCTGCTTCTCCCTCTCCTACTCCCCCTGCTTGTGTTCCCTCTCTCATTGTGTCTCTCTCTGTCAAATAAATGAATAAAATCTTTAAAAAAAAAAAAAAAAAGATTGAACATAGACAATTTAGTATCATCTGCATATACCTTGTACTCTGCCTTACCTCTTCTTATGCAGGGTCAATATGTAGGAAAAGAAACTAAATTTTTAAATACCTACTAGCTGCAAGGCAGCTAGGTTAGTATTAAATATGTTAGTATTAAACATCTAACAACTTGAAACTAAAAGATAGTGATACATGATTGTATTTTTTTTTTTTTTAAGATTTTATTTATTTATTTGACACAGAGAGAGACACAGTGAGAGAGGGAACACAAGCAGGGGGAGTGGGAGAGGGAGAAGCAGGCTTCCCGCCGAGCAGGGAGCCCGAGGCGGGGCTGGATCCCAGGACCCCAGGATCATGACCTGAGCTGAAGGCAGACACTTAACGACTGATTCACCCAGGTGCCCCTGTAAATATCTTCATAACACTTGTAATCGAGATAGGGATAAAATATCAATGCACTAAAGGACAACTAATAGTGTGAAGAGCCAAGAGATGGAGCCAGAGAGACTACTGCAAGTTAGAGGACCAGATCTTGTGGCTGTTCAGGTAGCAAAGGCCTCCTACAGGGGCTTTCTGAACTGAATATTGAATAGTAAGTAGCTATTGATAAGATAAAGTTTATTTTTTTATTTTTTAAAAAGATTTTATTTATTTGACAGAGACAGAGAGCACAAGCAGGGGGAAAGGCAGGCAGAGGGAGAGGGAAAAGCAGATTCCCCACTGAGTAAGGAGCCCGATGTGGGGCTCAATCCCAGGACCCTGGGATCATGACCTGGGCCGAAGGCAGATGCTTAACCGACTTAGCCACCCAGGCACCCCTGATAAGATAAAATTAAGTGAGGGATTCCAAGGGATAGAGGAAAAAACATGCAAGAGGCATTTAAGGGAACAGCAATGGGTTTTATCAAGTGTATCATTACGCTTACATTAAAGACAAAAACAAAACCACTCTGGCAGTTGAAAGGGGTATTTTCCTTTGCAGCTGACAGGCCCCAGCTATCAATAATTATGAGTAGCTGAAAAGAAATGCTTGTATTAAAGTACATGGGGAAAAAAAGAGACACTTTTACTGACAAAAACAGAAATGTGAATGAAAAATCCAAGCATATCTGACAAGCCTCTTTACAACTTGAAAACTACAATCTATTCGTCTTAATAATGCCAATTTAGGGGCACCTGGGTGGCTCAGTCGTTAAGCATCTGCCTTCAGCTCAGGTCATGATCCCAGGGTCCTGGGATCGAGCCCCACATCGGGCTCCCTGCTCGGCGTGAGGCCTGCTTCTCCCTCTCCCACTCCCCCTGCTTGTGTTCCCTCTCTCGCTGTGCCTCTCTCTATCAAATAAATAAATAAAATTAAAAAAAAAAAATAATGCCAATTTATTATCTTAAGTTTAAGTATTAAGATAATAAATCTTTCCTCTAAATTAAATGCTGTTTTTATGGAGCTAAAATTTGACAAAATCAGGGTTAAAGAATTTTTTTCTTTAATCCGTCTGACAGAATTACTCTGGATTACTGATAGACGGACCAATAATTTCAGTCTGTGTTGAAAACAACAGAATTTTACTAGCATATTGACATCCTGATTAAACAAGCTTGTTTCCTGAAGTTCAGTAGCATTATGTCCTATTCTCTACTTGGGAACATTCTGACCTATAAGATTTTCTGCTTTTAAAAAAGGTATTTTTTAGCACACTTTGAGGAAACTAGCAAAAAGAAAAAGATACTAAGTCATTAGTAAATACACAGCTTAGAAATGATGCCTGAATGCTTTAAAGAACATTAAGAGTACTATATAATTCACAACATGGTAGTATTAAAATCAATCTAATTTTAATTAAGTACATCACAGAAATGAACAAAGAGCAAAGACTCATGAGTCAAAACAAATAAAAGATTTGTGCTCCAGTAAAAAATGAATTTGGATTCATTATATCCAATAAGCTTTTGGTAAAACTTAGTAAAAGTGTTTGAATCTCAGTAAGTGTTCGAGGAAATACATAACACTAACTTACCTTACAATAGATATTCCTTTTAATGGATGATCTAACACGGTACTGTCAGAAGTAAACTTGCAATTTTTCACCTTTCCACAATGTAATCAAGCAAAATAGGCTACCGAGAGAACAGAGAGAACAAAAGATGCAAGTCAATTACTCACTAAACTGCCATTTTAAAAAGAACTGGAATATCACTTAGAGTGCTTTGTAGCAAATTGGTTATCTCCCAGAAAACTGTCTACAATTCCTGAATAATCTAATTGTAGGACAAATGGCCTGATTTGTCACTTTGACTATGATAGTTGACTATACTGAAACAATAATTTCATTTTTTCAAACCCCAAACTGGCAAACAGAAGGACTACCGCCATACTTACAAGGTACTCATGTATACCTAAGAGGGGAAAAAAAAAATCCATGCTCTCAAATCTTTTAAATCCAGAAGTTATTTAATCTTACTAAAGCAGGCATCCTCCTTCAAAAACCAACCCAAGATAAAATTTAACATTCCCTTTCTAGGAGATCATGAGCTGTGTTCAATGAGACCAGTACATGGACACATATGCACAAGGGTGAGTGATTTACCCTAGGCTGAGCAAGCAGGGATATTGCAAGACTATCTGGGCTGGGACATAAAACCTGCCTCACTCTGGTCTATCACTCTGCTCCAGGCCTGGTTTTCCAAACCTCCAGACCAAGGTTGTTGGTGCCCTCAGACTTAATACACCCTGTTCTCTCTTCTTGCATATCTTTTCAGGGATGGCTCGGGTCTCAGCCCCAATAAAACTTTCTCAGATAGGCCTTCACTGATACCCAATGGAAATTTACCCTCCCACCACCTTATACTGTCCCTCAGGGTCATATTCCATTATACCACCCTATGATCAAAGCAATAAGCATTATATTACTTTCTTATTTATTGTACTTCCTACATTAGAATGTTAACTTCCAAAAAGCATGGATCTTGGGACCTTATCTATCTTGTTCATAACCGCATTCCCACAGCTTAGGTTAGGACTTGGCATAAAATAGGTGAATGAATGAATGAAAAACAAACTGGTTTTAAAAGTCATTAGGACAGGGGCGCCTGGGTGGCTCAGTCGGTTAAGCATCTGCCTTCGGCTCAGCTCATGATCCCAGGGTCCTGGGATCGCTGGGCTCAGCCGGGAGCCTGCTTGCTTCTCCCTCTCCTTCTGCCCCTCCCCCTGCTTGTGCTCTCTCTTTCTGTCAAATGAATAAAAATCTTAAAAAAAAAAATCATTAGGACAGTATCAAGTGTGGTAAAGACATAGAACAACTAGAACCCTCATACACTGCTGGAAGGCATGTAAATTGGTAAAACCACTTTGAAAAATGGGCTGTATCTACTAAAGCTGCACATCCTATGACTCAGCAATTCCAACACAATACACCCAACATAAAAACATACATACCATCAAAAGACATGAACCAAAATGTTCATAGCAGCACTATACAGCAATGAAATGAAACCAACTACAACTGCACATATGGTGAAAATCTCAAAAAATAACAGTGAGTGAAAGAAATCAGACACCAAAAGAAATCATACTATATTGATTTCATTCATATAAAGCTTAAAAATAGGTTAAAAGTAACCCATGGTGTTATAAGTCAGAACAGAAGGTAACCTAAGTGACTGAAAGAGAACACAGTGGGGAAGGGACATGTTTCTGGGATGCTGGTCAAGTTTCTTGATCTGGAAGCTGGTTACACAGTTATGTTCTCTTTAAGAAAATTCCTTGACCTGTACATTTATGGTAAGTGCACTTGTCGGTATAGTTATTTTTCAATGAAAAGTTCAAAAAATTAATCAAGAATCCTTCCACAGAGGCAGCATAAGGATGTCAAGCCTCTTTGTACTGTTACCCCACTTTCTTACCTTCGACCCAGCATTTCATCTCACCCACCATTAGCAGAGAGATTACCCAAGAGGGACGATGAATGGGGTGGAAAGGCAGGCCTGACTTGGTGGAGCAAAGGCTTTGGCTTCTAGGAGATAACCACCACAGGCTCTCGATTGTTGCAGATACCAGAACTCTGGAACATACACACCACCCAGTGCAGGGTGCTACACCCAAGGAAAATATAAGGGAGTTGCGGTAAAAATGATAGCAGGTATGTATTGAGTCAATACGACAGAAGGTGGAGCCAAAACTCTATACATTTATCTCATTTAATCCTCAAAATAATCCTAGTACAATGCTAGTACATACTAAGTGCACAACACCTCTCAATAATAAATATTTGCTAAATGAAAGGTAAGTGCTATTAGCACTTCAAAATGATTAACTTGTCCCAATGTTACACAAGATGGTACAGCCTTAATTCGAACCCTGAGCAGCCGGGATTCCAATGACTCTAAACCTTACAACACCTGTGTGAAAGCGGATAATGTTAATATATGCCTGAGAGAACTTGCTTCTGGTGAGCTTACTACAGTAAGCCAGGCTTCCCAGCCACTGACTGAGAAATCAAATGGACCTCAATTTCCTTACCCACAAAATGGATATAATAATAGAATCTTCCTTTTATTCAACCAATATATATTAATCACCCACTGTATGCCACGCACTATTCTTGGATTGAGAAAATGCAAAATGGCAAATTCACTTCCTCACTCACTTAATCCCTTGCATTTATTTGTAAGAGACAGTGGATCTTTAAAAAAAAAATTTGAGGAATGTTGGGAAACTCGCATACAATTCACACAAAATTTCGCACTTAATTTCAGGGAATTCATAAACCTTTTAACATCCACATATTGCCCTTTGTCTCGTTAAAAACTGTTGCAGAAAGACTTGGTAAACCGTGCTCTCACATCCGAACCCTCCGCTGGCATTCACAAGTACCCAATAAGAGCAGGGAAGAGGGTACCATTTTTACAGACTACTAAAATCGAAAACTGACATATCTAATCATCGCAGTTTCGTAGCCCAGGATAAGAATTTCACATCTCATGCTTCTAAGTCCAGTGCTTTTTCCAACTATGAAAATCAGAAGGCGCTTCTACTTTGGGGTTAGACTAAAGGAAGTAGAAGACATGCCATTAGACTTCGCTCCTAGAAAGAAGGTGGATGAGAGTCCCGCAATTAAGAGCAGCTCACCTGGGGCGGGAAGCTTGAGTGGGAGCCAGGCCTCTTATTCACAAAAAGCGACCTAGACAAGGCTCTCTGGGCTCAATTGTTACATCCGTAAAATGGGGTAATAACTTCTGCTGTTCTGCCTTCCCTGTGGTGCTTGGTTCACGACGCCTCAAAGAAGGAAAAGATGGAAAAGCTTCCCAAGGGCAAAGCAAATAGGAGGGATGGTTAAGATCATTAATGAGACTCTCAGGGCGCTGAGGGCAAGAAGGCTCACGCTTCTCTGCTGTTGGCTTCCGGTTTCCCCAACTGCAAACTCTCAGTCCCTGGCGGAGCGGGAAGCCTTTTACAAATCGGGATGTGGAAAAGAAAAATGCTCCTAATGGGCTTAGAACAGTGGTACTTAACAGGCGCTTTGTAAATAATCTGCTGAATGAATCAATGACTGAGTCCACAGAGAACTTCTCCAGTCTCCCCGGCCCAGATCCCCCTCCAGCCCCGGAATGCCACACTCACCGGGCGCCGAAGCCCTCTGTTCCCACCGTCTCAGCTCCAAGAGTTCGTGGAGCCGCAGCAACTCTAACCTGTCCCAGCTGGACTCCTCTTACAGGCACTGGCCGCACGCCGGAGCCAAAGCGGGCGCCTAGCTAGGAAAGAAGGTGGAGAAAAGAAATTTTCGCGCCAAACGTCGTGGCTCCGCCCCCAGGCTGTCCCCACGTTCCGTCACCAGCCAGCCCTTCAGCCCCGCCCACCCAGGAGGGGATGCACGTCGTACGTCCGCCAACGTGTAGCGGCCATCATTGATTCGGTCGGCGACGCAGTTCGCGGAAGGAAGTTCCTTTCCTTGCCGCGTTCCGGGTACCAAGATAGTGGCCTGAGCTCTTTAGAGAGACTTCCTCCATCCTCCTCCGTCCCTCTCAGATTTTTTTTTTTTTTTAACCTGGATGTGACGCATTAAAGGACCCGACGGAAATAGAACTGAAGGCGTTCTAAAATGGCGAACCGTACAGTGAAGGATGCGCACAGTATCCACGGCACCAATCCTCAGTATCTGGTGGAGAAGATAATTCGGACGCGAATCTATGAGTCCAAGTACTGGAAAGAGGAGTGCTTTGGACTGACGGGTGAGCGGCAGCGCGCGGACCCCCTCCCCCCGCCTTGTAGCCCAGTTCTCCTGACTGGGCGTCGGTGGGACTGGTCCCCGGGCTTGAGACTGGAGGGGAATCTGTCAGTCATTCAGAAAAATCTGAGCACCTACTATGTGCCTAGTTTTGTGTTGGGCTTTGGGGACACATATGAATTTGCTACAGCCTTATTCCGAAGCGTGTCTGTGTTGGGTTCTCTGGGTGTTTCCATGTTTAATATAATCTGCTGAGTTCTCAAACACTGTTAAGCTCAGGGAGTCTGAAGTTCTTAAAGGAACTTTAACATACCTGAAACCCAATTCAGGGTATTACTATCCCTAAATCTGGACCATTTGCACTATTTCCACGTTCGGGTCCTAATACAAATACCAGTTCTTCAGAGAAGGCTTCCAGGTAGTCTTTAAATCTTTGACTTCTGGCTTCTCATTTTAGTAGCTCTTTTACCCCAGTGAACCATGTCGTCCTCTACTGTAAAACGAGTATCATAATGCCCACCCCAAAGGGTTGCTCTAAGGATTAAATGCAATAATGTATAAAAAGTATTTGGTATGGTTACAGGTATATATTTTAAGATACATTCAGCAGTTGTGGTGGTGCTAGTTGTTACCACTGTTAACTACTCTGTGCCATTATTGTTGTTGCCACCACCATTAGCTGTGTGTCCATGGACATGTCATATTGTTTCTCTCTGAGTCACTGTTAAATTTTGGATAAATTTTGGGACCTTTTCTCATTACATATAGTTCTCTCCTTGGATGATCTCCACACTACAGTTACATCTTATATGTAGATGCCTTCAGATTTCTCTCTCCAGCCCAGATCTCTCTCTGAGATCTAAATCTCTAATTCCAAGACATGCCAACTCAGTATGTCCAAAAGTGAACTCATGACCTTTTCCCTCCAATGCTAGATTATGTTTCCTTGTTGTATAATTGTATTGCATTCTGCATCTTATTTCAACTATTCATCACACTTTCAATTATTTTTTCAATGCTTTCTGCCTTGCCAGTCGGTAAACTCTGTTAAGTGTAGTTATTTTGTCCTTCTTTATCCCTCTACCTACATCTCCAGTATTTAGCACCTGGCTATAAGTTTGACTCTCACTATAGCCCTGAAACTTTGTACCTTTATTATTCAGATTTGTACTGATAGTCTAAAAAAGAAGTAAGATAAAATGACTTGCCCTAGAGTTCACACAGCTAGTGTTTGCTTTTGAAAACAATTGTGGAAGGTTATTATCCCCATTCTGTAGATAACATTTGCTCAAGGGTATGTAGCTATTGATTCGTTTGCTGTTACTGTTTCCTTTCACTCGGAATCTGGCTGTTTTTCTCCAAACATAATGGTGACAGGCATGGACTCTGAAGTTAAGACTGCTTACATGTAAATCCAGGCCTGCTCCTCTGGCTGTGGACCCTGAGCAAATCACTTAACCTTTCTTAGCCTTCATTTTCCTTAGCTGAAAACAGCCTTCAGTGCAGGAACTTCATGGCTAATTGTGAAGATTAAATGAGATAGTATGACATGCTTAGCAGAGAACCTGGCATATAGTCAGTCATCTTTCAGTGTATATTGGCTGCTATTATTATTATTTTTACTATTAATACACAATTGTTCTCCTCATATTAAACTGTCAGTTAGTATTCAGGAGCACCAAACCTTGAACTAGCTTATCTCCACTTCAAACTGGGAAAAGCTTAGTCCTAATATGTCTGAGATGCCACTTTGTTTTTGTTTTTGCTTTTTTTTAGCTGAACTTGTAGTCGATAAAGCCATGGAGTTGAGGTTTGTGGGTGGTGTCTATGGTGGCAACATAAAGCCAACTCCCTTTCTGTGTTTGACCTTGAAGATGCTTCAAATTCAACCTGAGAAGGATATCATTGTAGAGTTTATCAAAAATGAAGATTTCAAGTGAGTGAAATGTTGACTAATGTCGCTAATATAAAAGCTTCAATTTCAGTGGTCCAGAATTTGGCTTTGGTTAAGAGGAGTGAAAGCAGTGTATCTTGTTATTTTGTCTGCTCTGATTATATTGATCTTCTTCACATTCTCAGCCCTGGTAACTACCCCTCGTGCCCAAAAAGCATTTCACAAATTCACCAAACATATATTAAGCAGAAGTGAGTACCTCGTATGTTGGTAGCACTGGATGCTCAAAGATGAAGAAAACTACATTATGTGGTAGATAAGCGGGAAAACTTTGGTGTAGATGGAGGTTCATGTCCAGACTCATGTCTGGTCGTGTTCAGACTTATTGTGACCTTGGAGAAGTTACTACATTTTGTGAGCTTTACTTTCTTTACTTGTAAAATGGAGATGATGATACCAATTCAAGACTGATGTGAGGGTTAAAGAAGATAGTGCTGTATATCTCACAACACAGTGCCTGTTGCATGGTAAATACCCCCAAAATATCACCTGCTCATATTATTTTATTCATTCTCAAGGAGTTCACAGACAAGTGTAGGAGACAGATATAGTAGCTTATTATGTGCCACCCTCTAAGGCATTTACATATAATAATTTATTTAACCTTCACGACAACCCTGCAAAAAAAAATTTTTTTTTTTAAGATTTTATTTATTTATTTGACAGAGAGAGACACAGCGAGAGAGGGAACACAAGCAGGGGGAGTGGGAGAAGGAGAAGCAGGCTTCCCACTGAGCAGGGAGCCCGATGCGGGGCTGGATCCCAGGATGCTGGGATCATGACCTGAGCCGAAGGCAGATGCTTAACGACTGCGCCACCCAGGCGCCCTAACCCTGCAAAATTATTATCCCTGTTACACAGGGGAGGAAACTTAGGGACAGATTAATTTCAAGTTCAAACAGCTAGTAAATGGCAAAGCTGGCTTCAGTGTTCAGATTCTTTTCTACTCCATTCTGTTTGTCATATAAAGAAACTGTTGAGTTTCAAATGCCTACTAGTTATTCCAAGTGAAGAATTTGAGTGGGTAGTCGGATGTAGGAGAAAAGAAAAAGGAATCTTACAAAACATTAACAGCTAGAAAATAGCTTTTATTAGGCACTTATATGTGCTGTATGCTAGTCTTAGCACTTTACACACGTTTCTCACTAAATAAACCAAGCCAGCAAATTAGGCACTATTATCACCATTTTACAAGGATTGAGAAAGCAAGTAATTTGCCTAATGTAACAAAGCCAGTAAGTAATGGAATCAGAATTGTAACCCAGAGGACTTTGACTTTTTTCCAGAACCAGTACTCTGTGCTACCTAGCAACAATTTATATATTCACATCTCTATATATATATTATTTCTTGTATTGTTAGTAAACATATATGTTATTGTTAAATTCAGTATCTCATTTGATTCTTACAGTAATCCTATGAGGTAAATAGGTTCTGTCTTCATGTTATACACGATATAATAGACTCTGAAAGTTGATCAACATGTCCCAAGTTCCTGCAGCCAGTAAGTGGTAGAATGGGAACTTGTAACCCAGGTCTTCGTATTTTACCCTTCTGCTGCCCCATGTTGCCTCTAAAATTGCAGTTCTCTCATCTGCCAAAGAAGAGAAAGAACTTGTACATCCACTACTGTCCTGAGAAAAGCCAGGTATGAAACTCAAGAATAAGAACTTTTTAGGATGGCCTATTGTTTCACTGTTCTCTATTTGTCAGATATGTCCGTATGTTGGGAGCACTTTACATGAGGCTGACAGGCACTGCAATTGATTGCTACAAGTACTTAGAGCCTCTCTACAACGACTATCGAAAAATCAAGAGCCAGAACCGAAATGGGGGTGAGTATGGTACCAAGTGTTTGGACCTTCCTCCCTGAACCAGTTCACCAATATCTCTACTTTCACATTGTAACGTACATTGTGAATGCTCTTCATCCTTGTTGTTACTGTCTTCATTTCAGTTTCTCCACCTCCCGCATGGAGTACTCCATTAGACTCCTAGCTTCCTGTTGGCCTTACCCAGTCTACCCCTGTCTGCCTACCTTTCCAACTGTATCTTTTTTTTTTTTTTTTAAGATTTTTTATTTATTTATTTCACAGAGACAGGGAACACAAGCAGGGGGAGTGGGAGAGGGAGAAGCAGACTCCCTGCTAAGCAGGGAGCCCGATGCGGGGCTCGATCCCAGGACCCCGGGATCATGACCTGAGCCGAAGGCAGACGCTTAACGACTGAGCCACCCAGGCGCCCCTCCAACTGCATCTTATGTCAGTCCCAGCCTTGCATCATGTGCTCCCTCCACATGTGCTCCATCCCATATGACCTACCTCCAGAATGACCTCTGAAAAACATTCACCAAACCTCCCAAAGTTTTCTATATGTTACATCACCACAGTTATTTTTAATGGCCTCTTCTCTAACACTATACTTCACACTGTAGTATAGATTAAGTGTACTCATACTTACGTAGGAGTCCCACTGAAAAATAGTAAGTATATCCAAAGGGGGCAGCTCCATACATTTTACAAAGATATTTTTTTGTGGTAGAGGGGGATTCAGGGTAATGCAGTAAAAACCTTTTTCTTCTCAGTGTCGTAACAAGATTAGTAACATTTGCCTTTTACCTCTACATGTAACATTAAACAGTAGAAAGTCAAGAATTTGGTATTTTACTGTAAACTTTTATTAACTTACTAGTTTATTGAATAAATACATAATTAAGTGCCAATGTCATGCCAGGTACTGTCCTTTGTACTGGAAATAACATGGTGAACAAGATGGTCATGGGCATCATGGAATTGCTTATTTATGTTTATATTATGTTAAACTAAGATGGGGTTTTTCAACCTATTGACAGTTTAATCCAGATGATTCTTTGTTGTGGGAAGCTGTCCAGCTCATTGTAGGATATTTAGCTGTATCCCTGGCCTCTACCCACTAGATGACAGTAGCATCCCCACTAGTTGTGGGTGGCGAAGTTAACCCCTGTTTGAGAACCACTGAACTAAGGTTTACTTTAAAAATTCTGAAAAGCTATTACTTTATTTACCATATAAGATACATGCTCTATATTTAGAAACATGGTTCATATGAGAAATTGTACTTGAGTTATATGATCTGTTCAAGAACATCACCCCTGGGCACCTGGGTGGCTCAGTCAGTTAAGCGTCTGCCTTCAGCTCAGGTCATGATCCCTGGGTCCTGGGATCAAGTCCTGCATCAGGCTCCCTGCTCAGCAGGGAGTTTGCTTCTCCCTCTCTCTCTACCCCTCCCCCCGCTCATGCTCTCTCCTGTGTGCTAATAAATAAAATCTTAAAAAAAAAAAAAAAAGAACATCACCCCTATACAATTCAGAACTGTTTGTGCTTGCTTTTGTGTTGTGTCTCCTGCTAATTGGGACAGCTTCATTCATCCCTTTATCCCCAGCTCCAAGAAGAGGCCTGGCACAGAGATGGCCTCAGTAAAGGTGAGCTGAATGAATGAAGTGATGATGACAAGGCTATGAATGGCTGTAGTTTGAGCTCAGGTCTGTCAATAATCCCTTCTCTGTAACTGCCACACTGAATGGCTTTACTAGTAAATGTGCAGGGAAGGGAGGCTGCAGAGGATTCACACTTTGTATACCAAGTACTTTTTACATATAGATATTTTACGTATAGAGTCTTCACACTTCTTTTACTTGTTGGCTATATAAATTTATTTCCAAGTTGCCTGAGCTTATGATTGTTCTTTCAGAGTTTGAACTGATGCATGTGGATGAGTTTATTGATGAACTGCTGCACAGTGAGAGAGTCTGTGATATCATTCTACCCCGGCTACAGGTAAGAGATAAAGGAGACGTCTCTTATCAGAGTTGCCCTTCTCTCCCCAAGACAGGGAGACAGGCCAGTACACATACACAATAAAACACTGAAGCCCATGGATCTCAGGGGTCCTCATCTTAATAACTAGTCTTCATATGTATGAAAAAGGGGATTGGGAGAGGAAAACATAAAGTATTTGAAGGGTAGGGCTTTAAAAGTGAGTAAAACAGGAAGACTTTCTTCTTTAAAATGATATATGAAGGAAATTGTAGGATGTAAAACAGATAAAAGGAGGGTCAGGAGTGGTAGACTGAGATCTTAACCCCTTAAATGTCACCTTTATAACCCTGCTCCTTTTCCTAGTGATAAATGATTATCCATGAAGCACCTTTCAGGAATGGGTTTTGCAGAGTATTATTTTAGAACTACTGTTATAAAATACAAAGGGAAAACAGATACAGTAGGTTGCCTAAAGAGAAAGGGAATGATCTATAATGGAGAGATGACGAAGCAGGGAATTAAGAGATTAAGTTTCTCTTGTTATAGCTGACTAGCTATGGAACCTGGTTTTATTTTTCCATCTATAAAATGGGGAAATTAGGCTACTTCAGTGGTCTTTAAACTACTCTGTGGGACTGTTTTAAGGCTGCTGAGAGGAGTAAGAGGAGACAGCCCCACATATTCCAACCAGAGTAGCTCCTTTTTTCTCTAAATTACATATTGGGCTTGAGAGTGAGATTTCATTTGAACAAAGGGGTTTTTTTTTTCTTTTAAATGGCTTTATTAAGGTATAATTGACATAAACTACATATTAAGTGTGCAGTTTGGTAAGTTTTGCCATATGTATACACCCTTGAAACTGTCACAGTCAAGAATAGTGAACATATCACCCCCAAAGTTCCCTTTTTTCCTTTTGTGTAATCCCTTCCTTCCCTCCTCTCTCACCCCTAAGCAACCATTGATATGCTGTCTGTCATAATAGATGTGTTTTGGAATTAATACAATACATGCTTTCTTTTTTTTCCTTCACTCAGCATAGTAATATATATTTCATGATAATTATTTCAAAGTAGGGAATAGAATGAATTGCAGATATCTGAGTCTTAAAAAAAAAAAAAAGATATCTGATAAATGGTTCAGATGAGGCAGCAAATCAACCGGATAAAAAGTAGTTGGTAGATGAGTGCTCACATTTAAATGCAATGAATCAACTCTTCCTCCACAGTGACCCAGTTATAAGAATCTATAAAATAAAAATCCTGAAAATGAGTGTGGTATATCTTTCCTATTCTTTATTGGCTACTGTAGACTGTGTAGTGAAGAGAGTAAGATTTCAAAACTGAAAATCTGCTTTCAGGGTCCAGTTTTCACACTTCATTATGGTTATGTTAACTATCATTATTAGCTGCTCTCATTTTTAAAAATGCTGTAAGAAATGGATTATTTTGAAGTGCAATCAGTTTGTAGCTAAGGGTTCAAAAGCCCATTCAGCTTTAAGCAAGGCTATTGGTGTAAATAAGATGGTCTGCATAGAGTCTAGAAGACCATAAAACATGCCTCACTGAGAAATTGAAATCTGACTGATGTATATTTTATCACCAAGAAGTGTGGTATGGTGTGGGCCTCTTTGTGTCCTAAATGAAGTGACCCTTAAGACTACCCTTCTGCTCTGATGCTGTTCTTATTAAGGACTTCAGTGCCCTGACATTGGCAAGGAGCTGCTCTGAAATGAATTCTAATTTCATCAAACACAAATACTATGAATTAATATATTGATTTTGGTCACTTCTGAGTCTGGTGAGCATTAGGAATTTGGGATGCCCTGTCTGATGCAGTCCTAGATCCCAAACTGGTGATCCTGTAACTGGAGAGCCTTTTTCCAAGGAGCTCTTTAATGAGGGATTGACTTCACAGAGCAGCATCTTTGTCTCATTTTCCCAACCTTTATAGAATTTTGTTAGGGATGACTGAGATCTAAGCTAAATGTTACTATTTATTCTAGGGCTGTCCAACATTTTTTATGTCTTGGGCACAAGAAAATGATAAGGGATCTCATGACCCAGCCAGTCCCATTTGGCATTTTTGAACTCCTCTTTGCCTTGCAGGTCCTTAATCATGCAGGTCCTTAATCATGCAGTAAGCCAGCTAAGCCACATCTCAAAAGAAAATGGAACCAGGAGATGGATTGTTTATATCCTGTACTTGGTTCAAAATGCATGACTCTACTAGACAGTTCCCTAAAACCCAGGTCAAGTAGAGCTGGTGCTACTCCAGACCAGGACCCAAGGCACTCTTCATCCCCCAAACTGGGCTGGGCCTCAGCGGGTCTCTTGGGGTAGATTTGCTCTGACACCTGTCTTGGAACTACCAGCCACCAGAGTTACAACTGTGAACTTATTGGCCTTTGTATATGAAGCTCCATTTTTATTCAAGGCTACACCTATACTGATTGATATTTTAGTGACCTTAAGAGTAAAAGATTACAGAGAATAGAGCCAACAGAAAATGAAGTTGTTCCCTTCAACTTTGTATTTATCTATTTACAGGGGGATGTAAGAGTGAGTATAGATGAAAAGTATGTTAAATTCCTTAGGAAAATCTTGAACTGTCTAGCATGTCTTTGAAATGATACTGCCTCAGCTGTTGCTCACCAGTTTTCCTGGCAATCCCAGAGGCCCAGTGTTGGGGCTTCAGGACATAGAGAACAATGCCCCCTGACTCTCATTATGCTTTCTATAGAAACGTTATGTGCTAGAGGAAGCTGAGCAGCTGGAGCCTCGGGTCAGTGCTCTAGAAGAGGACATGGATGATGTGGAGTCCAGTGAAGAGGAGGAAGAGGAGGATGAGAAGGTCAGGCACCTGGGAGCTTAAGGGTTGAAGGAGGGATAATTATGGGGAGGGGATGGGGGAATGGTCCTTCCTTGTTTTGTTTTCAATTTTTAACTTTCTTTAACCAAAAAATACAGTATTTATCATTAAGAGTATGGGCATTGGAGTTAGACTTTGATTCGTAACTCAGCTCTCCATAATCTTGTGCAAATTAATATCAGTCTTTTCCTTTGTAAAGCAAGGAGAATAATACCTTTCTCTTAGAATTATTATGAGTAATAAATCAGATGATATATATATAAAGCCCTTTGCATAGTATTGGGACATTATAATTGACTCACAGTTGGTAGCTATTAAAATAAATACTTGGAACAAAAATAATACTGTTCATAGTTGAACCTATCCTAAGGAGTAGGCCTAGTTTAGGGGGAAAAAAAACCTACTGCATGCTCATGTTATTTACTAGTTAAAATGCTGAAAAGCTGAAAGCAACCTAGCTGTCAGAGCAGTCAGGTAAACTGTCATCAACTCAACAGACTATTAGACAGCCATTAGAACTGTTATGAAAAGTATATGATAATATGG
This sequence comes from Halichoerus grypus, assembly GCF_964656455.1. Classification (NCBI taxonomy): domain Eukaryota; kingdom Metazoa; phylum Chordata; class Mammalia; order Carnivora; family Phocidae; genus Halichoerus; species Halichoerus grypus. The sequence continues at coordinate 146,503,592 of NC_135716.1, read as the reverse complement.
TTAGAAAAGAAGGATCTGAAACTATTACATGTATCCAGAAAGGATCTAGAGGGAAATATAAGAAGTGCTGGTTTATGGATACTGAGTGTAAATGGAAGTGTAGCTCTGAGCCAGTAGGCTCCCTTTAGGGTGAGTGCAAAAGGAAGCATAATGTTAGTTCATGAATTTAAAGCCAAGCAAGCAAGGCTGAGGTGCTCTTTTGTAGTGAGTGAACCAAAAGTAGGCATTCTGTTTTTCCTTTTTATAATGGAAAATTTCAATCACTTACCAAAGTGGAGAGAATGTGTCTCCATTTGCCCATCGTCTAGCCTCTATACTTCTTTTTTACTTCTTTTATATCTCTATACCAAATTGTCCCCACACCAATTTTCTTGACACAGATCACAGCCATCATATATTTCATCCATATTTCAGAAAAGGCCTAACCATACCACTGTCACCCCCACATCAACAGTAATTTCTAATATCAAATATTCACTGTTGAAACTAAAATTATACTGTATGTTAACTAACTAGAATTTAAATAAAACTCGAAAGAAGTTAAAAAATATTCAGTATTCACATTTCCCCAATTGTCCTATTATTTTTTAATAGTTTCAATTAGCATTCAAACAAGGTCCATAAATCAAGGCATATTATTCTACACAGATTTTTACAATATGTATTTTTCTGATTGTGTCCCTGTGAGGTCACTTAACATGTTCGATTGTCCCTGTATCTTCTGTAAACTAATTCTTAGATCTGGAGGCTCAGTTGGATTTGAGGTTTTTGTAGGCTTTGGAGTAGAGCAACACTACTTCACAGGTACTGGTGTGTACCCCTGCCCCAGGGTGAGCAAAGTCAGGCTGTCTCTCTTTTTGTCGTATTAGGAGCCACTGTGCCTAGATGATCTCTGCCTAGACCCATTGAGGGGGTTGTAAAATGGTGATATTCTTTGTTTTTTCATCATTTGTTAACCTATAACACTGCTATAGAGAGAAGTCTCCTAAATCAATATTTAGTTTTTCATAGGTACAGTTGATATAGAAAAGATAAATATTGGATTATTTATTTCTCTTTTTCAGTTTTTAAAATGAGTCGACTCCATAGTATCTTCCCAATGTGATGAGCTTTTGTCCTTGGTAACATTGTAAACTCATGGATTTAAGCAAATTGGATGTATTTTAAACCATCATAGTCCTTGTTGATGCTGAAATTGTCCCCTCTTTGGTCAGTGGGGGGGCCCCCAACTTGACTCATGAGACTGATAAAATCATCATGGTCTCAGACGCCTTGTCTTCTGATATGATAAGTTCTGGTCATGTTTTGTAAGCTTCTGCCCCCAACCTGAAATTAGCCATTTTTCCAGGGAGCCCTTGGTTTCATTTATAGGGAAAATGTAGTATTTAGATACCATAATCTGGGTACTATAAATGCTCATTGCTATGGTTTGGTCAGTGTTTCTAGGTCTTTACAGTTGGCAGACCTAGAGGAAAATTTTAAAGATTAAAGTACACTTTATACTTAATCTTATTGATATTAAATCTGTATCTCTTTCACATTGGAAATCTAGCTTCTTAAGGAGATACGCATAATTACTTAGCTCTCACTCTTCTCACATAGTCCCAGAATAGTGGTACCAACACTAGAACAGTGGTGGGATTATTGGAAACAATTGGTTTTTTTTGGTAGTTCTTTTTGTCCTTAGGGTTATCTATGTATTTACTGTGTTTAAAGTCACTTGAAGGTAGAATTTGGGACAGGATAAGGAGGGGAGTGTACATACTGTCCCTAAATGGTTCTCTGTAAGTCTGTGCTCATCGCTGATCTACTGTCCATTTCTTTTCCAGTTGGAGAGAGTACCATCACCTGATCACCGCCGGAGAAGCTACCGAGACTTGGACAAGCCCCGTCGTTCTCCCACATTGCGCTATAGGAGGAGTAGGAGCCGGTCTCCCAGAAGGTAAGGCCCTAGTCTTTGGCCTCTTACAGGGAGACTTTAAGCATGGTAGCATAGAAGTTTGGACTTCAGGGAAGGAAAAAGTCCAGATTGTGGAGGATGTCTGCCCAATGTAGTAATTGCTATAAAACAACCACCCGCAAAATGTCCGTGGCAGACAATAACCATTTATTTAGTCTGCTGTCAGTGATTTAAGCTGTGCTTGGATAGGCAGTTTAAGTTCATGCACCTGTTTTGTGGTCAGCTGTCCACTGGCTAGTATAGGATGGCTTTTAATGAGGATGACTGGGGCAACTCATCTCTTCTCTTTGTGTGTGTGTGTCTCATTCTAGGCTGGGTTAGGCATGTTCTCAGGGCAGTGGCAGAATTCAAGAGCACACCAGCTCAGTCATCAAATTTCCTTCCAGTATCTGTTGGTATCACATCTGCAAATACGCCATTGACCAAAGCAGGTCACATGACCGATCCCAGACTTAGAGTAGGAGGGTGCTAATAAAAGGTTACAGGACAAAGAATCATGGATAACAGAAAGGGGTAAAGAACTGGGGCAGTTTTTGGAATCTACAAGTGCAGTGCACCTACTAAGGTTCTTCCTTTTTTCTTTCTGTATAGGCGGAGTCGGTCTCCTAAAAGGAGGAGGTAGGCCTTCGGTTGATTTGTAATGAAAGATAGGGCTTTGGGGGGGGGGGGTGGGCGGGGGGTGTACTGCTGTTGTGGTGAGTACAATGTCAGATAAAGGGATCTAACCAATCATTTCCACAGCCCCTCCCCTCGCCGAGAAAGGCATCGGAGCAAAAGCCCAAGACGTCACCGCAGCAGATCTCGAGATAGACGGCACAGATCCCGCTCCAAGTCCCCAGGTATAGCATTTGGGCCTTTTGCTATTGGTGGTCTTAAAGAAATGTAGTAAGTGCTTAGCCTCCTCCAGCACAATAGCCTGGCTATATTATGGCTTAAAAGAAAAGGAAATGAGAATATGAAAATTTAAGAGTTCACATCTTCACTTTCTCTTACAAGCTTTGGTGAAAGGAGGATGAGCTTCCGTTGTTTTCATATGAAATTATAGGAATAAGACCTTACATAGTGGTAAATACTCAATGTGATGTTTGTAAAATTAGCCATAACCTGGAATGCATATGAAGTAGGTTCAGTTTTTCTGACACTCCCCCATAAACACACACACAGTTCAGATCTAAGAGGTGTGTCTAGCATAAGCCAAAAAAACATCACGCCAATGAAAGGGATTGGGGGAAGTGAAAATGATAGTGGGGGAGTAGGTGGGTAGAATAACACTCATCCAGTGGCCTTTTCTTCCCCAGGTCATCACCGTAGTCATAGACACAGGAGCCACTCAAAGTCTCCTGAAAGGTATGGATTGACCTTTAAGAATTTTTTCTTTATTCAGAAATTAAAGTCCCAATCACACAACTAAGGTAGACCTGAACTTTTGTTTTGATGGGGATATTTAGGAATTTTCCTTTTTTATAGGACAAAATTGGCCCATTGCCCTGAGAATTACTAGAATTCTGTATCTGTTTTGTGTTTTGTTTTTTCCTTGTAGGATTGCAGCTTTGGTCTCAGGAGATCTGTGGTTGAGTTGAGTGATACTGGACAAGCCACTTTCATTTGATAAACTTTAATTAGAAATTATTGCTATATGCTGTACACTGTCAGGTGCACTCTTAACCTCTCAGAGATCATTTCCTCAGTGGTAAATTTTGGATAGTAATACCTCAGTGTTGCTCTAAGACATAACACCAAGTACATTTAATGAATATTGGGTATCCTCTCTATCCCCATCAGTATCAGCATACCCCGTCTTCCTCAAAAGTCCTTGCCTTGCTCCTTGAACAGCTGTTAAATTTATTATGGTTTATATGTGTTACCATTTCAGATCTAAGAAAAGCCACAAGAAGAGCCGGAGAGGGAATGAGTAATGGACTCAGTTTGGTATTAGTCCAAATGACCACCTGTGGATCCGAAGGCATCTATGTGGAAGGATTAAGATCTACTCCCCAGGCAGCTATGAGAATATTTTAGCTCTTTTTAACCAAATTTCTCCACTTTTCTTTTTCTTAAATGAAAGAGGTGCTGAGTTTTGTATCTCTCTGAGTCATACTTCGCATTTGAGGGATAGTGCTTCCCAAGGGCTGCTTTGGAGCCAGTTGTGTAACCAACCTTGACTGTACTCAAACTTACAGGGGTAGAAAGGATTTGAGGGGTGGAGAGGATGAATGACAAGGACAGGATGTGGCTGGCTGTTGACCTTTTTGTTATTAAATTTTATACACCCATTTTCCTGTAGTTTAGTTTAGTTTTGTTTTGCTTCATGATGGTAACTGTTCTGAGAATCCTGAGATCTGTGCTGCTGCTATTACGCTCAAAAACCAAGTCAGTAAAACCTATTACCTCTGTTTTTCCCCTCCCCCAACATGTCCATGTAGTAATAATAGCATGAAAACTGACGAGTTAGCAGCAGCTTTGTAAGAAGAAAAGAATGCATTCAAATATAAGACTTCCTTCTCTGGATCATTTAATCCAATTGCACTGAACAGTTCAACAATGAAACTGAAGCTTAATACCTTTTATACAACATTCTTATACAGTATTTCTTCTTCCCCAGGAGCCTTGAATTCTAGGTTATGGTGCGCAGCCTTTATCTTGTAAGCACTGACATTATCCAAGTATAGTCAGTAGCAGTAGAGCAACAAGATTGAAAAGAAGAGGAAAGTATCTAATACCACTCGGGGTTTTGACCTGAATTGCTGGAAAATAGTGCCATTCATTCACAGAGCTACAAAATACAGCAGGAAGAGGCCAGGCTTTACAGGGGCATGTGGTCATAGTTGTGTTGGTAGTAAAAAGTGATGCATTCGATTTATCCTAAAGTGTAATTAGAGGCTGCCATGGTATAACTAGATAAAGCCCAGGTTGTTAGGAACTGGAGTTGAACATAGTGATCTAACCCTGAACTGACAATATTTAGGTAACTGTGGAATATGCAGAATTATATGGGATTGCCCAGGAAGTGTTTATGTAAGAAAAGCCAACAACAGAATCATTGGCAACACTCAACACTGGTGAGAGGAAGCACTGCAATCAACCAACTGAAAATGAACCACTCAGAAAGTTAGGAGACAGTATGGCAAAGAAGCTAAGGGTCTGAGGGTTCAGAAGCAAAATAAGAAATGCAGAGTGTCCATGGGCACTGATAATCAAGAGGGTGCTGGGATCTTTGCTAGAAGAGTTCAGTCTACCAGTACTTACCTTTCCTCCTCTAAAAACGGAAAAGTGAAAAAAAGGAATGGGGGAGGGGGAGTGATTTGACTTCCTGCAGCTCTGGACTCAGCAAGAATTATGGAGACCAACTGCCTCATAGGATCCAGTTTCTCAGGAAGTTATATCTGGTCATATGATAAATATTCTTTTGCTTGCTATTGAACTGAAGGACTTGGCAATATTAAAGCATTTTGGGATAGTTGAGATTTCACGTTCCTCAGTGATTCCTGATAATACTTGAGCTAATAAAAGTTGACCATAAGAGCTATTGTTATCCATTACACAACTATATATAGGACTGCCTTTAAGAATTAAATATAAGCACCTCTATTTATATTTGTTATTGAGACCTAGCAGTTATTTCTTTACCAAAGTGAGCTAGATGGAAAGAAATGTCTTCTGGCTTAATGACCTGTAGACCAACCAAGTTATCATCCAGTATTATTGTTAAAATATTCACTTTAAAATATAAGATTCAAAAATTCAAAACCTGCCCCCCAAAAACCCGAACAACTTTTAATAACAGAAATAAGCCTCCCCAAACTATCAACTTAATGCATACTTATTCAGGTATATGGTGAAATCTGAACCAAATTTCTAGTAACACAGCCAACCTATTGCAGGAAGCAGATTGTTCCTATTCTTTCATTATTTCAAAGAGCTAAGAGTTCTTGAGTGGGATATGTTGAACATCTCTCTAGAGATTGGTGTGGTAAATTACAGAACTGCAGAGGAGATGGAGCTTAAGGGCAAATTTTGCTGAGGGCGATTTCTGTCATCTATGTGCTAGCCTAACTAGACGAGGCCCTAGAACTATAGCTTTGTAACTTTGACTAGCCAATATTAAGGAACATTTTATATTTTACCTCTGTAACATATATTCTGTAACTGTTGAAACAAATTTCAGGAAAAAAAAAATTCCTTATGCAAAATATTTCCTGTATTTTTTTTAGTATGTTTTTAATATTGGGTGTAAACCACTAAATTTATTTCACTACCCACAATTAATTTGGCGAAAGTCTTCCAGTATAACAACCCAACTTTTTTTTTTTTAAGATTTTATTTATTTGAGAAGGAGCGAAAGTGAGAGAGATCAGAGGGAGTGGGAGAAGCAGACTCCCCACTAAGCAGAGAGCCAGATGCGGGACTTGATCCCAGAACCCTGGGATCATGACCTGAGCCAAAGGCAGACGCTTAACCGACTGAGCCACCCAGGCGCCCCAACAACCCAACTTTTAAATTTAAAGCTCATTCCCCTAGCCCCTTTCTGTTATTTCCATTATATAGATTGACCTGTGTATGACCTAAGGTTAAATAAGCATTAGTCAGAAAAGAATGATCAGGGGCGCCTAGGTGGCTGTCGTTAAGCGTCTGCCTTCAGCTCAGGTCATGATCCCAGAGTCCTGGGATCGAGCCCCACATCGGGCTCTCTACTAGGCGGGAAGCCTGCTTCTCCCTGTACCACTCCCCAGCTATGTTCTCTCTCTCAAATAAATAAAAATCTTTTCAAAAAACCCCCAAAAATGCAAAGTATACAAGTTCAAAGATGGTATTAAAAGGTAAGAGATGGGAAATAAGCTTAGTAGAAAATGATTTGAAAAATTGAAAAATAAAAGCCTTATTAGATACTATAGTGTATAAAATAAACATAAAGCATAGAGAAAATAGGCTGGAGGAAATAAAAATGGAAAATAATAAACTTAAAAGCTACAAAGATAATAAAACAATTGAAATCCTACATATGCATAATTCACATTCCTGATGAAGAGAATTGAGTACATTAAATGTCCAGATACAAGAAAATTTTCTTGAAATAATAAAGAGTAATCAAGAAATATCCTAATGAATTTAAGACAAAGGATTATAGGGACATCTAAGCAGAGAAATCAAGTCCTATATAATAAGGGGGGGGAAAAATCAGGCTGGTCTCATAGCAAACTTCATAAGGCAATGAAGCAAAAGGCTCTAGAGGTCTGCGGAAAATGAAGAGTGACAGGAATTTCATACCTAGGCAAAGCTGTTTTCTTTAAAATGTAAAGAGAATAGGCATTCTATTCACTTGGGAAAAAACTGCCTGATAATGAAGTTATCCAACAAGAGATCAAATTAAGGACTTCGAAAAAAGCAGTAAAAGGAGTGGTACCAAACATTTTAAAGACTAAATAATGGGAAATAATTTTAGGGCTCAACTTATTTTTTTTTTTTTTTTAAAGATTTTATTTATTTATTTGAGAGAGAGAGAATGAGAGAGAGCACATGAGAGGGGGGAGGGTCAGAGGGAGAAGCAGACTCCCTGCCGAGCAGGGAGCCCGATGTGGGACTCGATCCAGGGACTCCAGGATCATGACCTGAGCCGAAGGCAGTCGCTTAACCGACTGAGCCACCCAGGCGCCCAGGGCTCAACTTATATGTGAACATTGTCTATGTAAGAAGTAATATAACCAAGAAGTAGAGGAACTGTTAAGTGTGCTGATTTCATTTTTCATAACAGGAGTCATACATGGTTTTTAATTAAAACATATGTGAGAACTAGGAAAAAATAACTCTAGCCTCTTTAATGTTTTCTGTAATTGTCCTTAATTTCAAGAGGAATCTTTTAGAACTACCATAGAAAAAGCTTTTTTTTAAAGTTGAGCATTTCTTTCACATTTTTTCTTTTTTTAGATCCAAGTAAAATTAATTTGCTATATTTAGTAAATATAGCGTATGAGCCCACTTTTGTAAAACTCTTTGTAGGTATGTATGTTTAAGAAAGACAGCTGGGGGTGGAGAGGGACGCCTGGCTGGCTCAGTTGGAAGAGCGTGTGGCTCTTGATCTCAGTCATGAGTCTGAACCCCACGTTGGGTGTAAAGATGACTTAAATAAATAAAAAAAAAAAAAAGAGGTGGAATGAATGAAGTTCATCAGCTCTTAATAGTATTTATTTCTGGTTGATGATGGACTTTTGGGTGGTTTTTATACTTTGTTCTTTAATGTTCCTTTCTTAAACACATTTAAATTATCCTTTACAAGGGAAAAAAATGAATTGTTTGGACTTTAAAGCTATTTTATAAGCTTACCAACACATTTTATATATTGTTTGTTGGGACCACAAAATGGTAACCACTTTCCGGGAGGGCAATTTAGTAATATATAGCAGGAACCTTAGAACTTGTATCCTTTAACCTAATAATCCCATATATAAATATATAAATTCACCATACTAGAATTATATACACAAAAATAGCTTTATCCCATCACTTTACATATTTTTTATATAGGAGGAAAAAAGCAGAAATGTCCCATCTGTAGGGGACTAAAATAAATGGTACATTATTAATATTCATACTTTTGAATAATCTTTAATGACAATGAAAATATTAATCTCTCCATGTCATTAAACATTATACAAAACATTTCAAAACAATATGATCTTAAGTGTGGTGTGTGTGTGTGTACTCTGTAAAATTGATAATTTGGGCACTTCAATCGCTCTACAATGAATTTGAATTCACAATCAAAAACTATGAGAAGTTTGCAAACTTCTAAAACTGAGATACTACTGTATAAATTACAAACTAAGAGTATTCTATTTTTCCACTTGGTACAGTTTTGCCATTTATTGAGGACTGGTAATTGCTGAAGGAGGGACAAGTGAGATGCTGAAAGTTACTATGTAGAACACTGTCATATAATTAAAACCTAGGTTACTTTTGCCCCAAAAGTACCTTTTGCCAGGTGGTAAAATGCCTTCCTTTAGAAAGTAAGGCTGAGCTGGGGGCAGTCTCTTGTTGGAGATTTTTTTCCAATAAAAATTTCAAATATAGACAAAAGAATAGCAAAATGAACATCCTGTACACCTCATCGTCTGTTCTCCAAGACTAAATATATGAAAACTAACTTTTTAAAAAAATCCTGAATGCTCCAAGTCATACCAGCATTCCTTGTTCTCCTGCACTTCACTTTATTGCACCTTCACAGATTAAAAAAACAAACCAAAACTCATTAATAAATTGAAGGTTTATGACAGCCCTGCATCGAGCAAGTATACTGGTACCTTTTGTCTAATGGCATTTGACAACTTTGTGTCTATCACATTTTGGTAATTCTCGCAGTATTTCAAACTTTTTTATTATTATATTTGTCACAGTGATCCGTGCCGTGGTTTGGGGTGCCACAAACCATGCCCATATAAGACAGCAAACTTAATAAATGTGTGTATTCTGACTGCTCTACTGACTGGCCATTACCCTGTCTCCCTCTCCTTGGACTTCCCTATTCCCTGAGACACAATACTGAAATTAGGCTAATTTATGACCCTACAATGGCCCTAAGTGTTCAAGTGAAAGGAAAAGTCAATCAATGTGGCAAACTTCACTGTCTTATTTTAAGAAATTGCCACAACCACCCCAACCTTCAGCAACCACCACCCTGATCAGTCAGCACTCATCTACATCAAGTCAAGACCCTCCACCAGCAAAAACACTACAACTCACTGAAGCTCAGCTGATGGTTAGCATTTTTTTAGCAATAAAAGTAATGTTTTAATTAAGATGTATATTCTTGCACACTTAATCAACTACAGTATAAACATAACTTCAATATGCACTGGGAAAATCAAAAAAGGCGTGTGACTCACTTTATTGTGATACTTTATTCCAGTGATCTAGGACCTAACCTGCAAGACTTCCGAGGTATGCCTATATTTTAACACAAAAATATACACTGGGCCAGCTATCTCATTAAAAAAACAAATGAGTGAACTCCATTATTTAGTAGGATTCTGAGAAATAATGAAGTTTTAAAAACTAACAGTAAATACACCTGATCTTAACATTTAATAAATACCTTTTCAGGACTGCAAATACGGCAGGAAAGCCCTCAACCTCCCGCAATAGATTTCAAGCATCTTCCAAGCTGGAAAATATGGCAAAAGCCCAGGTAGTCTCCTATTTAAGTAATGCATATCTGAGAAAGCAGAACAAAGATAATACACTGCCCTTAAAATACATTTGTATTTACTTATTCTGCAGATTTCCAAATCTATAGGATCATTTAGTCCAAAATCCCTGGCAAATATATAACTGGGGATTTTAGACAAAATGACCTCAACCTCAATGTACCAAAATACCACCAACAACACAAGTTTTAATTTCAACTATAATCAGTGATTATTGGTAAAAACCATCCTGGCAAGTGTGCATTCTGGGGAGTAAAAGAATTCAAAATGGATAGCCTGGCACACACTGGTACCTCAGTAAATAAGAAATATCTTTCCTCCACTCTAATTGCCAGTATCAGTCTCACCATTTAAAAACTCTCCTTCAAAAGATCTGTTTCAATTCTCTTTCCAACATAAAAGTGTGCTACCTTGGATTTCATTTTATTGTTTTGCACCTCAGTTTTCTCAATGATAGAATGGAGATAGCATATGTTTCTGTCAACTTCATTGGGTGTTGTGAAGATCCAGTAAAATAAAAGACAAAAAAAGATCCTTGATCTCTAAAACTAAGTCTGTAATTTAGAATACTCTATTCATGGAGAGTAAAACAAATGTCCTAATTGTTACATTATATTTCCATGATCTAACAACCATGTGAATTAACCAAATTTGACTCTTGTCAAAAAGATTTATTAACTTAAAATAGAATTACTTCAAATACAGACAAAAACAACTTTCTGTTCAAGTTTGAGTATTTTCAATATACAAGAATGTAAAAGAAAAAAATTCTGAATCTTCACGTTGTAGTTTTATTTTTTTTTTTTTTTACCTTTTAAAAAGTTTTTGGCACTACAAGGTTCTGTAAAGAATAGAAGTGACAAATTTAAAACACATGAAAGTTTTTCCTAATTCTTAAGAACAATATATATAAAGTCTGAAGCAACCAAAGTATGAATACAGCTAATAGAAAATAAAGAATGTAATTTTTAAATTCTCTCTTTATACAATTCATCAAGATTAAACAAAACATAAAATTCCCTTAAAAATAGGGTAATAAAATAGATGAAATTTGTATCACTCAATTTGGTGATACTAGTAAAAACTATAGTTCATATTTATATACAAATAATACAGTCTTTAAAAACAGTCTTAGAATTTAAATAAGCTATCTAAACGTGTTAAAATTTTAAATCAGGACCTGATTTGTTTTGCTTTCCATTAAATGTCACTTTTTCTGCTGAATGTAACTGACATTGAGGTACGGATACCCTTGAGACAGCAGGATTGGCTGGTTGCTGTGCATCGGTAGACCAGCTGAAAGAAAATGGACTCGCATTACTCCGACACGTTTCCTCTTGGTGGGTGGGGACAACGCTCTCTACACCGACGGGTGGCACATCTGTCTGTTGGACACAACACAGACAGGAAACTGAAAGGCTTGTGCCTATTTAACTGACAACCCTTAGAATTTAACTTGTAGCTAGTTCTTTTTTTCTATTTATACAGTAAAGAGGAGATAAAGCATGTCAAAAACATTTAGCAGGGGAAGGAGGAGGACAGAAGGGAAATGTAGGTATGTGAAAGAAAAGAGAAGTGAAGGGGAGGAAACAAGGGGAACAAATTCACCAGGGAAGAACTTCCGACTCCCCCCACAACCCCACTGAGCCCTAAAAGAGTTTGTATGACCAAAAGTAACTTTCCTCAACCCCAGTTCTTTACTCAGAAGAATAAGCCCACCATACTCAATGTTCTGCCACTCTATAGTACAGGGATGTCCCAGCAGTAAATGGGATAGTTTAGGAACGCTTAAATGGAATCAAGTCTGAAACCTGTACCAGGGATTTCCCCTTAAAGTTATCATTTCATTCAGTCAACATTTACTGAGTGCCTTTCTTTAATTTCTTGAACTCCTAGTTTAAGTGTAATAACTTTGACTCTAGTTTTTTAATTCCTAGGTTAACTAAGAGCTGAGGGCCAGACTCAGACTTTCCCTATTAGAACTAAAATACCTTTGAGGCAAGCAGGCTAGATAAAATGCTACAAGTATTCCTTAGTTTGTAATATTCATTACTTAGATCAAAGCCATTATTGGTACATCAGCACCAACAAAATATAATGAATTCTAATGTCATTCAAGTCTTAGTTCAACAGAACGAATCTGACTATGTCACTACTCAATTCAAAAACTTCTATTAGAAAAAAAAAAAAAACAAAAAACAAAAACTTCTATTAGATCCCCACTATTTACTAAACTGAGTCCCAAAAACTTCTACGTAATATGGCCTCAGCCTACCTTCTCTAACCTCATCACCTACACATCTTTCCCATTTACTTTATACTCTAGCCCTATTATTTTCTCCTTTTTTCTCATTATGTCAGACAAATATCATTGACTTTGCATATATTATTCCCTCAGCTAAGAACTCTCTTCACCTGTCATCTCTAAAAAATCTCTAGGGAAAAAAAAATCCTTTCTCTCTTTCACAATCTAGTTCAAATGTCAAAATCTTGTGTGAATTGATCCTTGGTGTCCCTATCTCCTATTATATCTCTGCTAGGATAACATTAACTGATTCCCTCTAAGCTCCTATCCTTGTTTATTTTACATGTCTGGCTCTCCTAATAAAATGTGCATTAGGTATACAGGTTTTACTTAATTCTTGCTTGAACAATAAGCACCTAGCACAGTGTGACACACAGTATGCTCTCTCAATAAATGTTTATCGAATGCATAAAATTTCGCTCCTTGTTCCTGGCCTTCACATAGCTTCCTTGTCCCAGAACTAAACCCACCCAGCCGGTTAATGAATTTGTAAGCAACGGTACCTTGAGTATAGAATGGTTTGTTGGGCTGAAATCTGGCATTTCCCTGATGCATGAAGTTTTGATGCAAACCATAAGGCCACGAAGCTGGGACAAGAGGGAAATGGGGACGTGGTGCATGTTCCCAAGGAATTGGAGGATTTAGTCCTGGAAAGCCTGGCTCTGCATTTCAACAAGACAGGAAAGACATACTTTAAAACATCAGTTTGTTCATTTAAATATTCCTTCATTCCACAAAAATTTATTGAGTACCTACCACTGAACAAGAACAATGCTAAATGCAGAGGATACCAAAAAGAATCAAACACTGTAAATGTGCTCAAATTATTCATAAAAGAGACATACAAGAAGACGACATATAATATGTGGTCACTGCTATAACAGATGGGTGGAAGGTGTTCTAAAGAAGGGGCTAACACATTTGATTCAAAGATAGAGATGGTTTTCCTAAGATGATTAACTAAATTGAATTTTAAAGCACAAGGAACAAGTTAGGCAAAATGGGGCAAAGAAGGCACATTTTAGACAGAAGGAATAGCATGTACAACAGCCAGAAATAGGAAAGCACAGCAAGTTTGGGAAGCTGCAAACAATCAGTGATACAGAGAAAGGAGTAAGGTAGGTAGTGATAAGAAAAAAGTCTGGACAGGTAAGGTAGGATTTACATTTCAAAGAACTATAGTACATCATTAAGGAACTTACATTTTATCCTACTAAAGACAATGCCAACTATCTTAGAAACAACTCTATCATGGCCTCGAAGGTGATTCTATTAGAAGCTAAAGCACTTCGTGTAATGGTTGAGAACTTGGGCTTTGGAGCCAACCAGGTTGATATTCAAATCCCAGTTTCAAAAATTACTAAGATTCAATTATGTACCTCAGGCTATTGTGAGGATTAAATTAGATAATAAAAAGTAGCGTGGCTTACACAAGTTCTGGTATGTAAGTAGGAACTCAAAAAAATATGAGTGCTAGTCTTTCTATGGCAAACCACCCCACAATCTACTTCCCTTTAATATGTATCTGTAATCATGGAACACTACATCAAAAACTAATGATGTAATGTATGGTGATTAACATAACATAATAAAAAAGAAAAAAAAAACAATGAGAAATTAAAAAAAAAAAGATGTATCTGTAAGTACATCTTTTTTTTTTAAGATTGATTGATTTATTTATTTATTTATTTATTTATTTATTTATTTGACAGAGAGAGAGAGAGATAGAGCAGGAGCACAAACAGGGGGAGTAGGACAGGGAGAAGCAGGCTTCCCACCGAGGAGGGAGCCCGATGCGGGGCTCGATCCCAGGACCCTGAGATCATGACCTGAGCCGAAGGCAGACGCTTTACGACTGAGCCACCCAGGCACCGCTCAAATTACATCTTTTCAAAGTACTTACTCAATCCTTTGGATCATTTTTGGTGGCTTTTCTCATTCAGGATCATAATGTGGCAGGAAATAATCTGAAAGACACTGTCCTCATTCACTAAACTTCCTAGCAGGAATGCAAATTAGGAGGTACCAGATAGGGAGGAGTACACAGCAAGAAAACTTAAAACCCATACTAGCCACATTCTTAACAAGCTCAGTTTTCTCAGGAGGTAACCAGAAAAACAAAGCAGCTGGTTCACTGAAAGTTCATAAAATCAAGTTACAACTAAGAGCTGAAGCTATACTACAGGGTATATTTTTTTCTTTAAATGAGACTGGGTATACATATTGGGGTCCAGATCAACTGAGAAATGATGTTTGACATAAAAGGGTATTTCTTAGAATATATTCCAATCTCCCTTGGCCATTTTTCACAAACAAATATTTTCATAATACAAACATGGAGGAGAGAAAGGATTGCTAACACAACTGGAGGACAGAAGCAATAAGAGTTATGGGCATCCTACAGAAAGTGAGCTAAATTTAAAAATGGGGGGTGAGTTAGCCAAGTTTTGGAGCAAAGCAAAAGGTGAGAGTAGGCAAGAGAAATATAAGGGAGAGGACTTTCCAGGCAGATGAACAAATTAAGTAAAGAATTAGGGATAAGAGACCGTATGGTATGTGGGATGTTAATTAGTTCATTAAGGCTGAAAGAGATCAACTAGTGGTGGTACAGGAAGGACTAAAACTGTGAAAACCAAGCCACTATACCAAAGGGCAAGACACTGGGTCTGTGTTCATGATTATATAACTCAGTAACGATCATGGTACATGTCATGGCATATATACAATAAACACTTGTTGAATGACAGAAGCAGAGATCACGTTAGAACAGCCATGTATGCCATATATCCTTTGACCTTGGAAATCTAAATGAGTTCCCACATTCTGGCATTTCTGCTCAGCACAATACATTATCTATATTGTTTCAGAAGAGTTCAGAGATACCTCCTCCATCATGGTGCTCTAAAGCAATAGCCTATTTTTGTTTAAAAAGTACTAAATTGGGGGGCGCCTGGGTGGCTCAGTCGTTAAGTGTCTGCCTTCGGCTCGGGTCGTGATCCCAGGGTCCTGGGATCGAGCCCCACATCGGGCTCCCTGCTCCGCGGGAAGCCTGCTTCTCCTTCTCCCACACCCCTTGCTTGTGTTCCCTCTCCCACTGTGTCTCCCTCTGTCAAAAAACAAATAAAATCTTTAAAAAAAAAAAAAAAAAAGTACTAAATTGGGTGCCTGGGTGGCTCAGTTGGTTGAGCGACTGCCTTCGGCTCAGGTCATGATCCCGGAAGTCCAGGGATCGAGTCCCGCATCGGGCTCGCTGCTCAGCAGGGAGTCTGCTCCTCCCTCTGACCCTACCCCCTCTTGTGCTCTCTCTCTCACTCTCTCTAATAAAAAAATAAAAATTAAAAAAAATAAAAAATAAAAAGTACTAAAATTTTTTTGAAAACTGATAAAGGGAGAAGAGTCAAGCTCAGTCTACTTTTCCTATACATACTATATTTCAAGATAATCAAGTAGTTAATAAGGAAAAGTTCTTTATAGAAGAATCACAAATAGTGAATAGAAAATCATTTTACAACCCTTAGTGAACTAAATGGTTATCAGCAATAATTATCAACAGCTACGATTATTATGTAAAAATTAATGAGGGGCGCCTGGGTGGCTCAGATGGTTAAGCGTCTGCCTTCGGCTCAGGTCATGATCCCAGGGTCCTGGGATCGAGCCCCGCATCGGGCTCCCTGCTTGGCGGGGAGCCTGCTTCTCCCTCTCCCTCCTACTGTTCCCGCAGCTTGTGCTCTCTTGCTCTGTCAAATAAATAAATAAAATCTTAAAAAAAAAAAAAATTAATGAACTGTATAATGGATATCCAACTCATTGATCAATCTTAGGTCACTAAAAGATAACAGAAAGTTCTTTTTGAAATAAGGGAACAGGAACCATATAGCACCAACCAAAAAGTAAAATTCTTACTAAAAAAAATAACCTGAATCTAATCCAGACTCTGGACCTAACTAACAATTTACAGAAAATATGGGCATAGAGGTACATTTCAAACAATGTCACAAAAATAAAATTCAGCCAACACTAGAATGTAGGAGTTCTATAGTTTCTTTAATAAACAGTTTATATGGGAGAAAAATAATGAGGGGAAACTGTTATAAATTAAAGGAGGCTTAAGAGATATAACAACCGCATATAATGTATGGGGCTTTGTTTGAATTCTGATTCAAAAAAAGATCAACAATTTTAGAAAAACAGGTAAAAATGAACAAGGACTGGGTATTAGAGGATACTGGGTATGGGAATAGTCTTGTGTGTGTGTGGTTTTTTTTAAGAAATACAAACAAGTTTATACAGAAATTTGATCCAATGCCTGAGATTTGATTAAATACTAAAGCCAAAAGCTTTTTTTATTTTTTATTTTTTTTAAAGATTTTATTTATTTATTTGACAGAGAGAGCCAGAGAGCACAAGTGGAGGGAATGGCAGAGGGAGAGGAAGAAGCAGGCTCCCCACTGAGCAGGGAGCCTGACACGGGGCTCAATCCCAGGACCCTGCCATCATGACCCGAGCCAAAGGCAGACGCTTAACCATCTGAGCCACCCAGGTGCCCCCAAAAGTTTTTTTTAAATGAGGAAAAGGAGTGGGTCGCCTGAGTGGCTCAGCCAGTTAAGCATCCAACTCTTCACTTCGGCTCAGGGCATGATCTTGAGGTTGTGGGATCAAGACGCATGTTAGGCTCCATGCTCAGCAGGGAGTCTGCTTGAGATTCTCTCCCTCTCCCTCTGCCTCTAACCCCCTAAAATAAATAAATCTTTAAAAAAACAAAAAATAAAAGTAGTAAAGGAGCCAAGGACTAGCAACTACTGGTAACTGTTAAAAGCTGGGTAATGGGGGATAGGTTCATCATACTCTACTCTCTCTTTTGTATACATTTCAAATTTTCAATAATGGAGTTTTTAAAATAAAAATATTATTGGGGCTCCTGGTTGGGCATCTGCCTCATAGTTTTGGCTCAGGTTGTGATCTAAGAGTCATGAGATCGAGCCCCATGTCAGGCTCCACGCTCAGTGTGGATCTGCTTGAGATTCTCTCTCCCTCTCCCTCTGCCCCTCCTACTCGTGCACTTTCTCTCTCTCTTTCTCTCTAAAATAAATAAATCTCTTAAAAAATTACCAACTATCGCTTCTCGGTCTTTTGGCTAAGATCAAGTGTAAAAAATTATCAACTAAAAAGCTGGATATAAAACAAGATTTATGGTTTATCAAATATTTTAATTATGCAAATATTTTTTAAATGACTGGATCATAAGACACCTAAATATTACACGGAGTTATGTCTACGAATTGAGAATATGGATTATATTTTATTATTCGTATGTTCTATAATGAAAATGTATTTCTATAAATCAGGAAAAAACTAGTATTTTTTAATGCTACAAAGTGCTACTAATATCTTTTTAAAGAATTGCTCCTTACTGGGAGATAGTAAGAGTCTAGGGCAAAGAGCACAGGTTTTGAAGAAAGAAATTGGTTTAAATCCTGGATCTACTATGATTAATTATGAAAGCGTGATAATTAAGTTACTTAACCCTGCAATTTCCTCAACTATAAAATTAGTTTTAATAATACCCTACACCGAGCTGGATTGCAGTGAAAATTTAAAGTAACATTTATGTATATTACCTCATTTAATATTCACAACATCCCTGTGCCTTAGATGCTATTAATATCGCTATTTTAAGGATGAAACCAATGCACAAAAAGACTGAGCAACTGCCTAATGCCACATAATAAATGGCAGGGCTAGGATTCAAATCCAGACAGTGTGAATCCACAGCCCATACTCTTTATCTAATCCTATACTGCCCCTCATAAATATTGCTTGCCATTATTTTCCTCATATTTATTTCCCCAAGTTCAACCAATAATACCAATCACCCATTTCTATAGACAGATGCGAAAGAAGAAAAGGAAGGGTTACCCGAATTCCCCACTGTACCATTGTTCACCAGGGAATTTGGAGCCACAGTACGAGGCCAGTGTCCATCATGAGAGGAGTTAGGGATCGCCACAGGTCTGGCAGCAGGCTGTGCAAAGATGATGCTGGGATCGTTCAGGCCAATATTGCTGGGGGCACTGCCTGGTGCAGAGTGGATCACTGGACCGTGGATAGGCCAGGATGGGGCAGGGATCTGGAGAGGGTGCATTGGCAACAATCCCATATTGTGCATGGGAGAATACTGAGCTGGTGGTGACTGGGGAAAGTTATACACAGGCATCTGGACCTGATGGGGGGGCTGGGCTCCCTGCTGAGGTGGGCCAAGCTTGGGTTGGGATCCTGGCTGGGATGGAGACTGAGTAATGGCAGCTGATTGGGAAGAGTTCTGTGGAAACGGCTGGGGCTGAGGAGAATAAGATGGTGAATCAGACTGCAAAGAGAAAAAGATAACATTTTAAAATTAATTTAAAAACATGTTAATGTTATAAAAGCAGAGATTATCTAAATACAAAATTATGGAGTTATTTTATTAGGACATTATAAACACAACTCTATGAAGTGAGTAAGAGCCTCATTTTACACAAAAATAGAATTTTCTCTGAGACCCTCAAACCCTCTGACATATATATTACCCTATAAACCTTTTTACTGTCCAAAGAAGAAAGAGCCCAGACGTCATTCCCATCATGCAGAACTCATATTCCAACTGTAACTAGAAACTTGTATCTAAATATCTCACAGCCACTTTGATTCAGTCCCTCAACAAGTAACTGAGTGTCAGTTATATCTGGGCATTGTTCTAGGTATTAAAAATACAATACTAACATGTATGCCCTCATGGAACTTAAAGTTTATGGGGGAAAGGAGAAAAAGCAGATGAAGAGATTACATAAGCAATTACAATCAAATACAACAATTACTATGATAAAGAATGTATGATGTAGTGTTATAAGGAAATCCCAGACAGAGCAGGAATACCTCAATGTACTTTGGGAGGAAAAAAAGATAAGATGAATGAAAGTGGAAATCAAGAACAGCATCCCAGAGAAGTGACCTTTAAGTTGAGACACAAGGGTAAATAGCAATCAGTCTGATAAAAGAGGGAAGGGATAAGGGAAGGGGAGGAGTATTTCATGCAAAGGAAACAACATGACTGAAGGTCTATAGGCTCATGAACACCTGACTTGTTTAAGTAACTGGATTCTGAAAGCAGTTTATTATTACTGGAGTACAAGGGCAGGGGAATGGCAGATTTGAGGTTGAAGAACCAAAGAGGGACAAGATAATGAAGGGTCCCATAGACCTTACAGTTAAGACTTTTTATCCTGAGGGCACTGAGAAACCACTGAAGGGTTTCAAACTGGTCAGGAACATGATCAATCTGTATTTTAGAAAAATTATTCTGGCTTAATGGGAATGAAATAGAGAACATGGGGGTGGGGAGTGCGGGGGCAAAAAGACTAATGAGGGTGATTAAAAGGCTAGCCCTGATATGATGGTAACCTAGGCTAGGGAAATACAATATAGGGACAGAGAAGCAAATAGCTGTGAGCTATTTTTTACATGTAGAAATAACAGGAGTTGGTGACTGATTTAGATGTGGGGGTTGGGGGAAAGGGAGTAGTTCTGGAAACTAGAGAGTAGGATCATTCAATGAGATGGAGAACACAGGAGCAAGAAGCAGCAAGTCTAGGAATTTGGAGAGAAGTATGTTAAATTCCAGACATGTTGAGGTTAAAGTGCTTTGTGAGACATCAGAACAACAATGTCCATTAGACAGACTCTGACCCAAATCTCAGGTAAGAGAAAATTGAGTGCTAAAGCAAAGGGTAAAAGTTAGAAGCAGCAGAGGAAAATGGTTAGAGCATAGGTTTTGGAGACAGAGCCTGAGGGTTCAAGTTCTAGTTCCAAGTATGTGCTGCGCTCAGGTAAGAAACTTAAATCTCAGTTTCTTCACCTGTAATGTATAAATAATAAGCAGAATCTATCTCATAGGTTTTTGAGTAGATTAACTAGGCAATACATGTGGAAAATATAAATACCAAATTCAGGATAGTAGATACATTTTAGTAGCTAGGAAGGGATGGTAGGAAGGTTTTAAGATGGGAACAGCATCCAAGAGGAATGCATAGGGATTATTGACTATGGGTAATTTTTTAATAAAGGTAACACAATGTTAAGAATTGTTAAAGCCTGGTGGTACCACATGGATGTTTATTATTTTCTGTACTTTTTCAATATTTTATTATAAGAAACAGTAAAAAAGATATATATGGCATACAGCGATCAACAATGTTAGCTGTTATTATTGTTATATAACATTTATGAAGATGTCAGGCCCATAGTATGTATACAAATATTACAGGTGGGGTTAGTGGGCCCCTAAATGTTGTTCCAAGACTCTCCCTATATTGATCTTCAAATGCTGTAAGAATTTTTTCTAAAACACAGATCATACCAAATTCATCATGTTTAATAGTTAACAGCTTTGAAGCTACCTAGACCTGGGTTTGAATCTTTTAATTTCTCTTATTCTCAGCTTCCCAATTTGTAAAACTTGATCATACTAATACCTACCACTTCGCATGGCCACCCAAAGGACTAAGTGTGAAGCACCAAAGCACAGTATCAGGTTTAGAGTAAGAAAGCATTCAATTGAAGTGCAAAGTGAATACAGATTTACACAAAGGTTAAGAGCAACTCAGCAAAGTTAATATGAAACTTGTGAATCTGAACTCCAATTTAATACTCTTCTTTCACAGGATGTATTTCACTAGGTATTCATATCAGCTATGAGAAGACACATAAAAGCTTCAAGCAAGTCCAATGCCATGCATATATTGCCCTAACATATTAAACCCCTAACACATCTCCAATTTTTGTGTCTATTTTTATAAATGTTGCTGATAATCTGCCACTAGGCAAAGCCTGAAACCTCAATTACCTTATTTTAACCAATCAACAAATACATTAGGTAGTTGTTAACTTATTTTACAAATAAGAAGGCAGGCTCAATGAAGTTAAGTAGCTTCCCCACAGATAAAAACCCAGATCTGCAATACTCCAAAGGTAATGCTCATTCCACCTCATGTGCCTAGCAGGAACACCTCTACAAAGCACTGTTATCTGGATGACTATATTTGCCAGCTAAAAGATCAATCCAATCAATCTTTCTACCAAAACTAATCCATTTGCAGGCAGAGTACTTACACATTCTGAGGACTGTCTAGTCCTTATGGACTGATCACCCTGTTGCTGGGCTGAACCAGCCACCTGCTGGGCATTTACAAGGTTGCGGACCAGCTGGGCTGCTAAGAGAAGACATCAGAAAGAAAATCAACAGATAAACAACAGAGAAATGAC
This sequence comes from Halichoerus grypus, assembly GCF_964656455.1. Classification (NCBI taxonomy): domain Eukaryota; kingdom Metazoa; phylum Chordata; class Mammalia; order Carnivora; family Phocidae; genus Halichoerus; species Halichoerus grypus. The sequence goes on along the minus strand of NC_135716.1, from coordinate 146,481,832 downwards.
AATCAATAAACTCCCTTCCTCTGTTAAAGAGTCTCAAATCCCTCTGAGATTTTATAAACTTAAAACTATTATTATGTTTGTGAAGGACTTGTAACAACTAATTTTTTTAAAGCTATTTCTCAATCTTGCAAATCACTAAAAAAATATACTGGTGGTAGAAACAAGAACAAAAAGACAATTACTCCTTTCTAAAGGAGACGACGTATTTAAGAAAATACCTTCTGCAACAAGAATCTGAGTAACTGGAAATCACTTCTAAAATACTCTATTTTTTCTTTCATTTAACTGTCATCTGGGTTTCTAATTCTTAAAATTCCAGATCTCCCTCTCACATAAGAGCAATGGGAAGAGATATAATTTCTCCTGTATATGTTTCCAGAAAAAAAAATTAACTTTTATTATCTTTTGATAGTGAAAGAATAAAGAAGATAACTCAAATCGAAAGAATACTTAAAGGGAGTTTACTGAATACAACAGACTGCTAAGACCTTAATAGTGAACATGAATACTGTTCAAAATAAAAGACTACCTAAATTTTCTCTCTTTAAGAAATTATAAGGTCCAAAATCATATTGCTAAGTTTGGAACAGAGAGGAATCAGAGCCCTTAGAATGACATCAACACAAATGACCTTATTTCTACCAAAAACTATTTTTGGCTTTTTCTATTTACCTGCCACACTGCTATTCCTCTGACGGGCCAGCTTGACCTCTGGGCACTCCCTTCGTACATGTCCTGCATCTCCACATATAAAGCATCTGAGGTCTCTGGGGTCTCTAAACTCTCGAGTGTCGTGGAGGTCTCGGGGGTCAACAAGGTCTCGGGAATCTTTCTCCTCTTCATTCCCATCCTTCTCTTCTTCACTGTCTTTCTTCTTTAGTCTAAACAGTAAACTGCTGATACCAATAATGTGGGGCTAGGGACTTGTAAACTGAATGAATCACAGAGCAAACTAAACTATACAAAAGTCTCACAATAAAGGGATTAACATGCCCATTGTATCATGCACCTTTTTTAAGGCAAGGGAACTCACATTTAGAGTACACCTACTCATATGGCAGAAACTGGGTATTCCAGTAGTTTTATAATACAATAATAAATTAGAAAAAAATTTTAACATTGAATATTTTAATCTTATAACAATCCTTAGAGGTTGGTATTTATTATCTCCCTTCTACAGAGGGAGAAGCTGATGCTTAGACCAAGTGTCTTCTCTAAATTTAAGTCAGTATATAGCACTGATGGAACCTAGGAGTTAGTTCTGTCTGAAAAGTTCTAAGCTCTTCATATTAGGCAAGACTTAATAACTAAAAAAAGGATTTTCCTGGCCTATTAAAGAGACTATATAAAATACAGGAAAGTTTATTTCATAAATATATTTTCAGGGGTGTGGAGATGTATATTCCTCAAGGTATATATTATATACGTATACCTCACAGTAAATACCTCAAAGATTCAGTTAATTATATTTTAATTACTGATTTGCAGGACTATGAGGTACTCAGCAAGAACCCCATGACTTGGTCATTTTTTTTCCTGGCTCCTGGCACAGTCCCCAGTAGAATAGGTGTCAATAAATGCTTCTTCAATTAAAAAAAACAAAAAAAAAAACTGAATGAATAAGTGAACAAATGAATGAGATACCAGTGTGCCACAAAAAAAATCTCACTCTATTAACAAAATTCCACTCTGATATACATTTTACCTAATGTCCAATTTAAAGCCCTGAACCTTCTTACTTAAACATATATGAACACAGTTATAGCTACAATTGGCCTCACATTTATTTTCCCTGTAATGTTGATATATAATCATTTGCCAACCTTCTCCTTTTAGGGCAGTCTTTCATGTAGTGGCCTATTTTTCCACACACACGACAACATCGATCATTGGGAGCCAGTTCTCCATCTGTTAATACTCGGGAATCAAAGAAGTACTCCTAGGGAGAAAATAAAACTTTACTAGAAAAAAAAAACCACTATGAATTGTGGAATCCAAATGGAAAGAAGACCAAGATGTAAAAGTGGTTTTAAAAAAAGGAAATGGGGCGCCTGGGTGGCTCAGTCAGTTAAGTGTCTGCCTTCGGCTCAGGTCATAATCCCAGGGTCCTGGGATCGAGCCCCGCCATCAGGCCCTCTGCTCAGTGGAGAGCCGGCTTCTCTCTCTCCCTCTGCTGCTCTCCCTGCTTGTGCGCCTTCTCTGTCAAATAAATTTTTAAAATCCTAAAAAAAAAAAAATTATCATCACTGGGGCCCCTGGATGGCTCAGATGGTTGAGGTTCCAGCTCTTGATTTCAGCTTAGGTCATGATCTCAGGGGTCGTGGGATCCAGACTCCAGTCGGGCTCTGCACTCAGCAGGCAGTCTGCTTCTCTCCTTCTCCCTCTCCCTCCACTCCTCCCCCTGCTCTCTCTCTCTCAAATAAATAAAGGGGAAAAAAAAGAACCATCATTATCAATATCACAGTTGCTAACAGTGCTAACCACTTTACATCCACATTATTTCTTCATTCATCTGTGACATCTTTGCATAATAACTCAATAGATACTATTTTCATCCTCATTTATAGATGAGGAAATAGAGGCTCAGAGAGTTCGAGTCATTTGCCCATAGTAAAAAAGCTGGTTAAGTAAGCAGGATTTAACGCTAAGTTGGTCTGACTACAAATCTCATGCTTTCTGCCTTACCAGGCTATTTCTAGAAAAGAATTATTCTCTTTACAAAAGAGCTCTCTGCCAATAAAGCAATCCTCTGGTTTATTTAAAATATGATTGGATTTGCATATAACATTTCAAGAACATATAACATTTATTATATAAAGCAGGGTATAGCTGAAGAGTAGGTAGAGAACCAATACAAAGTAAATCATTTTCCCAGGTTTTAGAAGTACCAGGATCATTTTTCCTTTATCCTACCACCTAGCGTATTCTTCTAAGCTTTAGCTCAGTTTTGTTTTGCACTATTACAAAGACTAGTTTGTCATAACAGTACCCACATTTCTGGAAGGCTAGAGAACATGTCCACTTAGCACTCTTCAAATCTATCTAAAGTCAAAGATAAAAGTATAAGAGATACACCTACTAGGATGGCTGTCATAAAAAGAGAAAGGATGTAGGGTGCCTGGGTGGCTCAGTTGGTTAAGCGACTGCCTTCGGCTCAGGTCATGATCCTGGAGTCCCTGGATCGAGTCCCGCATCAGGCTCCCTGCTTGGCAGGGAGTCTGCTTCTCCCTCTGACCCTCCCCCCTCTCATGTGCTCTCTCTCTCATTCTCTCTCTCTCAAATAAATAAAATCTTTAAAAAAAAAAAAAAAGAGAAAGAATGTAGATGAAATGGAACAGTTTGGCAGGACCTCAGAAAGTTAAACATAAATTTGTCAAAATGAACCAGCAATTGTTAGGTATATACCCAAAAGAAATGAAAACACATCCAAAAAAAATTTGTGCAGAAATATTCACAGCAGCATTAGTCATAAGAATGAAAAAGTAGAAACAACTCATATGTCCAACAAAGGTGATGAATGGATAAATAAAATATGATATATTCCATTTAATGGAATACTGTTCAACCATAAAAGGAATGAAGTGGTGATACATGCTACAACATGAACAAACCCTGAGAACGTTAGGCCAAATGAAAGCAGCCGATCACAAAAGGCTACATTTTTTTTTTTTTAAGATTTTTTATTTATTTATTTGAAAGAGAGAGAGAGATGGGGAGCAGGAACACAAGCAGGGGGAGTGGGAGAGGGAGAAGCAGGCTTCCCGCTGAGCAGGAAGCCTGATGCGGGGCTCGATCCCAGGACCCTGGGACCATGACCTGAGCCGAAGGCAGACGCTTAACAACTGAGCCACCCAGGCGCCCCAAGGCTACATATTTTATGATTCCATTATATGAAATGTCCACATAGGCAAACCTACAGAAACAAAAAACAGATCAATGGTTTGAAGAGTGGGAGAGAAAAGGAATGGGGAATGACTGCTAATGGGCCCAGTTTCCTTCAGAGAGAAACAAAATGTTCTAAATTAGATTGTGGTGATGGCTGCAGAATCCTGTGAATATACTGTAAACCAGTGAATGAACTGCTCACTGTATATTAGTGAATTTTATTCGATGTAAGTTATACCAATAAAGCTGTATTGTTAAAAAAAGATGAAAGAGGGCGCCTGGGTGGCTCAGTTGGTTAAGCGACTGCCTTCGGCTCAGGTCATGATCCTGGAGTCTTGGGATCGAGTCCCGCATCAGGCTCCCTGCTCGGCGGGGAGTCTGCTTCTCCCTCTGACCCTCCTCCCTCTCATGCTCTCTGTCTCTCATTCTCTCTCTCTCAAATAAATAAATAAAATCTTTAAAAAAAAAAAAAAAAAAGATGAAAGATGTAATTCTTCACATTTATTATTGAAGAAACCAATATAGCTAATTAAAATCCTCATCATCATATTTTCTGCCAAGGCAAAACAAAAGCCTTTGTCAACCTAGGAATCATCCTGAACTTGCTCTCCTTCATCCATCGCCTCTAATTAATCACAAGTTATATCCATTTTCTTCCTGAATCTCTCTTTAATCTACTTTTCTCCATTCTATCATCCCAGTTAAGGTGGCCTAGACCTGAGGGCCAGCAAACTTTTCCTGCAAAGGGCCAGAGAGTAAATATTTTAGGTTGTGACAAAACTGAAGACATTAATGTAGTACTTACATAATAAGAGAAAGCAAATTTCCACTAAATTTTTATTGAAGAATTTCAAAATATACTACTAATAATAATTGAGTATAATTTTTTTGTAATGTAAGTTTACTAAATAGAAGAAATTCTTTTTTTAAGATTTTATTTATTTATTTGACAGAGCGAGAGAGCACAAGCAAGGGGAGCAGCAGAGGGAGAGGGAGAAGCAGACTGCCCGATGAGCAGGGAGCCCAATGCGGGGCTCAATCCCAGGACCCTGGGATCATGACCCAAGCCAAAGGCAGACACTTAACTGACTGACCCACCCAGGTGCCCCAAGAAGAAAGGAATTCTTTCTGGGAGAGATATTTCACTTAACTGAGGTTCAAAATTAGTGTTCCCTATCATTAAAATCAATAGAAAATGTTCATCTGTTAATGCTAATCTGCACTTACATTTTATATATTTTATCTTTGAAAATGTTTTTCACAGATGAAAAGATTGAAGATTCAAGGTAAAGAATTAGACCTAGAGTGCAAATGAAGGACTAGTCTCTGATAAAGAAAATGTATCTGTAGATACAGGCAGATTTATAGATTTACAGAAAGTTGAAGGAATACCTGATACTATCTTTGTCTCATAGGGAAAACCTCTAAGAGTGAGAAGGGCAGAGGTGAAAGGTGGGACACAAAGTGCAACAGGTACTGAATTTTGAGTACAATAAAATCTGAATTAGTTCTTATCAAATAGGATATAAAGGTAAGTAAAGAAAGGTATTAAGAATGTCAGATGGTACTGAAAGTCTAATTTAGGCTGGTAAACACTATAGTTGTATTATATAAATAAAACCACCTAGCTTTAGGACTTTTTTTCATAGTGCTTAGCTGCCAAAGCATAGACAGATGGCAGCTAAGGTGAATTCATGTAAGGTTGAACACATAAGGGTGCAAGAGAAGGACAATGGTACCAAGGAATTTAAAGTATATGCCAGAGAGCACACCAGGAAATCTAAGTTAAATGGGAAGAAAAATGAAGACACAAGATAGCTGAGAGAATGCGAGAATAAGGGTCAATATAGTAGAGGACCTAATGATGTAGAAGAATAGTTGAAGAGGGAATATGTGAGTGAGCAGAAAAGATGAATAAATAGAAAATATACTTGTCTGGGCGCCTGGGTGGCTCAGTTGGTTAAGCGACTGCCTTCGGCTCAGGTCATGATCCTGGAGTCCCGGGATCGAGTCCCGCATCCGGCTCCTTGCTCAGCGAGGAGTCTGCTTCTCCCTCTGACCCTCCCCCCCTCATGCTCTCTCTCTCTCTCATTCTCTCTCTCTCAAATAAATAAATAAATAAAATCTTTAAAAAAAAAAAAAAAAAAAGAAAATATACTTGTCTTCATTTTCATTAGTGTAGGAATGAAACACATCTATTTTGTATGCCCACAAGCCTAGTTAGTACATAGCAGAGAAATCAGTACAAAGTAGGAATTCAGGGATGCCTAAGTGGCTTAGTCAGTTAAGCATCTGCATTTGGCTCAGGTCATGATCCCAGGGTCCTGGGATCAAGCCCCGCATTGGGCTCTCTGCTCAGCGAGGAGTCTGCTTCTCCCTCTGCCTGGCACTCCCCCTGCTTGTGCGCTCACTCTCTCTTTCTCTCTCTGACAAATAAATAAAATCTAAAAATAAACAAAAAAATTAAAAAAAAACAAAGAAGGAATTCAATAAACATGTGTTGAAAGAATATATTTTACTATGGAAAGTATAAGCATGAAAGACTTTAAAGGATACTTTCTACAGTATCAGCTGTAACACTGATATAATAAAAACAATCTAAACGTCCATCAAAGAAGAACAGTTAACCTAGTATAAACAAGCCATAGAATAGTATATATTGACTTTTAAAACAGAAAAAAGTAGATCAAAAAATGGTTAGCAGACTCATAGGCCCCTTCAGATAGGCCTCAAACTGATGTCTGGTTGATATTCAAGACCAAAGACTGATATCTATTAGTCGATTATATTATTATACTGAGTTATTAAGAGTTACTAAAATTTTGTATTCATAGACTAAAATTAGCACATTTGCAGTTTACTAAGGATTCTAATATTCTACTAAAAAGTCTGACACATGAAACTGGTAGGTTCCTATAGAACATATGCACATATACACATTAATAGTTGGAATTCCCACAATTTTCAGGTAAAATGTTTTATCAGTGCATCATCAGATTTGTTTTGATCTGACTATGCTCTCTTCATTTATTTTTTAATTAGTATGTTAGTAAAATCATTGTTGGATTTTCCTTTTGTTTGACATTTTGTTCTTACACAACTTCTGTGTCATTTCAAATTTTACTATTATTTTCTTTCTCTCCAATATAATTATTATCACCCCCCACCCCCAAAGAGGCAGGACAATAAAAAAGGTCAAGAATCAGTGCTACAAGGGAAAAAAGCTGTAGATTTTTCTGCTTTTCTTACCCTACATCCCAAAGAAAAAGTGTGGAAACTGTACTGAACAAGATCAAGGATATTCGTTATGCAATAGTAGAGACACAGTTTCTCTCTTGAGATTGCTTCTCTTGGAAGTTTCTTTCTCTGTGAAATTTAGACCTCCTCCCATTAGAAAGCAAGCAAAAAAGAGAGTGAGACCAAGAGGAATGGGAAATACTATGCCACCCAGTTCAGGCAAAAGGAATCCTCTCAGCTCCATGCCATCACATTCAGTTACCAGGGCTACACCAAAATTAGAGCAGAAGGCTCAGCAAGTAAGAAAGTATTTCTCTGGTGTCATCCTCTCTCTTTATAATTTCATCAAGATTTCTAGGGATGGAAGAGGGGCAGTGGGCAGCACCTCAAATTCAAAATTTAAGGATACTGACTCTTGACTACCTTCATTCATTCAACAAATGCTTATTTGGTACATCCAATGTGCCATCTTAACAGGTACTGGAGATATGATGGTGAAGAACATAATAGACCCTTGTCCTCATGGAGCTATAGTCTAATGGGGAAGACAGAATTAAACAAACAGATACACAAAATTTAGCAAATAGATACCTCATTATTAACTATGATAAGTGCAATAAAAAAAATACAGGGAGTGTATAATCATCTCTTTCTCCTATTTCTAATACCAACTTGGAAATAGGATAAGGCTTCCTATACCACAAAAAAAGGAGTTCTATATGAAAAAAGATTCAGAATCCAAATTATGTAAACTTACAGCTTCTCTGCCAATGAGTGGATAAAAGGGGGTACCAAAAAGTTTCCTTCCATTGATAAATGCCTTCATGATAAAATTGGTCACTATTGAAAAAAGAAGAAAAAATAAAGATGCAGACCTTAATGTGTAAAAGCTTTAAAAACGGGGGATTTCTATATTTAAAACTTACTTTTTCTAGAAACTCCAGCACCAAGGTTATGATTCAAGTCAAAAGGATCTAGAAAAGAAATATTTATTTTTTGATTTAAAATTCTGTTCACTGTAACAAAATATACATACAAGCCATAACTAGAGAGTAATACTATATAACTCAGACTATTCAAGTCAGCAAATTATTCTTCTAAAATTATAGATTAAAAATGATAGAAATTGGGGGGGAGGGAAAAAATAATAAAAGGACAGAAACATAAAAATCAAGAGGAAGAATCTTCCAAATTCTAACGTGCTTTCAGTTTTCCCTTCAATTTCCTTGCCAAATGAAACTGGCTTTTTGTTTTATTTTGTTCCTCAGCTAATGAGTAATGTCATTAGTAATGTCAGCTAATGATTACCTTCAATTGCAATGCATTTGGATGTCCACTGCTTCTCAAAAGTTGTCAACAGCTTTTTCTGCCGAATGCTAATTACATATTCCTTGAAATCAAACTCTTCAGTATAGAAGCGAAGCAGTCCCAACCAAAGCTCTCCTAATGTTTCTGTGTTCTTTCCAAGTGAAGGTAAACGTTTTTTCTATAGGTAAGAAAAAAGAAAGAGAGGTCTATACTTACTCAAAATATGGAACCCAAATATAAGTAAAATTATTAAATTATGCAAATCCTAACACATATCAGTGAGCATTCTATAACATAAAGACTATGAAAAAATTACCAGTTCTTCTGTTTTATCAAAGAAAAATGCATTCCATCCATCAACCATTCTCTGTGGAATCTGTTTTCCATCAAAGATCTGTAAAAACAATTTTATTATTAGATTTTACGTCCTCTTATGCAAACGCCTAAGTATCCTTATATCATTTTAGAATGTACCTATAAGAGATATTGAGATACTTCTTTCCAAAAGGAACATGTCAGGATAGTATAATTTGATGCCAAGTTATTAATGAATAAAATGTATGTGGAAGATCAAAGCTGGGAAAGGATATCTTAAGAGCTTGAGACTCTCCAAATGACACATTTGATGTTATCTATTTGGCCTGTCAAAACGCATCCAGCCCAAGACTAATGAAGTAAAACTAAAGAAAAAAAAAAAACAATGAAAACCACATTTTCATCAATGGATCACAGATGTAGAAATACATAATACCTATTGATTTGTATACCCAAAGGAAATCAATGGAACCGCTTGTTTTGGGGACAGGCTCTAGTACTTTTAATCAGTTATCTGTATTAGATGATGCTGAAAAGCCCCTGGGTACTGATTTCTTTAAAGAGAAACTTAGGTAGCTTTTCCTGACATCTTGATAAGAACTGTAAAATCTTCATGATTAATTATGAATAATAATCCACTGTATTGAGGAAAGGGAGGGGAGAGTAATGCTACTTTACTAGAAGAAAACTATCCCTTAAGATGAGTTCTTTAAAAAAGTAAAAAGTTGCAACAGGTTCAGTGAGCAGACCTCATTTCTAGTCTTAGTCCTGCCTGGTAGTGATTCTAGACAAGACAATTATCCTCCTAAACCCTTCACTGTTTTCCCAATGAAAATGAGAGATTAATTAGGTCAGTTGTTTTCAAATTTCGTTTTTTTTTTTTGAAGCTGTAGAATCCTTTCCTAAAATGGAACCTTCCTGAAGCTTAAAGCAGATAAAGGTAGAGTACTTTCATAGAATCCTAAGTGGAGAAAACTTACCCCATTTTTTCCTTATCTCACTTCTCATACATACACTAATAAGCCCCTAGAGCTTACCAGAAAATACTTTAAAACCATCAGATAAGGTGGTCCCCATCACCCCTTCCATTTTAGATGGCACAGTGATTTACAAAATTAACATTATCTGGCCCCTCTAATTTCACTCGCAGGTTTAAGTTCCTTTGTAGGCAAAAACTGTAACTTTAGAGCCAAAAATTCCTACTTATATCAAAGCCTGCTATTTATATAGAGAGAATAAATACTTAATACATGTTTGTTGAATGAATATATTTTACTCTGGAAGCATGTTTACAAAAAGATGAAGTTTCCAGAAACTTAGGCTAAGAAGTTGCCTTTTTTTTTTTTTTGAAAGAGAGAGTGTGCATGCAAGCGCGCATGAAGGAGGAGGGGCAGAGGGAGAGAGGGAGAGACTCTCAAGCAGACTCCCACTAAGCATGGAACCCAATGCACTGCCTGATCTCACAACCCTAAGATCATGACCTGAGCTGAAATCAAGAGTCGGACATTTGACTGAGCCACCCAGATGCCCCAGTTGCTTTTTATATTTATATGTAACTTAAATACAGTTATCACTTATCTACCATAAATTCCAACACTTCATAAAACAAACAAGGGAGAGCATGGCAATTAGATAGATACCTACAACAAATCTTGCCCTGAAAAAAGAAATGAAGATATTAAAGGAACCAAACTGTAATATTTTACCATTATAGAATATTTTACCCTTATAGATGCTATTATAGATATTACATGGGAATAATATAAGCTATGTCGTTATACCTTGATTCTTTTTAATATAATTCTTATTTTTGATTAACAACTATCACCCAACTATATTGGCTAATAACACAGTGAAGTGGACCCTGTGGGCCTTGGAAGGTATTTAATCACTGATTTGCCTTTTTTTTTAATGAGCTCTCATATTTTACTTTCTAACTTTCCACTGTTTCAGCCCTTAGAAGGATAAATGCTATCCCCCCCCTTTCTCTTACACACACAATTTCTCTTTCCATTTCTCTCTTCTCTTTCTCTCAACACCAATCATGCTCTACTTGAGCAGTGAGCTCTACTCAGTCCTCCCTGTAAAACCTCATGAACAATCATATTTGTACAAGAAGTGACCCTGTATGTTTTCATATTTACTTTCATATTTAACTGTAATAGTTTAGTATCTGCTGTTATATTTAAACTGCAATATTTAAATTTTTTAGTTGTGGTAAAATACACATAACAAAAATGGTTATGATGGTAAATTTTACAAGTGTTCAGCTCAGTGGCATTAAGTACACTCACATTGTTGTGCACCATCATCACCATCCATCCACAGAATTCTTTTCATTTTGCAAAAATGAAACTGACACTATTAAACAATAATTCCCCGTTCCTCCCTCTCCTAGCCCCCGAAAACCACCATTCCACTTTCCATCTCTATGAGTTTGACTACTCTATATAATTGAAATCATATAATATTTAGCCTTTAGTGACTGGTTTACTTCACTTATCACTTAGCATACTGCCCTCAAGATTCATCCATTCAGTTGCAATTTTTAAGCTAATATAAGCTAAGAAAACAGAAGTTCATAATATCAAGTGTAGTTAACACTCCCTAATCCTCTCTTAATACTTTTATGTGAAAATTTATTTTTACTTACGATTTTCTAGAATACAGCAAAATTATTCTGCTTAGGAAAGCTCCTTCTGACCTAAAGAACTCTGTATTGTTAACCATGAAAAATACACTTAGCAGTCTTACTTATACCCAGTCACTTCAAGTCTAGGTTCAATTACAAATGGAGTCAAAGATCAACAGCTTCATTAAACATATCCTTACCCTTAAAAGTTGATCGATGTCAATGACCAATACTTAAATGATGCCAGAGCAATGGACAATGGGATCCCATATGATAAGCAAAAAAGGCCAGAAGCAAAAATCCATATATCATCAGTTCATATGTATCACAAAGCCCCCCACAATCAGAGCTCATTATGATGGAAAACATTCCATGGACTGTCTCTCATTTCATCAAGCACTGTTAAGCAGATAATGGGAGAGTTCTTGAAGTTGGCTACCGCAGTCCTGCCTACATTTTTCCAATAATAATATTAATACAGCTGCTAATGATAGTAGTAGTAATAATAATAATGATAAAGCAAGCACCATTTATGAACACCTACTTTAGCACTTACTATAATTCAAGGGCATTTGATTTCTCTGTTCCTTATATCAACACTGAAATAATACTATTATTATATTATTACTGTTGATGAAACTCAGACTAGTGGCAGTCAGGCATCTTAGTGAAGGCCACAATGTCAGAATTAGAATTCAGACCACATATCTCTAGCTCCAAAATCATGCCCCGCTCTTTCCTGAACGGCTCCTCATTCATGGGTAACAGAATTACCCACAAACCACCATGAAAACAAAATTCGTGTGCCACTTCAGTTAATCATAATATTCTGTCAAAGTCACAGCAAATCATAGTAAATGGCTGCTATGATATTCCTGTGTAATAATGCATTTAAGATACCCAAATTTAAAGTCTTAACAACAGTTAGACTAATACAGAGAATGACCTTGGCCTTGTCAGGCCTCATTAATTCATGTTAAAATTTAAATATCCTACTATATACAACCTTGTTAAAAACCACATCACTCAACACAGATTCAGCAACTTAAAATTTTCTGCCAGGAAAGGATATTTGAAATTTTTGTTTCTTCTCTATTGTTAATTTAAAAGGGGAAATAAATGCTGCTGTAAGTATGGCATTCATTAGAACTTATTAAAACTTACTAAGGCCATCTGATATCCACCATATGGCTTGCTTATTTTGTGATTTTCTTCTCTGCCATGACTACTGGTTTGTGTAAAGTCAGAATATGTGATTTGCCAAATAATTCTGATGCTTCTCTCTTACCTCAAAATAATCACCTTTCTAAGAAATTAGAACTGGATTCTCCCTAATGCTTGCAAATACACTTTATGCCAGGAATGAGGAGGAATAGATGGATGATTAAGAACTCCTTTAAACCTATTTCACAGAGTATAAATTGGCTACAAAAAGGGAATCCATGAGTCACCAAATCTGAATGAATAAGAGTATAATGTTTCTTCTGATGTACATTCTCATGCTTAATGCAAGTTAACATGACCTTACAGAAATGAGGAAGAATTTTCTTGGGTTTTCTCTCAATCAAAATTCACAAAGTTGACCAAAGTATACACAAGAATACCAAAGTTCATTGCCAGGCAGGAGCAGGGAGAATACTATGGAGAGAAGAAACTTTATATTTGCATCTGAGAGACTATAATGCATGAGTTCATGGATGGCTATAACACTTTCATAATCACTTGCAGCATTCTAAGACTATGAAATACAAACACATTACAAAAGATATTCAATAGTTTTGTTTATCTAAAATTCCTTTGGTAGTCTATATTCTCCCATAATGAATTTTTCAAAAAGATTCATTATGTGATTATATCATTAAAGGAAGAAGAAAACTTAGGATGTCCATGCTGGAAAAATCCTTCATGACCTCATAACTGATCAAGATCTTCTGTGTTTAGATTAATGTTTTCAAAAGAAACTCCTTTACAGTTTTCTTAAACACCTACCTCTTGTAGAACTGGGATAACAGGTGGTTTTCTCTGCTGCAGAAAGTACAGCACCATAAGGATATAAGCATATGAAGATAAACTTCCCCTAGAAGCATCTCCAATGTCACATCGCTAAAGAAACATAACAATGATTGAAAATAAAACTTCAGAATCTTATTCCATGCAGAAGTACTGACTACTTTGAGATACTACTTTTTTTTAACCCATCAAACTGTCAAATATCCAAAAGTTAAATAACAAACTATTATGAGGATGGGTAAACAGGCACTCTCATACATTACAGATGACCATATAAATTAGCATAAAATCTATGAAGAATAATTTGATAATATCAAAATTACAAAAGCATATCTCACTTAACCTAGCAATTTTAAGAATTTATCCTGCAAACACACCGAACACCAAAAAATATGTGAAATAACTAAGTAAGAAGTTTTTTTAATCATAGCACTGTTTTAACAGCAAAAAAAAAAAAAACTTAAGACTCCTCAAGAAAGCACAGGTTTTAAACAACTGATGACTATCTACACAATTGAACAGGGTGTAGCCATTAAAAAAGAACAAGGAAGCTCTAGTATACTAATAGGAAGTAATTATCAGTATCTACTGATCAGTGAGAAAAGCAAAGTACAAAACAATGTTTTTAGTATATTTATACCCATTATAAAAAGGAGAAAGGAAATTTTTGTATTTGCTTATACTGGTATATTTCTGGGAGGATAGAGAGGAACTTTTAATACCAGCTGCCTCTAGCAAGAGGCACTGGTTGGCTAGGAGACAGGTGTGGAAGGGAGATTTTCTACCAGAAATCCCTTTAGACTTTTTGAATTCTGAACCACATGAGTAAGTTGCCTATTCCAAACAAATTTTTTTTTTTTTTAAAGATTTTATTTATTTATTTGACAGAGAGAGACAGCGAGAGAGGGAACACAAGCAGGGGGAGTGGGAGAGGGAGAAGCAGGCCTCCCGCGGAGCAGGGAGCCCGATGTGGGGCTCGATCCCAGGACCCTGGGATCATGACCCGGGCCGAAGGCAGACGCTTAACGACTGAGCCACCCAGGCGCCCCCCAAACAAAATTTTTAATTAAAAATAAATCCTAAAAGAATCCTCAGAGGCTTCCCCTGAGTAAGACTTTAGCTGATACTATATAAAGGGGGAGGAATGATTTCTCTGACATGAAAGACTTAGTTTCATTACTACAACTCAAGTACAGAACCATTATGCTAAAGTTATTCTGTGAGGTGAATCTAGAAAAACAACCATATCAAATACAACTTGAGGATGTGGCTAAACGCCACTCTTTTCTAAGATGACCTCTGTCCACAAAGACATGTACAGGAATATCTCAACAAGTACGTCTCCCTGTTGTGGAAGAGTGGATTTAGTGAAGTGAAAATGCAACCAAATCATTCAGCTACTAGAAGCCTTCTACCAACACATTGAAAAATTAACTGTTTATTGAGCAGCTACCATAAGGCAGGTACACTAAATTGGGGATACAGGTCTCCATCTTCATTGAGTTTACCCACTTAGCTAAAAAAAAAAACAGAATTCAGTATTATAAGTGTTATAATAGGAGAAACACAAGGTTTTAAGGGGATTGTTTTGTTTTCTTGGCCAAAAAAAACTTATGACTGAACCCAAATTTCAGATGTCCTAACCCAGAGATTCTTAATTAGGATGATATGCCAAATTCCCATACCTGGGGCTGAAAATCATTATTGCATTGAGTAATTTTACTACTGAGAATTTAGTTAAGTGTTACACATGGGAATAAAGCACATACAGGAAAAAACTAAGACACTAATAAGTATAAACTTAAATCATTTACTATTGAGTGCTTCCTTTAAAAGCTCAGATACACAAAACTGAGAAGAGATTTGTCACAAGTCTGACATCAGTATATTTCACTTTAACTATTGTATTATAACAAAGGAGATCATTAACTATTTTATAAATACCTTTGCAAACACCTTCATAGTATATCCCAAGTACTGTACTCTAGGATCAATAGCTGCATAAGTAGCTAGCATTCTTGTGTTATGTTGAGCCTGAAAAAAATTACATAAATTTGAAAGCATTTCAAATTTATTAAACTTATAAATCAGCTTATAAAAAAAACTTATAAAAAGATATAATATACTCCAAATATAATATATAATTGTAAAACTTAGAATAACTGCAAATGAGTCAAAAACTAATCTTCAATCTGAAGGAAATATCAAGATGATTCCTAAAAATATTTTTGTCTTACAATGCCCACATTTGAAATTTTTAAACATAAATGTATAGTCAGTGATCTGTAAACTTTTCATTTTTTATCTATAAACTTTTAAAATGACAAGTGTAAACATACCTAGGTCTATACAGAAAGAAACACTTACCAAGGTATTATATAAACTGATATCACCTTCTAAACCACTTCGTCTATGTTCAAATTTTACTATAGGCACTTTGGCAGTAGTTATAGGCAAAATGTTTCTTAAACCTGATTTAAAACAAACAAATACAAAAACTTCATTAGGTTAAATAATTTTCATAAAGCTAAAAAATATTTTGTTGTTTTAAAGCTGTAACTTAAGATTCATACCTGGATGTCTCTTAAGAATTTTTGCCAAATTTTCAATTATTTCTTTACAGTTTAATTTCTAAAAAACAAAAGAAACAAATAATAAAGTTTGTCTAAGTCAATTTGGCCTTGTGCAAATTCACTTCAATGAGGCATTTAATACTAGCACTGAAAATCTCCAGCTATGAAACAACTCAAAGTATGCAGTCTAGAGACCTGCAGTATCGCCATCATCTGGAAATTTGATGGAAATGCAGAATCTCAGGCCCCACCCCAGTCTACTAAATCACAATCTACATTTTAACAAGATTCCCAGGTAATTCACATCCACATTAAAGTGTGAGGCACACAAAAACAGGAGAATAATGTTTTCAAATATGTGAAATACATAACTAGAGATGGATCTGGTGAAGGCAAAACAGTATAGTGTTTAAGAACATAGGCTCTGAATTTAGACAAACCTGGATTCAATCTTCAACTAAGTATTATTAATAAGCTGCGTGACTTTGACCAGATCCTTAACCCCTTGGAGCCTCATACTACTATTCTATAAAACCAAGATAATTATAAACTCCTGCCCTATCAAGTAGTTGGAAGGATTACATGAGACATGTACGTAAAGCATTCAACAGCATGCTTGGCACAAAATAAGCACTTTAAATCTGTGAGCTATTTATTGTCATTATGTTGATGAGGAAAAGTAATCCAATTATTACCAGTACCTACTTCTTCAAGAGAATTCTTACCTCTACAAATTTAAATACGTTGATTTTTTTAAAAATCAGAGACAGCAGAGTTGATATGGTAACAATAACCATGATACAAGGAATAGGGAAGATAATGGCATTATAAATTAACTAGGTTAAGCTAAACAGTATATACATCACAGTGCCCACACTTACTACTAAAAGCACTTTTGTATATCCCCAACATGTTCTTTTTAGGCACTAGAGAGCAGTAATCATTGCGGCTTAACCTGAGGATTTCAAGGGAATCTACAGTTCCTAATTAACACATAATAAAATTTATTATGCAAGGATACAATTTATGCTAAATTATGTTTCAACAATGTCTCATCTGGAAGAAAATGTGTTCTTTTTCATTGCTTCAACTTTCCAGTGTGAATGGCACAGATGATATGTAACAGACAAACCCTTAGTGATTAGAAATCTGATTATTAAATTTTACATAGAAGGTATCTAAACCCTAACCTCCACCCCTGGGTAAAATCATTTCCTATTCCCTCAATTCTTGCTCTTCAAAATAGAGAGAGGCAGCCTCTTTCCAGTAGATGGCACTGAGTAGAAGTTAGTTAAGAAGAACTAAAATATTTACAATTTTTCAATTTTTTTAAAAGATAAAATGTTAATACTAGAAATAATTTCTTAGGGCCAGAAATAAGGATCTACCAGACATCTGTACTCTGCCATCGTTACTCTGGTTCTAACAATTTAAAAGCCACCTTTTGAAAAAAAATTCAGAAACACATAGGTACACTATTCTGCTGAATTCTTTTAAAGTACAACAGAGGCTATACTGACACCACTACAGATGCCAGAAGCTTGGCCACACCCCAATCTTGCAAGCAGTCCCTGATTTTGAGACATAAATTCCAACAGTTATGTTGGTAAAGGAAGGAGCAACTACAGGGATCCCCTCCTTTCTAGTTGCTGCTAGGAAGTCCTGGGATACTTCCCTGTCCAATCAGTCCCTTTCTTTACTGGAGCTTGGACAATCTTGTTTCCACTGCTAATGGTACACAAAGAGAGAAAGCGTAAGTACCCACTCTCACTGCTGAGACTGCTCTGGGGGAAGGTCTGCTCCTGGCATCTCACAGTGAAACTCCAAAAGTAGTGGTTAGGTTCTACAGTACTATTAGTACTATATTTCAGCTACATTATGGGTTAAATAAATTACAGGGAAGCAGTGAGATACAATGGAAAGAGCATGAACTGTGGAGTGAGACAGACCTGGGTACGAATCCCGGCTCCAACATTTACTAGCTGTGTGAACTTGGGCAAGTCAGTTTACCTCTCAAAGCCTCAGTTTCCTCATCTGTAAAATGGGGGAAATTATCTACCTCGAAGGTGGTTGTAAGAATGAAATGAGGCCTCAATAAATGTTAGTTCCCCTCCCCACCCAAAATTAGTTTCTAAAAGCTATCCTAGAACATGACATTTGTAACACTGCTTTACGGAAAAAAATGTGTTCTAAGTGCCCCCAAATTACAATTAACTCGTACAACACAATCCATTTATAAATTAGATGTTCACTTTTATTTTCTATCTTTAGTGATACAAAGATATCACCTAATGGAAGAGATATGAAAAGACAGAGGAAATGAGATCAGTGTTCACTACAGTAGCATCAGCTTCATATTGGTTCCAATGAAAAAAACTGCAACTCTATATTAACTTTTTCCAAAAATTCATTACAAAGCGCTTTTAACTCTTAGTGACATGGTTTTTGTGTTACAAAATTACTGAATTTTGGGGCGCCTGGGTGGCTCAGTTGGTTAAGCGACTGCCTTCAGCTCAGGTCATGATCCTTGAATCCCTGGATCGAGTCCCGCATTGGGCTGACTCCCTGCTCGGCAGGGAGTCTGCTTCTCCCTCTGACCCTCCCCCCTCTCATGTGCTCTCTCTCTCTCATTCTCTCTGTCTCAAATAAACAAATAAAATCTTTAAAAAAAATAAAATAAAATTACTGAATTTTAAGTAAATTTACTTAGACATTTGAATGTCTTCTAAAATGATAGTGCTAAATGCTTTTACATTTCAAATACTACTACTGCTACTATATTTACACGAAGAATGACACCATATTTCTATCAATACCACATACATAATTTAAAATACATTCACCCCTGGAAGAAAATAAATTTCTACATCTCTTTTCAAACACTAACTCTTACCTCTGCATTTTCGTGGCCTTCCAGGGTCATACAAATATCCAGATCACTATCACGAAATCCAAATCCATTCTTAGAAGAGCCAAATAAGCACAATCTTGCCTTTTCTAAGTAAAGGAAAACAAAAGTCAAAAGTTTCATAATTAGCATGAAAGAGGAGCCTTCTATTACCCACTAATGGACTAACACGAGATGATCTTATCTACTTCTATGGCTTAAATACCTTCCGTTGCCAGATATACTGAGAAATTCCAAAATATTCATCTAAAGCCCAGATCTCTTGCCTAAGTTCTCACAATCCTTGTTTCTAACTGCTTTTTCCATTTTTCTACAGGCATCATAAAATCAAAAAGTCAAAACTAAGCCTTCAGCTTTTACCTCAAACCTACTACTGCTCCTATAATCCCTATTCTCAGCAAATAGTATCTTTATCTACTCAACTGCCAACGTCAGAAATACATGTGTAGTTCTTAACACCCCTCTCAGCTTCTACATCCAAACAATCACCAAGTCCATTAATTTCTTTCAACTTAACTATCTCATAAATTCATCTACTTTTCTTCATTCTCCACATCACTACCAATAGTAAAGTTCAATATTTAGAGATTTATCTTTTGGAAATAAAAGAGTTTTTTCAGGCACAATTCAAGTAGTTTTATAAATATCACCTTAGTACACAGAATTAATTCTCCCAAAGTGAGTGATTAATCCATTTGATATAAATTATGATAGAGTTATCCTTTCATATTTAGTGTCATTCAGTAACAGGTACCACTTCAAGCAAGCTATTGCTTAACTGGATTGGGTTTCTCTCGCTATTAATTCTTCACATTATATATTTAGATAAGAAATTCTGTATTTTCAAAACCTAATTCTCCAATTCAGTTCTGATGTCCAACTTGAAATTTCAATGGCAACTGAGAGACATAAAAGAAGCTATGTTCATCAGCAAATAAAAATGTGCATGGGTTTAATATAACAGACTTAGATTTGGTCAGTACTTTCCATACTAACAAATATAACAGAAAATGGAATCCTATAGTATGTAACAGATTATCTTTTACAAGTACAAATTCATTCTGATTATAAATCAATTCTTTATCCTTTTTAAAATATTTGGCCATAAAACTTTTGATTTTTCACCCCTGTACCCCAAATCTGCTCCTTCTGCTATTTTGCTATTTCAGTTAAATAATATCACACAACTACTAAAAGCCTTGAAACCATCCTTGACTCCTTTTTTCCCCTCATATCTACCATGTAAAGCGTCAGCAAATCCTATTGGCTCTACATTCAAAATATCCTATATCTGACCACTTCTCATCGACTCTTCCAGAACATTATTATCTCTCACCTGAACTTATGCAACAGCCTCCTAAATTGCTCCTCCTGCTTCTATTCTTATGGACCTATACTCTATTCTCTCAGATCATGTCACTTAAGTGTTAAAACCTTCCCGAAGCTTCTCATTAGACACTCAAAATTCAAAACCCTTCTACCAATATCTATAAGGCTCTAATGATTCAATCTCTAGGCTACCTCTCAGACTTCATCTATTACAGTCTACCTCACACATTCCACTGCAGCCACACTGATGTCCTGCATGGCCTTCAAACACAACAAACATAATTCAATCTTGGGGTAATATGTACTTGCTATTCTTTCTCTCTAGAATGTTCTCTCCTTGGATATTCATATAACTTGCTCCCTCACATTATTCATGGCTCTCTTCAAACGTCACTTTATCAGAGAGAACTACCCTAATAGTAGAGAGAACTACCCCCATCGCTATCCTTTTAACTCCTACACTTTAGTAGCATTTATTATTTCCTGATATTACATTATATACCTTTTTGTTAGTTGAATATCTGTCTACCCTTCTTAATATAAGCTTTCCGAAAGCAGGTTTCACCTTTTGTATTGGTACTGTATTCCCAGCACCTAGAATAGCACCTAAAACATAACATTCAATGAACACTTTAAAAATAAACAGAACTCAGACTAGGTGGCTATAATAACAAAAACAATCAATTTTTAATATATGACATACCATCATATTCTTTTTGAATAAACTTTTCCAAGCCAATTAAAATTTGCTCCCTGTTGTGTTGTTCAGAAAAGGGTGGTGATAACTCATCTAAGTTAAAAAAAAAAAAAGAAAAAGGAAAAAGGAAAAAGAAAAGTAAGGAAAATGGAATCTGAAAAGGTATTCAATTTTTTACCCTAAACTCTTTACTTAAAATTTCATTATTTGTTAACTTCTCTGACTTTAAAATCATAAATGTTACCGGGGAAGGAAGGGGCAGGGGGACAGCAGAAAAATAATATATTTATAGGTTTATGTATGTTTCACATGATCATTTTCCCTATGAAATGCCTACAAAATATATTTACCTCTAAAAATTCTTTAATATTGTTTTCTTCAGACATTCTGCTCTTTTCCCATATACATGCTTGTTTTTCCTACCTGTAAGTCTATACTCAATATTGTTATGTAAGGCACCTGACCCATTCAAACCTAAGTTCCCTCAAATGTCTGGTCAAGATTCATATCTTCCCTCTAAGATGCTTCCAGACACAGCCTTCAATGACTTCTTAAGTGAATTTCCTTATTCCCTAAACCACTTGCCAGTTTATAGTGACTAGTAACAATTTTCTAGTTATTTCATTTAAATTCATATTATTTTTCCAAATAAGACCACATGGTCTTAAGAACAGTCTTTTTTCTATCTCCTCCTCTAGACTCATCCCCAAGAGTTAATACAGTAATAGGAACAAAGCAGTAATTTACAGCAATGACTTAAACTAATATTCAGCTTTTGAAAAACTAACGTAGCATCTGTGGTTGCAAGGTGAATACAGGCATACCTCATACCTCATTTTATTGCACTTCACTTTTTTGCTCCAGATACTGTGGTTTTCACAAATTGAAGTTTTGTGGCAACCCTGCACTGAGCAAGTCTATCAAGCACCTTTTCTCCAACAGCATTTGCTCACCTTATGTCTGTGTCACATTTTGGTAATTTTCACGCTATTTCAAACTTTTTCATTATTATTGTACTTGTTATGATGATCTGTGATCAGTGACCTTTGATGTTACTACTATAACTGTTTTGGGGTGTCACAAACTGTACCCAAATAAGATGACAAACTTAATCGATAAATGTTGTATGTGTTCTGAATGCTCCCTGACTGGCCATTCTCCCCATCTCTCTCCCTCTCCTCAGACCTCTCTATTCTGAGACACAACAATATTGAAATTAGGCCAATTAATAACCTTACAATGGCCTCTAACTATTCAAGTAGAAAAAAAAAAATCACGTCTCTCACTTTATATCAAAAGCTAGAAATTATTAAGCTTAGTGAGGAAAGCATGTCAAAAGTCAAGACAGGCTGAAAGCTAGGCCTCTTGCACCAAACAACCAAGCTGTGAATGCAAAGGAAAAGTTCTTAAAGGAAATTAAAAGTGCTACTTCAGTGAACACAGGAACGAGGGGCACCTGAGTGGCTCAGTCGGTTAAATGTCTACCTTAGGCTCAGGTCATAATCTCAGGGTCCTGAGATCAAGCCCCGCATTGGATTCCCTGCTCAAGGGGGAGCCTGCTTCTCCCTCTCCCTCTGCAGCTTCCCCTGCTTGTGCTCTCTCTCAAATAAATAAATAAAATCTTTAAGGAAAAAAAAAAAAGAATGTGAAACAGCCTTATTGCTGATATGGAGAAAGTGTGAGTGGTCTAAACAGAAGCTCAAACCAGCCACGACACTTGCGTAAGCCAAAGCCTAATTCAGAGCAAGGCCCTAACTTTCTTCAATTCTATGAAGGCTAAGAGAGGTGAGGAAGCTGCAGAAGAAAAAGTCTGAAGCTAGCAGAAGTGGGCTCATGAGGTTTAAGGAAAGAAACCATTTGCATAACATAAAACTGCAATGTGAAGCAGCAAGTTACCCAGTAGATCACTAGCTGAGATAATTAATGAAGGTGGCCACACTAAACAACAGATTTTCAATGTAGACAAAACAGCCTTACATTGGAAGATACCATCTAGGACT
Organism: Halichoerus grypus; assembly: GCF_964656455.1. Classification (NCBI taxonomy): domain Eukaryota; kingdom Metazoa; phylum Chordata; class Mammalia; order Carnivora; family Phocidae; genus Halichoerus; species Halichoerus grypus. Next base: position 146,458,938 of record NC_135716.1, on the reverse strand, counting down.
TTGATAGCTAGACAGGAAAAATCAATGCCTGTCTTCAAAGCTTCAAAGAACAGGCTGACCCTCTTGTTAGGGGCTAATGTAGCTGGAGTCTTTAAGCTGAAACCGATGCTCATTTACCAATCCGAAAATCCTAGAACTGTTAGGAATTATACTTAATCTACTATGCCTGTGTTTTATAAATGAACAAAGCCTGGTTGACAGCACAACTGTGTGCAACATGGTTTACTGAATATTTTAAGACCACTGCTGAGACCTATTGCAGAAAAAAAGATTCAACCTTACTGTTCATTAACATTGCACTTGGGCACCCAAGAGCTCTGGCAGAGATCTACATTAAGATTAAGGTTGTTTTCATGCCTGCTAACCCAACATCCATTTATTCCACAGCCCATGGATCAAGGAGTCATTTTGATTTTCATGTCCTATTAAGAAATACATTTTGTAAGGTTATAGCTGCCTCTTATGGATCTGTGCAAAGGAAACTGAAAATCTTTTGGAAAGATGCCATTCTAGATGCCATTAAGAACATCTGTGATTCATGGGAAGAAGTCAAAATAGCAACATAAACAGGAGGAGTTTAGAAGAAGTTGATTCCAACCCTCATGGATGACTCTGAGGGGTTCAAGACTTCAGTGGAGGAAGTAACTGCAGATGTGGTGCAGACAGCGAGAGAACCAGAATAAAAAATGGCGCCTGAAGATGTGACTGAATTACCGCAATCTCATGATATAACTTGAACGGATGAGGGGCTGCTTTTAATGAATGATCACAGAAAGTGGTTTCTTGAGATAAACTCTACTCCTGAAGATACCGTGAAGATTGTTGAAATGACAACAAAGGATTTAGAATATTACATAAACTTAGTTGATAAAGTTGATAAACATAATTGATAAAACTGACTCCAATTTTGTTTTTTTGTTTTTTTGTTTTTTTTAAGATTTTATTTATTTGACAGAGAGACACAGTGAGAGAGGGAACACAAGCAGGGGGAGTGGGAAAGGGAGAAGCAGGCTTCCCGCGGAGCAGGGAGCCCGATGTGGGGCTCAATCCCAGGACCCTGGGATCATGACCTGAGCCGAAGGCAGACGCTTAATGACTGAGCCACCCAGGCGCCCCAAAACTGACTCTAATTTTCAAAGAAGTTCTACTGTGGATAAAATAGCTATCTAACAGCATCACATGCTACAGAAATCATTCATGACAGGAAGAGTCAATCAATGTGGCAAACGTCATTGTTATCTTAAGAAATTGCCATAGCCACCCCGATCAGTCAGCAGTCATCAATACTGAGGAAAGACCCTCTACAAGCAAAAAGATTACAATTCACTAAAAGCTCAGATGATGGTTAACATTTTTTAGCAATAAGGTATTTTTTAATTAAGGTATATTGTTTTTCTTTAGATATAATGCTACTGCACACTTAATAGATGTCAGTATAGTGTAAACGTAACTTTCATATGCACTGGGAAACAAAAAAATTCATTTGACTCCCTTTATTGCAACACTCACTTTATTGTGGTGGTCTGGAACCCAACCCACAATATCTCCAAGGTACACCTGTAGCTGAATTACAGGTGATTTTTTATTATTATTATTAAAGTGGTGAAACTATTCTGTATGATACTATAATGGTAATACATAACACAATGCACTTGTCAAAATTCACAGAACTGTGCACCACAAAGAGTCAACTTTACAGTATGCAAATTTTAAAAAATCATCTAGGAGGTTGGGGAATCTCAGGATGGAATGCAGGCTGTAACAAAAGAATCACGTGTAAGATGTGTAAGACAACTTTACTCATGGGAGTGAGGGAAAAGGTAATAACCTAAATAACTCTGAAAATGAGTGGAGTTTGTAAGACTAAGGGCAAAAGGAATACACATAAGTATACTGTACTCTGATAAAGTTATTTCCCATAGGGGTATTAGATAATAGTTCTGATAATGTTATACATGTGTACTTAAATGGGACAATTAAATAAATGGGTAGCAGATGATGAGAGCCAGGTTTCTCATTGTTGGGAGTGGGAAATTTACAGATAAGCAGAAAGAAGAGTCTTGAATGAGCCATATGGTAATACATTCAAGTTGGAGCCATCAGTACAAAGTCATGTTTAATTTAATATAAGATGGTCACATATAGAAATTTTTACAGATATGAACATATACTAAGTTAGTATATATACATAATTTTCTCGCTCAGAGAGGGCCTAAAAGCAACAACACCCAATAATAGTAAGTACCCTAGCTTCCAGATCCTGGTTTCTAATACCATTCTCCAATAAAAGGAACCAGGGCTCTTCAGAGAAATTTCTAATTCTAGGACTGGGGTGGAAAATATACATGATGAGCCTGGAGCATCTTGCAGTGCCAGAAAGTAAGGAAGTGCTAAAAAACAAATGAACAAATAAACAAAAAAACCCACACACTGATGGGGGTATATTAAAGAGTCAAAGGAACCAACTGAAAGAGTTCCCAATAGCCAAATCTGGAACAATATGAGCAACAAAGTAGTATTGGATCATAACCCAAAGTATAAAATATCCATGAGTTCATATAAATGAATGAATAAATAAAAACAAATGTATTATATCTTAATAAAGCTGCTGGGAGAGAAAATGTGCCACAATCCAGCTATTCAACTCCTAGGTATGACCCAAGAGAAATTAAAGCATATATCCATACCCAGACCCACATACAAATGTACAGAGCAAATTTATAACAACCAAAATTTGGAAACAAGTCAACAGGTGAATGGTAAACAAATTGTGGCACATCCATATAATGAAACACAGCTCAGCAATAAAAACGAATGAAACATTTACACACATCACAACATGGATGAATCTCAAAATAATTATGCTAAATGAAAGCAGCCAGAACCCCACCTCAGAAAAAAAAGAGTACATTCTATATAATTCTATTTATATAGAACTCTAGAAAATGCAAACTAACTTACAGTGACTAAAAGCAATTAACTGGTTACCTGGCAAGAGACTGGGATAGGGAAGTCTAGGGGGAAATATTACGATGGGGAACTAAATGTTACGACATCAGAAATTTTATTTTATCTGGGACACAGCAAGTTATTTAAAAAAAATGTTTGCTGAGTGAAGGTTTACCCCAGGTACACCATAAATGTTGAATAAAGGTATGTTAAGACTCGTCCCAAAATATTATAGCCTTATCTCCCTCTATTATCTTTCTTTTATTCTACCAAATCCAAGGCAATTCTTCTCCCAAAGAAATTATACACCCTATACTTTTGTGCATAATCTCCTAGATCTGAAAAAGCAGTTCAAGGTCCATCTCAAATGCTTCATCATTAATTCCAATTCCTCTGATCCACCCCAGTTAAAATTGTGTTTGCACTGCATTTTGTTTACCACTACTACAGCATGTAATATATTCTGCTTCCAATTATGGAAATTTTCACACATATCATATATCCATCTAGAGAAGAACTGTGCAAGAGCATTGCAATGATGGAAATGTTTTCTATCTGGACTGTCCAATTCAGCAGCCACATGTAACTACTCAGTACTTGAGATGTGTAAAAATGAGGAACTTAGTTTTTAATTTTATTTTAATTAAATTTAAATAATGGCTACCATATTAAACAGCACAGATCCAGAGTCTAAGCTCTTTAAAAGCAACACATAATATGGACCCTGTATTCCCGTTGGCATTTACCACAGTGCTGTGCATTTAGTAGGCATTTAGTGTCTGTTGTTGGGTCTCTAAACTATTAAAAAAAACCTCTACCAAAACAAACTGTAAGCAAACTGTTTTCAAATAAGAAAATAAATATTTAAAACCTAGGAAAGAATCTACTCAGAATAGCTCTAGTAATAAAAGACTTACCAAAACATCTTTTACATACTAAATCAAGTATTTCCCGAAATCGATTTGTCATTGGTGGTAGAGGTTTTAGATCAATTTTCCTGAAATCCTCTGGACAATCATTTTTTGAATGGCCATCTTTTTTGCAGATGCTGCATACTATCGTTGGTGGCTATACAAAGGTAAAAAAATAATCTAATAATCTAATAAACTATTGAGGGACTCATCATCACTTAGAAAGCAGGTCCAAAAAGACTCTTTTACGTAACTCAATTCTGATAACCTGTGCTTCCAGGAGGTTTAAAAAAAAAATAAAAGAGTATTAATTAAATACAGCGTTAAATGTAAAAACCGTATTTTAAGTTAACCAATTTAACTCTTCCTCCCCACTAAAATGATATTATCAAGATCAGATTTACCCAGAGATGTGCTATACAGGAAATCCTAGAAGACGCAATATGTATGGGTTAATGCAAACATTTCAGTCAGCTCCCAAGATGAAATACGTGCATTAATTTAACCTACTGAAATCTTTAACAAAGTAGATTATAAAGAAATTTCAAGTGGCACCTTTCATTTCACTCCAAACATCTTCTATCTTCATAGTCAATCAATTAATTAGAAAACCCTCACTTGGCTAGTTGGTTCAATTTATTACATTAACATGGTACTCAAGAAACCAACTGTAGGGCTGAACTCAAAAAATAACTTCACTTCATACAAGGAATAACTCTTATGCAATAGCCACAAAGTTAATTGCAAACCCTATACCACCATTTAAAATGTATTCCAATAGACTACCAGCCAGGTAGTTAAAACAGTAAAAATGTATCCCAACTAGCTGAAAAAAACATACGGTGAAGGAAGAGCATCATTCTTTTCTTTATTATAAAATGCCTAGATCCCAGAGAGCCTCTTCCTCCAGGATTAGCTTGATCATTTACCTAGCCATGAACTCTGATGTAAATTATATACAGAAACCTCTACTTGTGGGAATGCTGTGCTATGAGCTAATTAACAATACCATTGGAATTTTCATTAGCTTTTCAAAACTTTTTTTTAAATGACATATTTAAATTCTAGAAAAGGAATTTCTAGGGGGAACAAGTACAGAGAACAAAAAATGTACACTGCAGTTATATAATTATGAGGCTTTTCTAAAAACCTGCCATTTAATTCATCCTTTCAACAGTCCATATGTCCTAAATACTGCAACCCCCCCCCCAAAAAAAAGCAATAGATGTATCCTTACAAAGAATGAAGAAATACAGATTAGTAATTAGGTTAAAAATTTTAAAGCTTGTCAATAACTAACTATTGATAAAACAATAAAACTGGATAACTTTCTAGGTTTTTTTAAAAATATTCTACTTGGTTTACACATGATCTATATAATCTTTTTTTCATCTTGGGTGCTGATATATCAATTATGTACACTGCATTTGAAGCAATGTGACTTAGTTAGAACTTTCTTTTATTAACAAAGTAGTTACTGCTTATTTTCTGTTACTGGGGTATTTTATTTTCCATAATTTATCAAGTTAAAGTTCAGATTATCCCACTTTAAAAGTAGAAAAGTTAAGACTCCATTAATTTATAAAGGATATGCCAATATCCAAAGAAAAGCTCAATGACAGAGACAGAATCTGGATTCTTCATATTTTTGGTTCCTGATCTTAAGTTTCTGCTCATCTATCTTTATTAAATTTATATTCACTCACCCCATGTCAAAAAAAACAAACAAAACTTTAAAGTAGAATACTATTAGAATTTACAAACCTTGTATTCTTCTTTTTAAAAGAAAAAATAAACATAAAGTTTAAAATATTTGCTGCCTTTGCCAAACTGATTTTCATAAAATATATGATGAATCCTTTATATGAGAAAGTGAAATAAACCAACTAGTAATAGAGTGCTGAAACCTTTTGAGGTTTTATATACACTCTTTAAAGACAAGTATAGGAAAAAATGTAAAAAGGAAAAGTGAAAATATATATCAAAATATAAAAGTCTACCATCACAGAAGCTATTTTTACATTTCTGAATCTAAAAACTATAAATAGTCATTAAAAAAACCCATAAAATCTTACAGATTGTTTACAAAATGTATCCTACCTTGCCAGAGGTTAAAATAAACTTATCAAACACATAATATAATTCCTGGGTGGGGTGGTTATCATCATCATTAAGGTCAGAAGCATCTTCTGTAGCTTTGCAGTTGCAAGAGGTAGCAGATGTGTCAGTGCTCACAATCTGATGTGAACTCTCTGTTTCTATATTTGACCTGCAGTCTGTACCAACAGATTCATCTGGGTCAGGGGATTTATAATCAATGCAATTACATTGGCTGAGTTTCTTTTTTAAACAAGTTTCTGAAGGTGCTAAATCATCTTGTTTCTTATTTGATTTTGGCTCTAATTCACTGTCTTCACTGGTAGAAAGACAGGAAGATTCCTGTTCGAGTTCAGCCAAATCTAGTTCATTTACCAACAAACGGTCATCTTCAGTAATACATCTCTGTGATGTACATTCCATTTCATCATATTTATCAGGCTGACCTCTTTCTGCATTTATTTTTTCTGTGCTTTCTCCAAGTAGAATGCAACAATTGGATGCCATATTGTCAGACTTCACTGGTTTCTTATTGCTTATTTTCCCCTTCTCTTTTTTCATAGAATCCACTGTAGATTTATTTCCACCCTTCCTCTGAGGACAGGCAAAATACCGATAAGCTGCCCTGAATCTCTCCACAACATATTCATAAACAAGCTGGCTGTTTAAGCTCCGTGCAACATTCCTCTTGACTGAAAATGGATCTAGGAAAAAAGGAAATGGTCAGTTGCTAAGTATCTACTAACAAATTACAATTCCAAGTTTACCCAAAAGATCTGAACTGCTATACTGTCAGCAGAGTACATTTTCCCAAAGCTTTCCTAACCTAAGGTCTAAGTGGGAGTTCCTATAAACTGAGTAGGGGAAACACAATAGCAACATCTTTGTTTCTGTCATAAAATAAAAATGTTAAGGGGAAAAGAGAGAAAAGAATAATAATCAGGATAATTAATGAGAGGTTGGACGAGGACACCAACTCAGTAATTAGACAAAATTTCAATGATAAAATTGGTAGATAAAGGCATACCGTTATGCCTTCCTATACTGTCATTAGATGAATTTTTCAAACCTCCAGGACCCATTCATAATTTTCATCTCTTGTCACAATATTCTTTAGCTACATACTCCTTGCAATTTAAGCAAATAAAATATAACTAAAACTTTCAAAACTTCAAGTTAAAAAATATGATTTTAACATTTAACTTCAGTGAAATCAGAAAATTTAAGGAGAAATTAAAAAGTAGGAAAAAAGAGATCTAAGAAAGTAAAAATCAAACCGAAATTTAAATTTTGGTCCAGTCTAAAGTGGGTATGCTGAAAAGGCTTATATCAACTACATCCTCGTTATTAAGAAAATATAAAAGACCTCGAAAATGCTTATTGAGTTTTTGGATTTTATAAGCCTTAAAATATGCCCCAGGAAAAAGGAACAAATGGATGACATCCAAAAGACAATACACATTTTCTCCACTACTGAAGATCACTAAGTAAAAGGATTAACATGCAAGCTTCAGATTGTTAACGTTTGGGCATCTGTTAAGTTTTTGCTGTTATCTAAGTCCACAGGCTGTTCTCTAAACCCAAAAGCTTTTCCTCTCCTTCTAGAAGAAGAAAAAGAAAAAGACAAGAAGACAAATTATGATAGCTACAAGCTTTAGAGCTCATTTATTTACTTTTGTAAGTGTACAAGATATACGTACATGCTTGAGTGTATAAGAGTATCTGTGGGTCTAGAGAAGGCCAACAGAGGACAGGCAACAAAAGAATGTATTGTCTAAACAGACTAAAACGATGGACAGAAATTCAATTCCTTATCTATAAAAAGTGAGTGAAATGCTGCATGATTTAAATTTTCTAGAAACCATTCTATTAACTTGCATTCTAAAGATCTTAATAGTCTCAGGATTTGATGTAAAACTTTTTTGTCAACATCAATTTTTTTTCTTTTTCTCAAATCAATCTTTTTTCTCTTTAGCTTAGCCACATTTAACAACTGAGGTACTTTTTTTTTTAAATGTTTTTGAAGTATAGCTGACATACAATGTTACATTATAGTTTTAGGTGTACAACATAGTGATTCAACAACTCTGCAGTTATGCTATGCTCACCACAAGTGTAGCTACCATCTGTCACCATACAATGCTATTACAACACCACTGATTATATTCTCTATATATACTCTGGTGAGTTACACATTCCATAGAGATGAGGTACTTTAGAAAAAACAATGGAAAAACTGGATTTTCAAATTATATTTTAACATAATTCTGTGACAGAAACTTACAGGAATACTCTAAGATTGTTTTGAATAACTTTTCTGTTTTTCTATATTTTTGAAATTTTTCAAAAGAATTAAGAAATAAAAATAAAGGCATGTAATAAGCTAATAACCCTAACCAATATATTTATAGATTTGAAACCTTAAAATTAGTATTAATTCTATAAAACTATCATGGACTTGATAAAGAATTTACCTGACATATATAATGACAACCTAGTGGCATATATAGTGCTACAAAGCCAAGGGATATAATTTATTAACACTGTATTAGAAACAAATGATGAGTGGCACACAAAAACATATTCTCCAAATGAAATATAACATATCATCTCACCTTCAATGGCTATTCGCCTTTTAGGCCAGTTTTTGTTTTCTCTTGTTAAAATATCTTGTATCCGTACACATATGACATATTCTTCCAAAGCAAAATCCAGTGTGTAAAATTTTAGCAGCTCTAACCACAATTGTCCCAGGGATACCTGATTTGGTGTTCCCAATGTTAAAGGAGACTGGAAAAGAAAAAATACTTTTAAGTTCCACAAAACTACAGAATCATTGAATTTTCAGTTTAAAAAGACCTTAGAGATTACCTTTACAAAAACTGAGGCATAAGGAAGTAACTTGCCAAGAAGCAGTTTGTGACACAGCTGGAAACACAGTCCTAGTTTACTGACTCCTAGAATTTTTTGTTCTTCCCACTAAACCAGTGATTGTCAACCTTGGCTGCACATCAGATCACACTGGGAGCATTAGAATACACTAATACCTGAGGCTCCATATCCATACCATTCCTACTCCCATACCCTTCCCAAGATTCGATTTAACTGACCTGGGCAATGGACTGGGCAATGGGATTTTTAAAGCCCCCTAAGTGATTCTCATGTGCAGCCAAGGTTGCAACCCACTACACAACAATTACTACAGCTCCCTATTGTAGTAATTACTTTAAAAATCTAAGTAAATGCCCTGGGCTTTCAAAAGCTAATTCCTTCATTCAGCAAACATTTATTTAGAACCTACTGTCCCTGGAACTGTGCTGGGGATATAAAAAAAATAATGAGCACTCACGCTTAAACATAATGGTCACTATGCATCATTCACTCTTTTTAAGTGTTCCACATATAGTAACTATTAATTCTAACAACTCTATGAAGTAGATACTACAGGGCAAGGATTTGACTCAGGACCACCTGGCTACTGAATTTATGTTGCTAATCACTGTACCTACCATACTGCCACTCAAATAAGGTAAGGTCCTACCTTCACATAGTATTAGGAGAGGAAGAGACAATTTAACAATTACAGTAAAGACTATGTGCTAAAATGGGCCTCTAAATTAGGAGGATTTTAACAAAAGAGGTAATACCTGATTCTAAAGGAATTAGCTAGATAAAGACTGGCTAAAAGTGACCACTAAGGAGCATAAAGACATGAAACAGTCATCCACTCATTCAATTCTACAACTATTTATTGAGTGCCTACTATGTGCCAGGCACTTGGGACATATCCGTGAAAAAAACCTCAAGATCTTGCCTTAGTGGATCTTACTTTCCAGGGGAAGAAGATAACAAAAATCAAGTAAATTACATAGCAAGTTAGAAAAAGCAAAGTACTGTGGAAATAAAAAAAAAATTTTGAGTAGAAGAATGGGAGTATGGGAGTATGACATGGTTTCATTGTTAAATAGTGTGGTCAGGATAGGTCTTGTTAAAAAGGTATGATTTGAATAAGAGGGAAAAGTGTTCTAGGAATAGGAACAGATAGAGCAAACACAATAAAGAGAAGTGTGACTAGCTTTAAAAAGAAAATCAAGGAAGCTAGTGTAGTAGAGAAAGGGTAAGAAGAGAAGAGAAAAACAAAGGGCTAGTCAGTAAGAACTCCTCAGCTTTTATTCTAAATTAAATGAGGAGCAACTGAAGCATTCTGAGTGTGGAGAGGAGGAAGGACATGATATGACTTAAGTTTTTGAAGAACCATTTTGATTGTTGTGCTGAGAACAGACTATAGTTGACTCTTGAACAACATAGGGGTTAGGGACACACCAACCCCTATGAGGTCAAAATCTGCATATAACTTTTGACTCCCTCAAAACTTAACCACTAACAGCATGCTGTTGACCAAAAGGCTTACTGATAACATAGTCAACTAATACATATTTTATGTATTTATTATGTACTGTATTCTCACAATAAAGTAAGCTAGAGAAAAGAAAATGTTAAGAAAATTATAAGAGAAAAATATTTACAGTAATATGCTATATTGAAAAAAAAATCCACGTAAGTGGACCTGCACAGTCCATGTTATTCAAGGGTCAACTGTATAAAGAAAAATGGTAGACATAGGGAAACTCATTATGAGGCTATGGTAGTAATCCAAGCCAAAGATGATGGTGGCTAGGACCTGCATGTTAATGGTGCAGGTGGTGAGAAGTGGTCAACTTCTAAATATATTTTGAAATAGAAATGACAGGATTTCCTGACAGATTTGATACAGGGTATAAGAGAGAGAAGTAAAGGATGATTCCAAGGCCTCTGACTGAGCAACTGAAAGGATGAAGTGCCATCAACTTAGATGTGAACACTGCCATGTGGAGAAAGAGGAAGACCAGGAGTCCAGATTTAGCCATGTTAAGTTTAAGATCTCTATTAGACATCTAAGTAGAGACATTAAATAGGCAGTTGGATACAACTATAGAATTCAGGAGTGTGGTATGACTGAAGATTTAAATTTGGGAGTATCATACAGATGGTATGTAAAACCCATACAACTGGATAAGATCACCAACGGAGTGCAGATACAGAAGAAAGGGGAGGGGATCAGGGATTGAGCTCTGGAGCATGCCAACATTAAGAGACTAAAGAGGAAAGGAGAAACCAGGGAAGGAGATTGAGAAGAAATAATCAGCCATGGGTGTGCTATCCTGAAAGTCAAGTTAAGAAATTTTTCAAAGAAAATAATCTACTGGCAAATACTGCTGATACATCAAAAATATAAAAATTGAGAAGTGACAATTGGATTTAGCAATGTGGAAGATAATGATATTGACGTACAAGTTTTGGTAGGTTGATGAGGGTCAAAGCCTGACTACACTGAGTTAAGAGGAAACAGGTATCAGAAATAGTGAATATGGACAATTCTTTCAAGAAGTTTTATTGCAAAAGGATGCAAAGGAATAGCTGGGAAGGGAAATGATGTCCATATTTTTATTTAAAATGGGAGAAATAAAAGCATGTTTGCTTACTGAATGAAAAATTACTAAGGAAGGATAGAGAAGAATTGCTGGAGCAGTGTTCTAGAATAAACAAGAAGGGATGGGAGTAAATACACAAGTGGAGAAAATTAGATAACAACATGGGAAGTTCCTTTACGAAAGCAGGCATGAAGGCACGCTATGTGAGTGCAGACAGCAGCAGGTGGTGGTGGGAGTGTGTAGAAGTTCTCTTTTGACTTCTTCAGTTTTCTCAGTGAAGTAATAAGCAAAATCATTAGCTGAGTATTGGTGGTTTGAGAGGAGAGGAGAAAGAAGTCTAGGAAAGTGGGAGAGTTAAAGGGACTAAGAACGACTGTTCAGGGAACTACATATAATTCAATATAGCTAGAGCAATCAGTTCAGTAATGCTTTCATTTCTATAATAATATATCTGTCTATTTCAGAACACTACATACTTCTGGAGTACACAATCCATGAATATTCATCTTTGGTCCCCTAGCCCTCAAAATAATGTCTGGCACATAGCAGGTCCTTAATAAAAGAATGTTGAATGATCAAATAAGCAAGCCACCCCCTAATGGAGGAAAGAGCCTTTATTTTTCCACCAATCTGGCAACATAATTTCCATATGTTAAAGTTTTGATCACAGCCCAACTCCTGAAGGAAATTTTCCTTGTCTAAATGAAAAAGATACAAAGAATTACCATGACATGATTCAAACAATATACATTTTCCAAAAGGAGGTATAAATTCATTAGGGAATCATAAGCACTGAAAAACTAAACCAGATCAACCCCTCACTTCACAGATGAGGAAAATGAGGCCAAGAGGCTTATGCAAAGTCAGTCAATCTACTATTAAAGAGCTTCAATCGAAGGCATCACAAATTCTACAGATAGAAAAGCCAAAAACAAAAACAAAAAAAAGCTTACTTTGCCATGTTTTTCCTTCATGGCATTACTTTGGTTGTCTGTTTCTGTCTTCTTGGTATCATCTTTTGGTTGGTCTGCCTTAGCTTTGTTTTCCTCAGCAATTGAGTTTTTCTCAGTTGCACTACTTGAATTATATTCCCACTTCACAAACTTCTCTTCTACTATGCCCTTCAGCTGAAAGTCATCCATTCTTTTTGGGTCAAAGCTTTCAATCTATATAAAAAGGCATTCCAAATTGGTAGTGGAAAAATTATTAAAAAAAAACAAAAACAAAAAGGTGGACAAACAAACAAACCAGAATTCCAGCTTAAAATGTTTGAACAGAGCACTCTGTAAGAGCAAACTACATATATACATGCACATATATGTCACAAATTCGTGCTTACCCAACTTCCAAGTAAGCAAGGAAGAAGAGGGGGTTTTCTTTGTTGTAGAAAAAACATCACCATTAAAGCAAAACAGTAAGAAGGGATTCCACCATCAGTTTGGGAGTCAATATAGCATAACTGCAAAACAAAGGGGGAGAAATTACTGCCATCAGCTTTAATTTTCTTTGTTCCCCTCATAATATAGATTTTTTTTCCTACTATGATCATTGTAAAACGTTTAAACAATGAAAATTATAAGGAATGACCTGAAATCTCACCACCCTGAAATAACTATTAACACATTGGTGACAATCTTTCCATTCATTTCTTTATTGCATATAAAGTCATATATATATTTTAGTTAAATGGAATATCATACATAGTGCTTTTACTCTGTACACATTTTTAAAATATTATTTTCTTACCTTGCTTCTACTTCTGCCTCAATGTTAACAATCGTCTATAAACTTTCATGCCTTTTTCTATACTCTAATAACCATATACAAATGTATTCCTATATATTTCTATTTTCTATATAAATGCAGGAAGGATTTTGTTTTATGTCATTCTCTTACCAAAATTGTGTATTATACACATCTGTGTATTATTCTTCTCCTTTAACAATATACTAACAAAGTTCCTCTAAGTCAATTAGTACAGATCTAACATATTTATTTATTTATTTATCTTCCTAACATTCTTTTAAATGCTTAAATTATAGTCTATGATCTGGATGGCTACTCAGTAATCTCCCTACCCAAGGACATTCACATTTTGTTCCCAATTTTTGCCACTTTAAGCAATGTCGTTTCATCCTTATATATATTTCCTAATTACTGGTGCTTATTTATATGAACTATTTTCCCAAGATGTGTTTGCTGGATTTAAAAATGGGTGATAGAGGGGTGCCTGAGTGGCACAATCAGTTAAGCATCCATCTCTTGGTTTCAGCTCAGGTCGAGGTCTAAGGGTCATGGGATCAAGTCCCATGTTGGTGTCTGTGCTTAGCGCTGAGTCGGCTTGGGTTTCTCTCTCCCTCTCTGCTTCTCCCCACCCCCGCGCTCGCTTGCACTCTCTCTAATAAATAAATCTTAAAAAATAAGTAAATAAATAAAAAAATATGTGATATATTTGAATTCTAATAAGATTGTTTTCCAAAATCACTACAAAAATTCCTCTTTTCACCAGTAACATGAGTGTACACATAACACTTTCCAACATTAAGTATTACCACTTTAAAAAAATGCCAATAGAGGGTGCTGGGTGGCTCAGTTGGTTAAGCGACTGCCTTTGGCTCACGTCATGATCCCAGGGTCCTGTGACTGGCTCTTTGCTGAACTGCCTATTGAATCTTTTGCCAATTTTTCTATCTGTATACATTGCATATCAATTTACATTACAGTTAATAATCCTTTAAATCTGATACATGCACTAGAACAATGTTATTTTTCCCAACCTGTTTTTATTTTGACTGTTATCATACAAAATATATTAATGTATATATAGTTAAATATGCTTTTGTTATATAGCTTCTAGGTTTCCTATCATGGTAAAAAAGTTTCCCCAAACCACAGTACAGATACTACTCTTAAACTTTCTCCTAAAATTTTGATTTTTCATTTAAGTAGAATTTATTTTTGCATTTAGTGTCCTAAGGATCCAACATTATTTTCTTCAAGAAATATACAGTTGTTCACTGAACTCTACCTATGAAACTAATAATACACTACATGTTAATTAATTGAATTTAAAAAACACAAGATTAAATTTTAAAAAAATACACAGTGAAAAAAAATAAAATAAAAAATAAAAAATATAGAGTTGTGACAGCACCACTTATCAAGTCATTGTTTTATCACTGAAATGAAGTATTTTATTTTTTTCATATATTAAAATTTCATTTACACTAGGATCTACTTCTGGGCCTCCTATTCTGTTCCACAAATCTATTTGTCTATTCCTATGCCAAAGGCATATACTTGAGTAAGCAGTTTTATAGTGGTAAAGTAGGTCCCCTTCATTAGTGTTCTCCTTCTGAATTCTTTTGGCTATTCTCAAACTTTCTTCCATACTAATTTTAAGACCATTTTATCAAATTTTTAAAAACTCTTGGTAATTCTAATTGAAATTACTGTACATTTGAAAATTAAATTAAGATGATTTTACATTTTAGGGGTACCATCTCCTTATCTAAGAACTTTGTATCTTTGCATTTTCCAAAAATTCAGTTCTCATCAATTACTCACTTCCCCTAAACTCTCATAACCAAAACCTTTACAAGTCTTACCTCCAAAACTTATCCCAAATCTGTCTACTATGCTTTATATCCATTCTAACCTAGCACAGACCATTATCACCTCTGGCTGATCTACTACAGCAGCCTGATTAATGGGCTCCCTCCTTGTATTCTTTATCCCAGAAAGATCTTTTCAAAGTATAAATCACATCAAGTCATACACCACTTTTAAAACTGCTTTCTCACTGCAATTAAAATCCAAATTCCCGGGATGCCTGGGTGGCTCAGTTGGTTTAGCAGCTGCCTTCAGCTCAGGTCATGATCCCAGGGTCCTGGGATTGAGTCCCGCATTGGGCTCCTTGCTCAGCGGGGGAGTCTGCCTCTCCCTCTGCTCCTCCCCCTCTGCTCAAGCTCCCTCTCTCTCTCTGACAAATAAATAAAATCTTAAAAAAAAAAAAAAAATCCAAATGCCTTACCACAGAAACATTCACTCTCACTTCATTCCAGCCACTCCTGCCTTCCTTTCTGTTCCTCACAAGCTCTTTTGTACCTTAGAAGCTTTGTACTACCTATTTGTTGGATGCTATTCCCTGAGACTTTCAAGTAGCTGGTTGCTGCTGGTCTGAGTTTAAATATCAATTCCTCAAAGAGACCTTCCCTAACCATCTGGTGTAATGTCACCCTCTTATCACATCATCTCATTTTTATAGCTAAAATCTATCAGATATTGTGTTACTTATATATTTATTTACTGGCTGATTCTTCCACAAGTATGCAAGCTTTGTGACGGCAAGACTCCGTATGTCTTGTTAGATATTTCAAGCACCTAGAACAGTGTCTGGGACATAGGAAGCATTTAACAAATGTTTGCTGAATAAACGAATTTGTTCAGATTTCATTTTTACCTTTCAATAATATAAGATTCTCTCTGTACCTCTATTAAATTTATTCCTTAATATTTTATAATTTGTGTCACTATCACTAAGGAATATTTTTCCATTTCCACTCTACCAGTTTATTTCCATGACAGAGAAAACCTACTGATTATTTTATGTTTATATTGTAATTTGTCATCTTACAAATTCTTTTTTTTAACAAATTCTCTTATTAATCCCAACAGTTTTCTTACTAAAGTTGTATAGATATACAATCATATCTTCAAAGAAATTTTATTATTTCTTCAATATTTACATTATTTCATTTTCTTATTGCATGTTTAAATCTCCCAAAACAATGTACGACATTACTGGTGAACATCCCTGTAATACTCCTAATTCTAAACATATTGCTTGAGTAATTCACTGTTTAGAATGATGTTTATTATATTTTTTAGTAAACAGTCTTCATCAATTTCCTTTACTAGTTTAAGAGGGTTTTTTAAATGAAAAACATGCCTTTTTCAGCATCCATGTTTTTTCTGCTTCAAATTGTTAATATAATAAATTATGTTAACAGATTTCATGATATTAAACCATTCTTATACTCCTGAAATAAATCCTGTATAGTCATGGCATATAACCTTTTGATACACTAATATATTCCACTTGTTTATATTTCACTTAGACTTTTGCATTTACGTAAGTAAGACTGGTCTTATACTTGGATTTTTTTTAATTTTTGTTTTTATTTTTTATTTAAATAATAAAGATAATAATCACTAAAGTTTAATGCCTTGGCAAATTTAAGAATACAGGGGCTCCTGGTTGGCTCAGTCAATAGAACATGACTCTTGTACTTGGGGTCATGAGTTCAAGCCCCACGTTGGGCATACAGCTTACTTGAAAAAAAAAAAAAGAATACAATTTAAAATGAAAGGATAAAAAACACTTATAAAAAGAGCTTCAATTTTTCCACTAGAATAAATTCCCTTTTATCCCTAGAGTCCTAGGACAGGAGGTATGCTGCCTAATGACTAAGTCAAGTTAATTAGAAACTTTTTCGTAACTGTAAGGAACTGTTCGTGTATGCTGTTAACACTACTAGACATCTCACAGAGTAATAACATTTAGGGAGTTTACAAGAGAGCTCTTCAAACACAGGGAGGGATCTTCTAGCCAAGCTGTGGAAACAACCTAAATGTCTATCAACAGATAAAAAAAAGTCGGTATACACATACAATGGAATCTTATTCAGCCTTAAAAAAGAGAATTCTCCCGTTTGCAATAACATGGATGGACCCAGAGGACATTTTGCTAAGTGAAAGAAAACAGACACAGTAAGACAAATGCTAATCTCCGTTATGTAGAATCTAAAATAGTCAAACTCATAGGAGCAGAGGTTAAAATGGTGGTTACCAGAGGCTGGGGAGAGGGAAATGAAGAGACTTTGGTCAAGGGATACAAAATTTCAGTTATATAAAATGAGTAAGTTCTGGTGATCTAATGTATATAGCATGGTGACTATAGGTAACACTACTATACTATATACCTAAAATTTGCTAAGAAGGTACGTCCCAAGTGTTCTCACCACACACACAATAAAGGTAACTACATGAGGTAACAGGTTGGTAATCACTTCACAATTAATACATATATCAAATTATCAAGTTGTACATTGTATTTTTTTTTTTTTTTTAAGATTTTATTTGTCAGAGGGCGCCTGGGTGGCTCAATTGTTAAGCATCTGCCTTCGGCTCAGGTCATGATCCCAGGGTCCTGGGATTGAATCCTGCATCGGGCTCCCTGCTCAGTGGGGAGCCTGCTTCTCCCTCTCCCACGCCCCCTGCTTGTGTTCCCTCTCTCACTGTGTCTCTGTCAAATAAATAAATAAAATCTTTAAAAAAAAAAAAAAAGATTTTATTTGTCAGAGAAAGAGAGAGCACAAGCAGGGCGAGTGGCAGGCAGAAAGAGAAGCAGGCTCCCCACTGAGCAAGGAGCCCTATGCAGGACTCGATCCCAAGACCCTGGGATCATGAATGAGCCAAAGGCAGATGCTTAACCAACTGAGCCACCCAGGCATCCCAAGTTGTATTTATACATAGAATAAAAAATAAAAATTTAAAAACCCAGGGAGCTCTTTTTTCCTTGTAGGAGATTATTTTTTTTATTACCTGTCAGTTGGTCCTCAGAACCTTTTTAATTTAAGTATCATTGACATACAATGTTACATTAGCTTCAGGTATACAACATAATGATTCAACAACTCTGTATGTCATGCTACGCTCACAAGTATACCTACCATCTGTTACCACCAATACTATTTTTTTTTTAAGATTTTATTTATTTATTTGAGAGAGAGAATGAGATAGAGAGAGCATGAGAGGGGGGAGGGTCAGAGGGAGAAGCGGACTCCCTGCCGAGCAGGAAGCCTGATGTGGGACTCGATCCCAGGACTCCAGGATCATAACCTGAGCCGAAGGCAGTCGCTTAACCAACTGAGCCAACCAGGCGCCCCACCAATACTATTATAATACCACTGACTATATTCCTTATGCTATACCTTTCAGTCATGTAACTTATTCATTCCATACCAGAAACCTGTACCTCCCATTCCTCTTCACCCATTTTTTGCCCATCACCCTACCCTCCTCTCCTCTGACAACCACCAGTTTGTTTTCTGCTATTTTGTTTTTTAGATTCCACATAAGTGAAATCATATTGTGTTTGTCTTTCTCTAACTTATTTCACTTAGCATAATACCCTCTATGTCCACCCATGTTGTTGCAAATAGCAAGATCTATATATACACACACACACACACAAACACACACACACCTTCTTTATACACGCATCTATCAATAGACACTTGGGTCACTTGCATATCTTGGCTATTGTAAATAATGCTGCATAAACACAGGGATGCATACATCTTTTCAAATTAGTGTTTTCTTTTTCTTTGGGTAAATACCCAGTAGTGAAATCACTGAATCGAATGTTATTTGTAATGTTAATTTTCTGAGGAACCTCCATACAATTTTCCACAGTGGCTGCACCAATTTACATTCCTACTAATAAAAGGGTCCCTTTTACTCCACATCCTTGCCAACACCTGTTATTTCTTATCTTTTTGATACTAGCCATTCTGACTCAGTGTAAGGTGCTATCTCACTGTGGTTATTTTTTTAATTTTTTTAAATATTTTATTTATTTGAGAGAGAGAGAGAGACAGCGAGAGAGGGAACACAAGCAGGGGGAATGGGAGAGGAAGAAGCAGGCTTCCCGCTGAGCAGGGAGCTTGATGAGGGGCTCAATCCCAGGACCCTGGGATCACGACCTGAGCTGAAGGCAGACGCTTAACGACTGAGCCACCCAGGTGCCCCTCATTGTGCTTCTGATGTGCACTCCCCTGATTAGTGATGTTGAGCATATTTTCATCTGTCTGTTGGCCATCTGTATGTCTTCTTTGGAAAACGTCTATTCAGGTCCTCTGCCCATTATTAATCAGATTATTTGGTGTGTTGGTGTTGAGCTGTAGAAGTTCTTTATATAATCTGGGTATTAAGCATGTCTTCTTTGGAAAACGTCTATTCAGGTCCTCTGCCCATTATTAATCAGATTATTTGGTGTGTTGGTGTTGAGCTGTAGAAGTTCTTTATATAATCTGGGTATTAAGCACTTATCAAATGTGTCATTTGCAAATATCTTCTCCCTTTCAAGTAAAGTGGCCTTTTTGTTTTGTTGATGGTTTCCTTCGCTGTATGAAAAATTTTTATTTTGATATAGTCCCAACAGTTTACTTTTGTTTTTGTTCCCTTGCCTGAGGAGACACATCTAGAAAAAGGTTGCTAAGGCCAAAGTCAAAGAGATTACTGCCTATGTTTCCTTCTAAGAGTTTTATGGTTTCAGGTCTCACATTTAGGTCTTTAATCCATTTTTTTAAAGATTTTATTTACTTGACAGAGAGAGAGAGAGTGTGCGTGCATGCACGCGCACACAAGCAGGCAGAGCAGCGGGCAGAGGGAGAGGGAGAAGCAGGCTTCCCGCGGAGCAGGAAGCCCAATGCGGGGCTCGATCCCAGGCACGCCAATCTTTAATCCATTTTGAGTTTATTTTTGTATATGGTGTAAGAACCTGGTCCAGTTTCATTTTTTTGCATGTAGCTATCTCCAGGGATCTCTTTCAGATGTCAAATACTGCCAAAATTAATTCTTATGTTAACCACAAAAAGTGGCTCTTAGTCAGGAAACTTGACTGTAAGAGACTGATAAGGCTAAAGTGTTTTAAGAGGCTTCACTAAAATACTATTTCCTATTATTGGAATGCTAAAAATACAGCTACTTAAGAGGAGACAACCAGAGAATAGTCAACAGCAATCTTATTACATCAGTTACAAGAATAAATGGTTTATATACTAGAATTTTTCTAAGGCGTCAAATTGTGGAAAATCTGTGCTTTATTACAAGATGTGCAATGTGGCTTAAAACTTCAAGATAAATAAAGCTGTTTTAAAAAAATCTTTGAGGGACACCTGGGTGGCTCAGTTGGTTGAGTGTCTGCCTGCCCTCGGCTTGGGTCATGATCCCAGGGTCCTGGGATTGAGTCTGCATCAGGCTCCCTGCTCAGTGGGGAGCCTGCTTCTCCATCTGCCTGCTCTGCCTGCTCTGCCTGCCATTCCACCGCTTGTGCTCTCTCTCTCTGACAAAATTTAAAAAAAAAAAAATCTTGGAGAGACGCCTGGGTGGCTCAGTCAGTTAAGCGTCTGCCTTCGGCTCAGGTCATGATCCCAGGGTCCTGGGATCGAGTCCCATATTGGGCTCATTGCTCAGCAGGAAGCCTGCTTCTCCCTCTGCCTGCCATTCCCCCTGCTTGTGCTCTCTCTGACAAATAAATAAATCTTTAAAAAATAATAATAATAATTTTTTTAAATCTTTTTTTTTAAAGATTTTATTTATTTGACAGAGACACAGCAAGAGAGGGAACACAAGCAGGCGGAGTGGGAGAGGGAGAAGCAGGCTTCCTGCCAAGCAGGGAGCCCGATGTGGGGCTCAATCCCAGGACCCTGGGACCATGACCCAAGCCGAAGGGAGACGCTTAATGACTG
The DNA here is from genome assembly GCF_964656455.1 of Halichoerus grypus. Taxonomy (NCBI): domain Eukaryota; kingdom Metazoa; phylum Chordata; class Mammalia; order Carnivora; family Phocidae; genus Halichoerus; species Halichoerus grypus. Next base: position 146,437,974 of record NC_135716.1, on the reverse strand, counting down.
AGCCACCCAGGCGCCCCTAAAAAAAAAAATCTTTGAGAGGAAAAATATACCAGGAATTATTTCTAGGTTTCTTACAATAAACTCAGAAAATGAAAATCATAAATAAAGCTCTTTGTAACTAACACAACTGACAAAAATCAGACACTGTTGTGTTGGAAATAGGAATGAACTACTCTGCAACAGCTTTGTATGCATGTTTAGTGTCCTTCACTGACTGGTATGTTTAGAATCAATGTAAGTTTGAGCACTCTTTTTTTTTTTTTTTTTAAAGATTTTATTTATTTATTCATGAGAGACAGAGAAGAGAGAGAGGCAGAGGGAGAAGCAGGCTCCCAAGGAGCAGGGAGCCCGATGCGGGACTCAATCCCAGGACCCTGAGATCATGACCTGAGCCGAAGGCAGACACTTAACCATCTGAGCCACCCAGGCACCCTGAGCACTCTTTTCTAAGAGCCACTTTAGGAAAGAAAGTTTATAGACCACATTTTTTTTTCCCAAGTGAAAATAACTTACTTGAGGGCGACTGGGTTGCTCAATTGGGCTGAGCCACATTGGGCTCCCAGCTCAGCAGGGGGCCTGCTTCTCCCTCTGACCCTCTCCCCTCTCATGCTGTTTCTCACTCTTTAAAAAAAAAAAGAACTTATTTGAAAGAACTTACATTCTTCTAACACAGTCTACTTACTTGAATTAAAAAATGTGAGAAAACTGACACTATTTTATGATTACTAGAAAATTAGGGCATAATTAAGAAATACCATCCTAGGGCGCCTGGGTGGCTCAGTTGGTTAAGCGACTGCCTTCGGCTCAGGTCATGATCCTGGAGTCCCGGGATCGAGTCCCACATCAGGCTCCCTGCTCGGCGGGGAGTCTGCTTCTCCCTCTGACCCTCCTCCCTCTCATGCTCTCTGTCTCTCATTCTCTCTCTCACAAATAAATAAAGTCTTTAATAAAAAGAAAAAAAAAGAAATACCATCCAAGGGGCAACTGTTTATTCTTTCATCCATCATGAAACCAATAACCTTCCCAGAGTTGATACACTGAGTTTCCTGAATGACAGCTGTATTTCATGTACCAGTCTCATCCCACACTCTGAGAAACCTTCAGTTTTTGCACCAGTTCTTATTCCTGTTGACTTACTGTTGTTTAAATGGTCTCAGTTGCCAATTAAAAAAACTGTCTAGCTTTTTAGAGTTCAAAGTACATTCTCATGCAATATCTCATATCACCTTGGACATAATCTCTCCAGATGGAAAAACTAAGGCTCAAGTGAAATGTCTTGCTCAAAAATCACATAAATACTTATAAAAACTAGAGTTGGAATTGGTTTATTCCATCTCACAGCACTAAATTTCTATAGTATGCTAGGCACAAGGGATAATGAAATAAACAAGGAGAGGTACTCACTCTCCCTCAGTCTGGTTCAGTGCTCCCAGTCACTTCCAAGGGTTAAAAATCCCCTTTCTAAAGAAACTGGGCCATGCATGTATTCAATAAATACTTATTAAATGCATATTAAGTGCTGGCACAGTTAAATAAGCAGCACTGGGACCATCAGTGAATAAATAAAACAGAGTTTTCCTCACTAAGTTCACAATTTTCATGGAAGAAAACAGATCACAAAAAAATAAATATATGTATGTCAAATGCTATGAAAAAAATAAAGCAGGGTAAAAGCAGGGAGAATGATGAAGGCAATGTTATTTTATATAAGGTGATTAAGGGAACTCTGACAAGGTGAAATTTGAGCACAAACTTGAAGGAAGTAAAAAAATGACCATGCTGGAAATGTGGGATAAGAACATTCTAGATGAAGGGAACAGCAAACGCAAAGGCCTTGAGTTGAAGCAGCACCAACCTTAGGATTTCTGACTGTTACTTACTTTTCAAGCTGTTCCTTACTCAACCAACCACGTTGGGTCTGCCCCAACCCTGAGTTCAATCCTCTTATCAGAGTCCAAACAAAAAATTCCAAAAAGAATTCTCTAGCAGTTTTTGCTCTCATTTATCATTCCACCACTATCCCCTTAATCCATCTTCTTTGTACAAGACTGAAAATTTGCTCATAACTAATATAACAAGACATGAATACTACACTGATTAAGAACATACACAGAAAAGCTATACTCTCTCTAGTCATTTGGACTGACAACGGTAATTACTTTATTATTCCTCCTTACCTCCATACCAAAGAAATGACTATAAAGGGAACCACAGCCTTTAATAATTAATTCTAATTTAGGAAACAACTGATTCTCAGCAATTACCCAATCAGAAAGTGCTGTAGGTTATCAAAAATTTAAAGGAAAGAGAATAATGTTCTAAGGCAGAGATGGGAAAAAAAGATGCTAACAAAAAAACCTTGTAAACCTATGCATTAATTTATATCTTATAATTTAACTCACATTAAGAGTGAAAACTTGAGCCTCATTTACTATGTGAAAGAGAACATTTCTGTACTACATAAAAGGAGAATAACAAATCAATTACTCTATGTCTGTGAGACTGTTTTATTTTCACGTCCATAATCAGAACCTGCCACATCACTTTCCATCTAGCACGGATAACCACTTTATCCCCAAATATTAAGATTTATGTTACATGTTAGTGCAGGAAAAAGCCTGAGTTACTTCAAGACAGATACTTTTTTCTTCTGCTTCACTTACCTTAGCCCAGTAGCGAAAGGCTAACACCAAGGGAGTAAAGACAGGTTCCAACTTGCCAAGAGCAGCAAGTAAATCAGTAGTGAGGCATGCCATATCATTTCCTGCACTCACTCTACAAAGCAAACCACTGTGAATGAGAAAGAAACAAATTTCACTGTATTAATACCTTAAAAACCAGAATATTCCAAATCCTATGGCTATACTTTCTAGTCACCATAATTTTTTTTGCATTTTTTATTATTATGTTCAATTAGCCAGCATTATAGTACATCATTAGTTTTTTATGTAGTGTTCAATGATGCATTAGTTGAGTACAGCACGCAGTGCTCATCACCACACGTGCCCTCCTTAATACCCATCACCTGGTTACCCCATCCCCCACCGTCTCCCTTCTGTAACCCTCAGTTTGGTTCTTGCAGTCCAGAGTCTCTCATGGTTTGTCTTAGTCACATTTTGATACCTAGGAAGTCATAATAAAAATAAGAATTTCAATAAACTGAGAGCTAGCTGAAAACTAAAAATCATTTCCATCACTAAAGTTCCATATAAAGATGTTTTAAATACTCATTTGTACTTCACAAATAAATTTCAACCTTATTTAGTATTTAAATTCATCAGAAATTACAAAATTAGTTTTACATCAAAGACATTGATTTTATCAATGTCAAGTGGTGCAACATATCTTCCCAGTTTATTCTTTTTGCTTTGCACAGGATAAAAAGAAAAAAATGAAATGCTGAACTGACTAGGTATACTTCTTGACCCTAATTTTTCCTATCCAAGTTTTCATGATTTTATTGCTACTTTCAGATTAGAAAGGATGTATGTATTAACCCACAGGTAATGCTTATATGTAAATGAAAATAGGAGCTACCTTAAAGGGGTGACAGAATTATAGTAGAGAGATTTTGGTGGCAGGGAGAAGAATGTATCTGAGGTTCCACAAACAGACAATTTGACACAATGTGGTTACAAAACAAAAAAACAAAAAACACTAGAAGTTAGAAGTCAGAATACTTCCATTCCGATTTTACTCTAAATGATGTGAATTTGGTCAAATCATTTAATTTCTCCAGGTCTCAATTTTCTAATTAGAAAACAACAAAGTTGAATTAGATCTCCACAGATCCTTATAACTGTGAATAAGAAAATACAGTACTCTTAAAATTTAAGATATATAGGTTACTTTTCAATAAAAGAACACTTAATTATTTCTGTATTGCTTCCATGTCTCCCACATTGATCTCAAATAGGATTATTTCAGTTTCCTTTTTCACAGGCACATTGCTGAGTCCTATAGACATCTGACTAGAAAGGCAAGATTAGTCTTCAATGACTCTTTTTCAGTGAACTAAAAACTAGATTCTAAAAAACTGTGAGCTCCTTGAGAAGAATGGCTATTTCTTATTTATGTTTGTATCCCTACAGCAAAGTAGTACCTAACATACAGTAAATGTTCAATACTGTTGGGTGAATGAACTTGAGGAAAAAAATGAAAAGTTCTGCCTTACTGTGTTTTGTTTTTAACTGGTAATTCTATTTCTTGTTCACATACTTTTAGTAAGCTTTTATTTTTAATAACTAGAAACTAGCTTAGTTATATTAATCCAAAGAGAAATCTAAAACAAAATTTTCTGTCTTGGAAACGTTCACTGCATACTTGGTTATTGTTGTTATTTCGAAAAATATTTTCTATTCATTGTTACCAACCTTTTCCGATCTTTGCACACCACAACAGGAACTTTGGCGTGAAAATCAGATTCCACATCTATATATAATACTAATAAAGAAAAAAAAATAAACCAAGTAAGACAATATCAACATCTCTCAAATATTTACTCTAGGATAAAGATTAAGCAATAGTATCCTTCTAAAAATCACTCACATTGCTTCTGTGATAACACACACTTCTCATTATGAGCATCAACCCAACAGAATCTCTTACCTCTCTTGGTATCATTTGCTGTATATCACAAACCACAGGCATAGTCCAAAATATTGTCCAAAAATTATAATCACCTTAAGAAAGGACTTAACATCTCTAAAAGTTTGAGTATTTCCTAATAAGTATATAATCTAGTCAGTTATTAAACCTTCAAAAAATATGGCAAACAACAAACACCACTTACTTCTATTTCCGAAGAAGTCATGAAATGAGAACCTACAATTCTCTGACAATTTAATTCTTTTAAATCATCCATGCAAGTAAAAGGCTAACTCTGCTGGTCCCATTTCCTATTAATATATGAAGAGTCTGCCAAATCAAAGCTCTTAAGGAAGAAGATTTGGTAAAGCACACTTCCACTCTGAAGTCTTTCTCTACATCTCCCAGGTAGGCCCCATGTCATAAATGTTTAGTCTAATGAAAATAGATGTTTTAATACTATTTCATTTGAGGTTTAAAGAATATCTCTTAGCAGTACTTGTTGGAATTATTAATTTATTAAAAAATCATGTGCTGGAAATTTATATGCCAGGAATTGCATTATGTGTGGTAGATATGACAATGAATAAGACACAAAGAGCTCAATTATGGGTTTGGAATAAAAATATAGAAACAAATCAATCCTGTAGATGACAAGATAGAAGTCTTAAAGGAGTACAATGAAGGCATAAAGGTGGCTGAATAGTATTCCATTGTGTGTGTGTGTATATATGTACACACACACATATATATATATATACAACTTCTTTATCCATTCATCTGTCAATGGACATCTTAAGAAGAGCACATGATGTAATGAGCACTGGGTATGACATGAGACTGATGAATCACTGAACTCTACCTCTGAAACTAAAAATACACCGTATGTTAGTTAATTGAATTTAAATTAAAAAATAAACTAAAAAAATTTTTTTAAAAGGTGCTAATAATTTTTTAATCAAAATGTATTTTGTAAGCCTATGTTACGTGACTTAAGATGATCTAGTCATGTATTTAAAATACATTTGCAGGATGCCTGGGTGGGTCAGTCAGTTAAACATCTGCCTTCGGCTCAGGTCATGATCCCAGAGTCCTGGGATCAAGTCCCGCATCCAGCTCCTTGCTCAGCAAGGAGCCTGTTTCTCCCTCTGCCTGCCACTCCCCATTTGTGCTCTCTCTCAATCTCTCTCTCTGACAAATAAATAAGTAAAATCTTTAAAAAATAAATAAAATACGTTTGCTAGGTTGATACTGTCCACTGATTCTAAAGAAGTAAAAGCTCTATGTCCACCTCTTATCTGTAATATGCTTTAGAGTTTTTTGCAATAAGAAACAAATATTTATTAAGAAAAAAATGATACTAAAATCCCTTTACAAGATTAACTGGACCAAATTATTCCCTTAAAAACTAAGGAAAATGGCCAACAAGAAGCTGACAAATAATCAAAAACTGACATGGAAGAGAGAGAAAAAAGAAGTTTAGAACTATAAAGTCAATGACAGGGTAAGGCTAAGGTCAGTAAGCTATCTCTTCTAAGCCAAACTGCAAATATTTTTGCCAGGTACTTATGATTCATAAAATTTAAGATGACAATAATAATAACAATCACACAGCAAGACTTTAATAAGAAGTTACTATAAACTAAGCACTTCTAAGCTGTGGCGTAGCCCATTTCATTCTCACAACAATCTTCTCATCAAAAGATAATAAAAAATATATATACATATATAGCCATTTTACAGATGAGAAAACTGAAACATTAACACTTAAATAATTTGTCAAAGGATATAACCAATAAGTGGCAGAACTAAAATTTGAGCCCAGAAAGTCTGGCTCCAGATCCTGAGCTCTTAAGCATTTACTTTTAACAAGAAAAGCAGTAAATAAAAAACAAGAAAATGATATTCCATATTGTACTACATGACCTAGGGCCTGGTTTAACACAGCTGGAATTTTAAAAAATTTTATTTTAAGACGTATTTTTACCTATATGAATGTCCATTTTACACCAGAAGCAATCCAAACAAGGCAGATATGAAAAACATTTAATAGGTATGATTTGGTTGATGTAATGTAAATGATTAGTTTAATATTAAGTGGAAAAAAAATACTCAATGCATGCACACATTTTTCCCCACGTCTCTCCCTAAATCATCCTTCATCAAACAACCTCCTAATGATTATAGGTTTTCTGTCTTTTACACAAGGAATGCCCATAATATTCAAAGCTAACATTTATTTTTAAAATTACCCAAAAGGTAGTACTTTTTTACATATCAACTTTAAATATACTTTTGATCTAATGACATATAAATTTTGTAGCACACCTATTCAACAAATACGTAAGTATATGTATTATAATGACTCAAATATGCTATGAGCGTTAGTTTAACTTGGTTAGCCATATATAAACAACACACTGCATGTACCCTTAAAGAATTTTCTTTAGAAAGACAAAATAAAAAAGAAACTCACCACTTTTTTTTAAAATCCCAAGCACTTGTATCAGAAGATCTGGATGATTCATCTAAAAGATTTCAAATTAAATCAATACACTACTTTCATAGTTCAAGTTGCATATTTTAGAGAGAATTCAATTTCATTAAATATTTAAATAAAATCATGCTCTATATCTTAAAATAATGAAAAAAATAGAGTTTTACTTTTATTTTAACAAATCTTGTTCACAGAAGTAGAATCTAATAAATAATGTAGTGCTATTATTCCAGCAATATTCCTAGAATTAATAAATTCTTAGTATGAGAAAAGATTCTGGAATTTCACAGCAAAACAAATGGGGAAAAAAATCAGTTTACCAAAAAACTGTTAAAGAGAAGTTGTTGAGACAGGAAATTTAAGAGGTACTGATACTGGCAGCATGGTCAAAAGGCTTAGATTAAATACTACTTTAACGAGCTTGTCAAATGCTTAGTTTAATATGTACTTCACTATTTTAAAGTACTTAATAATCATATGCTAATTGTAAGTAAATGATTATATCAAATGAGAAATAAAACATCAAACTTTCACCTAAATTGAACTGCTTTGAGCATTAAAATTATTTTAAAAAATCAATAATACATGTAAATCGATCATTTTAAATGTTTCATAGGTCAACAAATAAGTAATGTTAGCAATGTTAGTTACTACTTATTTAAAAAGTACCCACAATGTACCAGACACACTACCCAAAAATGCCTGGTATACAGTATCTCATGTAATATAAAGTTATTATCCCTGTTTTGGAAATTAAAAAACGGAGTCTCAGAAAGGTCAAGTAACTTCCTCGTTGCAGCCAAGATTTGAACACAGATGTACGATTTCAAAGCTCTTTTCACTTTCTATACTGCTTACTACAAGCAGTAACTATTCAACATAATCAAATGTATAAGCATTTTCCTTTGTTTTTTACTGCATTCCTCTTCTTTCTTCTTCCTCTCCCTTATTTCTTTATTCCACCTATGTCTAACACCTAATAGTTTCCAAAAGCAACCTTTAATAACGATAGTAACACTCTACAACCAGAGTTTTATAGTCCCCTACATCTTCTCTAAAAAGATAATCCATTAAAAAAATACCAAGTACTAGTTAAGAATCACATAGAAAAAGGTTTTTCTAATTACTTACCCTGGGAGGAAATTTTATATCTATATTAACATCACTATTTTTCAGAGCAAACTTAGTCAGAGATGAGCCATACAACCTAAGTGAACACTCTGGAAATAAAGGAAAAAATATCAAAGCATGAAACAGAGTGCAAATAGGGGAAAATTAAAAAAACAATGGTAGGAAAATTCATGTATTTTAATTTTATGTCTTCCAATTCTAGTTATAACATTTATAGAAGAATGACATCCTTTCTAACCTATCTAACAAAATAATAAAAATGTTTCTCAATTATGGGGTTCAGGGACAAAGGAAGAAATTACTTATAAAAGTCCAGTGTTTAAACAAAATTTTAGAATAGTTCATTCAGGAATGACTAGAAGTATGCTTAACATTTAATCTGTAACAGTAAAGAATGTACTAACCTAGGTACAGCTATTGTCATAAACTACATTTATTTATTTTTAGATATTTATATTTATGTAAGAGAGAGCACTAAAATGGTGAATGGATCACAGACACTCAATGCCAATGCTCTTTAAAAATACAAAGAGAAGCCTAGTCACCTGAACAAAAAAACAAAATCCTGTGGCTTTGAAGGGTTCACAAAACAAAATATATAGGAATAGTAAGATACAACCTACATCTTTTTCAGACTATTAAATATGTTATTTCAAAAATCATAATAAGGCAAATTTTAAAAGGATCTCACCAGAGGGCAAGTTGAAAAATAACATGATTGGAACTACTCAGGCAGGCCAGGTGCAGTTTCTTAGAAAATGTGAGTTCATACTCATTCATATATATAAGTCTACTTTTCAAGCTCACAAAATGTCTGAAAGTCACTGAAGTCATTAAGATCATAAAAATTTCATTTCTATTCTTAAAATAGTAAATTATTTCTTTTTTTTAAAGCATCATTTTTTTTAAGTTATTTAAGTAATCTCTACACCCCATGTGCGGCTCTAATCCACAACCTGAAGATCCAAGAGTCACACGTTCTTTCAACTGAGCCAGCCAGGTGCCCCAATAGTAAATTATTTCTGTATACAATTTATATTAGTACTCAGTGTTTTTTCATAGAAAACCACATTATTACAGAAGTAATAAAGAGAAATCAAATTGTTTTCCATTTTTAAATTTCAATTTTACATTCTTATAAATCTCACAATGGCTCTATATAAAACTATAATTTGTCAACTGTTCAATACCCTTTGGTGGTGAGAAATAAGTCTTATTTAATAGACATAAATTAAATACTGATGCAAAAAAAATAGCAGGAGCTAAACAAATATAATCTTTATATAAATGTCTACAATAAACCTGGCACAACTCCCACTTACACCAAAAACATAAGCTTTCTGTAAAGAAAGAGCAGAATCAAAAAGAAATAAAAGTGCAGATTTTACTTCTAATGACCCCACTTAAACAAATTAATTTTTCCCCAACATCAGGCCAACAGGAATCTTATTAAGTGACTGGCTGGAATGTATATACTGAAAATAATATAACTAAAATGTCCACTCAGAAGTCAAAGATACTGAAAATATAATATTAAATATATGACCTTTAAGAAATTTTCCTGTATCTGACATTTTAAAAATTTTCTTATTACAAAAATTATGCTATGTCATAACTCCCCATTTTCCTTTCCTGAAATATTTCCCCCAAAAAATCACTTTTAAAATAATTAAATTCATCTGCTTTTAAGATAGAGAAACAAAGAGAAATGAAAACATTAAGAAATTTACACTAAGTTCAACAGGAAGCAAGGGGAAGAGTTGTACTATTTTAAATATTAAGCATAAAGTATATTTTTACCTGGTAAAAATGTTGTTATCACCTTTGACATTTCCTCCACAATTTCCTGACGGACTCTGAGGTCATCATCTGTTATTCCATGTTCTTTTGCTAATTCAATAACTGCAACACTTAAAGCAGCCAGGTGGGCAGGGGTAGGAGGTGGCAGAGAACGAAGCTCACTTTCTTCCTGTTTTTCCTATTAGTGTAACATTTAACAACAACGTAAAAATTTTTTTCTATTTTAATGTCCTTACATTTAGGATAGAAAGACTATACAAATGTATTAACTCAACAAACATTCACCTTCTATGTGCCTGATTCAAGACACCTAGGATATGGAAGTGAACAAGACAAAAATCCCTTCCTTTGTGAGTAAGTATTGGAAGACTGAGGGGTGCTTTGGGGCAGGTTCCTATTAAACATTAAGAAAATAAAATTTGTTCTACTTTACTGTCTGCATAAATTCTGAAATGCTACATCAAAGCCAAAATATTTTAAGTACAGCACTTAGCTGATAATTTTGTGGATAATTTTGTTATAGCAAAGAGATTGTTTTAGATGTAGCAGAAAGTCTTGAATCCTCTCTGATCTGCGTATTAAATGGTCACAGAAAAACATCCTAGACACCATCATCACATTTGTTATACTGCCTACCATTTACAATTGATTTCTGTCATTTTATCCAATGCTAAGCCAAATGTTCCTCAAAACCCTTGATTCTACTAAAAGTTTGAAACCCAATTTAAACCCAAATCTAAAGAGGGACGAACTATATTATATATACACAATGATTTTTTTTTAAAGATTTTATTTATTTGACAGAGAGAGACAAAGCAAGAGAGGGAACACAAGCAGGGGGAGTGGGAGAGGGAAAGTAGGCTTCCCCACGGAGCAGGGAGCCCGATGCGGGGCTCGATCCCAGAACCCTGGGATCATGACCTGAGCCGAAGGCAGACGCTTAAGGCTGAGCCACCCAGGCACCCCACACAATGATTTTTAAAGATTAATTTTTTATTCTGATTTTTAAAAAAATACATGCTAATTGCAAAAGCTACATAAAACATAGAAAATACAAAGAAAATCATCCATGATCTAACATCATACTATTTCCTTTATTTTTTTTTTTTTAAGATTTTATTTATTTATTTGAGAGAGAGCGAGCAAGAGAGGGGTAAGGGCAGAGGGAGAAACAGACTCCCCGGAGCCTGAGGTGGGACTCAGTCCCAGGACCCTGAGATGATAACCTGAGCCAAAATCAAGAGTCAGACACTTAACCAACTGAGCCATTCAGGAGCCCCTTCCTTTATTTTTTTTTACCATAACTGAGACCATACCATTTCTTTAATGTTATAATAATGGCATTTTCTTTTCTTTTTTTTTTTTTTTTTTAATTTTTTTATTTATTTGACAGAAAGAGACAGTGAGAGAGGGAACACAAGCAGGGGGAGCGGGAGAGGGAAAAGCAGGCTCCCCGCCGAGTAGGGAGCCCGATGTGGGGCTCGATCCCAGGACCCTGGGATCATGACCTGAGCCGAAGGCAGACACTTAACGACTGAGCCACCCAGGTGCCCCAATAATGGCATTTTCTATCCCCACATTTCAGTCAAGAGACATTCTCTTATTTTTTGAGACATGTAGCTCCCAACAGATCTAAAAATCAAAAGTAGTTTATTCTCTCTTCTCTACCCCCCACAACATAGTTAAACAAAGACTTTGGTCTATTTCTAATTTTATTCATTGTTACCATACTCAGTCTCAACATAAAGTTTACCTATATCTTAGGTAACATAGGGGGTAAGACAACCTCATTTTTATAAGTTTCTGTGAATATTTCTGCAATCTTAATTATAATCTAAATCTTGGGTGAGTGTCTAAAGTTTTCAGGTATATTTTTTTAGGATTCATCCAAGGTATTAATAGCTACACACTTAATTAAAAATTAAAAACATTATATAAGATTAACAAGCAACACAACTATTTTATATATGTAGAACTACCAAAAAATTCTCTGAATTATATTGCTAGATTGTCATGGAAATAAAAAGATAAAAGATAATAAATGAACATAGTCCTCTACCTACATTATTAATAAGCCTATCCTACTTCCTTTAGAATACTGTTCCATCTAACAATCTCACTGATATCCTCCTATCATTGATCATCCTCATACATCCTATCTTAAGTATGACAGAGATAATAGACAACAGATAAATAAATGTATACTATCAGGTCAGGTAAAGCTATGAAGAAAATCAAACAGGGTAAGACTACAGACCGATGGGCAAGGATTATTATTTTAGAATACAGTGGACAAAGAAGGCCCCTCTAAACAAGTAATGTTTAGCAGAAACCTAAAAATGAAAGAGAGAGACATTTAAATTTCTGGGGGAAGAGCATTCCAGATACAGAGAACAGTAAATGCAGAGACTTGGAGGCAAGAAAGTACCTAATGTTATTTGAAGAGATCAGTGTGGCTAAAGGGTTAACAAAGGGGTGACTGGAAGATGATGAGGTTGAAAAGTTAACTAGAAGCCAAATATCGTATGACCTTATGAAACTTGATAAGGACTTACATTTTATTCTAAGTTGGGAAGCCAAAGAAGGGCTATGAGCAGAAAGTAACATGATATGACATATTTTAAAAGAGCAATCCTGGCTGATAAATGAAGAATAATAGACTGTATGGGGGCAGGAAGGAGGGCTAAGTTGGAAGTAGTCCAGGTGAAAGATGGTGGTAGCAAAGACTAAAACAGAAAGAATAGGAGTGCTTGGTTGGCTCAGTCGGTAGAGCATGCAACTCGGACCTCAAGGTCATAAGTTTGAGCCCCACATTGGGCGTAAAGATTACAAAAAAAAAAAAAACAGAAAGAGCCGAGTGTATGACAAATGACTAAATTTGGAATACACAATGTTTTTGTTTGTTTGTTTTTAAGATTTTATTTATTTATTTGACAGAGAAAGATACAGCGAGAGAGGGAACACAAGTAGGGGGAGTGGGAGAGGGAGAAGCAGGCTTCCCGCCGATCAGGGAGCCCAATGCGGGGCTCGATCCCAGGACCCTGGGATCATGATCTGAGCCGAAGGCAGATGCTTAACGACTGAGGCACCCAGGCGCCCCAGAATACACAATGTTTTGAAGGTAAATTCTATAGAATTTGTTAATGGTTTGAATGTAGGGTGTAAATGAGAGAGATAAATCAAAGGTGCTTGTCCTAGACAACTGAGTAAATAAATGGTGGTGGCTTCTGCTGAGATGAGGTAAGTTCTGGAAACTTCTGGAAAGAATCAGTTTAGGCTAGGAAAACGTGCCCAAGAAGCAAGAGTCTCCTAATGAGTCTCCTATTTCCAGCCTTTGGCCCTTTTTCCTATTACCCTTACTTCCACCAGTTAGTCTCCTACTTTAAAACTTTCAATAAATCCTCACCAGAATACCAGCAAACCAAATTTGGCAAAATATTAAATAGATTATACACCAGGACAAGTACAATTTATTCCTGGAATGCAAGAATGGTTCAACATACAATAATCAATCAACGTAATCACCTTAACAAAATGAGAGAAAAAAAATGACTTGATTATCTTGATCAACGCATAAAAAGCATTCAACAAAATTTAACACCCTTTTGTGGTAAAAAAACAAAACAAAACAAAAAACAAACAAACAAAAACACTCACCAACTAGGAATAAAAAGAAACTACCTCCAGATAATAAAGACCTATTTGAAAAACCCACAGCTAACATTATACTCAGTGGTTAAAGGCTGAAAGCTTTTTCTCTAAGATCAGTAAAACAAGTCAAGAATGCCCATTTTCACCACTTCTGTTCAACATATTAGAAGTGTTAGCCAGAAAAAGAAATAAAAGGCAATTAACCTGGACAGGAAGAAATAAAATTATCTCTATTCACAGATAATAATCTAACATGTAAAAAAACCCTGAAGATGCAAAAAAACTGTTAGAACTAATGAACAAATTCAGTAAAGTAGCAGGATACACATCAACAAAGAAAAATCAGTTGCATTTCTATACACTAACAACAAACAATCTGAAAAGGAAATTAAGAAAACAATTCCATTTAGAATAGCCCCCAAAAGAATAAAATACTTAGAAATTAACTTAATCAAAGAGATGAATGACTTGTACACTGAAAACAGAACACTGCTTAAAGAAATGAAAGAAGACATGAATAAACAGAAAGACATCCCATGTTCATGGATTGGCAGGCTTAGTATTGTTAAGATGTCAATACTACTCAAAGAAATCCACAGGTTCAAAGCAATCCCATCAAAATCCCTTTAATTTTTTTGCAGAAATAGGAAAACTGATCCTAAAATTCACATGGAATCTCAAGGAACCCAAAATAACCAAAACAATCTTGAAAAAGAACCGTTAGAAATTCACATTTCCTGATTTTGAAACTTACTATGCAGAGCCACAGTAATCAAGACAGTATTGTACTAGCATAAAGACAGATGTATAGGCCAACAGAATAAAACACATAACCAAGAAACAGACACTCAATATATGGTCAAATGATTTTTAATAAGGGTGTCAAAACCATTCAATGGCAAATGGACTGTCTTTTCAACAAATGGTGCTAGGAAAACTGGATACCCATATGCAAAATGGACCCTTATCTTACACCATATATAAAAATTAACTCAAAATGGATCAAAGACCTAAATGTAAGAGAAGAATTATAAAACTCTTAGAAGAAAACAGAAGAGAAAAGCTTCATGACACTAGATTTGGCAATGATTTCTTGGGTACGAAACAAAAAAAAAACCACAGACAACAAAAGAAAAATCACACAAATTGGAATTTATGAAAATTAAACTTCTGGGTGGCTCCTGAGTGGCTCAGGTGGTTAAGCATCCGACTCTTGATTTCGGCTCAGATCATGATCTCAGGGTCATGGGATTGAGCCCCACATCAGGCTCCAAGCTCAGCTCAGAGACTGCTTGAGATTCTCTTTCCCTCTTTCCCTTCCCCTACTCATGCTTGCTCGTGCTGTCTCACTCTCTAATAATAAATAAATAAAATCTTAAAAAAAATTAGACTCCCATGCATCAAACAACACTACTAACAGAGTAAAAAGGCAACCCACAGAATAGGAGAAAATATTTGCAAATCGCATATAGGATAAGGGATTAGTATCCAGAACATAAAAAAAACTCCTCTAAAACTGTGAACAAGAAAACCCAATTCAAAAGTGGTCAAAGGACTTGAAAAGACATTTCTCCAAATACAAATGGGCAGTTAAGTACATGAAAAGGTACTCAACCTCACTAATCACTGGGAAAATACAAATCAAAAGGACAATGAGATACCAATTCACATTAAGATAACTATTATCAAAACAAAACAAAAGAAAAATGCAAGAGTTTTATAAATGTGGAGAAACTGAACCCTTGTGCATTGCTAGTGGGAATGTAAAACGATGTAGCCACTGTGGAAAATAGCATGGCAATTCCTCAAAAAATTTAACATATATTTACCATTTGGTCCAGCAATTCCACTTCTGGGTCTATACACAAAAGAAATAAAAGCAGAAAATCGAACAAGTATTTCCTCTACCAATGTTGATACCAACATCATTCACAATACCCAAAAAGTAGAAACAACCTAAATATGAATGGATGGATGGATGAATGGATACACAAAACATGGTATATACATAAAATGAGCTATTATTCAACATTAAAAGGAAGGGAATTCTGATACATACTATAATATGGTTGAACTCTTGATCTTAGCTCAGGTCTTGATCTCAGGGTCGTGAGTTCAAGCCCCATGTTGGACTCCACACTCAGAGTGGAGCCTAGTTAAAAAAAGATCTTTTTCAGCATCTACTGAAATTATTTTTTGGTTTGTTAATATGATAAATTACATTCATTGGTTTTCTAAACCAACACTGCCCTCCTGGAATAAAGCCCCACTTGATCATAATGTATTTCTTCCTTCATTTTATTGTTAGATTCAATTTGCTAAAATAACGTATAGAATTTTTGCATTAAAATTCATGAGAAATATAGCCTGAAGTTTTCCTTTATTGTATTATCTTTTTCTGGTTTTGGTATCAGAGTAATGTGGGACTCAAGGACTGAAATTAGGAAGCATTCCTCCTCTTCAGTGTCCTGGAAGATGTGTAGAAATGGTACACATATTATCAAGTATCCCAGAGATCAAAAGTAACCTTTTCTTTCTTTTTTTTTTCCAAGTTCTTTTTTTCTTTCCGTCTCATTTTGGATGGTTTCCATTGCTATATGTTCAAGTTCACTAACCTTTTCTCTTGTAAGGTCTGATCTACCATTAGTCCTACTCAGTGTATTTTTCATTTTAGACACTGTAGTTTTCATTCCTGTAAGTTCAGTTTTAATCTTTTTTATATCTTCCATGTCTCTATTTGATTTTTGGAATATCAGGAATATAGTTAACTGCCTTGATGTCCTCCTCTGCTAATTCTCTTGTGTCAATTCAAGGTAGTTTTGATTGGCTGATTTTTCTCATCGTGCAATGTATTTTCCTGCTTTGTTGTATGCCTTATAATCTTTGAATGCCAGACAATGTGAACCTTTTTGTGGTGATAGATATTTTGTATTTCTATAAATACCCTCAAGCTTTGTTCTGTAACAACATTAAACCCTGAAAACTGTCCTTTTGGGTCTTGCCTTTACAATTCTTTAGTTGGGGGTAGCCTGGGTGGCTCAATCAGTTAAGCTTCTGCCTTTGGCTCAGGTCATGATCTCAGGGCCTGGAATTGGGCCCTACGTCAGGTTCCCTGCTCAGCAGGGAGTCTGCTTCTCCCACTCCCTCTGTCCCTCTCCCCCTCCCCATTCATGCTCTCTCTCTCTCTCTCTCTCCCCCTCTCAAATAAATAAAATCCTTTTAAAAAATCTTTAGCTGGGATCAGACTGCATTTAGTTTCTATATATTCCCCACTCTTAAAACAAGATCCTTCTGGGTACTCCATCCAATGCCTATGAAGTATGAGTTTTCCAGTCTGAATAGTGGTAAAGTACTATTCTCAGCCCTATGTAAGCATCAAGCACTATTCTAATTCCTTAGATGATTCTTTCCCTGGCTTCAGGCAGCTTCCTCGCATGCATGTACCAATCAGTACTGTGCTGAATACTCTGAGGGGACTGTCTTTATATCTATGGATTTCTTTCTGTATAGCTTTCTCTTTTTTGTTATTCTGTCCTACAAACTCTAGCCACCCTGGATTCCCTGGACTCAAGTTCATCTCCTCAACTCTGGGAGGGCACTGGTCTCCCCTTCCTATAATGCAGTATGGAAACTCTCTCAAACTAGAGTAATCATTGGGCTAATCTCATTTGATTTCCATTTGCTGCCTGAAAACCATTGTTAGCTATTTTTATCCTTTTTTTTTCCTTTGGTTTACTCAAGAGTAAGGGTAAATCTAGTCCTTATTATTACAACTTCAACAAAAGCAGAAATCTAATACAGCTGCTTTTAAGTTCTTTTGTTAGTTTTTTGGTAATGTCCTATAATTTCCTTAAAATGTATATAATGTCTTTGGTTTTCTTTGTAAGTTTTCTGTTTGGAATTCCCTGAGCTTCCTGGAATTAATGATTAGCATCATTCAAAATTTCTTGAAATATCTCAGTTATTATCTCATAAACTACCAACTCTATCTTTGTTCTATTAAATCTTCTGAAGTTCTAATTAAATCGAAATAACATGCTGACAAAATTTTAATTTCTCTTCCTTCTGAATTCCTGATTTTCTTCAATGCATTCATTTTTTTCAAGAAAGACATATTGAGCACCTACTGTGTGTCAGACACTGTCCTAACCAATACAGAAACAAAAATAAGTAAGAAATAAAACCTGCCCTCTAGAATACTGAAGTCTAGAAGAGGAGAGAAAGCAGAAATGCACAATACAATATATCCAGTTTTCTGATCAAGCAGCTCTGCAAGCACAGAGAAGGAATACCTAATCCAGACTTGTTGGGAAGGTCTGGTAAAAGAATATTTCTCAGAGAAAATGCAGACACTTAGACATAAGCAGAAGATTATATAGTATTACTATTACCACTTTGAGGGGTGCCTAGGTGGCACACTCGGTTGAGCATCCGACTCTCGGTTTTGGCTCAGGTTGTGATCTTGGGGTTGTGGGATAGACCTCTGCACTCAGCACGGAGTCTGCTTGGGATTCTCTCTCCCTCTCCCTCTGCCCCTCCCACTTGTGCTCTCTCTCTAAAATAAATAAACACATCTTTAAAATATATATATATTACCACTTTGGAAAAGAAAAACTTAAATAGCTAAAATAGTAATAATTTTTTAAAAACACATTATTCAGGGGCGCTGGGTGGCTCAGTCGTTAAGCATCTGCCTTCGGCTCAGGTCATGATCCCAGGGTCCTGGGATCGAGCCCCACATCAGGCTCCCTGCTCCATGGGAAACCTGCTTCTCCCTCTCGTACTCCCCCTGCTTGTGTTCCCTCTCTCGCTGTGTCTCTCTGTCAAATAAATAAATAAAATCTTTTTTAAAAATTATTCATATCTATGTCTATGAAATGTTCTAATAAAAATAACTGAAAAATTATGAATTCCTAAAGTCTAGATTATAAGGCCCTGCATGGCCTGGACTTCTCCAGCTTTATCTCACATCATTTTCCTCCTATCTCTCTTTGCCCCAGTCATACTAGACTCTTTCTGTTCCTCATATGCCATGTCATCATTCACCTTTTTTGCCTTTTTTTTTTTTTTTTAAAGATCCACCTATTCATTTTGAGAGAGCACACAAGCACAAGTGGGGTGAGGGGCAGGGGGAGAAACTTTCAAGCAGATTTCCTGCTGAGCTCAGAACTGACTCGCGCTCAGTTACATGACCCATAAGATCATGACCTGAGCCAAAACCAAGAGCCAGATGTTCAATTGACTGAGCCACTCAGGCACCTTTTTGCCTTAATTTTAAACTACTACTTCAAAGTTCAGCTCAAATGTCACTTTCTGAGAGAAATGTCCTTGTTGCAGATTAAGTAAAATATCCTTGTACACTTCCTTAGCACCACATTTCTCCCTTTAATAAAACTCAATATACTTAAATTCTTTTTCAGTGTATGCCTTCACCAATACTTTAGAAACTCTGAGGGTAGGAACCACAACTAGCTTATTCACCACTGACTAGATCTAGCACATAAAAACTCAATAAATATCAGTTGGACTGATTGTATTTAACAGTTTCTTTTTTTTAATTAAGATTTTATTTTTAAACAAACTCTACACCCAACATGGGGCTTGAACTTACAACCCAGAGATCAAGAATCACATGTTCTACCAACTGAGCCGGCCAGGCACCCCTATCTGACAGTTTTAAATTTAAGAATCAACATACTTTAATATGAACAGACTGGTCTCTGAAAAAGTTCCCCTCCTGACCACCTAAGATAAGAAAGGCAATCACAGCTTTTAATGCTATCACTTCAGTTACTAATGTAAGACAGGACAAATAACCCATTTTTGTTTCATAAATAAATATTTCATATAGTTTTACCATTCGAAAAATAAAATATTTTGTAAAAAGAACTCACCAAAATATTTTTCTTATGTCGTTTCTCCTTTATATGTTTATGAGCTCCCTGGATGTTTTCAATGTGAATTAAGCAAAGTTTGCATAGATATCGGCAATTGGTATATTCTGGTGAGCGCTGAAAAGTTAAAAAAATGCATTTTTTCAGAAAACAGAGAAGTAAATATATGACTATATATGTGAATGATATAATTACATAAATATAAGAAACAAAAACAAGCATTAAAGGAATAAATTTTTAATAAACAATCAGTACTTATATCCCCAAAAGATAATTGTCCTTTTCAAAATAGACATCACAGAAGATCATATACTCATTTCAAACAACACCATTATAATGTTAAATGTTTGGTACTTATCTAATATAATACAGTCCTTAGAATCCAATGTAGGAAAAGAAAGGCAGTCTTATTACTTAGTCTTATTCCAATGCTCTCCCAAAAACCGGTTTCAAACTTTGTCTTTTTGATTACTATAAAAAATAAAATCCACCCTCAAATAGATTTTAAAAGAGTATGAGTTGAGAATATGGAAGAAAATTCCAAAAGCTGAGTTCTGAAAACATACTCAATCACAATCTCATGGGAATAAATGGATAATCTCTTGAGGTAACTATTCTAAAGGAAACAATTCTGACACACAAGAATGATCATAGTACTTTAGTCATACTTTATAAATCTGTTCTTGAAATAATAAAAAAAAAAAAACTTACTATTTCCAAAGTGCCTGTTAGGTGCTTCATATACAATGTCATTTTAATACCTCTAATAATCCAATTAGATTGCTATTATTTTCATTCTCTAGATGTGAAAACAAAAGCTCATACAGCCTATAACTTTCACAAAGATATAATATTAAGTAGGAGATGCTGAATTTAAATTCATGTATATCTGAATCCAAAGCCAACTCTACCCATATGATTACACAATGAAAAATTACAGAAACACAATAAATACACATTGAATTTTCAAACATGATTTCTAGTGCATTATACTGCAATTTCTGAAATTACAGCAATGCTTAAATTTTTATTTCAGATTGATCTTCAATAGCCTGCAACTCTTGACAAAAAGATTCTCTAACTTCATAATACTATGATTTTCTTTAAATGGAAACCTGCCCCAAATTTAGCAACAGTCCTACCACAGACTAAAAATAAATATAGCCATTATTTATAAAGTATGTATAACCTTACAACCTATAATGATTCCCTATTTTACTGGCAAAGCAACTAAATCTCAAAAATTAAATAATTGTCCAAAACAACAAGCAAAAAGGAAAATTCAGTTCAATCCAGTCATTTCAATTTGTAGTATAAAAATTCTTTTACCATTTGCAATGACGTGGATGGAGCTAGAGAATATTACGCTAAGCGAAAGAGGTCAAAGACAAATATCGTATGATTTCACTCATATGCGGAACTTAAGAAACAAAACAAATAAGCAAAGGAAAAAAAGAGAAAGAGGCAAATTAGAAGCCAAATTTATCAAGAGAACAAACTGACTGTTACCAGAAGATAGGTGGGTGAGGGGCTGGGTTAAATAGGTGATGGGGATCAAGGAGTACACTTGTGATAAGCACCTGGTGGTATATGGAAGTGCTGAATGGTTCTATGGTACACCTGAAACTAATACTACACTGTATATTAAACTAAATGGAATTTAAATAAAAACTTAAAAAACAAAAAACCATAAAAAACTCTTTCAAATCTGTCCTTATTGGGGAATGAATTTAAGCCCTTGCAGAGACTCCTACCTCTTAGTTTCCAGCCACAACTAGTACTTAATTCCCTAAATATTTTCTGAGCTCATAATGTATGTCAAACATTTGTCTAGAAGTAGGGATATATAGCATAAACAAAACAAACCAAAGTCTGTCCTCACAATCTACTTCTAGTATACAGAGACATGTAATAAATAAAGAAATGCACAAATAAATACGAATAGGGTGCAGGGGTGTTAACTACTTTTTAAAAAAGGATCATCACTTAAGACCTTACTGATAAAATAATTTAAAGGAAGTGAAGGATTAAGCTAAGTGGGTATTTGGGAAGAGACATTCCAAGTCGAAGGAAATGTTAATGCTAAGGCCCTGAGGCAGGAATATGCTAATATGTCTGAGAAACTGCAAAAAGTCTAATATATGACTGACACTGAGTGGTAAAGAGGGCCAGGTCGCAGGGCCCCTTAAAAGAACTCTGGTTTTTATTCCAAGTGTGAGGGAAAGACACTAAAGGTTTTTGAGCAGAGAATTAAGTTTTAATCTATATTTTAAAAGGATTGCTTGCCTTCCTAATTCCTTTAAGAATAGAAGCAGGAAGAGCTTATTGCCATTATGAGCATACTGCAATGATCTAGAAAAAGGATGATGTTGGCCCGGTTCAAGAAGAGTGGTGAAAGTGGCAAGGTTCGGATTCAGGAGTTGAAAACATAAATACACAACACCTAAAGCTATGAATATTGATGAGGTCGCTAAAGGAGTCAAGAAATCACTCATCATATAAGTTTTTCAATTGTAAAATATTAGCAGACAAGGATTGTCTGGATTCTTTCTGTAAGAAAAGTTTGTTTTAACATGAATGGGGAGTCAGAAGGCTTGAGATGACATCTCAATTGACCTTGGATTAAATCTCTAACACTGAAAACTGCTTCTATAACCTTAAAATGAAATAATAAAAATTGCTCTACCTGGTAAAATAATTCAATTCTACAAGTAGCTGATCTTTACCACTTAATATACACCAGACACTATGCAAAAACTTTTACTTGTATTATTGTATTTAATCCTCATAACAGTCAATGAGCTAGGTGTTATTTTTATCAACTCAATTATAATGATGAAGAAACTGAGGTTTAAAGAGTTATTAAATAACTTATCTAATGTTATCCAACCAGTAAGTGGCAGAGGTAGACCCAGTGACTCCAAAACCTACACACTTAACCACTAAGCAAACTACCTCTAATTATTAACCAACTACTACGTGCAAGGTACTATATTAAGCACAATAGCAAATAGGACAAAAATGTTCTCATGACATCATAAAGCTTCTAGTTTCACAGAAGAGACACATGAAAAGTGTTTTAAAATTCCTTCATTATATAGTTGTATTTTATTTTACTATTAAAACACACACACTAATAAACCTTCTTTAAAGTTTCTGCAAACCAGCCAGAATAAAGACTGCTGGGCACAGAAATTCTAAGTATTTCCTAGTCAATATTTAACACTAACTATAGGGAAATTTACCCTTCTGATCTAATAGCTTGGATTCAGTCCTTCTTTGGTACAGTTTAAAAATTTACATTTTTACTCATCAATCAGATAATCTATGGGTACACTGTGAACCCAAGGACTGATAAAATCAAAAGCAAGTAGTTAAGAATATTCTTAATGAATGTCTAATAAGTTGGTAAAGAAAAATGTTAATTAAGAGTACACTAAATTGAAAATAAGAGGTTTTGGAGGACATGAGAAACAAAGTGCCAGAAAGAAAAGAGATTATAGACATCTATGCTAGTATTGGCACACTCATTTTATATCGTTGCTGCTTAAATTCAAATAAATTCAAACAGCAAAATGTTTTCCATGCTTCTAAAGCTTTTCTTTTACCCCTGGCCATTCTTTCCTACCACCATCAAATATCCATTCCACCCTAATTTCTTTCTTCTCCCAAGAACTGATCTTTCCTGCTTCATATCCTATCCCATCCTGTCCCCTACTTATTTTTTTAAAACACATTTTTTCACATTTCCTTTATACATGCCATATAATTCACCTGTACCAGACTTCCCCAATTCACCTAGTCAACTCCTACAGCTACTCCTTCAGACTCAGTTCCAATGTCACCTCCTTATAAAGCATTCTCCAAATTGATGCCTCTATACCCCCACTCAGGTTGGTCACTCTTTTGTCTAAAATTTCAAACAATACTGTTATTATTACTGTTGTTTGCTTACATGCTTTTCTCTAATTAGTAAACTCCTAGAAAAGCAGTAACATGTTTTTAAAAATGCCACACATGCCCCAATTCAACTTCTTATCACCAGATCATGGCACACGAGAAGCATTCAATATTTATCTTAACAGATCCAGAATAGCTACTAATTCCAGACTTAAGGAAGAGAAAGTGAGGAAAGAGAAAACTAAGTAAAAGAGCAAATTGCAAAAAAGACTTCCTTCTAACTAGGACCTTGGGAGACTAGCTACACAACCTAAATTCTCTCTACCTCTTGATATTCCTATTTTAATAGGGTGACTACTCTGTCATAAGTTCTATTAATAACTCAGGATTGCCTCTTAAATTTAGACATTACCTCATTTTTCTAAACTCTACAAAATTATACCATTTCTTTCTTTCCTTTCTTATTTATCAAGAATGATGACCTATATTTCCTTGTATACATGCTCACAAATATCCCAAGTATCTATTTGTAAACAGACTGATTTATGAGTCATTCCTTCAATATCTAGCAATGTTTTTATTAAGGCTAGGAATGTGTATTTCTAGGTTAAGAATTTAATTAGCACACAGGAATAAGATACTAATGGCTAGAACAATTCTTAATACATAGGAGATACTCGGTAAATATGGGAGACAGAAGAGGAAAGGGTAGGAGAAAACCAAGGAGAAAAGGAGAAAGTGTAGTATATCACATAATATTTGCTAATTTGTCACTCCGAATGGACTTCTAATTCACCAACTGCCATTTTCATCAATATATCCCAGTGCCAATCATAGTACCTAGAACATAACAGGCACTCAGTATCTATTAATGAGTGAATAAATCAGAGGTCAGCAAACTTCTGTAAAGGGACAAAGTAATATTTGGGTAAATATCTTATGCTTTGGTAGGGAAACAGTAAATATTTTATGCTTTGCAAGCTATAATGTTCTCTGGAGCAACTAATTACTCAATTCAACTCTGCCATGGTAGCATAAAAGCAGCCATAGACAATAGGTAAACAAATGGGCATGGCTATATACCGATACAATTTTGCTTACAAAACAAGGGGCTAGGTTTATTTTACACAATTTTAAAAACACAAAGCACACATACAAAAGGCAAAAACAAGACGGTAGGCCATAGTTTCTTGACCCTGGAATGAATGAACAAAGTCAGACTCACAGATGTAAGGATTTGCTGAACAAAGGGAGAGAAGGAGGAGAGAAGAAAGGAAAGAGGGAAATTAGGAAAAATGAATGCTATCTCTGCCTTAGCAATAAAAGAAGATAAAAAGAGCTGTGCTTGGCAAAGAAAAGTTATGACACATGCATCTTCCTCCACATAACTAAAATGACATAGTATACTTTTTCAAGTCGAAAGATGTGATCTCTTTCTAAGCGTTCTTCTGCTTGTTTCAAGCCTAGCCTCTGCTCAGGTGTCAATGCAGATTCATCTATCACAGTAGCATTTTCTAAATAGTCCATCTCTGAAGAATTTTCTTTATTAGAGTCATCATTCTTCATTTTACCTAGAAAAGGAAGCAATCAGTTACCATCAGCAGAACTGATAAATTAAAAAAAAATTTTAATGGAAAACAGACATCAATTTATACACATACAGGAAAACTATTCTTTCCTTATACTTTCCTTAGTTGTACAAGTTGGTATACTTATTTAAAATACAAGTAAGAGATATACATGGTATCAGAATTCACAAAGAAAAATCTATTTCATGGGTCAAATGCCTATTTTGTTCTTCCAACCTATCAAGAGAGAAATATGACTGAGACTCACTACACGAGGCTAACACAACATACCGTCTTGTAAAATCTCTGAACTATGAAATGTGATAAAAAGCTATTTTAAGTCCCAAAGATTAGTCACTAAAGTCACTTTAATGACTTCATCACTATACACGAGCAGCTAAAAGAACATATATCCTCTAGACCACAAGCTCCTCCCTCTTTGCTTTCACTGAACTCATGGATATCCCTACCACATCAATACTTTTTCTTTGCTTCTCTGCCTCCTAACTGGATTCAATCTTTTCAAGGCACAGACTGTGTGCTATCATCTTTTCATTTCCAGCACCTAGCATTATACACCTGGCATACAGTAGGTTCCACTATCAGTGTGATTTTTTAAAATACAAATTCAATCAAATTATTCTCTTGCTTAAAATACCTAAAGGCTTTCAAAGAGTTCAGGATAAAGTTTAAACTCTCTAGCATAATACATGCCATCCTTGCCTTCATGAAGGCAGTAAACAGAATAATAATTCCAAGTTATAATAAGTGCTGTAAAAGAAAAAAGCAAGTAACTCAGAAGGAAACTAACTTTAGATATGGGAGTCAGGGAAGACTTCTCTCAGATTTTAAATCAAGACCTTAAGAAAGAGAGCTAAGGTGTCTATATCTCTAACCTTACATCCTACCTTAACACTTTTCACTTCATTCATACCAAATGTGCTAGATAGAATGGATCATTGCTACTTCAAGTCTCAATGCCTTTTTTTTTCATTTTTTTTTATTATGTTATGTTAATCACCATATACATTACATCATTAGTTTTTGATGTAGTGTTCCATGATTCATTATTTGCGTATAACACCCAGTGCTCCATGCAGAACGTGCCCTCTTTAATATCCATCACCAGGCTAACCCATCCTCCCACCCCCCTCCCCTCTAGAACCCTCAGTTTGTTTTTCAGAGTCCATCATCTCTCATGGTTCATCTCCCCCTCCGATTTCCCCTCCTTCATTCTTCCCCTCCTGCTATCTTCTTCTCTTTTTTTTAACATGTAATGTATTATTTGTTTCAGAGGTACAGATCTGTGAGGGATGGGGCGGCTGGCTGTTGAATCAATGCCTTTTACATATGCTGTTCCTTCCACGATCAAGGCCATCCTCACTTCAGCTAGTAATGTTTACCTGTCCTGCAAAATTCAGCTTAAGCTTACACTGTTTCAGAAGACAGTCCGATATTCTTTATACAGTTGACACTTGAATAATACTGGGGCTTGGGATGCCAAAATCTGCGTATAACTTTTTACTGCCCCAAATCTTAACTATTAATAGCCTATTGTTGACCTTAATAATAACAAACAGTTGACAGACACATATTCTGTACATTATATATATATTACATATTGTATTCTTATAATAAAGTAAGCTAGAAAAAAGAAATTCGTATTAAGAAAATCGTAAGAGGGGTGCCTGGGTGGCTCCGTCGGTTAAGTGTCCAACTCTTGATTTCAGTTCAGGTCATGATCTCAGGGTCTTGAGATCGAGCCCTCTGTTGGGCTCTGCACTGGGCATGGAGCCTGCTTAAGGTTCTCTCCCTCCCTCCCTCCCTCTCTGCCCCCTCTCCCGAACAGAAGGAAAAAAGGAAGGAAGGAAGGAGAAAGGAGGAAGAAAGGAAGGAGGAAGGAAGGAGGAAGGAAGGAAGGAAGGAAGGAAGAGAGGAAGGAAGGAAATCATAAGAAAATACATTTATAGTACTATACTGTATTTATTTAAAAAAAAAAATTGGGCTCCTGGCTGACTCAGTCTGTAGAGCGTATGACTCTTGATCTCAGGGTTTTTTGTTTTGTTTTGTTTTTTAAAGATTTTATTTATTTATTTGACAGAGAGAGAGACAGTGAGAGAGGGAACACAAGCAGGGGGAGTGGGAGAGTTCGGAGAAGCAGGCTCCCCGCCGAGCAGGGAGCCCGAAGCAGGGTTCAATCCCAGGACCCTGGGATCACGACCCGAGCTGAAGGCAGACACTTAACGACTGAGCCACGCAGGCACCCCTGATCTCAGGGTTTTAAGTTTGAGCCCCACACTGGGTGTAGAGATTACTTAAAAAAAATAAAAAAAAGATTTTTTTAATTTTTATTTTCTTACCCCACTGCCCTTTTTAAAATTTTTTAAAAATTAAAAAAAATCCACACACACACAAAAATCCACATAAGTGTACCTGTGCAGTTCAAAACTGTGTTGTTCAACTATACAACTGTATTCTCATAGCACTTGCTATTATCTCTCACATTACTGTATAATAATGTAATTTGTATTCATTTATCTATCTCCTACTTTAGATGATGGATTCCTTGATGCTAATGACTAGGTTTTATTTAACCTTTTTACTTTCATATTTTAATACCTAGACCAGAGGTGAGACTTAATAAAAGTGTGAATAAAATAATTTGTATGTATCTAAAAACACTGCTTAAAGTAAATGCTCATAGACAACCAAAAGATCTCTCACTCTACCCTCAAAAGCCAAACTAACTACATGCCATCTATAAGAACCATGACAGTCAGTTCTACCTTTTGATAGCACTAATTTTTCAAACAAAGAAGAAATGGTATGCCTCTGAAGTCTCTAGAATCAGATGGCAAACTCTTAGACAAAAAATGTTTGAATCACATCAGAATTATGGCTAGGTTAGCTAACTGATTTTTAAATTACGTTCGGAAACACTGATGCACAATGAGCAATTTGCAATTATGTCCTAGTATTTGGAAAAATAATTAGGTTCTTATGTAACCATTTTATGATGGAAATGTAAAAGAAAAGGCAAAATCCTAGTTTTATTTCTACATTTCATGATAAAGAACAGTAGCAAGAAAACAATATTCTAACCTTCTCTTTTTTGCATGTACAATTTGCCCAGCACAAGGCAACTAACATCAACAAATCCTGTAATACTGTCATTTCTGCCAATATAAATAATTATAGAAAGCTACATATCTTTCTTTAAAAGTCAGAAATAAATGAGATTATTTAATTTTCTGAAATCAATATCAATATAAAATAACATCAGACAGAATTTCCCAAACTTTTTTCCATAGAACTCTAGCCCCATGAGATATTAATACTCTCACAAAACAAGAGTTGAAAACAAGTATTCAAACAAAAACCTGTACATGAATATTCAGAGCAGCACTATTCACAACAAAGATGGAAAAGACCCAAATGTCCAGTCACTGATAAACAGATAAACGGAATGTGGCATATCCATATAGTAGAATATTAATTCAGCTGTCTTAGCTCAAGTTGCCATAACAAAATACCATAGACTGGGTGGCTTAAACAACAGGAATTTATTTTCTCACAGCTCTGGAGGCAGAAAAGTCCAAGATCAAGGTGCCAGCAGGGTCGTTTTCTGATTAGAGCTCTCTCTGGATTGCAGCTTGCTGTGTCCTTCTGAGGCCATTCCTTGGTTAGTGCATACAGAGAGAGACAGATCTCTCCCTCTTCTTACAAGGCTTCAATCCTATTGGATTAGGAACCCCCTTAGGACCTCATTTAATCTTAATTACCTCCTAAAAGCTCATCTCCAAATGCAATCACACTGGGAGTTAAGGCTTCAGCATAGATATTTTAAGGGGATACAATTCAGTCTATAGCATCAGCCTTAAAATGAAAGAAGTACTGATGGATATATATACTATAACATGAATGAACCTTGGAAACATGATGCTTAATGAAGTAAGCCAGACACAAAAAGATCACATATTATATGATTCCATTTCTATGAGATACCCAGAATAGGCAAATATATAGAAAAAGAATGCATATTAGTGGTTTTCAGACGATGACAGAGGGAGGGAGAATGGGAGTGAATCTTTTTTTTCCCCAAGACCTGAGTTGAGATCAAGAGTCAGACCCTTAACCAAATGAACCACCCAGGTGCCCCAAGGGGAGTGAATCTTAATGGGTACAGGGTTTCCTTTTGGGTGATGAAAAAGTTCTGCAATTAAAATAGTGGTGTGGTTGTATAACACAATAAATGTACTTAATGCCATTGAATTATATACTTTTTTTTTAAAGATTTTATTTATTTGAGAGAGAAAGAGAGAGCATAAGCAGGGGGAGGGGCAGAGGGAGAGGGAGAAGCAGACTCCCCGCTGAGCAGGGAGCCCGATGCAAGGCTCAATCCCAGAACCCTGAGATCATGACCTGAGCCAAAGGCACTTAACTGACTGAGCCACCTAGGTGCCCCAAATTATATACTTTAAAATGGTTAAGATAGTAGTTCCTATATGATTCAGCAATTCCACTCCTATACATATATCAAGGAGAAGTGAAAACATACATCCACATAAAAATGTTTAAATAAATGTTCACAGCAGCATTATTCATAATAAACAAAAGATGGAAACAATTCAAATATCTCTCAACTGATAAAAGGATAAATAAAATGTGGTATATCCATACAATGGAATTTAGCAATAAAAAGGAATAAGGTACTGATATATGCTTCAACATGGATGAATCTTGAAAACGTTGTCCTGAGGTGCCTGCGTGGCTCAGTTGGTTAAGCATCCAACTCTTGATTTTGGCTCAGGTCATGACCTCAGGGTCATGAGATCAAGCCCCACATCAGGCTCTGAGCTGGGCGTGGAGCCTGCTTAAGATTCTCTCCCTCTGCCCCTCTCTCTCATTCTCCCTCACCCTCTCTAAAATAAAGGAGGCGGGAGGCGCCTGGGTGGCTCAGTTGGTTGGACATCTGACTCTTGGTTTTGGCTCAGGTCATGATCTCAGGGTTGTGGGACTGGGCCCTGCTTTGGGCTCTGAGCTCAGTACCAAGTCTGCTCGGGACTCTCTCCCTCTCCCCTGCCCCTGCTTGCACGCACTCTCTCTCTCTCTCAATTAAAAAAAAAAAAAATCAAACCAACAAAACCCCATTGTGCTAAGTGAAAAAAGCCAAACAAAAAAGGCCACATATTATATTATTCCCTTTATATAAAATAGGCAAATCTATAGAGACAGAAAATAGATTAGTGACTTCATTTTTTAAGGGGTAAGGGGAAGAGAGAGAGGGGGAGAGAGAGAATCTTAAGCAGGTTCCACACCCAGCATGGAATCCAATGCAGGGCTGATCACAACCTGAGCCAAAATCAAGAGTCAGAGCCTCAACCAAGCCACACAGGTGCCCCATGAGTAGTGACTTTTAATGGGTACAGTTTCTTTTGCGGGTGATGAAAATTTTCAGGAATTAGACAATGACAATATCTACACAACTTTCTGAATATAGTACTAAAAACCACTAACCTGTATGTTTCTTTTTTTTTTTTTTTTTTAAGAGTGTGTGCGCATGCAAGCAGGGCAGGGGGGCAAGCAGGGATAGGGGGCAGGGAGTGGTGTGCATAGGGAGAGGGAGAGAATCTTAAGCAGACTCCGTGCTGAACAAGGAACCCAATGTGGGGCTTGATGTCAAGACATGATGACTTGATGACTTGATGACATGATGACTTGAGCCGAAATCAAGAGTTGGCTGTTTAACCAACTAAGCTACCCAGGTGCCCCTAAACTGTATGTTTTTAAAGAGAAATTTTGGCATGTGAATTGTATCTCAATAAAACTATTATATAAAAAGGTAGGGGCACTTGAGTGGCTCAGTTGCTTGAGCATCCTGATCTCAGCTCAGTCTTGATTTCAGGATCTGAGTTCAAGCCCCACACTGGGCCCACACTGGGTGTGGAGCATACTTTAAAAAAATAATAATAATAGGGGTGCCTAGGTGGCACAGTCACTTGGCAAACTGACTCTTGGTCTGGGCTCAGGTCGTGATCTCAAGGTTGTGAAATAGCGCCCCGGGTTGGGCTCCCCACTCAGTGCAGAGTCTGCTTGAAATTCTCTCTCCCTTTGCCCTTCTCACTTGTGTGTGTGCATGTGCTCGCTCTCTCTAATAATCTTTAAAAAATAATAATAATAATAATTTTTAAAAGGTAAGTAAGAAAAATTAAAAATATGACAATGATAAAGAGTATGGAGAAAAATTAAACTAGTAAAAAGAGAAGGACTGTAAATTTTAGATAAGGGACCCAGCAAAACCCTCGCTGAGAAGGTGGAAGGTAAGAGAGCAAGCCGTATGGACATCTTGGGGAAGAATGTTCCAGGCAGAGGAAAAAGCAAATGTGAAGGCCATCCTCCATATTTGAGGAAATGCAAGGAAACCATGCACTTGGAGCAGAGAGGGAGAAAGTAAGAAGCAGATGAATGAAAGTGAAGTGAGACAGTGGCACAGATCACACAGGGCCTTACTGTTCACTGCAAGGACACTGTCACTCTAATGTATGGGAAACTACAGAAACATTTTGAAGAGTAATAATATGATCTGAATAATTTTAACAGGATCATTCTGGCTGTTACGTTGAAAATACAATGAAAAGTTATGTAAGTAAAAGTAAAGAGATAAGACAGGTTATGCTGCTCAAAAGCATGATCCTAACCAGCAACATCAATCTTACTCAGGAGCTTGTTAGAAATCTATTATCTCAGGTCCCACTCTAGACTTTCAAAATAAAAAATTTCTGGGAAAGGAACCCAAGAATCTGCATTTTAATACAATTCCCAGATAATTCATATACATATTAAAGTTTGGGGGAAAAAAAAAGTTTGAGAAGCCCAGATCTAAAACACTCACCCCTCAAATATTCATCACGCTCCCTCTCTTACCATTTTCCTTCATGTATTTCTCTAATGCTACTTTCTCAGGGACAATTTAAATTTGAAACACCACCATCAGACACAGTAGCATCATTCCCTACAATCTTTCCTATTTTTTCTCATAAGATTTATTACCATCTAACTTATGACATACTTTTATTATTTACTATATATGCTGTCCCTCTCCTCCTACTAGAATATTAGCTCCTTTAAGCAATGTTGTCTGTTTTGTTCATTGCTAAATTCCTAGCAACTAAATTAGTACCTGACACATAGCAGACACCCATAAAAATATTTATTGGATGAATGGCAAAAGGAAAAGCTGGAAGTGCTAACTGGAAGCTAAAGTTGGGCCTAATGAAGTAAGATTAATGGGCGCTTGGGCGGCTCAGTTGGTTAAGTGACTGCCTTCGGCTCAGGTCATGATCCTGGAGTCCCTGGATCGAGCCCTGCATCGGTCTCCCTGCTCAGCAGGGAGTCTGCTTCTCCCTCTGACTCCCCCCCCCCATGCTCTCTCTCTCTCTCATTCTCTCTCAAATAAATAAATAAAATCTTTAAAAAAAAAAAAAAGGAAGATTAAGCCACTAACTTCAGGTGGGCCTGATATTAGTCAAAATTCTATAAAGCCTGTTAAGTCCAAATAGGCAATGATTTATATATCAAAGTTTTATTCTATTTAATTTATAAAGGGGCACTCTAATGAGAAATCATTAATTTAAACATAATTTGGACTTTTTCATATGAGGAGAAAAGCACTAAACAATTATGCATGAACATGACTTCAAGGCAAATATTACACATACTGAATTCTTTAATGAAAAACGACTGCTGTACTATAAATCATTCTTCTGAATTTGTTAAACCAAGTCTCCCGAAAGGACCTCTACTTGGTCTACTAGCTTCTTTAAATTAGTTCAACTTGTTCTCCATATTAACAAATAACAAAACTGCATTTAATTAGAGAAATAATAATAATAAAGGATATTCATTCATTGCTACCACATGCCTACCATGTCAGGTACTACATGAAACACTCCATTAGAGTACTTCACTTAACCTTCATAAAATAGGCAGCAGCATCTTAACTTTTTTTTAAAAAATAAAGAAACTGATGGGCTGCCTGGGTGGCACAGTCAGTTAAGCATCTGACTACTGGTTTCAGCTCAGATCATGACCTCAGGGTTGTGAGATAAAGCCCCGAGTCGGGCTCTGTGCTCAGCAGGGAGTCTGCTTGAGATTTTCTCTCCCTCTCCTTCTCCTGCTCGTGCGTGCTCTCTCTCTCTCTCTTTAAAGTAAATGAATAAACCTTAAAAAAAAAAAATGAGGAAACTGAAACATGTTTTAAAGGATAAGCAGCTTACCTGATGTGTATCCAGATGCATTATCTCTATCCATTCATTATGTATATCAGTACATCTATTCATATTATATAAATTTAAAAAATATAAAGTATAAGTAGCTTATCGAAGATTACAGACTTATTAAGTGGGGAAGATGGGATTCAAAACCTATGCAATTCTACTCTAGAGCCCACATTGTCAATCATATCACTGTCACTTCATCTACTTTCCCTTTTTAAAAAAATAATCCTTGGAGGCACCTGTGTGGCTCAGTCAATTAAGCATGTGCCTTCAGCTCAGGTCATGATCTGGGAGTCCTGGGATTGAGCCCCACATCAGGCTCCCACATCAGCCCTGCTCAATGGGGAGTCTGCTTCTCCCTCTCCCTCCCTCTCTCTCTTTCTCAAATAAATAAATAAAATCTTTGGAAAAAGTAAAATTAATCCTTGAATCAGATTTTTCACTAACTCAAGCATTCAAACCCTTGTAAGTGATCTTATGCACCACTATTTCCCAACTTCAATCATTCACATACTATTATGTTCAGATTTGTCTTATCTGAACACTATCAGCAGTGTTATTTTTTTGATACTATCTTTAAATTGACTTACTTTTTTTGGCCTTCTCTTAAACTATATTTTTAAAATTATGAAGTTGGTATTTTTCTTATACACATAAAGATATGTGTATTAAAGTTTAAAAAAAACGGTCTGTCAATATACTATCAATTGTGTATCATCAGAAATAAAAGAAACTATATTTAAACTCTCTACCAGAGTTTCTCAAAGTGTAATATATAATGACTTAGAAATAGTTTTTTTTTTGTTATTCATATATCAAGGAAAGGTTTTATTTACCCAGCTGAAACATGAGAAAAAAGATAGCCAAAAAAAATCCATTAAGTTAAACAAAACCAAGATTAAAAGTACTCAAAAGACATAGACAACATTTATAAGCAATTAAAGCTAAGATTAAAATACCAAAAGAAAATGAATTTTACACCAGAATTCTCAAGTAAATTGCAAATGTCCTAACCAATCTCTGCTTCCTGTAAGGAATTTGCTGCGCTACAGTCCAAACGATTAAAAACATGTATAAATATATCTGATCATAGCACTACCTTGCTTCAAACTCTTCAATGGCTTCTCAAAATACTCATCATAAAGTGCAAACTGTCTATCACATCTTAAAAGGTCCTTCATTCTCCAATTATTGTGTGCATTTTCAGCTGGATCATTTGCCACTTTCGCAAACCCCAATTCTGTTCCAGTCATACTTAATCTCAGTCATACTCTTATTTTCACTTTTATGTCCTGCATTTTCTCAACCCAAAGACTAAATCCCTCAATTAAATCATGCACTCTCTCAACTCTAAGTTTTTGCACTGAACTAAATTACCATTTTATTTATGTGTATCACCCTCATCTAAGTAGAAGCATCCTTGAGATTTGGTGTTGTATCTTTTGTTTTTCCATTGTAAACGTATGCTTGGCATATAAAAGGAACTCAGTACATATGTTTGTTGAATGAATGAGCCACATATTACCAGGACCACTGAAAAAGTGTGTAAGTGTGGGGGCACCTGGGTGGCTCAGTTGTTAAGCATCTGCCTTCGGCTCAGGTCATGATCCCAGCATCCTGGGATCCAGCCCCGCATTGGGCTCCCTGCTCAGCAGGAAGCCTGCTTCTCCCACTCCCCCTGCTTGTGTTCCCTCTCTCGCTGTGTCTCTCTCTGTCAAATAAATAAATAAAAACTCTTAAAAAAGAAAAAAAAGTGTGTGTGTACATACACATGCATGTACAGACTACAGGAGCCACTAATTTCTATTTGCACAGGCTTTTTATCTACCATAATAAATGTAAAGGTTCTTTTTTAGCTTAAAAAGCTGTATTATTAATGTCCTTTTTGTAATTAAAGTAGTTAAAATCAAACTAAGGATAATCTAAAGTATATTAATATAGGAAAATCTCTCCAAAAATGTGACCTGTGGGATAATCTAATTTGTACTTACTCAAATCATCTGATATGTCTTCAATTCCTGAAGCACTATCATCAGAATCAACAGTATTATCTGTACATGCTTGTTGCTTCTGAGATCCTGGTGAGTTTTCCAAAGCAGATTTTCCTCCCTCTACATCAATATTCACTTTGTCCAGAGACGTAAAAGAGCTTGGAATTGTTTTTCCAATCTGTTGTAATTCTGTCCGTCGCATGTTTTCCTTCAACAGTAAACTGGGAGCCTTCTCTGGTTCTGCTGGTGAACCAGGGACCTTTTCTGATTTCATCTGAGAACTGGGTCCTTTTTCCATTTTCCTCTGTGAACTAAGTGCCTTTTCTGTTGCTGTCGCCTGTGAGCTGGGTGTCTTTTCTGTCTTCACTGGTGAATTAGGGGACTTTGGTGATTTTTCTGCTTTTGCTTGTGAAACTGGTACCTTTTCTGCTTTCACCGGTGAATTAGGTGATTTTTTTGTTTTGCAATGACTTTGATCTCGAAGGACTAATCCCAAATCTCTAGGGCTTGCTATGTTGGCAGCATTTATTCTACATGATTTAACTTCTGTTTTTTCTATACAAATATCATTTTGCTTATTTTTTTTACTACTATTCTTATTTGGAGAGCTGGTCCCAATTTCTTTTATGGATTTATCATTTCTAGCTTTCAAAGTCTGATTAGATATAACTTTAACTGCTTTGCTTTCTTCAGAAAGAGCCCAAGCATTCTTCTTTGGTTCATGATTTTCATTTTTAGAGGTCTTAGAGTCTTCCATTATTTGAAAACCTGCTTCTTTCCAATTGTGATATTGTTAAATGGCAGATTCCCAGTAGCTGAATTGCTTCAAGTCCAGATTAGGCAAACAAACTATTGGGTTGAAAAAAAAAACCAAAATGTGTTATTTAAAATGCAAAAGCCATTTTTCAAAAATTGGTGAGACTTTCAAAAACTTTCAAATTTGTCTCAAAACTGAAGAAATTGTAAAACCTTAAAAAACTCTGTTAACCATATGAGGAATTAAAACCCACTTCGTAAATAACAGCCAAATGGTCATAAAGAAGGTTCTAACGTAATTATGGCAATATGGCAAAACAGAGAATTTTAAAAGTAAAATTTGTTCTACATTACTAAATAAGAATTTCAACTAAAAGGGAAATAAAACTCGCAACTGATGTACCACAATTAATATAAAAGGAAATGGAACAAAGAAAACACAGGCATTCCAATCTAGGGGCACCTG
This sequence comes from Halichoerus grypus, assembly GCF_964656455.1. Lineage (NCBI taxonomy): Eukaryota > Metazoa > Chordata > Mammalia > Carnivora > Phocidae > Halichoerus > Halichoerus grypus. Next base: position 146,401,457 of record NC_135716.1, on the reverse strand, counting down.
GCTAGCTCAGCATGCAACTCTTGATCTCAGGGTCTTACGTTGGGTATAGGGATTACTTAATAAGATTGATATTCTCTTTTATTAAAAAAAAGGAACTGATTAGGCTCTTCTAAGTATTTTTTTTAAAGATTTTATTTATTTATTTGACAGAGAGAGTGAGTGAGAGAGGGAACCCTATGCGGGGCTCGATCCCAGGACACTGGGATCATGACCTGAGCTGAAGGCAGACACTTAACGACTGAGCCACCCAGGTGCCCCTCTAAATTATTTTATAAAGTAGTTTTTTAATTATAATTAAAATTTAAGCCAAAACAAACAAAAAAATTTAAGCCAAAACCACCCTATATTTTCACCATTAGTATCTTTTATGACTAACGTTATTTCCTAGTAAAAAGCTCTACCACTTATAGCTATAAAAGAATGTTTTTGCTCCTCGTTTTTGGATATTTTAATTCATTTAATTTATACATTCTGCTTTCAGTATTCGTTATAAGGTGTTTCACATAACTGTCAAAACAGTTGCCAAATATATGCCTATGTCTAAACTTTTGTAGAAACTGCTGCACATTCCTAATTTTAAAAATAAAAATAGATCCTATGGGACGCCGGAGTGGCTCAGTTAGTTAAGCATCTGCCTTCGGCTCAGGTCATGATCTCAGGGTCCTGGGATCAGGCCCTCGTCGGGCTCCCTGCTCAATGGGGAGTCTGCTTCTCCCTCTCCCTCTGTGATCTCTCTTGCTCTCTCTCTCTCTCAAAATAAATAAATAAAAAATCTTTTAAAAAGTGGATCCTATTTTTTTTTTAAGATTTATTTATTTATTTATTTATTTATTTATTTATTTGACAGAGAGAGAGAGCACAAGTAAGCAGAGCGGCAGGTAGAGGGAGAGGGGGAAGCAGGCTGCTCCCCGCTGAGCAGAGAGCCTGATGCGGGACTCGATCCCAGGACCCTAGGATCATGACCTGAGCCAAAGGCAGATACTTAACTGACTGAGCCATCCAGGCGCCCCTGGATCGTATTTCTAAAAGACTAGTTTTACCTTATCCAGTAACCAAAATATTTTTTAAAAATTTTTTAAAGATTTTATTTATTTATTTGACAGAGACAGACAGCGAGAGAGGGAACACAAGCAGAAGGAGTGGGAGAGGGAGAAGCAGGCTTCCCGCGGAGCAGGGAGCCCAATGCAGGGCTCGATCCCAGGACCCTGGGAACATGACCTGAGCCGAAGGCAGATGCTTAAATGACTGAGCCACCCAGGCACCCCAATTTTCTAATGCTATCCTATGATGACAACTCTAATAAATTTTGTAGATGTTATCTTACTAACAAAAGCCATAAAACAACAAACCCTTGATTGAGCCATGCTGATCCACAATTCTGTTCATAAAACTTCTTAGATACGCTATTCCTCCACTCAAAAAAACTCGAGAGGCACCTGGGTGGCTTAGTCGGTTAAATGTCTGCCTTTGGCTCAGGTCATGATCCCAGGGTCCTGGGATCAAGCCCCACGTTGGGCTCTCTGCCCAGCAGGAGCATGCTTCTCTCTCCCTGCCACTCCCCCTGCTTATACTCTCTCTCGGTCAAATAAATAAAATCTTAAAAAAAAAAAAAAGTAACAGATGTCCTATTGCTTTAAAAAAAAAAAAACCAGTGTGGTGGGGCACCTAGCTGGCTCAGTCGGTAGAGCATGTGACTCTTGATCTCAGGGTCATACGTTCAAGCCCCACACTGGGCATGGAGGCCACCAAAAAAAAAAAAAGTGTGGTAATTTATATAGCAAAATTGCTATTTCTAAGCTATCAACAGTACAAATTTTTCCCAAAAAAGTTGTAATTCCTAGAAATAAGTTCTGAGGAGGTAAGGTTTTGAGTAAGGTTCACTGCTTCCCAGTGCACTCATAGCAAAATTGGTTGAGCCAAATAAAAATGTTGGACCTATGTTCTAGTTCCTGGTTACATTTTTAGAATGTAGTAAATGAGAATTAAATGAGATTCTAACCTTATATAAGCAATTATTATCAAGAAAATAAAAAGAATTTTTAACGAATTTCTTTAAAAAGTTGTTTGAAATATAGAAAATAGTATTTAGAATATATCCCATTTCATTTTTATATTAAGACATCAGTCCACTTCCTACTTCTAGTTCTAATCATGTCTTCCTTCCTTGAATCCTTATAATGACTACTGATTACTAGAGACAGGGAGTTCTCAGGCCCTGAGACCTCAACTAACAGCAGGAGCCAGGTTCTTGACTTTGCTGTGAGAAAGAATTCAAGGACAAGTCAGAATGAAGTATAACAGAGGAAGCTTCACTGCAAAGTCAAAGAACACACTCCAAGGAAGGAGGAGTGCGGGCACACTCAGAAAGAGGATCTAAGTAGTACTGGGTAGATGTGAGGCTCTGATTTTTATGGGTGGTTATAATTTGGGCATGAAATACTCATGTGGGGTTCCAGGGAACAGGCGGGGATTTCTAGGAACTCTGCATAATATTACACAATGCTCTACATTAGCTACTATGTGCAGGTATATAGTAGCAGGTACATTTCAGGCTACCTGGGTCTTTGTGTGCATTTAAGTTACAGTTAAGCAAAGCAACAGCAGCAGAACACTTGTGAGATCATGAGAAACCACAGAGCTATCAGAAGTTTGCTTAATTGCCACAAACTCTGTCAGGTATCAGACTTTGTTCCCTGTTTTTTGTTCCTCCTGCAAATATCCAGCACTTCCCTATTTTGCATGCCTTACTACCACAATGCTACGTACTTAGCAGACATTCAAAATGTAATTAGCAATTAAAAGAATATCCACTCCAAACAGATGGCTTCACATCCTTCTTTTCCTGATGAAAACTGAAGCCTTTAGCAGAAACTGGAATTTTCTTTTTTTTTTTTAAGATTTTATTTATTTATTTGAGAGGGAGTGAGCAAGCACAAGCAGGAGGAGAGTCAGAGGGAGAGGGAGAAGTAGGTTCCCCACTGAGCAGGGAGCCCAACTCAGGGCTCCAACCCAGGACCCTGGGATCATGACCTGAGCCGAAGGCAGATGTTTAACCGACTGAGCCACCCAGGCACCCTTGAATTGTTTCAAGAGTTTTTGATGCTTTTCTATAATTATCCATTACTCAACTGACAGATTGGGCTACAAATTCTAGAGCCTTAGACTTAAAAGAGTTGTATGGATAACACTAGGTAAGAAAGTTTACCAGAAATAACTAGTGCATAATAGTAGAAAAACTAATCATAGCAATAATTACTTCTCAAGTAACCCTTTCACAGGACAGACAGGGAAACTATTGCAAGGCATGATTACAGAAAGCCATCAGAAGTTTGTACGGCTTTAAAAAAAATTAGGGGCACCTGCGTGGCTCAGTTAGTTAAGCATCTGCCTTAAGAGATAAGAAATCGGGGCCCCGGGGTGGCTCAGTCAGTTAAGTATCTGCCTTCAGCTCAGGTCATGATCCCGGAGTTCCGAGATCGAGCCCCACATCGGGCTTCCCGTTCAGGGGGTGTCTACTTCTCTCTCTGCCCCCTCACCCTGCTCGTGCTCTTTCACTCTCTCTCTCTCAAATTAAAAAAAAAAAAAAGAGAGAGATAAGAAATAATTTCTGATTTTGTTTACGATTGTATCTTCAGTGCCTACAACAGTGCCCAGTTTAAAGTAGGCACTCAATAAACCTATTACATGGATTAATGAACACTTAAATTACTTTTAATTGTTCACATTTTAAAAACAAAATAAATCCAAAACATTTTCATTGCATCATGGCTTATATTATTTACAATGTAAATAGGATATATCTCTCTTTCAGAAAGCCTTCCCTAATCTATCCCCAAGGCTCCTACCACCTAAGCTGGGCTCAGATAAATATGCCTCTTTCTACGAACTTTAGTCTTACCTTTCTCATAGCACTCAGTACTTAATACGTTTTTTAAAGGTTTTATTTATTTATTTATTTTAGAGAGAGAGCAAGCAGGAGCAGGGGGAGGAGCAGATGGAGAGGGACAAGCAGACTCCATGCTGAGTGAGGAGCCCCACATGGGGCTTGATCTCATGACCCTGAGATCATGACCTGAGCCGAAATTAAGAGTCAGATGCTTAACCAACTGAGCCACCCAGGTACGCAGTACTTAATACCTTTTATGTATTTATTTCCTATTTGGACTATAGAAACTTTTTTTTCCAATTTGCTTTCCATAAAACAAATACATATAGAGTTCAAAAAGTCAACAGTACTACAAGGCAAAACAGTATTTGTCCACCAACTACCCATCTTCCTCCTCAGAAGCAACTACTTTCAACTCTTTTAGTGGTTTCTTCTGAGATTTATCTCCGTATTTCTAAATTACATGCTTAAGCTGATACTGATCTTAATTTGTTTTAACTTTAGATAGTATCCACAGACTTCCTACTATGGAAGATAAGAATTTGGCTGTCTCAAACATTCCCCCTAGAGACAAACAGAATTATACACACACGTATGTTCCTATCCCACCTACATCTTCTGAAGATGATTTCAGTAAGAGGTAACAGTATTATTCATGGCTGAGCCAAATATATACTATAAAACTTTCTAAATGCCCCTCAAAATTTATTTTCTCCTTTTCCCACACACATAGCTAGATTGTCTTTCCCAACCTTCCTTACTGTTAGGTGTGTCCTTAAGATCAAGTTGTTACCTCCTCCATGCTCTCCTCGTATCACTGTATAAAATTCTCAATCATCCATCTTCAGGCACAGAGCCAACAATTATGTTCTAATCCAGATCACCGAGTCTCAAGTTTCTTTGCATCAGAATCAGCTAGTTCCAAAATGCAGATTCTGATTCTAATTTGGAGGACTGACATTCTGCATATCTAATAAGCCCAGGTAAAGTCAATGCTGTTAACACTTGGCCATACTTTTGGCTGGACAACATCATCAATGGAAGTTGGGCCCCTGAGTGACCACACAGAACTACTCATCTGGATCAGGTGACTGCTCACCTAGCAATTGTTGTATGAAAGAAAAATAAAACTCTATTTTTTAAGGCACTGTACTAATGGATTTCTTTGTCATGGTAGCCCAGCCTTTTGACTTAATGTATATATATAATAATCACATTTTTCTTTGGTATACTTTTCAGTTTTACCTGGAATTAATCATTGCCTCATTTTTCTTAAGATTTTTTACATACCTATCGATAATTCATTGACAGAACCATAAATCTATGAATATGTTCAAACACACATCACATAGTCTATATGTTTGTTTTTGTTGTTCTCTCCTTGAACATCCCCTGTCTAGCACTTGCTGGTCACTAGTAGTCTTTTACCACAGCTGTCACCCTGAAACTTCCTTTCACTATCATCCTACCAATTCTTATCCACCCTCATGCTGACTTCTATTTTCCTCTTCCACAATTTACTCCCTCTTTTTTTGGTGGAGTACATCCTCCAGTACCTAAGAAAGGAAATATGAAAGGTAGTGAAAAAAAATAATTATGCCCAATTTCTGCATTTCATTCTGTGTAGACAGGCATCCATTATCATAACACTCTGGAGTTTTTTCCACTCCCCTCATTCATTCTTTTCCCAAAGACACGGAGTAACATATTTCATCAGTGAGTTTGTGAAAATGATGTAGGCAAAACTAAGTATCTCTCTCTCATCCCTCTTCACAGCTAGCTGTTCATAGGGAAGAGAATTCCACTTTCCCATTTGTACTCTAACATTTACAGGTATAAGCCCCACACAGGGTCTGCAGTTGTGCCTGTGCCCGAGTAAGTCTAATTCTGGCACTGAGTATTAATAAACAACTTGAAAATAAAAAATCCATTCTCCAAAGTGAATTTTATCCATAATAAAAATGATAATCTGGGGGTGCCTGGGTGGCTCAGTAGGCTAAGCATCTGCCTTCAGCTAGGGTCATGATCCCAGGGTCCTGGGATCAAGCCCCGCACCAGGCTCCCTGCTCAGCAGGGAGTCTGTTTCTCCCTTTCCTTCTTCTCCCGCTCGTGCTCTCGCATGCGTGTGGTCACCCTCTCTCTCTCTCAAATAAATAAACTCTTTAAAAAAAAATGATAATCTGATCTCCACATGCTTCTTTCATCTTTCCGAATTTGTTCAGGATTCAGGAAGGGAAACTGCTAATTATTGGGTCCCTTAAGTCCCAAAAGGAAGTAAATCTTGTAAGACTTTATATGTCTTAAATGTCTTTTCTATCTTCATATTTTGTTTAATTAGGTTTAAACTTCTAGGTTAGAAATCATTCACTCAAAATGCAACAGGTATTGTTTCAATGATTTCTAGTTTGTAATGTTAATACTGAGAAAATCATGCCATTCTTATTTTCCATCTTTTTTACTGAACTGCTTTCTTCCTTATGGAAACTTTCAGGATATTCTCTTTGTCTCCGTGTTCTTTTTTTTTTTCAGTGTTCTGTAATTTTTTTTTTTTTTAAAGATTCATTTATTTATCTGAGAGAGAGAGAGAAAGCACACATGCAAGCAGGGGAGGGCAGAAGGGGAGGGAGAGAGAATCTCAAGCAGACTCCCCACTGAGCGCAAAGCCCGACGCAGGGCTTGATCTCACGACCCTAAGATCATGACCTGAGCTGAAATCAAGAGTCAGACAGTTAACCAATGAACCACCCAGGCTCCCTTCAGTGTTCTGTAACTTCTAAATGATAAGCCCTGGAGCAGATATTTCTTCATTCATTTTTCTTGGTATTCAGTTTGCTCTTTTAATCTCTAACTCAAGTCCCCCCCACTCCTGAAAATTTTTTCTTGTATTATGTCTTCTATCATTTCCTCCCTTTCATTTTCTCTTTTTTTCTAGCTCCTATTAATTGGACTTTATGCGTCCTACATTGATTCTCCATTTATCTTACCATTTTTCTCCATTTTCCACCTTTATTTTCTTTCCTGAGTGATTTCCTCACCTTTATCTTTCAACTCTTCTACATTTGGAGGAGAGGAGCATGGGAAGTATATATTTTCATTTCTAAAAACACTTTAACTCCCTGATTATTACTTCTTACAGAACTCTGTTCTTGTCTCATGACTATCATCTCTTATATCTGACGACTAATAGTTTCTCTTAAATTTTTTTCTGCTCCTTGTAGTTTCCTGAATTTCTTACTTGTTTTCTTCTCTATCAAGCACACTAACATATGCATAGGAAAGAGTAAAAGAGAAAAAAGGAGAAAAATATTTGAAGAAATAATAGCCAAAAATGTGCCAAATCAGATGAAAGACACAATTATACACATCCAAAAAGTCCAATAACTCCAAGCAGAATAAACTCAAATAAATCCACGCCAACCAAGACCCATTATTATTCAATTTTGAAAACCAAAGAGAGAATTTTGAAATCAGCAAGAGAGAAGCAACCTCTCATGCACAAAGTATTCACAATAAGATTAACAGATGATTGGGGCGCCTGGGTGGCTCAGTCATTAAGCGTCTGCCTTCGGCTCAGGTCATGATCCCAGGGTCCTGGGATCGAGCCCCGCATCGGGCTCCCTGCTCTGCAGGAAGCCTGCTTCTCCCTCTCCCACTCCCCCTGCTTGTGTTCCCTCTCTCGCTGTGTCTCTCTCTGTCAAATAAATAAAATCTTAAAAAAAAAAAAAAAAAAAGATTAACAGATGATTTCCCATCAGAAACCATGGAAATCAGGGGTGACCGGGCAGCTCAGGCAGTTGAGCCTCCAGCTCTTGATTTTGGCCCAGGTCATGATCTCAGGGTCATGAGATTGAGCCTGGCATAGGCTCCACACTGGACATGGAGCCTGCTCAAGATTCTCTCTCTCCCCACTCCCTCTGCCCCACTCCCTCCCTGGCAAGAAAAAAAAAAAAGTACAAGGATGGAAAAAGGTATTCCATGCAAATAGCACTACAAAGAGAGCTGGGTGGTCATATAATTGTTAGACAAAATACATTTTAAGACAAAAGAGATTACAAGAAACAAAGAAGACATTATATATTGATAAGGAGATCAATCCAGGGGTGCCTGGGTGGCTCAGCTGGTTAAGCATCTGCCTTCAGCTCAGGTCATGATCTCAAGGTCCAGGGATCGAGCCCCACATTGGACTCCCTGCTCAGTGGGGAGCCTACTTGTCCCTCTGCCTCTGCTCCCCTCCCTGCTTGTGCTCTCGCTCTCTCAAATAAATAAAATCTTAAAAAATAATAATTGGAGACTTCAATACCCTACTTTCAATAATGGATAGAGCAACCAGACAGAAAATCGTTAAGAAAGTAGACAACTTTGGGGTGCCTGGGTGCCTCAGATGGTTAAGCGTCTGCTTTCAGCTTGGGTCATGATCCCAGGGTCCTGGGATCAAGCCCCATATCGGGCTCCCTGCTCAGTGGGGAGCCTGCTTCTCCCTCTCCCTCTGCCTCTCCCCCTTCTCATGCTCTATCTCTGTGTCTCAAATAAATTAAAAAAAAAAAATCTTTAAAAAAAAAATTAAAAAAAAAAAATAGAACACTTCAACAACCCTAATGCCAATTAGACCTAACATACTCAGAAGGCTCTACCCAACATCAACAGAATACATATTCTTCTCTACTGCACATGGAACATTCTCCAGAACAGACCATTTTGCAAGGCCACAAGACAAGTCTTAATAAAAAGACTGAAATCATACAAAGTATCTTTTCTTATCACAACAGAATGAAATTAGAAATCAAATCAATACAGAAACTGGAAATTTCACAAATATGTAAAACTTAAACAATGCACTCAAATCAACCAATGGGTCAAAGAAGAAATCACAAGGGAAATTAGAAAATACTTTGAGACAAATGAAAACAATGTACATTTTACCACATTTTCTAAAAACGGATAGAAGAGGGATTTTTCACATAATTTTTAAAAATAAGGATTATAGGGCACCTGGGTGGCTCAACTGGTTAAGCGTGTGCCTTAGGCTTGGGTCATGATCCCAGAGTCCTAGGATCAAGCCCTGCATCGGGCCCTCGGCTCAGCATGGAGTCTGCTCCTCCCTCTCCCTCTGCCCCTCCCCCCCGCTCATGCGCTCTCTTTCTCTCAAATAAATCTTTAAAAAAGATTCTTTTAATTAAAAAAATAAGAATTATAAAAGAATACAATAAACAACTGTTTACCAACAAATTGGATAACCTAGATAGAATGGTCAAGTTGTACAAACTATCAAAACAGAGTCAAGAACAAATAAAAAATCCAAATACACTTACAACAAATAAGTAGATTAAATCAGTAATCAAAAACCTCCCAACAACAACAAAAAGCCCAGAACCACAAGACTATACTGGTGAAGTCTATTCAATATTTAAAGAATTAACACCAATCCTTCTCAAACTCTTCCCAAAAAAACTGAAAAGGAGGGGGCATTTCCTAACTCATTCTCTGAGGCCAGCATTACCCTAATATATGAACATACAGTCAAACAATCATCAACAAAATACTAGCAAACAAAGTAAACAAGGATAGCTGGAAGAAAGGCAGGCAGGAACAAGGGGCCCCCACCCAAGGAGGAAACCACCCTTAAACACCACCCTGAAAGGAGCCTCCACCCTTTCCCACATGATAGGTATATGATAAAAACCTGATAGGGTGACAGGTGCACAGAGAGTTAATCAGATTAAAAGAGCCCACCAACAAGCCCATAAAAACTGCTAGACTGGGGTGCCTGGGTGGCTCAGTCGTTAAGCGTCTGCCTTTGGCTCAGGTCATGATCCCAGGGTCCTGGGATCGAGCCCCACATTAGGCTCTCTGCTCAGCCAGGAGCCTGCTTCTCCTTCTCCCACTCCCCGTGCTTGTGTTCTCTCTCTCGCTGTCTCTCTCTGTCAAATAAATAAATAAAATCTTAAAAAAAAAGAACAACAAAAAAAAAAACGCTAGACTTAGAAACTCCAGTGGCAACCCTCTTGCGTCCCCTCCCTCTTTAGGAGCTTTGTACGATCACAATAAACTTTGCTTTGCTGCCCACCACTCTTCGTCTGATCTACCTTTTTATTATTCAAAGCAGCATGACCAAGAACCACAGGCACTAAAGGAAAAGAAATCCTGTAACACAAGCAGCATATTATACACCATGACCAAGTGAGATTTACCTCTAGAATACAAGGGTGGTTCAACATACAAAAATCACTGTAACACACCATATTAACAGACTGAAGGAAAAGGAAAATATAATCAGCTTGACTGATACAACAAAAAGCATTTGAAAAAATCCAGCAGCCTTTCTTGAAAAAAACATTCAATAAACTTGTAATAGCAAGAAATTTCCTCAACATGATAAAAGCCATCTTACAAAACAAAGACACAGCTAACTGTTCCCCTACAATCAGGAATAAGACAAGGATGTCTGCTTTTTCCACTTCTATTTGACATAGTACTATTGTAAATTACAGCTAGAGCAATTAGGCAAGTAAAAGGAAAAAAGGCAGCCAAATGGGAAAGGAAGAAATGAAATTATCTTTTTCAGATGACATGATCTTATATGTAAGAAAACTCTTAAAAGTGCACCAAAAAAAAAAAAAAAAGCACCAAAAACAGAACTAAAAAACTAATTCAGTAAACTGCAGAATACAGAATCAACACAAAGATCAGGTCTATGAAATTAAGAAAATAATTCCATTTACTTTAGCATCAAAAAGAATACTTAAGAATACATTTAACTAAGGAAGCAAAAAATATTCTACATACTTTAGCATCAAAAAGAATACTTAAGAATACATTTAACTAAGGAAGCAAAAAAAATTCTACACAGAAAACTACAAAACAATACTGAGATTAGAGTTAAACAAATGGTACAAGATCCCAAATTCATGGATTCCTTCCAGTCTATTTTCCCTGCCTACCCCTTCCTTGCATTCTGCTTTCAGCTTCTAATCACTGCCCCCAGGTAACTGAGGCCAGAAATCAGGAAGTATTTAAGCTCCTCCGACTTAGAGCCCCAAGGGATAGAAAACTGGAAGACACACCTCTTACAATGTTCATCATTCACTTAAAAGGATTAAGCACTCCACCCCTTGCTTACTGTTATTAAGCTCGAAAATCCCAAGAATGGCTTAGGCTTTTTCCCCCAGAGCTGCCAAAAACTGGAGACTAGGCAGAATTCATGATGTGCAGCCCACTGTGTACTCAACCATTCATTTCCTTCACTTATCACCAATAACTTAAATTATTAACAATATCGTTAAAATGCCAATACTACCCAAAGTGATCTATAAATTCAATGCAATCACTATCAAAATCCCAGTGGTATTTTTTGCAGAAATAGAAAAACTCATCCTAAAATTCATATGGAATTTCAAGAAACTCTGAAGAGCCAAAACAATCTAGAAAAGGAAGAAAAAAGTTGGAGGACTCACACTTCCTGATTTCAAAAATTACTACAAAGCTACAGTAATCAAAACAGTATCATACTGGCATAGAAAAGACATAGATTATCAGAATAAAACAGAGAGTCCAGAAATAAACCCTCACATATGTGGTAAATTGATCTGATAATGATGCTAAAAGTATTCAATGGGGAAAGGACAGTTTTTTCCACAAATGGTGCTAGGAAAAACCAGATACCTACATTCAAAGGAATGAAGTTGGACCCTGGCCTTACACCAGTTATAACTATTTAATCAAAACAGATCAAATCAGATAAAGACTTATAATTAGTATATTATATAATTTATTAAAGCACTAATTGGGGGGCGCCTGGGTGGCTCAGTCAGTTAAGCATCTGCCTTTGGCTCAGGTCATGATCTCAAGGTCCTGGGATCAAACGCTGGGCTCCCTTCTCAGTGGGAAATCTGGTTCTCCCTCTCCTTTTACCCCCTTGTGCCCTCCCTCTCTCTCTCCCTAATAAATAAAATCTTAAAAATAAAAAGGCACTAATTGTAAAGCGGAAGACTGGAAAAAATCTCTAATAACCATCAATAACACATTGGTAGGGAAAACTATCATAAAATCATAAAATATGTTACTATACAGCCATAAAACAGAATGAGGAAGTCTCTATTCTGCTATGGAGTGACAGTGAGGACATATTTACTGTTAAATTAAAAAAGTAATACACACAGGAATATGTAGTAAGTAATTCTGTGTAAGAAAAAAGAAAATGGGGCACCTGACTGGCTCTGTCAGTAAAGTCTGCAACTCTTGATCCCGGGGTTCTGGGTTCGAGCCCCACATTGGGTGTAGAGATTACTCGGAAATAAAATCTTAAAAAAAAAAAGAAACAAACAAAAAATATATATACTTAAATTTTCAGAAATAAACAATGGGGGCACCTGGGTAGCACAGTCAGTTAAGTGTCCAACTCATGGTCTGGGCTGGGGTCATGGGATCTGGCCACATGAGGCTCTGTCCTCAAAGCGGAGTCCTCCCTCTCCCTTTCCATTGTCCCTCCCTCTCCTTATGCACCTTCTCACACTGTCACTCTAAAATAAATAAATAAATAAAATCTTTTTTAAAAAGTTCCAAAGATGTAAATTTTAAAATTACACTAAAACTATACCTTGTATTTTATTATTTTTAAGTAACCTCTACACCCAATGTGGGGCTGAAACTCACAACCACAAGATCAAGAGTCACATGCTCCACCGAGTCAGCCAAGCGCCCTACCTTATATCTTAACTTACATACACACACACACACACACACACACACACACTATAAAAACTGGTAAGTCTTCACAACCTTGGATCTGGCAACAGCTTAAGTATAATATCAAAAACAGACAACAGGGGCACCTGGCTGGCTCAGTCAGTGGAACATGTGACTCGTGATCTCAGAGGGTCATGAGTTTGAGCCCCACAGAGATTACTTAAAAATAAGTAAGCCTTAAAAAAAAGAAAAAGCACACAACAACAAAAAATACTGGATCATCAAAAAAAAATTTTTTTAAGATCTTTTATTTATTTATTTGAGAGAGAGAGAGTGAGAGAGAGCCCAAGAGGGGGTAGGGTCAGAGGGAGAAGCAGACTCCCTGCTGAGCAGGGAGCCTGACATGGGACTCGATCCTGATACTCCAGGATCATGACCTGAGCCGAAGGCAGTCGCTTAACCAACTGAGCCACCCAGGCACCCAAAAATACTGGATCATGAAAATTTAAAATTTCTTCCTTGACATCTTTCTTGGCAATAACTTTTCAGATTTGACACCAAAAGTAAAGGCAACAAAAGCAAAAATAAACAAGGAAAACTATCAAATTAAAAAGCTTCTGGGGGGGGAACGCCTGGGTGGCTCAGTCAGTTAAGCGTCTGCCTTCAGCTCAGGTCATGATCTCAGGGTCCTGGGATCGAGCCCCACGTTGGGCTCCCTGCTCAGCGGGGAGTCTGCTTCTCCCTCTGCCCCTCTCCCTGCTCGTGTTCTCTCTCTTTCTCTCTCTTGCTCACTCTCTCTTAAATAAAATCTTTAAAAAAAATTAAAATAAAAAGCTTCTGGTGCTCCTGGGTGCAGTTAAATGCAGCTCGGGTCATGATCTCAGGGTTGTGAGATCGAGCCCCAGGCTGGGCTCCACACTCAGCAGGGAGTCTGCTTGAGATTCTCTCCCCCACCCCCTACCACCCATGCACACACTCTCTCTAAAATAAATAGGTAAGTCTTTTTTAAAAAGTTAAAAAGTTTCTGCATAGCAAAGTAAAAAGGCAACCTACAAAATAGGAGAAAATAGATGCAAATCACGTATCTGACAAGGGGCTAATACCCAAAATATATGAAGAACTCACAGAACTCAATAGGTTAATAAAACACAAACAATCAGATTTTAAAATGGGCAGAAAACATGAACAGACATTTTCCAAAGAAGCCATACAGATGGCCAACAGGACATGAAAAGGTGATCAACAACACTAATCATCAGGAAAATGTAAATCTAAACTACAATGAGATATCACCTCACACCTGTCAGAATGGCTATTATCAAAAAGACAAGAAATAACAAGTACTGGCAAGGATGTGGAGAAAAAAAAATCCCTATGCACTGTTGGTGGTAATATTAAACTGGCACAGCCACAATGTAAAACAGTGTGGAGGTACTCAAAAAATTAAAAAGAACTACCAAATAATCCAGCAGTTCCAATTCTGGGCATTTATTCAAAGGAAACAAAAACACTAACTCAAAAAGGTATCTGCACCCCCCCCATGTTAACTGTAGTGTCATTTACAATAGCCAAGACATTGAAGCAACCTGTGTCTATGCATGGATGAATGGATAAAGAAAATGTGGTATGTATATACAATGCAATATTATTCAGCCATAAAAAAGTAAAAAGTCTTACCATTTATAACGACTGGGATGGACCCTGAGGACATTATGTTAAGGGAGATAGATAAAGACAAATACTGTATGATCTCACTAACATGTAAACCCTAAAACAAACAAACAAAATGAACTCATAGATACACAGAACAGATTGGTAGTTGCCAGAGGCTGGGCCTGGGAAGAAGGAAGTGGGCAAAATAGGTCAAAGTGGTCAAAAGGTACAAACTTACAGTTATTAAAAAAAAATAAGTTCTGGGGATATAACGTACAGCATGGTGACTACAGTTAATAATACTGTGTTGTACATTTGAAAGTTGCTGAAAGAGTAAATCTTGAAAGTTCTCATCACAAGAAAAAATAATTTGTAACTGTGTGGTGATGGATGTTAACTAGACTTATTGTGGTGATCATTTCACAGTATATACAACAAATATCAAATCATTATGCTGTACACCTGAAACTAATGTTATATGTTAATTACATCTCAATAAAAAAATTAAAACATCTGTTCAGCAAGGACACTACCAAAAAAGTGAAAAAAAAAAACAACAACAAAATGGGAGAAAAAATCTGCAAATCATATATTTGATAAGGGTCTAGTATCCAGAATATATAGACTCCTACAATTTATCAACAAAAAGAAAAACCACTTAACAAATGGGCAAAAGACCTGAATATACATTACTCCAAAGATAAATAAATGGTCAATAAGTGCATGAAAAGATGCTCAACATTATTAGTCATTACGGAAATGTAAATCAAAACTATAAAAAAAACACCACTTCATACACACTAGGATTATCAAAAAAGCAAAAAATAACAAATGTTGGTAAGGATATGGAGAGTCTGAAATCCTCATGCAGGGCGCCTGGGTGGCTCAGTCGGTTGGTTAGGAGTCTGCCTTCGGCTCAGGTCACAATCCCCACAGTCCTGGGATAGAGTCCTGTGTCCAGCTCCCTGGTCAGCGGGGAGCCTGCTTCTCTCTCTCCCTCTGCCTCTCCCCCCGCTCCTGTTCACTCACTCTCTCGCTCTCTCTCGCTTTCTCTCAAATAAATAAAATCTTTGAAATCCTCATGCAACTGCTGGTGAGAATAAAATGATGCAGCCAATGCAGAAAACAGTTTGGCAGTTCCTCAAAAACTTAAACATAGAATTACCATATGATCCAGAAACTTAAACATAGAATTACCATATGATCCAGTAATTCTACTCCTTGGTAGATATCCCAAAGAACTGAAAGCAGGGATTTGAACAGTTATTTATTTGTATGCCCATGTTCACTGCAACATCATTCACAATAGCCAAAAGGTGGAAGCAACCCAAATAACTAACAGATGAATGGATAAATAAAATGTGGTATATACATTCAATGGAATTTTACTCAGCCATTGAAAGAAATTCTGAAACATGCTACAGCATGGATGAACCTTGACAAAACTGTTTTGTTTTGTTTTTAAAGATTTTATTTATTTGAGAGAGAGAACACGAGCAGGGGGAGGGGCAGAGGGAGAGGGACAAGCAGACTCCCCACCGCGCGAGGAACCTGATGAGGGGCTCGATCCCAAGACCCTGAGATTACAACCCCAGCCGAAGGCAGATGCCCAACGGACTGAGCCACCCAGACACCCTGAGCCTTGACAACATTGTGTTCAATGAAATGTCACAAAAGTACAAATATTGTATATGATATTTAGAATAAATAAGTTCACAGGGACAGAAAATAGAATATAAGTTATCAGGGGCTGGGGGGAGGGGAATGGGAGATACTGTTCAATGAGTATAGAGTTTCTGTTTGGGATGATAAAAAAGTTCTGAAAATAGTAATGATGATACAACACTGTGAATGTACTGATGCCCTGAGTTGTACACTTAAATGGTAAGTTTTATGTATATTTTACAATAAAAAAAACTTAAAACAAAAAAAGTTTAATCAAAATAATGTGCACTGAGCATATATAAGGTATCATGGACCTCAAATTTTAAGTGTTAATCACTCTAAAATAGCTTAAGTTTTAAAAAAAATAAATTTTATATGGGTAAAATCAACTGAAAGAATTTTTATGATCAAAGGTAAGTAGAACTATGTCCCCTTCTCTCAAAAAAGTCAGTTTTGTGAATAAATGGGATTTCCAAATTAATTATCTAGATATTCACCCAAAGCCCCCAATTATTTAGGTTTTTCTGGATTGGTGAATCCTTTTCCTTCTTTGCTCATCCTTTAAGCTTTTGGGGCCATTTTATTATGTATTAAAATCCTTACCAGCAATTGTCAAAAGAAATTTAAGTTATGCTTCTTTTCACAAGCAATTTGTTGGCCCAAGATTGTCAACTGTTTGAGGGTTCTTTTCCTAAAGTGATGTGGAGATTATGTGGGTCCCCAAATCACCCAAGCCACAATTTCCTTTTCATCTTTATAAATAACCAAGAACTAGCTCTATAGATGAAGAATTCTGTGATGTGAGTTTCGCCAGAGAGCTCTTGATTCTTCTATTATCAAGCAGCTCCTGAGTATTTATAATGTATACCTAACACTTTTTGAGCGGGTTTACTTGTTTGTTGGGAATACCTAGTATATCCCCTAGATCCAAAAATTGTGGTATGTAATTGTGCTGGTCCTACAAGGCTTTTGAAATTTGACAAACTATCATTCGGAATGAGCCAGGTTACACTGCCTCTATAACTCAATGATGACCACAACATAAGTTGATTTATCAACTCATGTAAAATCCTCCATGAATTCAGGTGGCTCTAAAGGCAGCTAACCTTCATGCATTTGCTCAACATTCCAAGCTGCTTTGCTAACTTCTCACTTTTAGTAAAATAGGGAGAGAAGGAATAGCACTGATTACCTTTACTCATTTCATTTACCAAAACAGGTCACTCGGCTGCACCTAACTTCAAGGCAATAAAGAACACAACCCTCAGAATGCCTAAAAATAAAAAAGTATTGCGTGCCTGGGTGGCTCAGTTGTTAAGCGTCTGCCTTTGGCTCAGGTCATGATCCCAGCGTCCTAGGATCGAGTCCCACATCGGGCTCCTTGCTCAGCAGGGAGCCTGCTTCTCCCTCTCCCTCTGCTGCTCCCCCTGCTCGTGCTCTCTCTCTCTGACAAATAAATAAATAAAAATCTTTAAAAAGTATTAACAATTCTCATCATAATGGTACAACATGAAATATGGCAGCCTCTTTGTCTCAATGCATGTTACTATTTCCTCCAATCCTTTTGTTCAGGGCTAACTTCAGGAACATGTGATCTGTGCAGTCACACAGGGCTCCCTGCTCAGAAAAGAAGACCCCGTGCTTGGTTTAAAATTGCTATCATCATCTTGAAATTTTTAATTTTATCTATGAATCTGTGTTTTGTAGTCTTTTTTTTTTTAAGGTTCTATTTATTTATTTGAGAAAGAGAGCACACACATGCATGAGTTAGGGGGAGGAGCTGAGGGAGAGGGCAAAACAGACTCCCCACTGATCAGGGAGGCCACACGGGGCTCCATCCCAGGACTCCAAGATCACAACCCAAGCTGAAGGCAGACACCTAACTGACTAAGCCACCCAGGTGGCCCTGTGTTTTGTAGTCTGATGAGACAATAGAACATGCATGGGAGCAGAGGAGATACATGCAAAATGCATGTCTGACATTCCGTTCCACCTCATTTTTATATAGCTTTGGTGATGCCCATGAGCACAGAATTCCAGTGGAGCCACCATATGTAGGAATTCAGCAGGACTCAAAGTGAGTTTAAGGTAAGCATGTTGTCTACAAACAAGTAAGCCAAGAAGCCACATTTTCTACCTGAACCATACCTTGCTTCAAACACAGAAGGCAGGCAATGGTGTCTAAAAAACAGTGACCAAAAAAACAAAAACAAAAAACCCTATTGTATCTTTTCTTACTCATCCCCTGTATTAACCAACCACTTATGCTAAAAATGATGACACAGAAGGAAAGGGAAAGGCAGAACAAGCCACAGTTCCTTTTCCTTTCAGTCCTGCCAAAGTCAAAGGCAGAACATGTTGGGGTGTGTGGCTGGCTCAATTGGAAGAGTATGGGACTCTTGATCTCAGGGTCCTAAGTTCAAGCCCCACCACGCTGAGTGTAGAGATTACTTAAATAAATAAAAGTTCAAAAAAAAAAACAAACAAAAAACAGGAAGGTAGAGGGTATTGGTGGAATGTACAAGTATAAGAAGTAAAATAGGGGGGCGCCTGGGTGGCTCTCTGCAGATGCCTCCGCATCTGCCTTCCGCTCAGGTCATGATCCCAGAGTCCTGGGATCAAGCCCCGCAATGGGCTCCCTGCTCAGCAGGGAACCTGCTTCTCCCTCTCCTCCCCGCTCGTGCTCTCTCTCATCTCTCTTTCTCTCTCAAATAGATGAATAAAATCTTTAAAAAAAAAAAAAAAAGTGAAATAGGGGTGCCTGGGTGCCTCAGTTGGTTAAGTGTCTGCCTTCGACTTAGGTCATGATCCAGGGTCCTGGGATGTAGGCCCACATCAGGCTTCCTGCTGAGCAAGGAGCCTGCTTCTCCCTCTCCCTCTGCCTGCCGCTCCCCCTGCTTGTGTGCATTCTCTCTCTGCCAAATAAATAAATAAAATCTTAAAAAAAAAAAAAAGTGAAATAAAAATAGCTGAGTATGTATTGTGCAGTGTTTTCTGGTAAAAAAAAAAAAAATGAAATATACAAGTATACAATATAAAAGTACAAGCTATGAAATACCAGCAATTCCACATAAAAGTTAAATGTTCTTATATATGCACTTAGAGATGACACTAAACAATATAAAGATGAACAAGAAAATTTATACTTAATTTAAAATTTTTAACTGTTCTAGGGGTGCCTGGGTGGCTCAGTCAGTTAAATGTCTCACTTGGGCTCAGGGCTCAGCTCATGATCCCAGGATCCTCCGATGAAGCGCTGCATAGGGCTCCCTGCTCGGCGGGGAGACTGCTTCTCCCTCTGCCTCTCCCTGCGTGCATGCCCGCACGCACACGCGTGCGATCGCAAATAAATCTTTTTTAAAAATAAAATCTTTTTAATTGTTCTATATTTAGAATGACATTTAAAAGTAAATTAAAAATAAATAAAAATAATAAAAGTATATCTATACCACCATAACAAGTTGAGAAAAGCATCACAGAAGAAAGGAAAAAGCTTTATATTTTAGTAACTTTAACGGTACTTTTTCCCCACTTTTTGAGCAAGTCCTTGCATTTTCATTTTGTACTTCACCCTGCAAATTATGTAGCTGGGCTTGCATTTGTTCAGGTAAATAAATATAAATCTGGAATTCATTTTAACAAAGATTATTTGTCAACATTCACATATAAGGTGATGGGTTAAAAGCTGAAGATCTAATGATAAATAATGAGCTCATGTGTAAAAGGGGAGACAGTCATATAAACAAATAATGACAATATATTATGTGACACATGTTACGGAAACCCTGTGGAAAGAGCCTTAGAAAAGTCTTTATCATGGAAATAACAGTTGGGCTAAGAAAGAATTTCCAACTTAGAAGAGAGAATGAGAAGGGATAGACCTAATAATAAGATTTGTATATACTAAACAAAATGTATTTTTAAAATTTTGGCAAGCTTTTTATAACCATAAAATAGCATGCATAATGGTGAATACAGGAGATGAACAGAGAATGTAAATTGGTGCACACATTTACATACCAAGTCAAGTTTACACTTTAAGCAAAAAGAAGGCATAGATTGATAAGCAGAAGAGTGGCACAATTTCTGTTTTAGATTAACTTCAGAACAGGAAGAGAGTGGAGAGGAAAATGAAATAAGTCCATAAGGTAAGTAATAGTAATTATCAATAGTAGTAAAAAAGCATTAACTTATTTAGGGCCTTATCACAAGCAATTTAAGTAGAGTTGGGAAGGGGGAGAGGTTGTGTTAAAGTTAAATGAGTTTCTCTCCAGAAGAATCTTTCAGGCTCTTCAATATGCTTATAAGCACCGCAAATCTCCAAGAGAGTGATAATTTACAACATTTCCCAGATTTATTTGACTAAAGAAGCCTCTTTTGCGAGGACCACGTATCATTATCTCAAAGAACTGTGAAGACAAAATTTTAAGTGTTCTATGAAAGAGAAGGCAGCACTGAGTGAGAAAAGCAGAGGGCAGTAGAGGGCTTAAGACAGGAGTAAAACAATAGCAAATGTGAGGAACAGAAAGAAAGCTAAAATTCTGGCAAGCTATGCTAAGGACCTAACTAAATATATAAAATACCAGTCTACTGATTTATACAGCTAGCAAATATTTTAATTCATACTGGGTAGGGGACTGAGAGAATGACTATTTCAAAAGAGTAAGGGAAAAAAACAGTAATGGTATGAGTTGGGGAAAGGGATAAAGCCAAAAAGATGTTACATATAGAGATTAAGGATAGATCAGAAAACTAAAGAAATGAGAAAGATACACATATAAATATTTTCGAGATTTTGGTCAGAAGCAGAACCATTTTTTAACCATATGAGGTGTGTCAAGGAATGTAGAATTGAGTACCACTGGAATATAGAAATTAAGGAAAAATAAAGGTAAGGTGTTAGATGACCTTCAATGTCCAACTGCCAATATGATGTCAAGAATTACATCCAGTATCAGTGAATATAAGAGAATGACCCAGAGGTTCCTAGACTGAAGTGCCAAGTCAGATAAGAAATATAGGCAGCAGGCCACCAGTCTTAAGAGGAACTATAGACAAAGAAGAATAAATAGATAATATGTAGAAAAATATGGGTCTGGTTTCCTGGCTTTGAGATGTGAGGAAAATGAGCTACATCCCTTAAAGGATTAGGATAGAGTAATGGTTCTCAATCTTTTTTCTGTTCTAATACATCTGAGAAAGAGAATATATATATTCCCAACAGAAACAAAGAGGAACAAAAGAATGAGGAAGAGGGATGATAATTCTGAGTGGTTCCTAGTAATTATAAAATGCCTTCCTAAGGGAAGTATAATTCTCATATACTGAAAATCCCTGGTTTAAAAATGGTATTATCACAGAAAACTTAAATACAAATTCCAAAGACAAATTAATGTTTTTTTAATCTATGCGGCAGAGTTCAAGACACTGTCGGGGCGCCTGGGTGGCTCAGTTGGTTAAGTGACTGCCTTCAGCTCAGGTCATGATCCCAGGGTCCTGGGATCGAGCCCTGCATCAGGCTCCCTGCTCAGCCGGAAGCCTGCTACTTCCTCTCCCACTCCCCCTGCTTGTGTTCCCTCTCACGCTGTCTCTCTCTCTCTCTCCCTGTCAATTAAATAAACAAAATCTTAAAAAAAAAAAAAAAAGAATTCAAGACACGGTCACATAATAACACAAGTTCCTGCAAAAATATCCAGAGGTCTTACAAATTTTTCAGTTCTAAAAAAAATTTTTTTGAAGATACAAAGCATCAGCTAATACATGTCTTGTATGTTCATTTATCTTTACACATTTATGAAGTTAATACAGTCTTATAGTATTTCCATTATAAAGATTTTATTTTTTTATTATTTGAGAGAACAAGCAGAGGGGAGAGGCAGAGCAAGAGGGAGAAGCAGGTTCCCTGCTAGGCAGGGAGCCCGGGCTCAATCCCAGGACCCCGAGATCACGACCTGAGCCAAAGGCAGACGCTTAACCGACTGAGCCACCCACCTGCCCCAGTATTTCCACTTTTCTTTTTTAAGATTGTTTTATTTATTTGACATTAAGAGACACAGTGAGAGAGGGAACACAAGCAGGTGGAGTGGGAGAGGGAGAAATAGGCCTCCTGCTGAGCAGGGAGCCCTATGTGGAACTCGATCCCAGGACCCTGGGATCATGACCTGAGCCAAAGGCAGACGCTTAACGACTGAGCCACCCAGGCACCTATCCATTTTATACACTAATGAGGCACCCTAAGTTTATGACTTGCCTAAAGTGACACAAACAGGACTGGTTTAGGACTATAAGAAACAAGAGTCCCAATTTGGGGTTCAATGCTTAGGCACGAAGGTAGGTCTGTTCACCCAAACCAGCAGTGCTCAAACTTTCTGATCTCAGGATGTGTTTATATTCTTTTTTTTTTTTAAGATTTTATTTATTTATTTGACAGAGAGAGACACAGCGAGAGAGGGAACACAAGCAGGGGGAGTGGGAGAGGGAGAAGCAGGCTTCCCACTGAGCAGGGAGCCCGATGTGGGGCTCGAACCCAGGACCCTGGGATCATGACCTGAGCCGAAGGTAGATGCTTAACGACTGAGCCACCCAGGTGCCCCATGGATGTGTTTATATTCTTAAAAATTACTGAAGATCCAAAGAACTTTTTTGTGTGTGGGTTATAGCTACTCATTCTCATATCATTAGTTATTAAAACTGAGACATTTTTCAAATACAAGAATACACTATTAACTCATTCTATAAGGCCAGTATAACCCTAATACCAAAACCAGACAAAGACATCACAAGAAAATTATAGACCAATGTCTCATATGAATATAGATGCAAAAATTTTAAACAAAATACTAACAAACCAAATGATTATAGACCAGGACACCAAGTGGTATGTGTCCCGGGAATGCAAGGTTGGTTCAACATATGAAAATTAATCAATGTAATATACCACATTAATAGAATAAAGGACAAAAACCACAGTCATCTCAAAAGATGCAAAAATGCATTTGATAAAACCTAACAAACTTTTATGATAAAAACACTCAATGAACTAGGAACAGAAAGAAACTGCCTCAACCTGACAGAGGCCATCTAAGAAAAACCCAAAGGTGACATCATACTTAATAGTGTAAGACTAGATGTTCTCTCCTCTAAGAACAGAAACAAGACAAGATGTCCACTGTCTCCACTTCTATTCAACACTGTACTACCCAGGTAGAAAAAGAAATAAAAAGTATCCAGGTCAGAAAGGAAGAAGTAAATCTATGTCTATTTGCAGATGACATGATCTTACATAAAGAAAATCCTAAGATATCCATAAAAAACCACCAGAGCTAATAAATGAGTCCAGCAAGGTTACTCTCCAAAACCAATATACAAAAATCAGTTGTATTTCTATACACTAGCAATGAACAATCCAAAAATGAAATTAAGAAAACAATTCCATTTACAATAGCATCAAAAAGAATAAAATACTTAGGAATAAATTCAACAAAAGAAGTACAAAGCTTGTACACTAAAAACTACAAAACACTGTTGAAATAAATAGGTAAAGGCCTATTTAATGGAAATGAAAGTAAATGCACAAACATCTCATACTCATGGATTGGAAGACTTAATAGTAAGATAACAATACTCCCCACTTTTAATCACCAGATTCAACACAATTCCTATCAAAACTCCAACTGCTTTTTTTTTTTTTTTTGGCAGAAATTGACAAGCTGATCCTAAAACTCCTATCAGATTGCAAGGGACTCTACATAGCCAAAACAATCTTGAAAAAGAACAAAGCTAACTTTATACAAAGCTACAATAATCAAGACTGGGTGGTACTGGCACTAGAATACACATACAGTTCAAAGGAGAATCCAGAAACAACTGAGAATCCACAAATAAACACAGACATTTATGATCAACTGATTTTTTTTTTTTTTAAGATTTTATTTATTTGACAGAGACACAGCGAGAGAGGGAACACAAGCAGAGGGAGTGGGAGAGGGAGAAGCAGGCTTCCTGCGGTGCAGGGAGCCCGATGTGGGGCTTGATCCCAGGACCATGGGATCATGACCTGAGCTGAAGGCAGACGCTTAAGGACTGAGCCACCCAGGTGCCCCTATGATCAACTGATTTTCAACATGGATGCCAAGACCATTCAACAAGGGAAAGAATAGTCTTGTCAATTAATGGTGGAACAATTAGACACCCACATGTAAAAGAATAAAGCTGGATGGACCTCTACCTCACACCACATACAAAAATTAACTCAAAATGGATCAAAGACCTAAATGTAAAAGCTAAAACTATAAAACTGTTAAAAGAAAACAGAGGTATAAATTTTTATAATCTTGGATTAGGCAATAATTTCTCAGGTATGACTCCCAAAGCAAAGCAACCAAAGAAAAAACACATAAATCAGACTTTATCAAAACTGAAAACTTAACATGCTTCAAAAACATACTTTACTCAAGAAAATGAAAAAAAAACTAGGATGCCTGGGCAGCTCAGTCAGTTAAGAGTCTGCCTTCCGCTAAGGTCATGATCCCAGGTTCCTGGGATTGAGCCCCACATCAGGCTCCTTGCTCAGTGGGGAACCTGCTTCTCCCTCTGCCTGTCACTCCCCCCTGGTTGCGCTGTCTCTGACAAATAAATAAAATCTTAAAAAAAAAAAAGAAAGAAAATAAAAAAAAACCCAATATGGCAAATCCTCCAAAAATTAAATGTAAATTTACCATATGAACCAGCAATTCCAATTCTGGGTGTACACCCAAAGAGCTGAAAGCAGGGACTCAAACAGATATTTGTATGCCCATGTGCACACCAGCATTACTCACAATAGCCAAAAGATGGAAGCAACCAAAGTCTGATCAACAGATGAATACACAAAACGTAGTATATACATGCAATAGAATAATCATTCAGCCTTAAAAGAAAATTCTAATACAAGCTACAACATGGTAGAACCTTGAAGACATTGTGCTAAATGAAATTTCAGTCACAAAAGGACAAACACTGTATGACTCTAATTACACAGAGTAGTCAAATACATTGCGACAGAAAGTAGAATGGTAGTTGCTAAGGAGCTATTGCTTAAAGGGTAAAGAGTTTTGGTTTGTGAAAAATGAAAAAGTTCAGGGGATGGGCAGTGGTGATGGTTGCACAACAATGTGAATGTCCCTAATATCACTGAATGTATGCATAAAAATAGTTTAAAATGGTAAATTTTATGTTAGGTATATTTTACCACAATTTTAAATTTTTTTTTTTTTTTAAAGATTTTATTTATTTATTTGACAGAGAGAGAGATAGCGAGAGCAGGAACACAAGCAGGGGGAGTGGGAGAGGGAGAAGCAGGCTTCCCTCGGAGCAGGGAGCCCGATGCGGGGCTCGATCCCAGGACCCTGGGATCAGGACCTGAGCCGAAGGCAGACGCTCAACGACTGAGGCACCCAGGCGCCCACCACAATTTTTTAAATTTTTAAAAAGAGGGTGCCTGGGTGCCTCAATTGGTTAAGCATCTGCCCTCAGCTCAGGTCATGATCCCAGGGTCCTGGAATGGAGCCGCCTATCGGGCGCCCTTCTCAGCGAGAAGCCTGCTTCTCTCTCTCCTGCTGCCTCTCCACCTGCTTGTGCTCTCTCTCTCTCTCAAATGGATGAGAATAAAGTCTTAAAAAAAATTTTTTTTAAAGAAAATGGGAGAACACTTCTGCAAATCATATATCTGGTAAGAGTCCAGTATCCAGAATATATAAAGAACTCTTACAATTCAACAATAAAAAAAAAAAAACCTAATTTTTTAAATGGGAAAAGGAGGGGCACCTGGGTGGCTCAGTCAGTTAAGTGTCTGCCTTCAGCTCAGGTCCTGGGATTGAACCCCATATCAGGCTCCCTGCTCAGCGGGGAGTCCGCTTCTCCCTCTTCTTCTGCCCTTCCCCCACCCCCACTCTTGCTCTCTCTCTCAAATAAATAAATAAAATATTTAAAAATAGGGACACCTGGGGCACCTGGGTGGCTCAGTCGTTAAGCGTCTGCCTTCGGCTCGGGTCATGATCCCAGGGTCCTGGGATCGAGCTCCGCATCGGGCTCCCTGCTCCGTGGGAAGCCTGCTTCTCCCACTCCCACTCCCCCTGCTTGTGTTCCCTCTCTCACTGTGTCTCTCTCTGTCAAATAAATAAATAAAATATTAAAAATAAATAAATAAATAAATAAATAAAAATAAAAATAGGGACACCTGGGTGGCTCAGTAGGTTAAGCATCTGCCTCCTTGCTCAGCAGGGAGCCTGCTTCTCCCTCTGCCTGTTACTCCCCCTGCTTTTGCACTCACTCTCTCTCTGACAAAATCTTTAAAAAAAATTTTTTTAATCTTTATAAATAAATAAATGGGCAAAGGATGTGAATAGACATTTCTCCAAATAAGATATACAAAAGCCCAATACGCACATGAAGAGATGCTCAACATCATTAGTTATTAAGGAAATGCAAGTCAAAACCACAATGAGATACCACTTCACCCACTAGGATGGCTATAATTAAGAAGATGAACAATAACAAGTGTTGGTGAGGATGTGGAGAAAACAGAATTCTCATACATTGTTAGTGGGAATACAAAATGGTGCAGCCTCTTGGAAAAATAGTTTGGGAGGTCCTCATAAAGTTAAAACATAAATGGGGGTGCCTGGGTGGCTCAATGGGTTAAGCATCCGACCCTTGGCTGACTCTTGGTTTTAGCTCAAGTCATGATCTCAGGGCCTCAGGCTCCAAGCTCAGCATAGAGTCTGCCTGAGATTCTCTCTCCTTTCACTCTGCCCCTCCCCCACTCACTCACAAGCGTGCACACTTCCCCCCCAAATAAATAAATATAAAATCTTTAAAGTTAAACATAAATGCATCAAAACACCCAGCAATTCCACTCCTGAGTGTATATCCAAGAGAAATGAAAACATACATCCACAAAAAAAATTTTTTTTTTTTTTTTGAGAAAGA
This sequence comes from Halichoerus grypus, assembly GCF_964656455.1. NCBI lineage: Eukaryota > Metazoa > Chordata > Mammalia > Carnivora > Phocidae > Halichoerus > Halichoerus grypus. Next base: position 146,374,603 of record NC_135716.1, on the reverse strand, counting down.
GAAAGAGAAAGAGCATGGGGGGGTGGGGGCAGAGAGAGAGGGAGAGAAAAAAATCCCACGTAGGTTCCACACTCACCATAGAGCCCAATTCGGGGCTCAATCTCATGACCCTGAGATCATGACCTAAGCCAAAATCAAGAGTCAGACACTCAACCAACTGAGCTACCCAGGCACCCCTCACACAAAAACTTTTACATGAATGTTCACAGCAATATTATTCGTAATAGCCAAAAATGGAAACAACCCAAATGACTACTAAATGATGAATGATTAACAAAACATGGTATCTCCGTAGAACACATTCCATAGAATGCAATATTATAAAAAGGAATGAAGTGCTAATACATAATATAATATGGAGAAAACTTGAAAACACTATGCTTAGTGAAAGAAGTCAGGCACAAAAAGCCACACGTATGATTCCAGAACAGGCAAATCCATAGACAGAAAACAGCTTAGTATTTGCCAAAGGCTTGGAGTGATTGCTAATGAGCACAGGGTTTCTTTTTGGAAAGATGAAAATGTTCTGGAATTAGATAGCAGTGATAGTTACAGAACCTTATGAATATATACTAAACTCTATACTTTAAAAGGATGAGTCTTATGATACTGTAACCTATACCTCAAAGAAAAATTTTTAACAAAGAATACACTATTACGTACTCAATCAGCCATCAAAGCAATGTTTTCACATATAGTATAGACATCACTCCACTTCCTAATGACAGGAGAGGGAAAAAGGCAAATATTATCTTAATATTACTACGAAAACAGCTGTGACTCAGAGATCCCCTCAAAAAGGTCCCCAGAGTTTGAATACCACTAGCCTAACCTAACACTTAAATACTTAATAACTGATCAATTTTACTTTAAATTTTTATTTATTTTTTATTTTTTTTATTTTTTTAAAGATTTTATTTATTTGACAGAGAGAGAGACACATCTAGAGAGGGAACACAAGCAGGGGGAGTGGGAGAGGGAGAAGCAGGCTTCCCACGGAGCAGGGAGCCCGATGCGGGGCTTGATCCCAGGACCCTGGAATCATGACCTGAGCCGAAGGCAGATGGTTAACGACTGAGCCACCCAGGCGCCCCAATTTTACTTTAATTTTTTAAAGTTTATTTAAGTAATCTCTACCCTGAACACAGGGCTTCAATCTATGACCCTAAGATCAAGAATAGCATGCTCTTCCAACTGAGCTAGCCAGGTGCCCCTGACTGAGCAATTTTAATGACAGTTATTTAAACTACAGTGTACAGGTAAGACTGACAAAATGCAAGCAGATTTCACTATTATATGTATAACTCACACTTTACATTCTTAAAATATATTTTTTTCTTACAATGTATTTTTTGACAACCTATGTAACTATACTGAACTTAACACCCTCCGCATACCAAATTTTGACAACCCAAGCTTGAGGTAAACACAGTAGTGGTTAAGAGCTCTGACTCCAGACTCAGACACCCTGTTCAAATGCTAAGTCTGCATCGAACTAGCTGTGAAATCTTGTCCAAGATACTTAACCCTTCTGCACCTCTTTTCCTCACCTGTAAATGAGGATAATACAAAAGGGTTGTTGTGAAGACTTGAGTTAATACTTAAGATCTTTAGAAAGAAATTACACATCATAAAATTGCAGTAGGTTATCTATTATCATTGTTGTTGTTGTTGTTTTTAAGATTTTATTTATTTATTTGAAAGAGAGAGAGAGCAGGAACCACAAGAAGGGGCAGTGGGAGAGGGAGAAGCAGGCCTCCCGCCAAGCAGGGAGCCCAATGTGGGGCTCGATCCCAGGACCCTGAGCCGAAGGCAGACGCTTAACGACTGAGCCACCCAGGCGCCCCCTATCATTGTAAATCAAATACCCACTTAAAACTACCAGACTATTGGGGGAACTGGCTGGCTCAGTCCGTGGAGCATCAACTCTCAGGGTTCTGAGTTTGAGCCCCTCGTTGGGTGTAGAGATTACTTAAAAATAAAATCCTTGTAAATAAATAAAACTACCAGACTATTATTTGACTTATAGACATACCGATTTCTTCTTGAAAGTACAGGCTGCTTTGTGCAAAGATGAGCATTTTGCTCATTTTTGCTGATGAACACAGAGCTTGCCGGAAGCCCACACTCCCCAACCCCCCATCCTATTGCTTTCTAGTGCTAAACTAGAAATTAGACAACCAACCCAAGTCAAGGAATGAAAAAACTTCCTAAGTAACTATAACAAGTGATTTCTTCCAAAAGTATTTTTATCTCAAAAGAATCTTCTAAGAAATTTAACATTCAGGATCCTCAAAAAACCAGCTGTTTTATCTGAAATACAGCAACTAGAAAGAGGAGAAAAGAATGGCATGAAAAAGGGTGCTTGACCGTCCACCAAAAACAGGGGTAAACTCTGTTGGTAAGGAAGCTGAAGAGAAAGAAATACTAAATTAGGAGTCAGAAAACACACTTCTAATCACAACTCAAACACTATCTCACTTGGTGATCTTGTTGGCAAAATAAAAATCCAAAGGCCTTAACATACACAATAACCTTCCCTATCTGGCTAGTGTTTCCAACCACTTCTCTCACCACTCTATCCATAAATCCTCAATTCTTGCCACATTGGATTTCTCACTCATCCTACTCTGAGCCCCATAACAACTTATCATCTTTGCATAGGCTACTCCTTAGCTCTGGACCTGCCTCCAGACTATCCCCTTTTCTACCTGGCAAATTCCTACTCATCCCTCAAGAGCCAGCTTCTTCCCTCTGAACTCCCATGATCTAGTGTGTTATAATTTATCTACATTATATGCAGACTGAGTTCCCTGAAGGGAGAGACTGTCTTCAATAATTTTGTATCTCTAAAACCTACCAGTGTCTAGCATAATGTACAAATGCAAATGTTTGATGAATGATTAAATGACTAATGAATGAGTAACCTTAGGCAGTTTACCCTACAAAATTGAGAGACTACTTATACATCTGAAAAGCAACAGGGCATATGTAATAGGAAGAACACACTGAGCTGCTCTGAATCTAACTCTATGATCTTCAGCAGAGACTGAACTCAACTACAAAAAAAGATTTCGTAGGGTTGTTACACTGAACAAGTGCAAAAAATACATAAGCATGTCTAGCACAATGCCTAGAACAAAACAGTTACTCAAATGTCAGTTTCCTTTTCTCTCCCCCTTAACTCAGGATAATTATGGACACCCAATGAATTAATTTGATATGAAAACAATTTAGAAACTGTAACACATACAAATTAAATCTCTCACTTAAGTGGAAAAAAAATCTAAACTGTTCATCTTTGCATTTTTTTGGATTTGTAAGAAATACTTGGGGACATCATGCTGGTTTTTAAACATTTCCCCAAATTACACAATTATCTAGAATTCTAGAATTAAAACTTAAACAATCCTAATTCACTTACTTCAGTTTATTTTTTTTTTTTAAGATTTTATTTATTTATTTATTTGAGAGAGAGAGAGAGAGAGTGAGAAAGAGAGCACAAGAGGGGGTAGGGTTAGAGGGAGAAGCAGACTCCCCGCCGAGCAGGGAGCCCGATGTGGGACTCGATCCCGGAACTCCAGGATCATGACCTGAGCCGAAGGCAGTCGCTTAACCAACTGAGCCACCCAGGCACCCTCACTTACTTCAGTTTAAGCAATCTTAATTCTTCTATGATTAAGAAGAAAAAAATCTACATATCACCTATCCTGCTGTAGACTATAGTGTTTTTTCCTTGCTTTAGGTCTTTCAAGAACTCTTCTTTTTTAGGACATATTGCAGTAATGACTTTCACTGAATTTTGTAACATTATTTTATGGATCCCAGCATTTGTAGCTTACTTTAGAAAATAACACATCTCACTGAATTGTTATATCAAAATGGTCTGATTTTTTTTTTTAAGGCTAAACAAAATGTACTGGCATCAGCATTTATAGGTAAGTCTTATTTATTGTCTGAAAGCAGAAACTTTCTGTAAAAAATAAATTCAAAAAACTTTCTCTACCCACAGATCCTGATTTGACATTCTATAAAGAACACAACATTAAAAAAAAAAAAAAAAAGGAACACAACATAATTGATGCTTATTATGCATGTCAAGGTTAACTCTGAGGTCAAAAAAGGTTCTCTTACTAAACTGAATCTGCTCTGAGAACTAATAAAAATTCTCCTTAAACAGCTTTTTATTAATCAGAAATATTTATAATTGCAATTATAAATTTTTATGTTAAAAGGTCTAAAATTATAACGCAGACACTGTACTGTTCTAGCTAAATGAACTAAAAATAAAAGTAAATCTCTGTGTGATTTAGGAATTACAAAATTGAACTAAACTTATGTGCACGATAACATCTTGTAAATTTATCTGCATTGCTAACAACTTGACCTAAGACAATGAAAAGACCTTAATTTCCTCTTTGTACTCAGACATTTGCTACATTTAAAACAGTAAATGTCAATAACTTTCACTTCCGCCTCTGTACTATTTCAAGGAAGCTTTTTCATTTTCCACACTAGTCAAAAATTGCAAATAACAGGAAGATTTACCTAAAAGTTCTTTTTCAAAGCAACTTTCTTTTGTTTATATTAACCATCACATTTTTAAAGCATAAAATGCATAAAATTTCAAAGCATAAAAAGCTTATCTTCCCCAAAGTATATGGTTTTTAAGAAGCACTCTTTAAAATTTGTTTATAAAGGCATCACAGCACACTAGACACTAGTGAATTCATTAATTATCTTAAAGCAAGCATTCTAAATGAAGCAATATTTCAAAATTTTTCAAGTTGTGACTATTAAGTACTAGGATGCAATGTGCACCCATTTTTAAGGAGACCTTACGAGGGTGCTAAGCCTAAAGAAAATTTCAGCGTACAATTTACTCACATACAGAACATGCTGACTGATACCAACAACAAAAAGTCAACTTTTTCTTTTTAACCATCCCACAATTCATCTCCCTGGTATGGCACCCTCTTAAATTGTCGTATCCAGTTGGGATTATCCAGTTTTATTAGCTAATAGTTCTCATTACTTTAGAAACAGGATATGTTCTGTTTCACCAAGTGTTACACATTTCGATACTACAAGACTTGGCGGGGGAGAGGGGCGTTTTGGAAACAAAAGGTAATCTGATCCACTACAGCTAATTACTAAATGCACGCCAACAATACACAATTTGAATTGCCTTTCTAGACACTAAAAAGATCACAAAATGAAGTAGAATGTCACATGTGTAAGGAACTACTTTTGTATCAAAAATATATCAAAATGAAGAAACATGGTATACCGAAAAAAGAGCTTACACAAGGTTCAAAATTCATCTGAGTAAAGATCTCATAAACTTATGAAAAGAAAATGTTCAATCAACGTTGTTAAAATAACAGTAATTCATCCCATTCAGGTATGACTAGAAACCTCGACGATGTGCTTCTTTCAGGTCTAAATATCTCATTCTTTTGCAATCCGGATACCAAAAGGACCTGAAACCTCTCGCGGAGGCGTGCAACACACACGGCTAGTGCTGTCTGTTTACAAATACGAATCTCAGTTTCCCACGTCAAAAGCGTTCATTATCACCATTCGACTGGGGGGCGGGGGAGAGAGAAGGCGGGCGAGCAAGAAACGAAATCCACACAGACACCTCTGCCTTCTCTCTTCCCGACAAAGGGTGAGCCCGGAGAAAATATTTATTATGTATTACATGAGTGTGTATATTTGCATGTTATATGTGTACATCTATATCTACGGGGGGGAAATGAAAGAAAAAGCATACATGACAGGGAATCGTACTGGACCCAAGAGAATGCTCACACCAATCCCGTTAACTCAAAATCCGCCTCCCGGGTCTACAGGTTTCGGCCGGGAGCCGAGAACCTCAGCCTCTCTGTGAAGTTCGGCCCCCAAAGCGCCCCAATGCCCTCCTCAGGCCGCCAGGCCGCCGCCGCCCCTACCTCCCTTATCTAAGCCTTCCCATGGGACACCCGAAGCCCATTCCGGCAAAAAAAGAAGTGTCAGGCCCCAAGGGGGCGGCTGAGACACGCTCGGGCCGGGCCCCCGACACCTGCGAGGCTCGGCACCTGAGGAGGGCGAACAGGGAGCCGCCTGGCCTTCCCGGAGCACACCCCCTCGGCGCCGGGCGCTGCGTCGCGGCCGGAACCTCCGTACCTGCGAGGCCCGCGAGCTACAGGCGCGCGCGGCGCCTCCTCATCTCAGTGGCTCCCGCTCCCCCCGCCGCCGCCGCCGCCGTCACTGCCGCCGCCGCTGGAGGCCGGGACACGACGAGCTCAGGACTCCACCGCCATGTCCGCCGCGCCGCGAACTGCATTGTGGGGGGGAAGGGATGGGGTGGGGGAGGAGGAGGGAGAGGGAGAGAAAAAGGAGGACCCGCTGAGGGGAGGGGGCCGAGGGGAAGCCAGGGAAGGGGGGAGGGGAGCAGGGAGGGACGGAGTCTTGAATGGAGTCCTGATCCCCGAGAGTTGGGCAGGGGAGAGACGCGGAGGAGACCGGGAAGAGGAGACGCAGAGGAAAGAGTTCAGGGGTCCCCTCCCTTGGTTCTGGGGGCCCCAGGGCGCCTGTTAAACCCGGGCGGAGGAAGGGGGGAGCGGTAAACACCAATGGGGGGAGGGGCCGCGTTTGGAGGCTTGTGGCGGCGGCGAGAAACAATAGGGAGGGGCCGAGGTGGGAGAGCGACGCACTCACACTCTGGCCGAGGAAAGGGGCGCGCGCGCGCGCGAGGACACTCGTTAGCCCGCGAGGAGGGGGCGGGCCCTCTAGTGTTGGGGGAGGGTCGAAGTCACCGCGGGGCTCGCGAGGAGGGGCGGGGCCACCGAGCGGGGGTCGCGAGCTCCCGCTACCCGACGGGGCCCCACTCGGGAGAACGAGGACGCCGGCGTGCCTGAGCAGGCTGGGGTTACTGACACTGCCGCGCCGCTCAGCTCTAGCTCCTGGGCCTCCCGCCCTATCGAGGCCCCCAAGCGAAAAGAAGGGCCAGAAAGCCGCCTCAATGCCTTGTTCCAAAAGCTACCCCCCGCCCCCGACGAAGGAAGCCCGGCGTTGGACGTGCACCTTGTGGCCTGGCACACGGACCGGGCCTAGCCCGAGACTCCGCGGACCCTCGGCGCCTAGCGCGGGCTTCTGAACATCAAGGGGGAGCTGGACGGAGGAAACCAGGGTCGACACCCGCCTATTCACCTTTGCCACAAGCCCACCAAAGCTGGAATTCTTTTCTTTTTAAAACGCAGCCTATTTAGGATCAGCAGAAAAATCTTAACATGCCCCCACCCCGGGAAGATTTCAAAAATAATTTCACTCGGGTTTGCAATTAACTACCACCCCCTGGGCCCCTTTTTCCTTTGCTTTTAATAGGTTCTTCTGCATAGTTATTTGAAGTCACGATCCGAGAGGACCTATGGTTTAGTTTGGTTTGGTTTGGTTTTTGTTTTGTTTTGTTTTAAGAGCCCAGCCTTGGACATTATTCAACCAACGTCTGACTTCAAATTGGACAAATCACACAACTACAATCCTTGCATTTGACACACACTAGGCAGGAAAAGGGTAGAACAAGGATGGATGTGATGGTGAAGGAGAACCGCTAAATCTTAAGTATTTACAAAATACTGTCTAATGAAATTTCGTATAATATGTCTCAAAGGATAGAACCTATGAGAGGTTACAAAGAGAAGGATATTCCTGTGTAGTCCCATCTACTTCCCACTATATCTCAGAACTGAGTATTTATCTGTTTATGTCCATTTGAATTTGAAGCTTGTGAGAAGAGACCAAGTATTGCCCACTAAGTGCTAGGCCTTGAGCTGGGGACTTCACATATTTCACTGCATTTAACCCTCATAACAATCCCATGTGGTCAGTACTATTGCTCCCATTTACAAAGAGAGAAGGAGAGCTCTCAGAATAAGTGCATTTTACCCCTACTTGTCTGATGCCACGGGGCCCAGATAGAGTGCGGAGAGTAGTGGATTTCAAGTCAAAAGAGCCCTGATTGGCTTCAGAGCTTAGCTGGATGACTGGACAAATATGCCTCTGAGTTTCCTCATCTCTAAGTTTTTAAAGGCAAAAAAAAATCTACTTCACGGGGATGATGTAAGGAAAACAGCAGGACACAAAAGTTAAAGCCTATAGCGACATCTTATAAGATGATACCAACATGTCCTTCACTTTAGTGAGTGATACCAGTGTCCTTGGAACAAGTTCAATTGAATAAAATTTCCTGATTACTTAATTTAAGAGCAAAGCATTGAGTTCAGTACCAGATTCCCGTCTCCAAAAAGTTCACCATTAAGCAAGGAAGGTGGTTCTATTAAGCTACAATAAAAGCTAGAGGTCATATTAACAAAGGCCTGGGCTCATACAGAAGAAAGCATGATAAATTCCACTTGGGTGAGGCTTTAATGGAAGAGGTAGAAGCTGGACCTTGGAGGCTGGCCTGCTATGTGCCAGACACATGCCGGATTCAGAAAACATCATTTAGTCTGAAGTGTGCAGAAGATAATGAGTCTGAAAATAAAGGCTGGGGCCAGGGGCGCCTGGGTAGCTTAGTCGGTTAAGCATCTGACTCTTGATTTTGGCTCAGGTGGTGATCTCAAGTTCATGGTCAAGTGGTAAGATCCAGCCCTGCCTCTGCACTCAGCGGGGAGTCGGCTTCAGATTGTCTCTCTGCCCTATCCCTCCCCCACCCTGCCGTGCTTTTGTGTTTGTGTGTGTGTGTGTGTGTGTGTGTGTGCGCGCGCGCGCACGCGCTCTCTCTCTCTCTCTCCCTCTCTCTCTCCCCCCCCCAAATAAGTAAATCTTAAAAAGAAATAAAGAAAGAAAAGCTGGGGCCAGACTGAGAATCCCAGTGCTTCTCTCTTCTTATCCGTTCGAGGTGACTCTGCCACCTTTCCTATTCCTCAAGACCCAGCTCAACTCCTATCTCCTTTTTTAAATATTCCTGATCACATCCCCTCCACTGAATGTAAACCATCCTTTCTCTGGATCCCTACATGTTACTTTTATAAGTCTGACCCCAATAGAATATAAGCTTGAGTACAAATACTCATATTTGTATTCCTTATAATACTTACATACTCGTTGAGTTAAAATTAAACTATAATCTTGTGTATCATCACAAAGTACATGTAGAACAAATATTATTTCTACTTGAAGAATGAGGAAACTTAGGACATAAGAGGTTGAATTAGTCACCAGGATCATAAAGTAAGTCACAGGCAGGACTAGAATACTAGCCCTGTGTTCTTTCCATTGAATCCCCTGAATCCCAAACAGCTTACTGAGAAATAAGACAGTAAATGACTGCTCTGAGAAAATGCACTGAGGATTTATATCTGATACTTGCAAGGTTAAGTCTCTAAATTTAGCCCTCCAGTACAGAACTTCTGGGAGCACAATTTCATCTCAACTCAGGTGAAAATTACTTGCAGCTAAAGTCTTATTTCATCACAAATAACAAGAAATATAATTGCCCAGTGGATCAATATTCATATTCTATTCTCCTCCTAGGTGATAGAAAAACTTAGTCCAAAAATCATATTGGATGAAAAGGTGATCTGGTAAGTAAACCAAATCACAAGAAAGGTACCTCAGAGATAAGTCTGCTCAAACCATGTCGATCTGCAGGTAGATCATAAAGGGAACAAAGCACAGAGGGCTATATATGCCATAAAAACAAAAACAGGCTTTCTCTTGTAGTTAATGGGGAGTCACTGAACTTATGTAAGCAAGAAAGAGATATGATCTGGTCTGCTAAAAGTTTTCTCTGAGCTCCCCCCCTTTTTCCTAGATACTTGATTTCTTCAAGGAGAGAGACTTAAGTGGTTGGTAACCTTTTATAGACCTTGTCTGATGATGAGCTCCATACATATCACCCTCGATGATGTGGTCCTATGCCTTCTTCATGTTTGTATTCCCAGTACCCAGCACAATCCTGACACACAGAAAGTACCTAGAAATTACTTACTGACAGGCTAAGTTGTCTATAAAGTAGAAGATATGTTCAAAGTTGAGAACTTTTGTGATTCTTATTTATAGCATGTAATACCAAACATCCTAACGTAGTAGGTTTTCACCTCAAAAATAGTGTAAAGGATCTATTTCTTTTTGTCTTTTTGCATTCTTAAAATTAAATAAGCTAAAATATGTTTAAATATCTATTATGGGGTGCCTGGCTGGCTCAGTTGGTAGAACATGCGACTCTTTTTTTTAAAGATTTTATTTATCTATGAGAGAGAGAGAGAGAATGAGAGAGAGAGAGCACATGAGAGGGGGGAGGGTCAGAGGGAGAAGCAGACTCCCTGCCGAGCAGGTAGCCCGATGCGGGACTCGATCCAGGAACTCCAGGATCATGACCTGAGCCAAAGGCAGTTGCTTAACCAGCTGAGCCACCCAGGCACCCAGAACATGCAACTCTTGATCTTGGGGTTGTGAGTTCAAACACCATCTTGGGCATACAGCTTACTTTAAAAAAATAATAATAAATGTCTATTATATGGTAACATTCACCAAAAATTAATTCCCTTTCTTCTTAAAATCGAAGTTTGTTCTCATCTGCCCCAATTTGGATTTCATGTGCCCTTACACTCACTAGCACATGTGTATACTTGCTACGCATTAATTCCATTTAGTTTGTTCTGAGAATTCTATGTGTGGAATTTTAAGCTACAGCCACACCCTCTGGCTTACTTTCTTGAAACGTTAGAAACAGTCTTTTTTTAAGATGGTTGTTTTTTGGAGGGTTTTTGTTTTGTTTTGTTTTGTTGTTTTGTTTTTAAATTTTAGTAAGGTCTGAGAATTAGGAAGGACAGACTTCACAATACAGTTGGATATATCAAGAACATAGATACATGGCAGGAAATGATGCTATATAGGTAACCTAGGACCACATCTTAAAGGCTATGTATGCCATTTTATTTTATTTTATTTTTTATTTTATTTATTTATTAGTCAGAGAGCGAGCAAGCAAAGCAAGCAAGAGAGTGCTAGCACAAGCAGGGGGAGCAGCAGAGGGAGAGGAAGAAGCAGGCTCCCTGCTAAGCAAAGAGCCCAAAGCGGGACTCAGTCCCAGGACCCAGAGATCATGACCTGAGCCGGAGGCAGACGCTTAACTGACTGAGCCACCCAGGCATCCCTATGTATGCCATTTTAAAAAGCAGGCCCTTATCCTGAAGTTAATGGGCAATCATGGAATATTTACAAGCAAGGCAAAGAAATGATCAGGTCTGCCTTCTACAGCAAAACTTACAGGTGATCATCCAATTTCTGTTTGAATATTTATAGTTATAGAGAGCGCATTCTTTCTCAAATCTATGTATTCTAGATGTTAGAAGTTCTTCCTTCGCTGAGTTGAAATCTTCTATAATGACTTTTTATTTTTTTTATAATTCTGATCTCAAGAGTAACATCAGGCCTCTTTTTCTTCATATATAAAAACAAGGATATGGGGTGTCTGGGTGGCTCAGTAGGTTAAGCCTCTGCCTTCTGCTCGGGTCATGATCTCAGGGTCCTGGGATCAAGTTCTGCATCAAGCTCCCTGCTCTGCAGGGAGTCTGCTTCTCTCTCTCCCTCTGCTACTCTCTCTCTCTCTCTCAAATAAGTAAGTAAAATCTTTTTTAAAAATAATAATAAAAAATAAAAACAAGGATGTGAACTAGAACTAGATGAACTAGGGCAGGAAAGGGGCTTAAGGTCTATAATTCTGACATGAACTCTCTTTAACTCAGCTGTTTTACCTCCCTTTAAAAATCATCTCTCCCTTTTTTCTCAAACAAAAATGAGATCCAACTCCACTCTAACAATCTCCCTATGACCAATTCTAGTGTGTTAGGATAATCTGATTCATCTTTGTATCCTGTGAAATGCCATGCACTCTGTCCAGAAATAAGCCCTCACCTATATAGTCAAATGATATTTGACAAAGGTGCTAAGACCATTCAATGGGGAAGAGGCAGTGTTTTCAACAAATGGTGCTGGAAAAACTGGATATCCACATACAAAAGATGAAAATGGACCTTTACCTAACACCATATAAAAATTAACTAAAAATGAACCTGTGACCAGGGTGCCTGGGTGGCTCAGTCGGTTAAGCATCTGCCTTCGGCTCAGGTCATGATCCCAGGGTCCTGGGATTGAATCCTGCATCGGGCTCCCTGCTCAGTGGGGAGCCTGCTTCTCCCTCTCCCACTCCCCCTGCTTGTGTTCCCTCTCTCACTGTCTCTCTCTCTCTGTCAAATAAGTAAATAAAATCTTAAAAAAAAAAAGACAAAAAAACTCTTTAAAAAATCTTAAAAAAAAAAATGAATCCATGACCTAAATGTAAGACCTAAAACAACAAAACTCTTAGATGAAAACATAGGGCAAAAACACTGGATTTGGAAATAATTTTTTGGCTATGACACCAAAGACACAGGCAATAAAAGAAAATATAGACCAGGGCACCTGGGTGGCTCAGTCGGTTAAGCAGCTGCCTTCGGCTGAGGTCATGATCCCAGGGTCCTGGGATCAAGCCCCGCATCGGGCTCCCTGCTCAGCAGAGAGCCTGCTTCTCCCTCTCCCTCTGCCTGCCTCTCTGCTTACTTGTATGCTCGCTCTCTGTGTTAAATAAATAAATAAAAATCTTAAAAAAAAAAAGAAAATATAGACCAATTGGACTTCATAAAAATTAAATTTTTGTGCATCAAAAGACAGTATTAACAGAGTAAAAAGGCAACCCAAGGAATCAGAGAAAATGTTTGCAATCCTATCTGTGATAAGGGATTAATATTCAGAATATGTAGAGAACTAAAACTCAACAACAAAAAAACAACCTGATTCAAAAATGGGCAAAGGACTTGAATACACATTTTTCCAAAGAAGATCTACAAATGACCAATAAGCACATGAAAAGATGCTCGACATCACCAATCATTAGGGAAATGCAAATCAAAACTGCAATGAGATGCCACCTCACATCTGTTAGGACAGCTACTATCAAAAAAAACAAAACACAGGGGCGCCTGGGTGGCTCAGTTGGTTAAGCAACTGCCTTCGGCTCAGGTCATGATCCTGGAGTCCCGGGATCGAGTCCCGCATCGGGCTCCCTGCTCAGCAGGGAGTCTGCTTCTCCCTCTGACCCTCTTCCCTACTCATGCTCTCTCTCTATCATTCTCTCTCAATAAATAAATAAAAATCTTAAAAAAAAAAACAACAAAAACAAAACACAGAAAACAATAAGTGTTGGCGAGGATGTGGAGAAATCGGAAACCCTGTGCATTGTTGATGGGAAGGTAAAATGGTACAGCCACAGCAGAAAACAGTATAGTGGTTCCTCAAAAAATTAAACATAGAATTGCCATATGATCCAGGGATGCCTGGGTGGCTCAGTCGGTTAAGCTTCTGCCTTCGGCTCAGGTCATGATCCCAGGGTCCTGGGATGGAGTCCCACATCAAGCTCTCTGCTCAGTGGGGAGCCTACTTCTCCCCTGCCTGCCGCTCTCCCTGATCGTGCACTCTCTCTCTTTCTCTGACAAATAAATAAAATCTTTTAAAAAAATAAAATAAAAACAGAATTACCATATGATCCAGCAATTCCATTTCTGGGCAAATACTTGAAAGAATTGAAAGCAGGATCTCAAAGAGAGATTTGTACACCCATAGTCATAGCAGCATTATTCCCAATAACTAAACAGTGAAAGCAGTCCAATTGTCCATTGGCAGATGAACGGATAAGCAGTGAATGTGGTATATGCATACAGTGGAATATTATTTGGCCTTAAAAAAAGAAGGAAATTCTGACACAGGCTATAACAATGGATAAACCTTGAAGACATTGTGCCAAATGAAATAAGCCAGTCACAAAAAAACAAATACTGTGTGATTCCACTTCTATGAGGTGCCTAGAGTAGTCAAAATCATAGAAAGTAGAATGGTGGTTGCCAGAGGCTGGGGGGAGGGGAGAATGAAGTTAATAAGTATAGAATTTCAATCTTACAAGCTGAACAGAGTTCTGGAGATAGATGATGGTGATAGCTGCAGGACCATATGCATGTACTTACTACTACTGAACTGTACACTTGAAAATGATAAAGGTGGTAAATTTTATGTTACATTTATTTTACAACAATTTTTTTAACTTATAAAAAAATATGTCATACACTGTGATGAGTTCTGGTGCTGCAAAGCTCTCTTCCCTCAAGGAACACTTGGAAATGTGAACAGATAATAATATACATGATAATTGTAATAATAAGTATATGTATAAAGTAGTATGAGGACACAAATAAGGGATAATTATTTGTAGCGGAAAAAATGACCAATAAAAGCTTGTATAATAAATATCCTTGAAACATCCTTGAAGAGTGAAGGAGACTTAGCCATTTAGAGAAGACCAGCATTGAAGATTAAAGGAGAAAGAAGGCAGAGCATATTTCAGAAAGCTGCACGCAGCTGACATCCTTAGGGCAGGTTACAGGAGATGATACTGGAGAGATGGACGGGGCCCGCAATACCATGCTAACCACTCGGGCCTAACCTGAAAGGTAGCGCCTGAAAGGTTTTAACCAGGAGAATGATGTAGTATATCATATTTGGATATTTAAAAAAGATTAATCAGCAGTGTGTAGAAAAGAATAGAGGAGCCAAAACTGAAGGCAGGGAAAACAGTGAGGGGTTGTTGTAGAAAATCAAGTGAGAAATTATGAAAGCTTGAAATAAGCAGGAGCAGTAGGAATGGAAAAAAAGGGCATTTAAGTCAGCAAGACTTAAATGACTTATCAGATGTGTTGTGCATGGTGGAAATGAAGGCTTTCATGTGAAAGAAGCCATTCTTGTCCAGGGAAGTTTCACAAGTGCCAACTCTCAACAATCAGTAGTGGCTACTGGTACACAGTTTAGGAAAAGAGCCTAAACCTCAATCTAGATACAATAAGAGAGAATGGTGACTTAGTAATATCTGCCATGGATGCAGAATGGGAGAACACCAGCACATGACAGATATTTAACATTCTTATTCTCAAGTAGAGGAAACATAAAAATGTACTATGTGTTTTAAAGAATACATGTGGTAGGGATACCTGGCTCAGTTAGTGGAGCATGGAACTCTTGATCTAGGGATTATGAGTTCAAGACTCACATTGGGCATAGAGCTTACTTTAAAAAAAAAAGAAAAGAAAGAGGAATACACATGGCATATTTCCTTTTTTTTTTTTTAAGATTTTATTTATTTATTTGACAGAGAGAGAGCACAAGCAGGGGGAGCAGGAGAGGGAGAAGCAGACTCCCCGCTGAGCAGGAGCCCATGCAGGGCTCATCCCAGGACACCGGGATCATGAGCTGAATGGAGGCAGACAGTCAACCAACTGAACCACCCATGCGCCCCTCCTTTTTTTTTTTAATTAAAGAACAGGCAAAACTAATCTCTGTTGATGGAAGTCAGAATAGTGTATATATGGACTAAGGGGGCTATAGCGGAGCCTTTTAGAGTGCTAAAAATGTTCCAGATCTTAATCATGTGTATACATATATGAACCACCATTGAGCTGTGCACTTAAGTTTGGTGCTCTTTATTGTATGAATGGTATACAAAAATAAAATGTGGAAGAAGTTAATATGTGTTTAAGGAATGGAAGTAGTCCGATATAACATAGGGTAAGGAAGAAAGAAAAAGGTTAGCAGATTACTGGGAGATAAAATTGGAGAGAGAGAATGGCAGTAGATTGTGAGGGGTCTTGGGAGCCATATTAAAGAGCTTGGACTTGATCCTGCAGGCATTGGGGGGTATCTCAAGTTTTGAGGTAAGAGAAGTATATGCTTAGGGGCGCCTGGGTGGCTCAGTCATTGAGTGTCTGCCTTCGGCTCAGGTCATGATCCCAGGGTCCTGGGATCAAGCCCCACATCGGGCTCCCTGCTCCACGGGAAGCCTGCTTCTCCCTCTCCCACTCCCCCTGCTTGTGTTCCCTCTCTCGCTGTCTCTCTCTCTGTCAAATAAATAAATAAAACCTTTAAAAAAAAAAAAAAGAGAAGTATATGCTTATATCTCTATTTTGGCTATACAGAATCTGCTTTGGAGAAAGATGTTTCTCTGACCTAGCTAGAATCTCAGACCCCATATCTTCTTGGCTAAAGGGATATCAATTTTATATCTATCTTTGAAAATCATGAAATGGAGGAGAATTCAAAAGTTACCTGTGAAAGCACAGAGTGACTTTAATTCAAACTTCAAGTATTTTTGTTCTAGACCTATCATAACCATATTGTAAAATTTCAACCCTAAAGAAAAGTGGCATAAACTACCAATAATCCCACCACAGTATTATTAGCCTTTTGGTATACTGAATTTCCTATGCCTTGTCTTGTCTTTTCTTTCCTTTTCTCTTTTTTTAACAACTCTTCAAGATAAGGCAGCTGGCTCATGCTTATAGGAGAGTACCAGGTGGGGCGCTCGGGTGGCTCAGTGGATTAAGCATCTGCCTTCGGCTCAGGTCATGATCCCAGGTCCTTGGACTGAGGCCCCGCATCTGGCTCCCTGTCCAGCCGGGAGCCTGCTTCTCCCTCTCCCTCTGCCCCTCCCCCCTGCTCATGCTTGTGCTCATGTGCACAGGCGTGCTTTCTCTCTCTCTCAAATAAATAAATAAAATCTTTAAAAAAAAGGAGAGTACCAGGGGCTAGGTCAGATATGGAGAGGCATTACCAAAAGTAGTCTCTGGGTATATTTTGGCAGGAGTAGGGCAGAATCTAAATGAAAACCAAGTCAGAAATACACTTCTAGATTTTTTTTTTTTTAAAGAGAGAGTGAGCGAGAGAGAGAGAGAGAGAGAGAGCATGAGCAGGGGGAGGGGCAGAGGGAGAGAGAGAAAGCAGACTCCCCTCTGACACCACCTGCGCAGGTGTTCAACCGACTGAGCCACCCAGGTGCCCCAAGAAATACACGTCTAAAATGAGGAAGTTGGGTGCCTGGCTGGCTGGCTGGCTGGCTCAATTTGTGGCACACTCAACTCTTGATTTTGGGGTCGTGAGTTCCAGGGGAATGCCCGTTCTTAAGCCTACTTAAAAAAAAAATTTTTTTAATAAATGAATTAAAAATAAATAAAATGAAGAAGTAAAGGGCAAGAGCGCAAAGGATGAGAGGTTCAAGAGCTAGCCACTGCAAGAGGGCAGTATGCATTGGAATGTCCTTTTACCGGTGCCTACCGTATACTGTGAGCTGAGTATAGTCGCTTACAATGTTGGACTAAATAGCTGTAGTCTTAATTATTTTGGCCCCTTTGCACTTAACCTTAAATCATAAGCATTTCTTCATGACCACTTGTGTTTTCAAGGTTAAGTTCTATTTTTAATAAAATAAAAATTAAAAAATACTATTTTTAAAAAATAAAAGTTTTAGGGGGCTGCTGGCTGAGGCGCGGAGACCATTTGGCGGTGAGTCCCGGGCCAGCCGGAGCTCAAAGCCCCAGACCCCGGTAGACGCCAGAAGAAACTGAAAGACTTGACCCCCCCGCACCCCGCCCCGGCAGACGCCGCTGGCTGCCCGGCGGACCCCTCCCCGCCCCACCCCACCCCCACCCCCGCCCCGGTCCCCCGCCGCCCGAGGACACGGCCCTGACAGGCTTCGAGACCCGGGCGCGCCCCGAGGAGCCCAACGCGTTGCTGCCGGTGCTGCCATGAGTGATACGAGCGCCCTCTGCACAGTGGTTTACCAATGAAAACGGAGGAAACCTCGTTGGCTAACCTGGATACTAACAAGCTAGAGGCCAACTGCTCAGGAGAGATACGTAGACCTAACAGAGGATTCTTGTTTGGGCTTCTGCTTTGAGGGGCACGCGGCACGGGGGAGTGTGGCTACTTCTACCTGCAGTTCACAGAAACTGGTAGTGTGAAGGATTTCGGCATTCAGCCAGTGGAGGACAGGGGAGCGGGCGCCTCCCACTTTGCTCCCTTCCTCGAGCATCTGGGAATGGGCCTGATCAGCAGCTACAATGCTCACTCCCAGAATTCCAGTAGCTGCAACATGAGAGGGTCAGAGGGTGACCAGGACAATAATATAGACTGGCCCTGTGGTTTGGAGAAGTTAGGTATCTAAGTAGAGGGGAAAAAAAAATCAGACAAAAGTCCCAATTCCCACTGAAGATACTAGCTTTTTTTTTTTTTTTTAATTTTATTTATTTATTTGAGAGAGAGAGATAGAGTGGGAGAGAGAGCACAAGCAGGGGGAGAGGGGCGGAGAGAGAAGGAGAAGGAAACTCCCCGCTGAGCAGGGAGCCCGATGTGGGGCTCAATCCCAGGACCCTGGGATCACAACCTGAGCCAAAGGCAGACGCTTAACTGAGTGAGCCACCCAGGTGCCCCGATCCATCCTAAAGTGGATAATTTAGGAATTAGGATCCTTTTATATTACCTGGGATCAGCTTTGAAACCTTGGGCAGGAGGAGCCATGCATCCTGTGCACTGTACCATGCAGGTTGATCTCTACACCAGGAAGTACTCAAGATCCACCCCCCCCATACAGACACCCCCGCCCCCCTCCGTCACTGTCCCCAGTGCACAGGTGAGCAGCTGTGTACCCAGGAATCCTTTGGTTCTTCAGCCTTTCTGGCTGCCTGATACTAAGGGCTTTCTGGATAACTGACAGTTTGGACATAGTTGATGGTCAGGCCTTAATCACTGGTCCTCAGTGGGACTGCTCCTCTGATCTCTGAGCCTCTGAATGGGACTTTTCCAAGACAAATGAAAGTCAGGTATGAGATCTAGATATTAACAATTACAATTTGGGAAAACCAAGAAAAAGAATTACAACTGAATCTGGTAGGGGAAGCTCTGTGATCTTGGCTCCAACAAAAAGGAAAGGTCAAAGCTACCAGTTTTCCAAAGGTCCAGCATTTACAGTGCATGGACTTGGAGACAAGGGCTAACCTTTTGCTAAATAAAACCCTTTATCTTGCACCCCACCCGATGGCATAGGCTTGGTAAATGGACAACTTGGTTATCCAGGCAGGCTGAGGATTTATTTATGATCCCTTGAGAAGTGGCAAGGGCCTCTGCAACTATGCACAAATCTCTTAAACTGCAAGATTCATATCTGGATATATTATGCTGGAACAGCAGTTTGGTGGGCAGTCATTTTCCTACTGAGTTACTAGTTACCTTGCCATTCCCCGTGTTTGACTTGGTCATTATGCCAGGTCACTACCTGCCTCCCATGCCAGGGGTGGGCCTGAATTATAGAAGAGCATAATGGCTGTGCAGGAGACTGTGATTTGAAAGCTGAGCCCAGAGGGGACCTCTTCCAGCTGCCCTCAATGTTAATGGATTAATACTAGGAGCCAAGGAGCAAGACTGGGCCATCTGTCATCTGACTGCAGTACCCTATTGAATGCCCCTGTTCCTTCGGTTAGGCAGTCAAAGCTCTGTGATGGTAAACATCTACACTGTCGCCACCTCTGGCCCCTCATGAGGGGGCAGCCCCTTCCAGTCAGTCCCTTTTGGATATTCTTAACAACAAGATCTGTCCTTTTGTTTTGTTTGTTTGTTTTTAAAGATATTTATTTATTTGAGAGAGAGAGAGAAAGAGCATGCACAAGCAGGGGGAGTGGCAGGAAGAGGGAAAGGGGGAAGCAGACTCCCCGCTGAGCAGGGAGCCTGATGTGGGACTCTATCCCAGGACCCTGGGATCATGACCTAAGTTTAAGGCAAATGCTTAATGGACTGAGCCACCCAGGTGCCCCAAGTTTTTCTTTTTCTTGTTTGTTTGTTTTTTCCTTGTTCTTTTAGGAGATCCAGAGAAGAATCTTTCTGGTGGGGTTCCTCTGTTGGGATTAAGATGGGGGAGAGAACATAATTTTTTGTGTATGAAAGACAGTGTCGGGCGCCTGGGTGGCTCAGTCTTTAAGCGTCTGCCTTCGGCTCAGGTCATGATCCCAGGGTCCTGGGATCGAGCCCCGCATCGGGCTCCCTGCTCAGTGGGAAGCCTGCTTCTCCCTCTCCCACTCACCCTGCTTGTGTTCCCTCTCTCGCTATCTCTCCCTCTGTCAAATAAATAAATAAAATCTTAAAAAAAAAGAAAGAGTGTCATGCCTAAGCATTTTCCTATAGGACTGCCTTGCTAGATGCCTTCCTACTGTGTCTTACTTTATAAGGAGTTACCTCTTCCCACCTCCACCTGGATATTGCCTCTTAGGACCTAAGCAGAAGACCAGTAAAGGCTGACTGACACATGCTGGGATGGAGTGGGTCCTGATCTATTTTCTCTAACCCTTGCTGTGCATGTATCCTTCCTTATCCCAGAAGGAACTGTTTGGACTCTATGGACTGATTTGTTAAGGGAACCATAGTAACAGGACCTCAAGACTGTCTATTATTGCATTCTCCCCCTAGAACTGTCTGGTTAGGGTTGAAGTGTAGTTACAGGTTGGTCTTCAATACAAGAATTATGATAACTTTTTAGAAAGTTAAACCTTGATAAGGGCTAAAATAATTTTGAGTTATCTGCCCTTGACTTTATAGACATCTCCTTCTAAAGGGATCCAGAGGGAAAGGAGGGTTTAGGTGAAACTCTGGCCTACTTCCAAATAATGTCTAGGAAACAGGTTAAAGGTAAGGTCATGGTCCACTCTTGCTTCAGAGAGGGAGTTCTGATTGTGACATTGCTGTTTCCTTTCTAATCTTTCTCTTGGTGAGAGGTGGAAGAAGTGGAAAGTAAATTTGAATAACCGTTGGTTCATATTACCTCCCATTACAAACACACCCAGGTGCCCCAGTACTAATTCAATTTTTAAAAATGACTTTAAAAATTAAATAAATAAAATAAAATAAAAATAAAAGTTTTATGTCATTTCTTTTAACAATTGTTTTTGTAAAATTACTTTTGTAAAATTACTTTCAACTAAAAGATTTGTATG
Organism: Halichoerus grypus; assembly: GCF_964656455.1. NCBI lineage: Eukaryota > Metazoa > Chordata > Mammalia > Carnivora > Phocidae > Halichoerus > Halichoerus grypus. The sequence continues at coordinate 146,353,721 of NC_135716.1, read as the reverse complement.
TTTGCAAACATTTAGTTCTCTGATTTCTTAAACTTCTAAAACTAAACTTTTATTTTTTTCCAATCATAATAGTATTACATGCTCTTTGCAGAATCTGGAAAATGTAAGAAAACATAAGATGAAAATAACAAGGGACACCTGGGTGGCTCAGTTGGTTAAGCATCTGCCTTTGGCTCAGGTCATGATCCCGGGGTCCTGGGATAGAGCCCTGAGCCCCGCATCAGGCTCCCTGCTCAGTGGGAAGCCTGCTTCTCCCTCTCCCACTCCCCCTGCTTGTGTTCCCTCTCTCACTGTCTTTCTCTCTGTCAAATAAATAAATAAAATCTTAAAAAGAAGAAGAAGAAGAAAATAACAATAATAGACCACAACCCCACTATCTTATGATCCCTAATCTAAGCAATTTTTTGGCATATTTCCTTCCAGTCCTTTTTTAAATATGCATTTTAACATAGTTTAGATCACACTTTGTATGTAGTTTTTTACCTGATGTTTTATCTTTTTTCTCCACATCACTAAGAATTTTGTAAATATAGTTTTAGCAGCTCCAAAATATATAAGAGAAGGTACCTGAATTTTCTTAACCAGTCCCTTATTGTTAGGCATTTAAGTGACTTCTAATTTTTTGCTATTACAAATAATGCCTTTTGCATAAATGTATAAAGCACTATGAGGCCATTTCCTAGGAGAAAATTCTCAATGTGGGACTTCTATATTGAGTAGTGTGAAAATTTTTAAGTTTTTAAATTAAAAAAAAATTTTAAATTAATATATACTGCCAAATTGATTTTTAAAGGGTTTGTCCTAAATTCCACTGCGCTGTTATGTGGGAGAGAAAACCAACTAAACATTTCCAAGCTTTAAAAAGGGCAGGCTTCTCAGAATCTCTGAGCAAAGGCTGTAGTAACTACAAATGTAGTTTCCTTCAAAAATTAAATACTGGCTGGTAGCATAGGAGTCCCAGATTTGGGAAGAAGTGGGGACTTCCACGCTTTACTTACTTTGATGTTTCCCAAGAACCTAAGAAACACACCTTTTAAACCACTAAGTACCCCCACCTTGCAAGTCGACAATGTTTTAGAGAGAGAGTTCCTTAAAGTTAGACAACATCAACAAAACATCTGGCTGGGTATCCAAAATTCCCGGGAGGATATGACCCAAGGTCCCTTACAACTTTGGGGAGGGTGAAGCTCTCTAGGGGATCCCTGGAGGGATCACCAGTTCTAGCAGACAGTAAATGCAGCTCTGAGTTTTTCTTGTTTGGACAGTCCTTGGTCCAGTTCCAGAATCCTTTCCGAGCCTTAGATCTCTCCCAACTCTCCCCCAGACTTTCACAATCTTGAGAGAAACTCCAAGCTTCCCCTTTGTCTCTCTCGCCCTTGCCGGCTTGCTTGCTCTAACTCAGCCCACCCCCACCCCATCCTCACTCTAATGCTCTGGTTCTCCCTAGCCGTTCTTCCTCTCCACGCCCCCCCACCCCGCCTTCTCTCTTACCTTCCTGAGTCTCTTTTAAGATTTTCTCTAAACTCTTTTAATGCTATTCTCTTTTTTTCTCTCTCTCCCTCTGTGCCTTTGTATAACTTTCTTTCACTTTCTCTGTCCTTCTGGCTTTCTCAAACTTTTCCTCTTCCATGGGGACACAACCGACCTTCACTAGGAGCAGACTCTCTTTATTTTGTCCCCAAATTTCTCTCTCTTGGACTTTTCTATTATCTCCAAACGGCACATACAACATCCTCAATTTTGCAGGAGTTTCTTCCAGCCTCTTTCACATCCAAAACAGCTTTTTTACACCCTGTTAGCAAGTATATAGCAAGTATTCTTAGGAATACTCTTAGCACTGTTATCTCTCTAAACCCAAGCATAACATCCTTCTGGTATTTATCCTTATCATTAAGTCCAAGAAAGTATCACTTATATCATGCCCATATTTTCCTCTCTATCCAAATTAGGATACGTGAGAGCACAAGTTTATAAGCATACTTACCGTTACAACAAGATAGGACATTTCAAATCTGGGCTGTCTTCAAAAATCTGGGACATAATGTTGCTATAAATTCACCTATCCAGAATCTAGCTTTCAAGCAATTTCACAAAGCAAGAACTCTGAACGTCCTCAGAGTTGTCAGGAAGTTTGTGTTCGTTATGTTACACTCAGACTAAAAAGAGGTCTTCTCCTCTTTTTGCCCACCCAGGGAGCCAGAATTTTAACTACACATCAGGTAGGGTCTAGCCATGCAGATTGCTACCTATAGGTCATACATAGAAGGATTTTTTTTTTTAACTAGAGACCTTATGAAGGTCTTATAAGGGTTCACTAAGAAAGACTGAACTTGCGGTCTGAAATGAGAGTATACAGTTCACTGCCCATTGACTTACACATAAATCTGTATAAGATCTTCAAAGGTAGTTTAATAGGTTCTGGTTTAGACTTTCAGTTCCTCCTCCATAAAAAAAAAAAAAAAAAAAAAAATTAGGGAAAGCTCTTAACTAATGTGAATGCCTCAGGTCTGATTTGGACTTTCTTACTATACTGCCTAAGTTTTGCTGATTCTCTTGTCTGGGACCTTTAATCTAAATCTCCATGGTTGCATTTGCTAAGGGTTCACTTTACATACAGTCTTAATCAATCATATTTCTGAGGAAGTTTGCTTCCTCCAGTAAGTCAGCAAAGCTCTCCTTTCTTATTCCTCATCGTCCCCTGAAACTGATGTATCTCTTTGTGAATTAATTTGGCTCTGCCTAGCTCTAGATAATCCTAACTCTTTTTGTCACGTCTTGTCTGTGTTGCAATTTTCTGCCCATTTTTGTCCTCCCCTACAGTAAAGGGAGTATTTTAAACCTTTTTTTGTTTCCAGAGAAAAGCAGCTTGCTGATTGGAGGATCCACATTTAAAATGGACCCCCAGAGACACATGTGTGGCCTGAGACATCCTGTGTAATTCAATAAACATCCACCTCTCCCCCACCCCCACCTTTGCTGGCTACAGCAAGTGGGAGAGTCGGAGGGAAAGGAGTTATTTTTAAGCATTTTGTGCTCAGTCTTGTGCAGACTACATATGCTGTAGAGTTTATGCATGCACTTTGCTCCCAAATGTGACTTTCAACTCTTAACTCTACATGCAGTTCCAACAAGTTTGGACATCTAGTTTCTACGTCCATAGCAGATCAAAAACAACTAGTGGATGGGAGTATGGAGGGGGCAGAATAAGAATAGTGGTTAAGAGCACAAATTCTGGAGTCAAACTGTGAGGTTGCATTTTGGCACTGCTGCTTCAATGCTGTATGACTTTGAATGATGAACTTGACCTTTTGGCCTCAATTTCCTCATCTGTAAAATGGCAATAATAATGGTACTTATTTCACACAGTTGTCATAAGTATATATAGTTAATATATATAAAGTCACTGCAACAGTAAGGACTATATAAGTTTTAAGAGGAAGAGGCACACAAGGAGCAGTTTTTATGAAAAGTAAAGGAAATAACTTATAAAAAATGCCTACACAGACCAAAATAGATGCTCAAGTGCTCCTTGCCATTTGCTAAACATGCTTTAGGCCTGCATCCTATTAAACCTTTCCAACATGGTGCTTCCTTGGCCTGATAAATCCTATTGCCTTTCTTTGCTGGCAATTTGTTCATTTTGTGTCACCCAACTTAAATGCATTCTACCCTCTGAAGTTTCCCTTGGCTTCTTTGGAGAGAATGAGTCTCTCTCTCTCCTTCAATTCTGCAGCACTTACCCCATCACCTCATATGATGGTATTGTGTTGTAATTACTTATTTATGAATTTTCTTCCTCACCAGATTTTATGGTCCTCCTCCATGACTGGAGCCACATCTTATTTACACAGCATCTAGCACAATACTTGGCCCGCAATAAATGTTTTGATGAATGGATGAATAATAGCAAACACTTACACAGTGCTTAGTTCTAGGCTCTGTTCCAATGCTTTACAAGTATTAACTCGTTTAATCTTGACAACAATCCTAAGAAGCATTATCTTCTCTAACTTAACAGATAAGGTAAATGACACAAAAGAGATTATGTAATTTGTCTAGGGTGACCTCAGCTATTAATTGTGAAAGCCAAGATTCAAATCTAAGCAGCTGGTGCCAGAGAACAGGCTTTTAACCAACATACTACAATGCCTCCCAGAGAACAAGGGAACAAAATCACACACAAACTTGGCTTTCCCAAAGGTCTCACTTTATCAGGTTTTGGAATGGCTCATTCATTCATCAAACAAATATTTACATAGTGTTTTCTATGTGTACACCATCATGTTAAACACCTATCTCTAATTGTTCCCTTCTTTTTCTCTCTACCTGACCCCCGCCCCCCCGCCACCCCCCGCGCATCTCTACTAGCTCTAGTGTTCTGTAAACTTCTTTCATTTTCTTTCTTTCTTTTTTATTTATTTATTTATTTATTTATTTATTTATTTATTTATTTGACAGAGAGAGAGAGCACAAGTAGGCAGAGCGGCTGGCAGAGGGAGAGGGAGAAGCCGGCTTCCCGCTGAGCAGGGAGCGCGATGCGGGGCTCGATCCCAGGACTCTGGGATCATGACCTGAGCCGAAGGCAGATGCTTAACCGACTGAGCCACCCAGGCGCCCCTCTTTTTTTTTTTTTTTTTTATTTCTTTCAGTTTCTTAAATGTGTTGTGTTCTCTCTCAGCTCTGGATCCATGACTGCCACTTTGCCTGACTAATTCATGCCTATCCTTCAGTTCTTAGCTTAAATTACTTCCTTCTGAAAGCCTTCCATTATACCCCTAGTAAGGTAGGTACCCCTGCTCTGGGTCCCCTGTGGCACTTTATACTTTTCCTTATCATAGCATTTGTCATACCTACTGTTCTTGCCCACTTAGTTGTCTGCCTTCTGTACTGGGCTATAGCTCTGTAAGAGCAAGGACTGAGTCTTATCCAGGTTATCAATGAATCTGCAGCACCTATCCTGATGACCAGCACATAGTAGATGTTTGATAAATATTTGTTAAATCACTGACTGAAGCATGAACAAGACAAAATCTCTATGCTTAAGAAATCTAGTGGGGAAAAAAAGTCTAGAGGGAATACAGAGAAAAAAAAAACAGATTTCTAACTCTACCTGGGCTAAAATGAGAGAGGGGAGTTCAGCAGAATCTTAAAGAATGAGTGAGAGTTTGTGAAAAGGAAAGGAAAATGTCGTATGGAGGTCATAAGTAAGAACTGTACTAGCAATTTCTTGGTTGCCTAAGTGGCTAAACCATTTTTCTGTATGCCCCAAAATAACATTAATCTAAACTTAGTACTACAATTGACTGATCTAATATGAGTTTGGAAGCAATAGGAAATAACTTAAAAGGAAATAAAATTAAATTATTTTTACTCCTGGGGCACCTGGGTGGCTCAGTCGGTTAAGCATCTGCCTTCGGCTCAGGTCATGATCCCAGGATCCTGGGATCGAGTCCCACATCGGGCTCCCTGCTCAGCGGGGAGCCTGCTTCTCCCTCTCCCTCTGCTGCTCCCCCTGCTTGTGTTCTCTCTCTGTGTCAAATTAATAAATAAATAAAATCTTTTAAAATATTTTTTTAAAAATTATTTTTACTCCTTAAATACCTCTCCTGTGAATTCCCATGAAAATCTCTTCTTACCTCTATCATCATATTTATCATGCTGCATTGCCATTGTCAAAGTGTCTCTACACCACCCGATGACCTATGTAAGGCCTAAGATTAAGGTACTTAATTTATCATTTTTTTAAAGTTTTTTTTTATTTATTTGAGAGAGAGAGAGAATGAGCAGTGGGAGGGGCAGAAGGAGAGAGAGAGAGAAGCAGACTTCCTGCTGAGCAGGAAGCTGGACTGGGGGGGGGGGGCTCCATCCCAGGACCCCGGGATCATGACCTGAGCGGAAGGCAGCTGCTTAATCAACTGAGCCACCCAGGTGCCCAAGGATTAAGATACATTAAAGTCTGATTCAATTCTGTATATGTCTAGTACCCAGAACAAAGCCAGTCCCAGGGAGAGGAGCTGTGAATACTCTAGCATGACCATAAAGTCTTATTTTTTTTAAGATTTTATTTATTTATTTGACAGAGAGAGAGAGATCACAAGTAGGCAGACAGGCAGGCGGAGGGAGAGGGAGAAGCAGGCTCTCCACAGAGCAGGGAGCCCCATGTGGGGATTGATCCCAGGACTCTGGGATCATGACCTGAGCCGAAGGCAGATGCTTAACCAGCTGAGCCACCCAGGCGCCCTGACCATAAAGTCTTAAATGAGCTGACCCCCAGCAGTTTTCAGCTTTGTCTCATGTCCCATACTCAGTGCTCCAGTTATTAGAAACTGAACCTTTCAGTTCCCTGAACAAAATTGGGCTCCTTAAAGCCTCTGGGCCTTCCCACATGCCAATGCCACTCCCAGTCTCTTCCCACTCATTTCCCCAGCTCTTCATCTACCTAGCTCCTGCTCATCCTTCAGATTTCAACTTAAACATTACTTTTTTTTTTTTAATAATTTTTTTTTAATTTTTTTTTATTTATTTATTGAGAGAGAGAGAATGATAGAGAGAGAGCATGAGAGGGTGGAGGGTCAGAGGGAGAAGCAGACTCCCTGCTGAGCAGGGAGCCCGATGCGGGACTCGATCCCGGGACTCCAGGATCATGACCTGAGCCGAAGGCAGTTGCTTAACCAACTGAGCCACCCAGGCGCCCTTAAACATTACTTTTGAGGGAAGCCTTTCCCAACTCAAAGACAAGATTAGACATTCCTATTACATAGGGTCTTATAATACTCTATATTTCTCATTTGTATCATTTATCATACTTGTAAATACTTGATCATCATCTCTCCAGTAGATCTTAAGTTTCATAATTCAGCACTTGGAACAGAGCGTGTTAGATAACAGGTGCTCAATAAAAATTATTTTGAGGGGCGCCTGGGTGGCTCAGTTGTTAAGCATCTGCCTTTGCCTCAGGTCATGGTCCCAGGGTCCTGGGATCAATCCCCACATGGGGCTCCCTGCTCTGTGGGGAGCCTGCTTCTCGCTCTCCCTCTGCTGCTCCCCCTGCTTGTGCTCTCTCTTTCTCTGTCAAAAATAATAATATTTTGAATAAGTGACTCAATAAATGAATAAAATGCTATTTTTTGTTTAGAGTATGATTTTAGTGGCTCAGCTTTCAGGAAGCTCTGTATGGTGTTAACGATAGATTGGAATCAACTAAATCAAACCAGTGAATCACCATTTAGTATTAGAAGCACTTCCCATTCACCATTAAGAATCAGGATTGTTGGGGCGCCTGGTTGGCTCAGTCCATAGAACATGCGGCTCTTGATATCCAGGTCATGAGTTCGAACCCCACATTGGACGTAAAGCTTACTTAAAAAAAAAAGAAGAAGAAGTTCTCCTTCTCAGCTTACTTTTCCTATACTGGCTTTCAACTCATCTCTTGCTCCAGGTTCTTCTTCCTGGTTCTTCACAGGCTTGCCCTAGCCGACCAGCCCCAGGATTCACCTTTCCTCAGCAGCCTTTCCCAGAGCATGAGAATATGATTGCTCCTAGCTCCAGACCATCTTACTCAGCACCTCTCCAGCTCCTACCAACTTCTGGTAAGCTCTGGCACAAGGCATGGGAATGGGTGGTGTGGAGGAGCCAAAGAAAAGACAGTTCTTGCGCTCAATGAGCTTGAGGAGACAAAGGATAAATACAAAAAGCAAAATAACATAGCCTACTGTATATACTTAAGTGCCAAATACTTTATTTTTTTATTTTTTATTTTTTAAAGATTTTATTTTTATTTATTTATTTATTTATTTGAGAGAGAGAGAGACAAAGACAGCGACAGAGAGCATGAGGGAGATGAGTGAGCATGAGTGGGGAGGAGAGGGAGAAGCAGGCCTCCCACTGAGCAGAGAGCCTGAGGCGAGGACCCCAGGATCATGACCAGCCAAAGGCAGATGCTTAACCGACTGAGCCACCCAAGTGCCCCTTTGCCAAATACTTAAGTGCACAGAGCATTCATGAGGAAGTTCAGAGGAGTCATTATCCTTGAGTCTTCCTTCTTACTACATATCCAATCACTCTCCAAATCTTGTTGCTGCTAGTTCCTTCTTAGCTCTTCTTTCCCTTTCTTACTATCCCCACTACCATTGCCTTGGTGGAGACTCCATTTACTCTCCTCTGCATTATTGCCAGTCTCCTGGTTTATGTTCTTGCTTCTATTCTCAATCCCCATTCAATTGTTCTCCATTGTAGCCAGATTCAATTTCCTAAAACATGAATCTAACCACACCCCTCACCTGCTGAAACCTTTTAACAGCTTCTCATTACTCTCAGGATACAGTGCAAGCATTCAAGGTCCTTTACAATCTGCCCTCAACTCACATTTTTGACCTTACAGCAAAGGCAGGAGCAAGGGGAGGGTAGTTCAAGTTTTGGCTATTGTTCAGTGTAAATCTTTACAAGGGAATAAGGTAAGGCTCATTTTGGCACTGAACTATGTATTTCCTTTTTTTTTTTTTTTAAGATTTTATTTTTAGAGCACATGGCTGGCTCAGTCAGTGGAGCATGCAGCTCTTGATCTCAGGGTTGTGAGTTCGAGCCCCACATTGAGTATAGAGATTACTTAAATAAGTCTTGATCTCGGGGTTGTGAGTTTGAGCCCCCCATGGGCTCACAACTGCAAGATGAAGAGTCTCATTCTCTACTTGAGTGAGCCAGCCAGGTGCCCCTAATATTTTTGTTTTTTTTTTTAGGATTTATTTATTCATTTGAGAGAGAGAGCATGCACGCACAGTAGAGGGGCAGAGAGAAAGGGAGAGTCCTAAGCAGACTCCGTGCTGAGCACAGAGCCAGATGCGGGGCTTGGTCTTACGACCCTGAGATCATGACCTGAGCCAAAACCAAGAGTCGGACACTTAACCAATTTCCTCACCCAGGCACCCCATATTTCATTTTTAATGAAATATTTCAGATATACAAAAAATTATAGAAAATAATATAATGAATACTGTATTCCCACAACCCACTGAAGAAATGAAACACTACCAATAAAATTAAAGACCCTATATACTTTTCCACAGTTGCCTAATCCTTTTTTCCCCTCCCCTAGCATCCAGAAGTATTCACTGTCATGAATTCAGTGTTTTTCATTCCTATGTATGCTTCTTTTTTTTTTTTACTTAAATTCCAGTTAGTTAATATACAATGTAATATTAGTTTCAGGTGTACAATTTAGTGATTCAGCACTTCCCAGTGCTCATCATAACAAGTGTACCCTTTAATCCCCATCACTTGTTTCACCTATCCATCGACCTACCTCCCCTCTGATAACTATCACTTTATTCTCTATAGTTAAGAGTCCGTTTTTTGATTTGCATCTCTTTCTCTTTTTTCCCCCTATGCTCATTTGTTTTGTTTCTTAAATTCCACATGAGTCTTTCTCTGACTGACTTATTTCTCTTACCATAATGCTCTCTAGCTCTATCTATGTCGTTGCAAATGGCAAGATGTCATTCTTTTTGATGGCTGAGTAATATGCCATTGTATATGTATATCACATTTTCTTTATCTATTCATTAGTCAGTGACATTTGGGCTCTTTCCATAACTGGCTATTGTAGATAATGCTGCTATAAACATTGGGTTCATGTATCCTTTTGAATTAGTATTTTGTATTCTTTGGGTAAATACCTAGTAGTGCCATTGCTAGATTGTAGGGTAGTTCTATTTTTAACTTTTTGAGGAAACTCCATATTGTTTTCCAGAATGGCTATACCAGTTTGCATTCCCACCAACAGTGTGAGAGGGTTCCCCTTTCTCCGCAGCCTCACCAACACCTGTTGTTTAGTGTGTTGTTGATTTTAGCCATTCTGACAGGTGAGGTAATATCTCATTGTAGTTTTGATTTGTATGTATTTCCCCGATCATGAGTGATGTTGAGCATCTTTTTATGTGTCTATTGGCCATCTGTATGTCTTCTTTGGAAAAATGTCTATTCATGTCTTCTGTCCATTTTTTAATTGGATTATTTGTTTTGGGGGGTATTGGGTTTTATAAGTTCTTTATATATTTTGGGTACTAAACCTTTATCAGATATGTCATTTGCAAATATCTTCTCCCATTCCATAGGTTGCCCTATGTATGCTTCTAGTTGTTTTTTTTTTTTTTTTTAAGGAATCTTATTTATTTATAAAGTAAGCTTTACACCCAATGTGGGGCTTGAACTCATGACCTCAGGTCAAGAGTCACAGGCTCTCCCAACTGAGCCAGCCAGGAACACTTGCTTCTAGACTTTCAATGCATATTTGTATCCCTGAACAATATATTGTATTATTTTGCATTTTTAAACTCTTTATTTTTTTAGATTTTATTTTTAAGTAATCTCTACACCCAATATGGGGCTTGAACTCACAACATCAAGGTAAAGAGTCACACACTCCACCGACTGAGCCAGCCAGGAGCCCCATTTTTTAACTCTTTAATTCAAAATAATTTTAAATTTATAGAAGAGTTGCAAAAATAGCAAGCAGTTTTTCTGACTATCTTACTCAGCTATTTGTCATTTTAAATAAAAAAGCAATAGGCAGACAACATTAAGATTTAAAGAATTCAAGGAATCCAGCATCCTTCTTAAAACAACTTCTTAATGCTGAAATCCAGCTAATCAAGACATGAATGTAAATAAAGAAAAGAAACTATCATAAAGGATTGATCGTGAAAATGGTATCCATTGAAATCTAGAACTAAGCCTAAACAGCTAGAGGAATTATATTACAAAAGAAAATGTAAACACTATGGATCTTGGCAAAGTAAAAATAATGAGCAGCAAAAATTAGGCAGTACCAGAGAGGAGATGGGGGAAGTGTAATAGTATGAATCACCCCACCATGACAGACAATAATCAGTCAATGTTGTCTAACACTAAAATGAGTAGTTTCGAGGCACCTGGGTGGCTCAGTCAGTTAAGCATCTGATTCTTGATTTCAGCTCAGGTTGGGATCTCAGGGTCTTGAGATCGAATTCCATGTCAGGCTCTGTGGTCAGTATGGAGTCTGCTTGAGATTCTCTCTCCCTCTGCCTCCGCCCTCCCCATGCTTGTGCTCTCTCTCAAAAATAAAATTAAATAAATAAATAAATAAATAAATAAAATCTTTTAAAAAAGGCATAGTTTAAAAAAATGACAACTCCAGGGGAGCCTGCATGGCTCAGTCAGTTAAGCATCTGCCTTCAGCTCAGGTCATGATTTCAGGGTCCTGGGATGGAGCTGAGCAGGGAGTTTGCCCCCCCCCCACAACTTGTGCGCTCTCTTGTGCACTCACGCTCTCTCTGTCTCTCTCTGTCTCTCTCTCTCTCATAAATAAATAAAATAAGAGAGACAGACAGACAGAGAGAGCACGAGCAGGGGGAGAGGGAGAAGCAGACTCCCTGCTGAGCTGGGAGCCGGATGTGGGGCTCGATCCTAGGACCTGGAGATCATGATCTGAGTCACCCAGGCACCCCAATAAATAAAATCTTTAAAAAAAAAAGACAACTCTAATTATTTTCATAATCTTCTTATAACTATCATTTATCAACTTCTTTTGTTTTTTTAATTTCCTAAGTTAATTTCTTTTTTTTAAAGATTTTATTTATTTATTTTGATAGAGAAAGAGAGCGAGAGGGGAACACAAGCAGGAGGAGTGGGAGAGGAAGAAGCAGGCTTTCCGCTGAGCAGGGAGCCTGATGCGGGGCTTGATCCCAGCACCCCGGGATCAAAGGCAGACGCTTAACAAATGAGCCACCCAGGCGCCCCATCCTAAGTTAATTTCAACAAGACCTTTTTATTAAATCTTCTATTTGAAATATTTTGCCCAGTATGAGCCCTTTGGATTTATTTCATGTGTTGATTATGCTTTGTAAATACATATAGAGATGTCCAAAATGATTTTCATCAAATATTAAAGATGTTATTTTGCGTGTCAGAATTAAAGAGTGATCTATTACTTTCTTCCTTGTGTTTTTTCTGTACTACTTGAATTTTTTATGAGCATGTATTGTTATTTTTTATATCATTTTTTTTTTAAGGTTTTATTTATTTATTTGACAGAGACACAGGGAGAGAGGGAACACAAGCAGGGGGAGTGAGAGAGGGAGAAGCAGGCTTCCCGCGGAGCAGGGAGCCCGATGTGGGGCTCCATCCCAGGACCCTGGGACCATGACCTGAGCTGAAAGCAGACGCTTAACGACTGAGCCGCCCAGGCGCCCCTATATCATTATTTTTAAAGCATGATAAATTTCTGCTCTAAAAAAGTAAAGAGAGAGGGAGTTTGGTTCTGAGGAAATAATCCCTAGCTTTTGAGAGGCAGAGTCTCTCAATAATACCAATAGTAATGGTTATATTATTGAGTGCCTATGCTATGCCAAAGAGTTTTCATACAGTATCTTTATTACTCATCACAATGATAAAAGCTAGGCATGATAATCCCTAATTTACAGATGAAGCTCAGGGTGATAAAGCCTTTTGCCCAAAGTCACATATCCTGAAGAGGTCAAAATCAAGATGTGTACTCAGACCTCTCGGACTCTTTCCATTGAACAATTGGTGTGTCCATATAGTTAGAGTGAACTCATTATAATTAAATTTTCTCTTTGAATTTCTACAACCTTGCATTATTATCTGGATGCTTGATGATAAACAGTAGGACACCCTCAAAAAGCCTGGAAATAAGATTGCCCCTGAAATAAAATCCACTCTCCACAAATGAAATTAGCCATTTTAAGAACCCATGTGTAAAACTGAAAAGTTTGGGAACACCCAGAATTTCAATCAAGATGACCTGGGAGTATCCTCAAAGCTGCAGTCCTAGAAACTGACTGCAATGTAATAACTGGAAACCACATCAATTGTAATATATCCTGTTTGGAGAACATCTGTGTGAATAGAAAGGGAGGATGGTCAACCATGGAACCTTAAAAAAGGAAAGTCACAGAAGTGTCTCTCCAGGCACTGTCCTATGGTGAGAAGTCTTAGCTAAGCAACCTAAACATCATGATTTCCCTGGCAAGACCTAGAAAGCAGCCCTTTGCCTTGTTAGACTTGCCTTAGCAGCTTTTATTTTATTTTTAAAGATTTTATTTATTTATTTGTCAGAGAGAGAGAGCATAAGCAGGGGGAGTGGCAGGCAGAGGGAGAAGCAGGCTCCCTGCTGAGCAAGGAGCCCGATGCAGGACTCAATCCCAGGACCCTGGGATCATGACCTGAGCCAAAGGCAGACGCTTAACCGACTGAGCCACCCAGGTGTCCCTGCCTTAGCAGCTTTTAAAATAAGATTCCAAAATAAAAATAAGTTAATTAATTAATTAAGATTCCTATTTGGGCTTTATCATGGACCAACTGAATCAGAATCTCAGTGGATCCCAGGCACGAGTGCCAAAAACCTCTCCAGATGATTCTAATGTGCAATCAGTGTTGAGAAACAGCTGAAGTGAGTAGAGGGGTCTCTTTTGAGATTGACTCATACCCTTTGCTCTAATTCCAGGCCTACTGGGCTCCTGGGCTTTGATACTTGGCTTCCCTTGTAACAGGTTTGGAGGGAGAGAGAGAGCACAAATCTTTTGATGTGAGTGTTCTGGTCTGCTTTGCAAATTAAATTGTCTTTGCAAATAGTTTCTTTTTGTAGATTAATAAATGGACTTCTGGTCTATGCATGTTACACTGAGCTTTGTTAATGTGAATCTAAGGTTCTGTCTCTAATCTGGGAGACATATCCATTCTTCATGTGTCAGAAAACCCGGGTTCTGAGACTGTCAGGATGCTGGACCATGGTAATGCCAGCCTATGGGAATGAGTCTGAGTGGCCAGCTGACCTTCTCCAGGAACACATCATTAGCCCTACTGCAGGCCTGTTTCTCTCCACAGCCAGATTATAAGCACTTAAAAGCACAAATCATGGCTCCCCCACCTTTTTTAAAGATTTTACTTATTTATTTGACAGCGAGAGAGCACAAGCAGGGGGAGCAGGAGAGGGAGAAGCAGGCTCCCCCAGGGAGCCAGAGGCAGGACTCGATCCCAGGATCCTGGGATCATGACCTGAGCCAAAGGCAGACGCTTAACCGACTGAGCGGGATCATGACCTGAGCCAAAGGCAGACACTGAACCAACTGAGTCACCCAGGCTTCCCCACACTTGGAACTCTTAAAGGTAGATGCTGGTCACCCTCGTATTCCCAAGGCATGATCTTAAAAGTTCAATAGGAGGCTCCTGGCTGGCTCAGTTAATAGAGCTGCAACTCTTTTTTTTTTTTTTTAAGGACTTTATTTCTTCATTTATTTATTTTTAAAAGATTTTATTTATTTATTTGAGAGAGACAGAGAGAGTGATCATGAGCAGGGGGAGGGGCAGAGGGAGAGGGAGAAGCAGACTCCCCACTGAGCAGGGAGGCCGATGTGGGGCTCAATCCCAGGACCCTAAGATCATGACCTGAGCCAAAGGCAGACACTTAACTGACTGAGCCACCCAGGTGCCCCAGTAGAGCTGCAACTCTTGATCTTGGGGTCGTTAGTTCAAGACACACTTTGGGTGTGGAGCCTACTTAAAAATTAAAAAAATAAAAATGTCAATAAATCCTTATTGAGTGTAGCAGACACTTGTAATTCTGCGTGCCCCATGTCTGAACCTCTTCCTTATGTTAGAAGACTCCTTGTGAGTCTTGGTTGAAGACAGGGTCTAATATAGAAGCAGAAAACACAAGATGCTTGTTTTCCTAGCCTCTCTTGCAGGTAGGCAAGGGCATGTGTTGTCCAATCAGACACACTTGCCCGAAATTTTGAATCAAGAGCTGGTGACCCAGAAGATCAGGGGCCATAGAGTGTTCATTCTAGTGGCAGAGTGGGAACAGCAGTAGGCCTGCCACGTTTCCGGGGGGCAGTGGCAGCATCCAGAGAGGGCATTGTCACTGGTCAGGGCAGCCATGTCATCACCAGGCGGGTTTTGTGGTGTGATTTGTGTTGTGGGCTGGTTACTCACCTCTCTCATTCCTGCCTGATTTCCAAGGCTTCCCTGTGATTCTGTGAAATCCTCAGTGCCTTTTTTAATACATTTTTTTTCTGAAATCGGTGACTCCATTTCTTTTCTTTCTTTCTTTCTTTTTTTAAGATTACTTATTTGAGAGAGAGAGTGCATGAGGGAGAAAGAGAATCTCCAACAGACTCCCTGCTTGAACCCAGAGCCCGACACAGGGTTTAATCCCACAACCCTGAGATCACCACCTGAGCTGAAACCAAGAGTCAGACCCTCAACCGAGTGAGCCACCCAGGTGCCCTTCGGTGAGTCCATTTTTGTTGCTTATTACTTAGAACCCTATGATGGACTGAACTGTGTTTCTCCTTTCCCACCAAAATTCAGATGTTGAAGCCTAGAACCTTAGAATGTGACTATCTGGAAACAGGGACTTTAAAGAGGTGATTAAGTTAAAATGAGGCCATTAGGGTAGGCCTAATCCAATCTGATTGGTGTCCTTATGAGAGGAGGAAATCTGGACACAGAGAGACAGCAGAGGCCCACGTGCACAGAGCAACGACCATGTGAAGACACCGTGAGAAGGCGGCCACCTGGAGCCAAGGGGAGAGGTCTCAGGAGTAATCAGACCTGCAGATACCTTGATCTTAGACTTCCCACCCCCAGAACTGTGAGAAAAATAAATGTCTGTTGTTTAAGACTCCCAGTCTGTGGTATTTGGATTGGAAGATGGAAAGAAGATTACTATATGCAAATGGAGCAAGACAAGAAGGCAGAGTCAGATATGAAAGCAAGACCCTAAGAAAGAATGGACTAGAGGAATTCCCCAACTCCAATGAAAGTGTTTCCATGGGCCTTGAGCCGAGGGTCTCAGAATGAACACCTAGTCTCTAATGAAAAGAATGTGGACTTTAGCAGCGAAGATCTAGGTCCAAAATCTCACCCCATCCCTTGATTTATATGTGATTCTGAGCAAATTACTTCACCTTTCTGAGCCTTGGTTTTCTCATCATTAGAAGGAAAATGAAAAATAAGACCTACCTCATATAATTGTTAGGATTAAACTAAGCAAGAATGCATATGTAAAGCTGCCTAGTATCTAATAATGTCAACCCATTTCTTTTCCCTTCTCTCTTGGGCTAGAGGAAGAGAAAAGTAGAGACCTAGTCAGGAGAAGGCTGAGTATCTTCTCAGACCTGTGCACAATGTTCAGGGTGTGATAAGCTCAGACACAGTGTGGATAGGTGGTATGCGAAGAAACTCCAATTTAGCAGGTGAAAATGGCAGCCAGTCTAATCAGCAAATGCCATTGAAAAGAGTCTCATGGGAGGAACACTGTGGTTCTGGGTTATCATTCTGTTCACAGCTCTATACCAGCTCGTGGCTAAAATAAGGAGCAGGATCCATCCCCACTCCCTACCCAGGTTAGGATTAGTAGGAATTATGCGGGCTGACAACCATGCAACAGGTGTATTAAGTGGGAGAACTGCAGCTGAAGACAAGTCATACACACTGAATCAGCCTGGCCTATCCAAAACCAGGTCTAATTCTTGGTCCCACCTGCTACTAGATGTAAGGCAGTCTACCCCTACATTGGTCAGGCAGGACTGGTTCAAAAATTGGGCAGAACCAACCCTTTGGTTCCAGGGTATAACACTAATAATAGTTATAATTTATTAGTGATTACTCTTGCGAGATTTTCACTTATCTTTTCTCTCTACCACATAACAACCCATGGGGGTGGGAACTGTTATTTCAAAAAAAAAAAAAAAAAATATTTTTCAGAAAAAGAAATTGAGTTTCAGAGACAGTAGGCAACCTGTCCAAAACTATATAGTTAATAAGTGGTAGGGCTAGGAATTTAACAAATTTCAAAGCTTGCTTGCTGAAGAAAAGAAGAGGCTTTAAGGCCCCCTGGGTAGCTCAGTCGGTTAAGTGTCTGCCTTCAGCTCAGGTCATGATCCCAGGGTCCTGGGATTGAGCCCCATTTGGGCTCCCCACTCAGCAGGGAGTCTGCTTCTCTCTCTCTCTCTGCCCCTCTCCCCACTCATGCTCTCTCTCTCTCTCAAATAAACAACTAAAACCTTAAAAAAAAAAAGAAGAGTTTTTAATTGTTAGCAATGCAAAGAAATTTCTAAGGAATTTTCTAATATTATAATGGATCCCTTAAAAGCACAATATACCTCCTAATATCTCAATATGAGGCCCAGCTTTGAACCTTTGATACTTCTACCAGAAAGCCATATAACAGAGGGCAGCCCTGTGAAATATTTTCCACAGGAAGCATCTGCCCAAATATTTCCAAGGCTGCAAAGTGTCCCAAGAGGAAGGGGGGAAAACTGAGGCCAATCACAAGCATGGTGGTAAGTCCAGGTACCAGGTGGACTGAAGCAGAGAGAAAATGCAGGCTTCCTGCTTTCAGCTCCCTCTGGAAGCATGTTCTAGTAAAATAAACTCTTTCCAAGACTCAGGTTCCCAGGTTAGTGATCTGGTTTTCTTCTAATAGGAAGTGAGCTGTCTCTCAATCAGGGAGTTGGGGGAGGGGGAAATTATTGCCAATTACACTAAATAACGTTAGGAGGGAAGATTCAGACATTTTATGTCTTTACAATTAAAAGACCTTTTTTTCCCCTTCTCTCAGCCCCCTCCCCAGACCTCCACTTTATTCTTAGAGTCAATTACCCCAGCCACAGGACAGACATTCTTTCTTTGAGTGTTTACAAGAGAATCAATTTTAAAAGATTTTTTATAATCCTTTTTTGTTTAAAGAAATGGACATAATAGAAAGGATTGAGTCCCTGCCAAGAAAAGGCTTTCTGAACCTTCTTTGGCTCAGATCGACAACACTTTAAGGTCTTTCAATAAACCAAGTCACTGGCCTCAAATAGAAAAGCGCTACCAGGGAAGAATTTTTTTTTTTTTTTAACAAGATGTCTTTGAGTTAAATTAGAGTCCATAATCACCCTGAATGTATTATTCAGACTTTTTTTTTTTCAATATCTGCTCCTTTAATATTATTCTTTTTAAATGAAGTATAGTTGACACACAATGTTATATTAGTTTCAGGTATACAACATAGTGATTTGACAACTCTCTCTGTTATGCTATGCTCACAAGTGTAGCTACAATTTGTCGCCAGACAGCACTATGACAATCCCATTGGCTATATTCCCTATGCTGGATTTTTCACATTTGTGACTTATTCATTCCATAACTGGAAGCCTGTTTCTCCCACTCCTCTTTACCCATTTTGCTTATCCTTTACTCCCCTCCCCTCTGGCAACCACCAGTTTGTCTTTGTATTTAGCAGTCTGTTTCTGCTTTTTTATTTGTTCATTTGTTTTGTTTTTTAGATTCTACATGTAAGTAAAACCATATGGTATTTGACTTATTTCAGTTAGCATAATACTTTCTAGATGCATCCATGTTGTCATAAATGGCAAGATCTCATTCTTTTTTTTTTATTTTAAAGATTTTATTTATGTATTTGAGAGAGAGTGTGTGAGAGAGCACGAGCAGGAAGAGGGTAAGAGGGAAAGGGAGACCCCACTGAGCAGGGAGCCTGATATGGGGCTCAATCCAGGACCCAGGGATCATGACCTGAGCTGAAGGCAGATGATTAACCAACTGAGCCACCCAGGTTCCCCTCATTCTTTTTTTAATGGCTGAATAATATTCCATACATATACCACATCTTTATCCATTCATCTATTGATGGACACTAGGTTTCTTCCATATCTTGGCTATTGTAAGTAATACTACAATAAACATAGGGGTGTATTTATCTTTTCAAATTAATGTTTTCATTTTCTTTGGGTAAATACCCAGTAGTGGAATTACTGGATCATATGGCATTTCTATTTTTAATTTTTTGAGGAACCTCCATACTGTTTTCCACAGTGGTTGGACCAATTTACATTCCTACCAACAGTGCACAAGGATTCCTTTTTCTCCATATCCTCACCAACACATGTTATTTCTTGTCTTTTTTTTTTTTTTTTAAAGATTTATTTATTTATTTGAGAGAATGAGAATGAGAGAGAGAGAGAGAGTACATGAGAGGGGGAGGGTCAGAGGCAGAAGCAGGCTCCTCGCTGAGCAGGGAGCCCGATGTGGGACTCGATCCCGGGACTCCGGGATCATGACCTGAGCCGAAGGCAGTCGCTTAACCAACTGAGCCACCCAGGCACCCTATTTCTTGTCTTTTTGATACTAACCATTCTGACAGGTGTAAGGTGATATTTCACTGTGGTTTTGATTTACATTTCCCTGATGATTAGTGATGTTGAAAGTCTTTTCATACGTTTGTTTGCCATCTGTATATCTTCTTTGGAAAAATGTCCATTTTTTAATCAGATTATTTAGTTATTTTTGGTGTTGAGTTGTGTAAGTTCTTTATATATTTTGACTATTAACCCCTCATCAGATATATAATTTGCAAATATCTTCTCCCATTCAGTAGGTTGCCTTTTTTAAAAAAGATTTATTTGTTTGAGAGAGAGAATGAGCAGGGGTAGGGGCAGAGGGTGAGGGAGAAGCAGACTCCCCACTAAGCGCAGAGTCTGACTAGGGGCTAGATCTCCAAACCCTGAGATCATGACCTGAGCTGAAACCAAGAACCAGCCACTTAACTGACTGAGCCACCCAGGAGCCCCAGTAGGTTGCCTTTTCATCAGACTTACTGTCCTTTATATTTCTACTTCGCATGTGATTAATGAGAACCATTCCTCATGTGCCAGGCATTAATCCACCCTGATCCTTGTTCTCCAAGGACTTCCAGTGTGGGGAGATGAACTGGCAATCACAGATAATACAAGAGAATAAAAAGACAATGGGGAAAGTGGGAAGGTCTAAGGGGGACTGAGTATGCAACAATGAGTTAGAGGGTTATAAACTAGAATTTGGGGTCCCTGAGTGGGAGGCAGAGTGCTTCAATCATGTCTCAGTGATGAGGGGAAAATAATTCTCTTTCATCTGGAGTTGGAAGGGAATAATCTTTTCCTTGTTTTTCTTTTCCTATGTCTTCTCTTCAACCACTGCCATACCACCTATATGCCCATTCATTGAACCATCATTTACTACATGCTGAGCATTGTGCTAGGCACATCATACATTTTTTCAATCAACCTTCCCAGAAGCCCTGTGAAGATGGAATTACTGCTTCACTTGACCATTGGGAAACTGAAGGCAAGGAAGTTAAGGTCACATAGTTAATACCTGATTCAACTGACATTTGCCCTTTGTCTGTCCCTGAAAGCCTGTGCACTCTCCACTATACTCAAAAGCCAGAAAGTTCTTAGAGATTAATTAGATAGGATCTCTGGCCTTGAGCAACTCACAGTTTAGTGGAGAAGACATATGAAAGACATTCATTCAGTCTTTCAACAACACTTACTAATTGCCACTGTTTACTAGTTGCTGTCATCAAGCAGAATCAGACATAGTTTCCTGCCTTCAAGGAACTCATGGTCTTTAGGAGAATAGATAAAATATTACGATCCAGATAAGTGACAATATCATGCAATGAATCCTTTAAGAAAAGACATTGTAAGGCTTCGGGAAATAGGAAAGGATCCAAGTCCCCCTGGGATAATTGGTAACAGCTCCACAAGGACAGGGGACATGTTTGAGTGGAAAAGAAGAATGTATAGGAATGTGCCATGAGAAGCTTCTTCCGGTTGTCCAAATGCACCTTGCTGTTTTGCCTCTGCACTTTTACACATGTTCCTCTCCCTAGACCAGTGCCCTGCTCCCCCTTCCTGACCTGGCTAATACCAGCCATCTTTCTGGTGTCTGTCTGGATGGCACTTCCTCCTTCTTCCTTCACATGCCTCTTCTCTTTCCTACATCTAGACTAAGACTTACTGCTATGGTTTCCCATAGAACTGTGTGTGTATGCAAACGGTGGAGAGGGATAGAGTTTTTGTTTATTGTGTAAGGAACAGTGAGAAGTTCAGTGTGGTTGAAGTATAGGGTACATGGCTCAACCAAGAAATATTTGTGGAATGAACTACAATTTCGCCCAGGAAAGTAGGCATCAACCAGATTATTAAATCTCTTCAATAATTCACACATCCAGACATTTGAACTGTCTCTATCACATTCCCCTTCTCTCTCCCTGGTCTTCTTTCTACTCATTGTTCGAAACGTCTTTTTGTCTTAGAATCCTTTCCTGACAGCTCTCCTCTATTCTTCCAGTCTACCACTCTTTAGTGCCTTTCTGGGATCAGTGAGGTCAGGCAGACAGGCTCTGGGGGCCTGATGTTGCTTCTCTCTGGATCAAAGTCCACTAATTGGAACTCTAGATACCAAGTTGTATGAAGCCTTCAAGATGATCCCTTCTCTCATGGGGAACTGGTCTCCTGGCCTTATATTTTTTGTTTGTTGCTGAAGCACCTCCTCCATGGAAGTCTTTGATGGGAAGGGCAGCAGAGCCACCCATGGACTCCTGGATCTCTCCAGCTGATGATCTGTGGGCACCCCAAATTCAACTTGTCCAAAATCAAAATACTGGAAAGGGCTTGGGTTTGGGAATCAGAAACACCTGAGTTTAGCTCTGCACTTTACTTGTTCTATGAACATTGGGCAAGTTATTTCAAATCTCTGAACCTTAGTTTCCTCAGCTGAGAGCCCAAAAGTTTTGGAATAGGGGAGTGCTATGGTCTATGCCTGTTTTAGAAAGATCCCTCCTGCAGCTGTGTGGGGGATGGGCTGGAGGGGCGAAACCAGAGGCAGTTCAGAGGCTGCTGAATAGAAGTGTTTCCAATTACCTCAGCCCCAGCCTCCATAGCACACTCTCCACTGTGACCCCAGAGCCAACCTCATGCTGTTGCCTAGCAACTCACCTGCATCACCCAGGGATCTGAAGCTGGGGCCCCACTGACGATGGGGAAATGACCAGTTTAATTACAAAGTCTCAGGGGAATCATGCATCCGTTCATTCCTCAAATACTCACGGAGCTCCCACCAAGTGCCAGGCCCTGGGCTAGGTATTGGGGATGTAGAGATTAATAAAACACTGTCTCTTTCCTCAAAAAACTCATAATGTAGCAGAATGGATCACCAAATGACGTATGATGAGTGAAAGAAGCCAGATAGAAAAAGATATATTGTTTGCTCACAGACTAAGTCACTGAAGGGTATTTAAACAAAAGAGAGCAAACCATGATCAGATTTTTGTGTGAGAAAGATTATTCTGGTTTCTCTGTGGGAAACTGCATTGGATTAGATGGGGCAAGAGTAGGGGCAAGGAGACCAAGGAGAGAGCTACCCCAGGAGTCCAAGTGAGAGAAACTGAGGCCTAACTGAGGATAGAGGCTAAGGAGAGGAGGTGAGGATCTTTAAAAATCAGTGACAACCTATCTGTTTTGCATTTTACACATACTGTTGAGATAAAATCCCCAAGAAGGCAGAGATTATAGTATTTTATTTTATTTTTAAACTTTAAGTGCAGAGAGTTGAGTTAAACATATTAGTTGTTTCTTTGGCCTGGAAAGCCTGTCTCTCTCATTCATTCATTCCTTCATTCACTCTCTCTCTTTTTAAGTAATCTCTATTTTCTTTTACTTTCTTTCCTCTCCCCGCCCCTGTAGGTAACTCTTTAATGTGTTGATTGTGTGACTGTTGTTTTTTTTTTTAAAGATTTTATTTATTTGACAGAGACAGAGAGAGAGCACAAGCAGGGGTAGTAGCAGCAGAGGGAGAAGCAGGTTCCCCGCTGAGCAAGGAGCCCGACTCAGGACTTGATCCCAGGACTCTGGGATCATGACCTGAGCCAAAGGCAGACGCTTAACCAACTGAGCCACCCAGGCGCCCCATGTGCAACTGCTTTTATTGTTCTTGCAAAATGTGCATTTTCATATCGTGTGCACATATTTCACATTTATGTAAATGGCACCGGATTATGTATCTCATTCTGTATCTTACTTTTGTACAACACACTATATTTTTCAAGATCTATCCCTGCTGCTATGTGTATCTTTAGTTTGTTGTCTTTAACTGCTTGCCAGGATTTCAGAATTGGATTGACGATACAATGCCATTGAACGTGCTCTACCATGGAGCAGAGAGACTTCAACTATAACCTCTGCCTCTCTACTAACTTGTCCTGTGAACTTGGGCAAGTGCCTTCGCCTAACTGAATCTTGGCTTTCCCACTTGTAAAATCAGAGGCTCCTTTTACCTCTAACTTCCATGCGATTCCCCTTATTTTATACACAAGAAACTATGGTCTGGAGTATATGACTTGAGCAAGGTCACACAACAGTTACCAAGAGTTTAGCCCACATTTATTGCATACCAGGCATGGTGCTAAGTGCTTTGGATACTTAAATAAGTAAGCCCTGCTGAGTCCCTCCTCCCAGCACCTCTAAACAGAGAGCTGTGTTAATTTTCCAAGAGCAGGTGCAGAGACAGCCTACAGGCACCGGTCAGAAGCAGTAAAGATATTAATAGGACATAGCCTCAGATAGAATCTAAGGCAGCACTTCCACCACCCCAGTCAGGCCCCACAACATTCCTGACCTCAAAAAAAGGAAAGAGGTTGGGTACATAGCTTCCTGTTTGTAAAAGGTTATTTACTGCCATAGGATTTACCAATGATAACTGATCTAAGACAAAAACTCTTATTTATCTGTATGCCTAATATTATACAGCAGTAATTGCAGGATAAATAAAATTTTATATTCTGCTTTTAAAAAGTGTTTTTGTTGTTGAACAATAAAACAGCTACTATTGATTATTTACTCTGTGCTAGACACCAAGCACTTTACATGTATTATTTCATTTAATCTTCTTTACAATCCCATTAAGTAGGAGGTACTATTATTATCCCCTTTTTAAAAGAGAGGGAAACAGAAACACAGAGACTTAGATTACTTGTCCTAGGTCAGTGGATTTCAAGCATTGTGAATGCAAGCCACAGTAGAAACATAGTCTATGTTGCAATCTGGATCACTCATACCTGTTTCACAATACCACATAAGCCTTACTCTATGGGACCTACTCTGATATTTCTATTCAAGTCTATTCTATTTTTTTTTCCCCTTATACTGGTCTGAGCCACTAAATTGATTCTATGACCCACTAATGGGTTGCAACTTGCAGTTTGAAAACAATGCCCTAGGTGACAGATACACCACAATCCTAACAAAATTACACAAAATGTGAAGTCATCATACTCTGTAACGTGAACTTTCATGTCCTGAGCACCTGCCCTGTATCAAGTTCCATGCTGCGTGTTAAAGACACGATCTTACCCTCAAAACACTCAGACACTCCTCAAGACAACACAGGTAGGTGGGCAGTGACAACACAGCAGTGGTTCTCGGTCCTGGCTGCACCTTAGAATCACCTGGAGGATTTTTAAAAAGCACTAACGTTGAGGACCTATTCCCAGACTTTCTGATTCAACTGGTATGGAATGGGACTGGACGTCAGTATTTTTTTAAAGCTCCCCTGGTGATTCTAAGGTGCAGCCAGGATTGAGGATCATGGCAATACAGCGTAAGTACTACGTTAAAGGGAAGCTTAGAATAGGCACACCTAGCTACCTAACGGTATTGAGAGGGGCGCCTGGCTGGCTTCGATGGTGGAGCGTGCGACTCTTGATCTTCAAGGTTGTGGGTTCGAGCCCCACACTGGGTGTAAAGACTACCCAAAAATAAAATAAAAGTTGTTGAGAAAAACCTCAGAAGTTGTTTTTGGAGTTGGGTTTGTGTGCTGGATACCTTCTGTTTGGCTTTTTTTTTTTTTTTTTTTTTGGTCGTTTGGCTCCTTAGATCCACTGCCCATTCACTGTATGCCCAGTACAATGAACCTGTGCAGACTAAGTCATTTGGCTCCTTTGCTCCCTGGCTTCCACTTAGGTATGCGCCGACACCCTTGCAGGGGATTGGTGAGAGGGAGGAATGTGAGGGCTGGGTAATTAAATCCCTGGGTACTTCCTGCAAGTTTCCCTTGAGCTGGCTGTGAACCTTCTTTGAAGGTAACTGTCCCTTTCACATTGGCTTGAACAGGACTCTTCCAGTTTCTGTAATCTCTCCTCCCTCCCACCACTCCTTCAGGTCAAGGGGCGTTAACAGCTCACATTAGGTTCCTGAACTCTCCCTGGTCTTCCTCTATACCTCACCCACATGTTTGAAATTAGTCCCTTTGTAAATAAACCTTTGTCTAATTGTCCTAATCTGAGTGTCTCATCTGTTTCCTATTGAGACTGACTGATAAAGCCTGGAAGCAGGATGGGAGCTTGCTATAAGAATAAGGAAGGGGGAAAAAAATGGCAGAGGGAGCAGGATGAGTAATGGCAAAAAGGCATGAAAATATTGTATTTTTGTTTGATTCTCTTTATTGGCTAAGGACAAGTTGATAAATCCACTGTTCAGTTCTCAGTCCTAGTCTTACTATCAGCAGCATTTGACTTGTTAATAATTCCTTCTTGGTAAAACAAGCAAACAAAAAAATTAAGAATTTAAAAAATTTTTTAAAAAATACAAAAAATAAATACAAAATAACTCCTTCTTGAGACAAATCTGTCACTTGGCCTCCATGGTACTGCAATCTATTGGTTCTTGTTCTTCCTCTAGCTACTCTTTTAAGTCTCTCATTTCCCTGATGTCTTTATCTCCCTGATGCTGAATGTTGTAGTCCCAAGAACTGTTCTTGGTTCTCTTGTCTATCTACACCAACTCTCTATCATCATCCAGTCTCATGGCTTTAAATACTCCATATGCTGTCCACTTCCAAATTTATATATCTGACTTGGAGTTCTCCTCCAAGTCCAGACTCAGATACCCAACCTAAATAGAGAAAGGAGTGGTGTCTGGACCAGGTTCCAAGAGCCAATTGTTACATTTTCAGGAATTTTTCCAGCCTCTTGTTAAACACAGCCATTACTAAAAATTAAATTATATAAATTTAAAATTAAATAAATTCTATTAAAAACAAAGGTAATGTTCAAAACTCATCACTTTTTTTTTTTAAGATTTCATTTATTTATTTGAGAGACAAAGCACAAGCAGGGGGAGGGGCAGAGGGAGCGGGAGAAACAGACTCCCCACCCAGCGGGGAGCACGATGCAGGGCCTGATCCCAGGACCCCGACATCATGACTGGAGCCGAAGTCAGATGCTCAACCAGCTGAGTCACCCAGGCACCCCAAAACTCATTGCTTTCCTATATTTTATTATTTCCTATGCTCTTGGTGTTATTTACATCTATTCTCTCTGTATTATAGAAATACTATTTAATGGTGTGCTATTCTCACATCTCTTCTTAACTCCACATTCAGTGATACCATGTTGGTAGCTCTGAAACAAGCCATGGTGAGAGCATTACGCTGCAGAAATTGGCAAATGCTACCAATCAGAGTTTGACTTGTTACTTTGTTGATTGCCTATACCTAAGAAAGTGATGTAAAAAATATTAATAATGCAGATTAAATTTAGATTGCATTGTGTCTGTAGCTATCACACTGTAAGTAACATAAAAAAAATTTGAGGAACTATTCTTCCAGGGTTGGAAAACAACTATCTGAGTCAACAAAGCAGTAATTTGTGTTATTGACTAGTGAAGTTCCAACATAAGTCTTTGTCGTTTCGCTTTCATCTTACTATTTTAAAGATTTTATTTTTTTCTATTTATTTATTTGAAAGAGAGAGAGCAAGTGGTGAGAGGGGCAGAGACAGAGGGAGAGAATCCCAAGAATACTCAGTGCCAAGTAAGGAGCCTGACACAGGGCTTCATCCCATGGCCCCAAGACCATGACCTGAGCCAAAGCCAAGAGTAGGACGCCCAATCAACTGAGCCACCCAGGCGCACCTACTTTCATCCTACTATTAATGTAAGCAAATATCAACCAATATTCGCCTTAGAACTATACTTTTTAAATTTTAATTTAACTCTACTATAGTTAACATACAACGTTATATCAGTTTCAGGTGTACAATATAGTGATTCACCAATTCTATATGTTCCTCAGTGCTCATCACTGTAAGTATGCTCTTAATCCCCTTCCCTATTTCACCCCTTTGCCCACTCACCTCCCCTCTGGTGACCATCTGTTTGTTCTCTATAGTTGAGAGTCTGCTTTTTGGGTTGTCCCTTTTTTTTTTAATCGTACATTTGAGTGAAATCATATGGTATTAGTCTTTCTCTGACTTATTTTGCTTAGCATACTACTCAAGAGGTCATTTTCTTTTTTTTTTTTTTAAGATTTTATTTACTTATTTGACAGAGAGAGACACAGCGAGAGAGGAAACACAAGCAGGGGGAGTGGGAGAGGGAGAAGCGGGCTTCCTGCTGAGCAGGGAGCCCGATGTGGGACTCGATCCCAGGACCCTGAGATCATGACCTGAGCCGAAGGCAGACGCTTAACGACTGAGCCACCCAGGCGCCCCAAGAGGTCATTTTCATTACATGCCGTTGCAAATGGCAAGATTTCATTCTTTTTTATGGCTGAACCCTGGAACAAGTATTGTTCCGCAATTGCAACCATTAGTTGGCTACAGATACAAATTTGGCAAAAATTGTGGTGCCTGGCTGGCTCAGTCCGTAGAGCACAAGACTCTTGATCTTGGGGTCGTGAATCTGAGCCCCATGTTGGGTGTAGAGATTCCTTAAATAAATAACTTTAAAAATTCATTAAAAAAAAATAAACAAGCGAACAAACAAGTTTGGCAAAAATTGATGAAGGCATTCTGTGAGAATAAATTGGCCATATGGAATTTATGATAAGGAGAATTATATAAAGTCCTCCCTCGCCTGAGGCTTTGCCTTCTGCAGTGTCACTTATCCAGGTCAACTGTAGTCTGGGAAAAGTCCTCTTTCTGATTTAGCATCAGGAGGTCAATAGTCGCCTAACACTACATCACAAATGCCTAGTCATTCCCCCCACTTCCTCTCATCATATAGGCATTTTATTATCTCACATCATCACAAGAAGGGTGAATATAAAAGAGGATGTCAACTACCTGCATTGTGACCTTAGTCTGTGCTTTCACACTGATGAAGTTCCTCTTTCCCACTCATCTCTTAACTCAGGCAAAAGACCCTGCGGGCAAAGCATCCCCTGATGGGAGCCCAAACTACCCCCTCAAGCAATGAGGACTGCCCTGAGCCAGCAAGATCCTGCCGGTGATTGACCTCAAGATAATGATCAACCTGACCTTTACTGTGCACCTGCATGTACCCACCCACACCGTCCCACATTTTCCTTATAGAAACCTATAAATATTTTCCACACTTTGGAGACAGGCTTTGAGACACACTAGTCCTCTGTCTTCCCAGTGTTGGCCTCTCTGAAATAAACTCCTTTCTTGTTTGACCACCATTCATCTCTCTGCCTTTGGATTTTGTCAGCAACAAGTGGCCAAACTCAGTCTGTTTGGGCCCCTGGAGCCAGGGGCTCTTGCACCCCTGCGCCCTGACTACAAACACAGTACAAGATGTTTTGAGAGGACCACATTCACGTAACTTTTATACTATATTGTTATAATTGTTCTATTTTATTATTTGTACTTGTTAATCTCTTACTGTGCCTATTTTATAAATTAAACTCTCTCAGGTATGTATGTATAGGAAAAAACAGTTTTGTTTTGTTTTCTTTAGGGGGGCGGAGGGAAAGGAAGAGAAGCTGACTCCCCATTGAGCACGGAGTCTAACATGGCTCAATCCCACGACACTGAGATCATGACCCGAGCTGAAATCAAGATTCAGATGCTTAAACAACTGAGCCACGCAGGCATACCAAAACATAATTGTTTTGTTTTGTTTTTTTTTAAAGATTTTCTTTCTTTATTTGACAGAGAGATAGAAAGCACAAGTAGGCAGAATGGCAGGCAGAGGGAGAGGGAGAAGCAGGCTCTCCGCTGAGCAGGGAGCCGGATGTGGGGCTCGATCCCAGGACCCCAGGATCATGACCTGAGCCGAAGGCAGCTGCTTAACCGACTGAGCCACCCAGGCGCCCCCCAAAACACAGTTTTATATAGGGTTCAGTACTACCCTTGGATTCAGACATCTGCTGTGGGTCTTGGAATGTATCTCCCACAGATGGAGAACTACTAATTTTATTATTTGTGAATTGTGTGCTATATGTCCATTTATAATAAATTTATATAGGCATACACACACACACACACACACACACCCCTTTTTTCCTTGGAGAACCAGTTGTCAAACATTTACCAGCATACCACTACTAATAAGCAACTCCAGAACTGAGCTCTTGATTTTCCATCCCAAACCAGTTGCCATTGTAGGCATCTTCATTTCAATTAATGGCAAAACTTAATTTTTCCAGTTGCTCTGGGCAAAACCTTAAAAAGTCATCCACGACTCTTCTCTTTCTCTCATACCCTACATCGAATTATCAGGAAATCCTTTTGCCTCTACTTTCAAAATGTATTTAGAATCTGACCACTCTGCACCACCTCCACTGCCATCACTCTAGTCTAAGCCTACGTTTTCCTTCACATGGATTATTGCAAAAGCCTCCTGACTGGTCTCCTTACTTCAGTGCTGCAGTCAGAGTGATTCTGTTAAAATATGAATTAGAAATGCCATTCCCCTGCTTAAAACTCTTTTTTTTCTTTTTTCATTTTTTTTTTAAAAGACTTTACTTATTTATTTGAGAGTGAGAAACCGCGTGCGCACATGTGCCCACACACGCGTGAGAGAGAAAGCACGAGAGGGGGAGGAGCAGAGGGAGAGGGACAAGCAGACTCCAAGCCGAGCACAGAGCTCCGTGCTGGGCTCAGTCCCACTGATGAGGGAGCAGAAGGCAAGCTGAGGGCGAAACACAAGCTGACACTCCGCAATCCCCCCACTCCCAGGGGGGCTATACGTGACATTCCTCAGGAACTCCTGGCTGCCCTAAAGCTAAGGGAAGGAAAAACAAATGGTTAACTGATAGAGATCACAGTCCAGTAAACCAGGAGTCTCCCTCAGTTACAAACGTCTTAGGGATTTACAAGAAAAAAAGCATTGTTCCCAATAACCTAACTTCCAGAAGGAAATTCCCAACTATCTTAATGTTAATGCTTTACTAGAGGGAAAAACCACCTTAACTTGACAAGGACAAGGCCTCTAGTATTTTGTAGGTCCTCTTTAGCATACAAAAGTTCTTTTTTTTTTTTTTTAATTTTATTTATTTATTTGACAGAGAGAGGGAGAGAGCACAAGCAGGGGGAACAGTAGAGGAGGGAGAGGGAAAAGCAGGCTTCCTGCTGAGCAGGGAGCCCGATGTGGCTCAATCCCAGGATCCTGGGATTATGACCCAAGCGAAGGTAGAGGCTTAACCATCTGAGCCACAAAAGTTCTTCTGAAAACCTCCCTTTTCCTTATGTATATAATCAGTCACCCCTCAGAACCCCAGGGCAGCACCTCTTTCTGCCCACTGAGTCCTGTCCCGGGGCTTTAATAAAACCACCTTTTTTGCACCAAAGATGTCTCAAGAATTCTTTCTTGGCCATTGGCTCCAGACCTCACCAACATTCTAAAACTATATCACCACGACTCTGAAATCATGACCTGAGCCGAAATTAAGAGTCAGATGCTCAATGGACTGAGCCACCAAGGAGTCCCACCTGCTTAAAACTCTTTAATGGCTTAACATCTCAGATTCCAAGCCAATGTCTTTACAATGGCTTGTAAGGCCCTGCGGTATCGGCCTGCTCCCATCCCATTACCTCTCTAGCATCATCCCCTGCTACTCTTCCCCTCATCCGCTCCACTCCAGCCACACTAGCCTCTTTGCTGTTCTCCAAACACACCTGCATGCTCCTCCTACAGGGCCTGTGGACTTGCTGTTTCCTGTATTTGGAATGTCGCTCTTCTACTAATTCTCCCCATTGCTCTCTTTCTTCAGGTCTTTGCTCAAATGCCACCTTCTCAGTGAGGCCTCCTGATCATTTGAATTAAAGTTGCAAAATCCCTCCCACTCCCCCGCCCTCCCTTCACCACCACATTCTCTATCCCTCTCCCCAGTTACCACCATCTAATGTACTATATGCTTCATATTATACATTTTAGTTATTATTCTTTTTCCCCCTATGAGAATGTAAGTTCAAGAACTATTGTCTTTTTTTTTTTTTGGTCTGTCCTATTAACTACTATATTCCTAACCCTTAAAATGTGTTTTGTTGGGGTGCCTGGGTGGTTCAGTCAGTTAAGCATCTGCCTTCAGCTCAGGTAATGATCCCAGGGTCCTGGAATCAAGCCCTGCGTCAGGCTCCCTGCTCAGTCGGGAATCTGCTTCTCCCTCTCCCTCTGCTGCCCCCCTGCTTGTGCTCTCTCACTCTCTCTGTCAAATAAATAAATACAATCTTGGAAAAAAAAATGTGTTTTGTAGATAGTAGGTGATCAATAATTTGAGGAATGAACAAAACATTAATGAGTATTCTAAATACCCATAAAAAGCTTCTTTGAGCTTATTATTGGGAAGAGGAGTACAGGATATCCAGGAGTGAGTCCCTTACCCTTTCAGGCACTCAGCTAACTGTGTGTGCATTTGTGTGTGCCCGTGGGTCTCCCACTTATATAGATACACCACCTGGAAATAGTGGTGCTCTTTCAAAAACACAAAAAACTCATAGTGGACTGAAAATAAAATGACAAACTATACACTGATAGCGAAAATCAATAGCATCTCATATCAGATTCTAGCATAGACAAGTAATAAAAGTCACCAGAAGGTTTAAGAAAAATAAATATATTTACTGACTCTTGTGAAGACTCTGTGCCTTCACAGACCCTGCTCTCTCAGGCTGACATTTTGCCCTCTCCTTCCCCAAACTGGAGAATTCCCACTCCTCTTTGAAGACAGGATTCTAGTGTTACCACCTCCAGGAAGACTCTCCTGACTACTAAGTTAGCAACTGCCTCTAGGCCTTAAAAACCCAGAGTTTCCTTTACCTCAGTGCCTAGAACACATGTGCTCTTTCCTGTTTCTATCCACTCTCTTTGGAACATCCAGAGGGATCTTTCTACATCCTTAGACTCCCCTGCTTTAAATAACAACAACAGTGGGCACCTGCGTGGCTCAGTCAGCTAAGCGTTGACTCTTGATTTCAGCTCAGGTCCTGATCTCAGGGTCATGATTCAAGACCCATGCTGGGTGTGGAGCCTGCTTAAGATTCTTTCTTTCCCTTTGCCCTTCCTCTCTCCCCTTCTAAAAGGAAAAAAAAAAGATACATAAATAACAACAATAACCCATCACCCTCATTTCTTGGCTTAAAGACCATACTCTTTACTGTGGCCTACCTGGTACTATGTGACCTCACCCTTACCTGCCACAGTACCTTCCTCTCTCACCCTTTGCTCTCTCTGCTCCAGCCAGACTAGCCTTCTTTGCTTCTCAATGCACCGTGTTTCTCTCTCCCTCAGGACCTTTGCACTTGCTTCCTTGCTTCAACTGGCTACTTTCTACTTACTCTTCAGAGTGCAGCTCAAACTTTCTTTCCTCTGGGAAACCCTCCTTGCCTACCTCCCCTTCCCCCACCAGGCTAGTTTAGGTGGTACTTAACACAGTAGTAATTATAGACCTATTTATGAATTAGTTAATACCTGTCTCCCCCTGGGTAGGGACCATGCTGTCTTGTTCATCACTGCCTAAGAGGCACCTAGAGCAGAACCTGGCATAGACCAGGTGCTCAATAAGTGTTTGTTGAGTGGCTGTAGGAGTGCTTAGCCCTTACCACATTACATCAAATCTCCAGTTTACCTGGTTTCTCATGAAAGAGGACTTCGGCTGCCTCCATTTTGACCTCGAATTTTCCACTTGGGTTCTTTTTTCCAGTTTGTCTCTTGGCTCAGATGGAAGACCTTCCAGGCAAAGGGACCCAAGCCACCCCTTCAAGCAATCAGGACTGCCCTGAGCCAGCAAGACCCTGACCATGACTGACTCCAAGACAATGATCAATTTGACTGCCACTGCCTACCTACATGTACCCACCCACTTTTGCCCCACATTTTCCATATATAAACCTGGAAGTATTTTTGGCACTTTGGAGACCGTCTTCGAGACTCTAGTCCTCTGTCTTCCTGGTGTTGGCCTTACTGAAATAAACTCCTTTCTCGTTGCACCACCAGTCATCTCTTTGCCTTTGGATTTTGTCAGTAACAAGTGGCCCAACTTGGTCTGTTTGGGGCCCCTGGAGCCAGGTGCTCTTGCACCCCTGCGCCCCGGCTACACTCTCACAGCAGCCTGTGAGCTCCCGAAGAACTAGTACAGCATCAGCACCCAGCACCATGCTGGGCACTTTGTGGGGCTCAGTCAGGGTTTTCTGAGTATGGGAGACACTGTGATGTGCCGCTCAGATTCCCCATCAGTTAACAGCTGAGACACCAACTGCTGGGAGGGCTGTCAGTGGAAAGCCTTTGAGTATCGGCCCCTCCAGGGACAGAGTCACCTTGGCTCCCGTCACGCCCCTTCCCAGATGGCCCCCATCCAGCGACTGGTGAAGCAGGGATATAAAGCCCTGGCCTGGCCATTTTAGCTTATCTGGGGCCTACTCTGATGGGCCATTCTAGCTCCAGAGTCTGCATGGGGTCAGCCAAGACTGTCCTTGGGCCTGCAAGGAGCTCTGGACTTGGGCCCACTCCTGTTCCCTCCCTCCCTTCCACAGGTGTTGATTCCAAGGGTGCGCCCTCATAAATTCCTTCACGGTAACCTCCATTTCAGAATCTGCTTCCCCAAAATCCAACCTGCAACAGGCCCTCTGTCTTCTCTTCCCTTTCTCCATGCCATCTCTTTCAGGGAACATATATTCATTCACCTAAAGTTTGTAGGCACCATTCAGCTGACAAAGCATTTTGAAGTGATATGGACCAGGAGCAACCAGTCAAGAAAGAATTCTTGAGACGTTTTCGGTGCAAAAAGGTGGTTTTATTAAGGCACGGGGATAGGACCTGTGGACAGAAAGAGCTGCACTGGGGTTGTGAGGAGTGACTGATGATACCCTTTTTAGTTAGTGGGGGTTAGGGATGGCGACAGTCTCTAAGGAATTTGGAAGTAAAGCTTTCAGGACCTTGAGGGGGCTAGCTGCTGCTAAGATAAGTTTATTTACTACTGCCTAGTAAAACATCAGTCATGAGACCCTTCAGATGTCTATCAGTGGGCCATATGCTCAGGAGGTAATTGCAAATATATCTTGGCGAGTGTTTACAGCTATCGGGGAAAGTGACACTAATAAGAGCAAAGCTATAAGGTAAAGCAATAAAGGAAGTCCTTGAGAGAGCTGTAGGAGTGTTACAATCCGTAAGCGTCAGGGATTCTGCCTGCAGACCCCCAGCAGCAGCAAAGTCTGGCCTTTGTTTCTTTTTCTCCCGTCAATTTCACCTCCATTTTTCTATTACTCCCATTCTATATTGTCCGGGTGCGTCAGAAGGGAGGCTAGCTAGCTCCACTGAACGGATGGAGAAGCTGAAGCCCAGAGAAGTGGCGTGACCAGCTTAAGGCCACTGAGCTCATTAAAAGTCGAGCTCTCAGATCCAGTTTTTTACCTTCCTTTCCCTACCAAGTCGCCGCATCCTGCAACGAGACGGAGCCTCACCGCAACAGCTCAGAATGGTCTCAGTGGTCAGAATCCCCAAACCATGACTCTGGGGTCGGAGAACCGGCGCGCAGTCGGACGCTCCCGCGGTGCAGGCGGGGAGACTGAGGTCCAGAGCCGGGTGCTCCAGCGCCAGCGGGGCAGAAGGCGAGGGGGCGCGTCCAGCGTCCCCAGCCGCCCGGCGCCGGAGCCGCCTCCGCCCGCCCCCCACGCTGGGTCCCCCCGCCTCGATTTTGCCCTCGCAGCGCCGCCAGCTCGGGAGCCAGTCATGGTGGCTGCAGTGGTGGCGGCGTGGCTGCTCCTGTCGGCCGCGGTCTGCGCTCAGCGGGAACAGGACTTCTACGACTTCAAGGCGGTCAACATCCGGGGCAAGTTGGTGTCACTGGAGAAGTACCGCGGCTCGGTGAGTGTCCGCCCGCGGGGCCTCGGCGCCGCCCCGACAGGGCCTGGTGCTCGAGCCCCGCGGCCCGCGACCGTGCGTGTGTGGCTCCGAGGGGGCTCCGCAGCCGTGCCCTGGCTCCCACCATCCCAGGCATTCCCCACGGGGTGCGGCGCCCCCAGATCCTGCGCTGGGTCTGTCCCGCGACGACGTGGCAGGGCCCCGGCGCGCAGTGAAACCCGAAACTCTCCCAGCCGACGCCGATTTCCCTCCCAGCGACTTTGGGCTTTGGAGTCCGGACCTCTCCCAGAGGCTGCTCGCCTCGGCCCAGCCTTTGTCATGCACGGGTCGGAAAGAAACCCTAGCATCCTGCCGCCTTTGTCTCTCCCACCCCCAGTTTCCGCGTCCGGGAGCTGGGATTGTTGCTGATATTGAGTCCAATGTGAGCCTTGTGAAAATGAATGTGCAGTGCAGGGGGCAGTTATCAGTTCAGATGCACGGGGACCTTACACAGATCTTCCTTTAGACAGGACACTAGAGGAAAGGAAGGTATTTGCATAGGGTCACACAGCTCTAGAAAGCACAGAGCTTGGAGGAGAATCACCCATCCATCTGTGGACTTCTCTAGGCAAACTCCTAAGATGGCAGCTGGGGCTGAGCTACAAGAGTCACCCAGGCTAACTGCTGTCTCCTTATCAAGAGGGAATCTCAGCTGAGAGAGGACTCAGAGGGAAAATGTGCCTGGGTGAGTCTTTGAAACAAGAGTGAGTTTTGGCAAGACCGAGAAGAGCATTCCAGGCAAAGAACTGTTCATACCAAGGCTCAGAAGCAAACAGCAGGAAGGATGGAGGAGGGATGTGTGGGCTTCAAGCATTCTGCTTGCAGGAGTATAAAGCATGAGGCTTAGTGGTAGAAGATGAGGCTGAAATGAGTAGGTACCGCCCGAGGGGCCTAGAACACTATATTCAGAGGCCTAGATACTGCACTGTGTGTAATGAAGAGCGCTCAAAGTCCATTTCTCAAGATGGACCTGAGACAAAAAGAAGAAAAAAAGATGAACCTAGGTAGGGCCTTGGTGTGGGAAAGGTGAGGAGTTGGTAATGGACACATAGGTACAGCATCCAGATTTGGAAGGACCACACAAAAATGGCTATCAGCATTCTTCTCCTGGGAGGAAGTCTTTAGTGAAGAAAGCACTTTCTAAACCTTAAAATGCCCAGTTACGCTGGGAGTCCTGGGGGTAATATTCCTTGTCCTGATTGTCCCCCAAGGTGTTGTGAATTTCAAATGAGATGACAGTGTGGAAGTGATGTGGGAAACAAAGGCAAAAGAAAAAATTAAATTTCCTTACTGCCTACAGCCCATCGACAAGTCTTGAAACAGGTAGAGTGACCTTCTTCTAGGAATTCAGCTGCCTCGCTGACACTTTGCTAAGGACAAAAGGCAATCCTAGCCTGACCCCCCAGGATCCTGTGAATCTACTTTAACATATAAAAATTTCTTTGGAAACTTCCTGTATCTCTACCCTCCAAGATAGATGTTAGCAATCATCCTCCAAGCCAATGACCCACTGATACACATCTGAAGGGTCTCATGACTGAATTTTTACTAAACAGTAATAAATGACCTTTTCCCAACAACAGCTAGCCCCCTCAGGATCCTGGAAACCTTGTTTCCAAATTACCTTGGAGGCTTGTGCTATCCCTAACCCCCTCTCAACTTGAAAGTATATAATCAGCCACTCCTCATGACCCCAGAGCAGCTCTTTCTGCCCATTGGTCCTGTCCTCGTGCTTGAATAAAAGCACCTTTTTGCACCAAAGACATCTCAAGAATTCTTTCTTGGCTGTCAGCTCCGAACCTCAACATTTTCCTATATCAGAAGCACTTGGTAATGTGCTCTGTACCTGTGTTTGGTGGGCCCCAGCAGGAAACTCATTCAGGACTGAGGACAAAGAACCTGTAAGAGTAGGGCCCATTCCCATTCAGGTCTCTCCTTCCTTCTAGTGCAGCTTGACAGAGAGTCCCAGATTAGCACTTGACCAGCTCTGCTATTGATTCATTCATTATTATTGAGCACCTACTGTATGCTAAGTACTAGGCCAGTCCTTGGGATACAGTGGTGAACAAAACAGACAAGTTTCCACTTTAATAGAGCTTATGAAATGGAAAAGAGAGAGACAATAAACAGGAACAGAGAAATGAACAAGGTAATTCCTCGTATAGTGGTACTAAGTGCTAAGACATAAATAAAACAAAGTCTGTTTATTTTCAGAAGTAATGAGGCACTCAGAATGTGAGGAAGAGAAATCCTGGAGAAAAATGACCCAGAGAAGTGATCCCAGAATTCTGAGTGTTTTAATACTCTAGGTCATTGGTAAATCCTTAAAAGCATGGGAGTGAGAAGCCAAGAAATCAATCCGAAAGAAATTGAAACAAACAAAAAGAACAAAGTCACATACCTACTAAGAGATAGAGTCAGAATTTGAACCCAGGCAGTCCAGCTCCAAAGCCCAAGCCCTTAACTGCCAGGTTTAAATGGAAACCAGGAATAGTCAGTCCAGGGAAGCTGTAAAGGATTCTGTGAGTTAACCCAAGCTGGATCTACCATTTAGACAGTAGAGTCATTCATTCACTTGTAAATAATTACTGGCTCATTATGTGTATTTTACCACAGTCTTTTTAAAAAATTGAAAAAGGTTTACTGGCTCCCAGTACCTGCGTGGCACTGGGTCCAACCCTGGAGACAAAGCCATGAGCAAGATTGTTTGGTTTGTGCCCTCAGGCTATATGGGAAGGCTGTCATTTAGACCAGTGTTGAGTATGGATGAATAGGTGACCACCTGCGAATGTGCTTGTCTAGGGTGTGAGCTTATGTACATGTGGGCCTGAGTGTATCGTGTGTGCAAATGATTTGTTTACTTCTATGCGTACACCTGAGTCTATATCTATGTTTGGATATACATATATGTAAATTAACTATGTGTATTTGGGTGTGTCTGTCTATCCTTGTTTTGGTCACTTTAAGGATAAACTTTTTGGTTTCAGGTATGGAACTTGAAGCAGAATTTCCCTCCTTCCAAAAGCGTGGGCAGACGCATAAGATGTAGGTTAAAAATAAGCAACCTTTAATGTTCTCATTGCCCAGGGATCCAGCAGAGAAGAGGAAGACCGCTAACTAGGGAAGGGAGTTAAGGGTCCTAGTTTCTTACCACCACAGGCAGAATATGACATGCTGACACAAATGAGGGAGGTTGTCCTAATGGCCTGTGGCCCCATAGGATGGGTCCTTCCTTATCTGGTGAAGGCAGGGTAGGGGAGTTATAACTCAACAGTTATCATCATCTAGCCAAGTAGTTCTCAACTACTCTAGGAGACATACAGCAATGTTTGGAGACATTTTTGACTGTCAAAACTAGACATCCAGTGGGTAGAGGCCAGGGATGATGCTAAACTTCCTACAATGAATAGGACAGCCCCTGCATAATAAAGAATTATCTGGCCCAGAATGTCCATAGTGCTGAGGTTGAGAAACCCTGTGTAGCCTGAGCAGTTTGTGCCTGTGCATGTCCAGTGCCAGGCTGCCTCTGGGAGTGGCCCTCTTTACCGAGCCA
Organism: Halichoerus grypus; assembly: GCF_964656455.1. Lineage (NCBI taxonomy): Eukaryota > Metazoa > Chordata > Mammalia > Carnivora > Phocidae > Halichoerus > Halichoerus grypus. The sequence goes on along the minus strand of NC_135716.1, from coordinate 146,315,207 downwards.
GCTAGTATAATCCCTGCTCTTCCAAAAAAGTGGCCAAAGGGATGGGGCTGGGCTGCCCAGACACAGGGTAAGATTTAAGAATTCTTTAACAATGTATAACTAGAAGCTAAAAACAGCCTTGGTGCCAAAGTTCTAATTGCAGTATTATAATTGAGTTCCATCAGCCAGCTTTGTATTTACCACCTAAAGGCTATAAATAAATGCATTTATTATAAGGTGATAATAAATTTAAGGATTAGTCTAGTGACTCAAGAAAGTGATATTTGTGTGCTGGAGGGAGAAGGGCAAAATGGGATGGATTGCCATGGGGTCCTTTTATGAAGAAAACCGATGTCTGTCTATATACCCATGCAGGTGACTGTGTATGTGTGCACATTAACTTACTCATTCAGCACACACTTTCTGCTTTCTTTTCCATATGTCAAGCCCAGGCGTGAAGCAGACATAGCTCCTGCCTTCAGTGGGTTCACAGTGGGTTTATTACAAGGGAGACCATGTAAAGTGATGAGTGCCAGTTGACTGAGCCAGAAATTGAACCCAGATCTGCCTTTCTCCTCCCCTACATTACCTCGTGATGTGAGCTCACCAGCGTGTGCACCTCTCTCTGTGTATGTGTTGTGTTTGTGGGCATGTGTGATGTGCGCTGATGTGTTTTTGTATCTTGGGGCATATGCATCCCCATTTATGGATATTGTATTCTTATTCTCATTAATGTTCATGTATGTGTATGCACACATATCTGTAAGCCCCTGCATGTTTGATTTCATTTGTGCCTGCATGCATGTGTTCATGTATCTGTGAGAGGGTTGCACGCTTATGTATGTATACATTGTGCCCTTGTATACATGAGAAAGCATTAATTGTTGGGGGAGGTCACCGTGTGGGCATGTCAGGTCTTGTACAAGTGCATGACTTGTCACTGGGTTGTGTATGTGTCTGGGTTTTGTTTTTGCCATCCAGGTGTCCCTGGTGGTGAACGTGGCTAGCGAGTGCGGCTTCACGGACCAGCACTACCGAGCCTTGCAGCAGCTGCAGCGGGACCTGGGGCCCCACCACTTCAATGTGCTTGCCTTCCCCTGCAACCAGTTCGGCCAGCAGGAGCCCGATACCAACAAGGAGATCGAGAGCTTCGCCCGCCGCACCTACAGTGTTTCTTTCCCCATGTTTAGCAAGGTCGCGGTCACAGGCACTGGTGCCCACCCTGCCTTCAAGTACCTGATCCGTGAGTCCTGATCCTTTCCCTCATCTTCCCGTAGCTGGCTGAGGTCATGGCTCCCTGGGGCATGCAGAAGCCACTGGCTGGCTGGGTGACCTGGGGCCCCTTCCAGACCCCTGCATGTAGGTTCATGGTCTGTTCCAGCACTCATCTTTGAGGATGAGCTGAGATGTATTCCTGCCCGAGAATATTCCTAACCCCCACCCTGTCCCGCTGCCTTGAGGTTCTCCCTCAGAGTTACTCTTGCAGACTTCTCTGGGATCCTGTTTTCATACGCAGAGGTTCTTAAAAGGAGACTGGGCCCTCAGATTTAGTCAATGTGAATTAGTTGAGCTTATGGACTTAGGATAGGGAAACCAAGGCACAGACAGGGGATGCCACATGCCTGGAGAAGGCTGACCAAGATGGCTGACAGGTATCTCCTGTCCTAAGTTAGGGGCCAAGTTTGTAGACCATGGAAGGGAAACCTTCGGAGCCAAAAATACCAGATATTAATATTTCAGAAATAGATCCCTTCTGCACCCCCAGGAGCCTCAGAACCACAAGATGGGGTCATGGGCCAAGCTTGTTATTATGGCCCTCTTTCCTCCCTTGGGCCTTTCTCTTCCGTTGGGGGCTCCATTTTTGCCTTCTATTCTATGCTTCTGACTGCCTTCATATCCCTCAGCACCACCCCCGCATTCACCTGGAGGAGTAAATGAAAAACAACAGTGTAGCAAACAAAAGATCCCTTACTGAGGCAGACTTGAATTTTGCTCTATGGGTCAATCCTAATATTTGCTTTTTTTCCCCGTTTGTTTTTATTAGTACCTTTCCAGTTCCCATAGTTATAGATCAAACCTAACACTGTTTTAGAAGCACCTGGGGAGCTCTTAAAAGTGGTTTAGACTGAGACCTACTGAATCAGAGCCCAAGAATCTGTTTATTTTAACCACCCCCACCATACCGCCACCACCACCATGATTCAGATGCAACCAGTCCACAGACTAACATTTGGAAACCATTAAGATTGCATTTGAGAATAGGGTGTAGACTATTCAGTAGTTTGAGATCATTAAGAAAGGAGGACCTGATACTGCTTTATCAAGCATTTCACAGAATCCTACAGCAGTAGTTCTCAACCTTGGGGCCATAGTGGCATCTCCGGGAGAGCTTTTAAATAATACTGATGCCTGAATCTTAACACCAGAGATTCTGATTTAAGTAGACTGGGGGGTGGACTGGGCATCAGGATTTTATTTTATTTTATTTTGTTTTAAAGATTTTATTTATTTATTTGAAAGAGACAGAGTAAGAGAGAGTGCGTGCACAGGCGGGGGGAGGGGCAGAGAGAGAGAGGGAGAAGCAGACTCCCCACTGTGCAGGGAGCCCAATTTGAGGCTTGATCCCAGGACCCCGAGATCATGACCTGAGCTGAAGGCAGACGCTTAACTGACTGAGCCACCCAGGTGCCCCATGGGCATCAGGATTTTTTTTAAAGTTCTTTAGTTAATTCTAACTAATAGAACACTGCTTCAAGGGAAGGATGGACACTGGTAGTGGAATTCCAGGAGAGGGGACACAGGGAAGCACACTTTGCTGTCCTTCTTCCTTTTTCTCTAGAGACTTCTGGGAAGGAGCCCACCTGGAACTTCTGGAAGTACCTAGTGGCCCCAGATGGAAAGGTAGTAGGGGCTTGGGACCCAACTGTGTCGGTGGAAGAGATCAGGCCCCAGATCACAGCACTCGTGAGGAAGCTCATCCTGAAGAAGCGAGAAGACTTATAACCACTTTCTCTCCTCTCCCAGTGTCCCATCCCAACCCCCCATCCTCCACCTTGAATGGGTGACCAAAGCAAACTCAGTGGTGCTCAATGGTGCTTGGAGGGAGGGCCTATGGACTCTCCTTCCTCCATTTTTATCCCACCTACCCTATCACTCCTATGGGGGAAAATTTCTAGTATTTGGATTATTTGAGTCTTAAAACAACCTATAGGAACTCTTGGCCAATGATAGCTCTTGACCAATGAATCACCAGCCAATAAGAACCTCTAGCCCATGAAAGCATGTGGCAAATAGAAGTATATCAAGCAATAATCTCCTGCCTACTAAGAACTCTGTAAAATGGGACCAACTCCTACCTCACAGGGCTGTTGTGAGGATGAGGATGAAAGATCTATGAAAGTGCGTAGGGCAATGCCAGCTCACTAGGAGGCATTCAATAAATGGTTTTGGTTTCTTTTTTTTTTTTTTTGCATATAAACCAAAAAATAACTTGTAATCAATAAAAACTTGTGCCCAACATGAATTTCCAGCCATCGAGAATCCAGGCCAAAGATTTATTTGTTGTTATAATTGTTGTCCTCTGTATTATTTTTTTAAATTACAAAAATAATGCAAATAGATTGTAAAATAATACAGGATGATATAAAATAAAAATGAAGATACCCCCTTATTTTCTATATCTCACTCCCTGGAGGTAAATAAATACTGTTAGCAATTTGGTACAAAGACTTCCTAATTTTTTTTATCAAGCCAATCATTATTGCCCAATAAGAATTCACTGACCAAAAGTACACTATAATAACAAATAGGCAAACGAGGGGCACTGGGTGGCTCAGTCGTTAAGCGTCTGCCTTCGGCTCAGGTCATGATCCCAGGGTCCTGGGATCGAGCCCCGAATCGGGCTCCCTGCTCGGCGGAAAGCCTGCTTCTCTCTCTCCCACTACCTCCGCTTGTGTTCCCTCTCTCGCTGTGTCTCTGTCAAATAAATAAATAAAATCTTTAAAAAAATAAAAAAATAAATTAAAAAAAAGGAGCCAAACAGAACTTAAAAAAAAAAACAAAAACAACAAATAGGCAAAGGATATGAATAGATAATTCATAGAATAATATAGATGGATAATAAGGATATGAGAAGATATTCAGCCTCATTAAACTTGGAAAGATTTTTTTTTAAAGATTTTATTTATTTGAGAGAGAGAGAGTGCCCAAGCAGGGGGAGCGGCAGGCAGAGGGAGAAGCAGGCTCCCCACTGAGCAAGGAGCCCCATGCGGGACCTGAGCTGAAGGCAGACTGAGCCACCCAGGCGTCCCTGGAAAGATTTTTTTAAATGATAACACCCATAGTTGGTAAGGATGTGAGGAAATGGGCATTCATAGTAACTGTTGGTGGGACAATGAACTGGCACAAGTTTTTAGAGGGTGATTTGGCAGTATCTTTTAAAACTAAATGTTCATGTCCTTTGATCCATCATTTCTCATCCTAGAAGTCTCCCAAACTGCAAATATATATGTACAATAATATGTATGTACATTGTTCATAATAGTGAAAATTGGATGCAACCCTGTATCTATCAGTATGGTCTGATAATGAATTATGGTACAAATCCAAATGGTACACTAATACAGTTATTAAAATGAATGAATTAGGGGCACCTGACTGGCTCAGTCAGTAGACCATGAGACTCTTGGTCTCAGGGTTGAGTTTGAGCCCCACGTTGGGTGTAGAGATTACTTAACATTTTTTTAAAATCTAAAAAAAAAAATTAAAATAAAATGAATGAATTAGATTTTTTTAAAATATTTTATTTTTAAGTAATCTCTACACCCAATGTGGGGCTTGAACTCACAACCCTGAGACTAAGAGTCACGCGCTCTACTGACTGAGCCAGCCAGGGGCCCCAAAATGAGTGAACTAGAATTTCTAAATGCTACCATAGGAAAAGTTATCCAAAAGTGAAAAAAGGGCAACTTGTAAAACAGAATGAATACATGCACACGCACAAAAATCTGGTCTAGGGGTGCCTGGCTGCTCAGTCTGTGGAGCATGTGACTCTTGATCTTGGGTTGTAAGTTCATACCCCATGTTGGGTGTAGAGATTACTTAAAAATAAAAATCTTTTTTTAAAAAATCCAGTATAAAGAAGTATAATATTTTTATCAAAATTTTTCAATATTAAGTGAGAGGGAGAGAGGAATATAGACCAAACTTTTTTTTTTTTTTAAGATTTTATTTATTTATTTGAGAGAGAGGGAGCATGAGTGGGGAGGGGCAGAGGGACAGGCAGACCCCCTGCTCCCTGAGTGCGGAGCCCGATGTAGGGCTGACGTGGGGCTCAATCCCAAGACCCTGAGATCATGACCTGAGCCAAAGTCAGATGCTTAACCAGTTGAGCCACCCAGGTGTCCCTAGACTAAACTATTAATGGTGGTTGTCAATGAGGGAGTCAGGGGAAAGGGGATAACAGGAGACCTTCACTGTCTTTGTTAAGTATTTCTGTAATGTTTGAATTTTGTACGTAAAATATGTATTTCACTTTTATAGAAATATAAAAAGAGGCTGCTAAACACTGAGATGATGGGCAAAGTCACTGATTGATAATTCATTAGCTAATAAGAATTTCATGTCCACTCCTCCCAAGGTCACTCTTCTAGAAGGGAGACTCAAATTTAAGTCCTGGCTGTGCCCCTGACTCATAGACTGAGCAAACTGTTGCCTCTCTGCTGTCTTCCATTTTCCCACTGGACAGTGAAAGGGTTGAACTGTGCTTATAGTTCTTGCAGTGTCCCTTAATGGTCCCTCTCAAAAGCTACCCAGAGTAAATGAAGGCTCTCTGTGAGCAGACCACAAGCCCCACTATGGTGGCCTCCAGCCTGCCCTTACACACCCTGCTCCAGGTTCCAGCTTTGCATATGCTGTGCACACACATATACACAATGAAATGCAGCAATCATAGGAATGTTCGTGATGGACACCTCAGAACCACATTCTCAATGGACGCCTCTCTGACCTATCTTGCTTGACCTCTCAGCCACATCTGACATTGCTGACTGCACTCTTCTCCCTGACACATTCTCTTCCCTTTCACGCCACTATCTTTCTTGGTTTTACCCCTTTCTCTTTGAGTGCTCCCTCCTTCTCATATCTGTTGATGTCTCTTCCTCCTGCCCTCTCCTTCCCTGTTGGTCTTCCTTCTTCTCACTCCATGTGCTGCTCTCCTGCAGCCATCTGATTGTTCCTCATAGTTTGGACCACCATCAGTGCCCTATTTTTTAAAAAGATTTTATTTATTGGGGTGCCCGGGTGGCTCAGTCATTAAGCGTCTGCCTTTGGCTCGGGTCATGATCCTGGGGTCCTGGGATCGAGCCCCACATCGGGCTCCCTGCTCTGCAGGAAGCCTGCTTCTCCCTCTCCCACAAAAAGATTTTATTATTTATTTATTTGGAGCTAGCTGGGGGAGGGGCAAAGGGAGAGAGAATCTCAAGCAGATTCCAAGCTGAGTGCGGAGCCTGTCACGGGGCTCAGTCCCTTAACCCTGAGATCATGACCTGAACCAAAATCAAGAGTCAGGTGCTTAACCAACTGAGCCATCCAGGCGCCCCACCATCTACATCCTACTGACACTCAAATCTCTACCTTGTATCTATACTGGACTCATATTCACCTGCCTAGTGGGCATGTCTACAGACATTTCAGTTCAACATGTCCAGAACTAAACTCATCATGTCTCCCTGACACACCTCTCTCGCTTCCACTCAGCCTTTGCAAACCACCCCCCCCCAAGCCTTTCCTTTCACACACCATTCATTCACTGTGCTATTATTTAAGCAACTGTTCTCCCTTTTCTCCTTAGCACAGCACCTGGCCTTTAGCATATATAATTTAATTCTAAAGTAAGCATTTTGAGCACCAGCTCCATGCTGTCCCTGATTAGAACCTACCTAGAAACCAAAGATGAGCAAACAGTTTCCCCCAGAAATTTAGTCCAGCTGAGGATTTTGCAGTCCCAAGTAGGCCTTCATTCCTATGCTTTATCAGCATTCTGCTGCTCCCATGTCCCCTCTAATGTGCAACAGTTCCCTAGGAAAAAAAATCTCACTTTAAATCCTTATCAACTGTTACCTTAGTCATTGGCTAACCAGTATCTGCCAACAACTTAGGTTTAAATTAATTCCTCAGTAATCACCTAACACTTGAGTAGTTAATACTTGATTTTCTACTAGCACTTTATTTTCTAACACTTTATTTATAAGCAATATACTTTATTTATCAGGTTTTATCTCAGCACTTAGTAGTTTAGCTATTTGCCAAGCCTTAATTATTAATCGATATTTTAGATGTCTGCTTAAATCTTATACTGATCCCTTAGCTATCTGCTATTAGTTTAGAGTAAATTAGCAAACCAGAGACCACCAGTTAGGAGTTTGGACAGGGGTCACTTCTGGCTGTGGATATGACAAAGGCCTTTGTGTTTGGCTGACCTCTCCTTCATCAACTGGTCCCAGGTCCTCCAAGAAAGGGAGGTTCATTCTAATTGCTTATTTACGTCTCTGAGCTGGGCTAGAGTGTGGTGAGTGGAGAGTATTGACTATGAGGGTGCTTCCTGGAAAGTTATGGTTGAAAGGGACATTCATTCATCAACAAATATTTCTTGAGCACTGTTTATGTGTCAAGTTCTGTACTAGGTTCTAGGGATACATCAGTGAACAAAACAGGCATGTCCTCAGCTGCCATGGCACTTAGAGAAGAGTGGGAAAGACAAACATCAGTGAGAAAGACACGCATTAAACAAATAATTACACCAATTATTACATAATTATGATAAGCACCAGGAAGAAGTATAGGGAGGCTGGCACTGGAGCTATTCTGAAGTTCAGAGGTCTCCCTGAGGAATGACATTTAAGCCAAGAGCTGCAATTTTATTTTATTTATTTATTTTTAATATTTTATTTATTTATTTATTTATTTGAGAGAGAGAGCGTGCACAAGGTGGGGTGGGGCGGGGCAGAGGGAGAGGGAGAAGCAGACTCCCTGCTGAGCCAAAAGCAGATGCTTAAATGACTGAGCTACCCAGGTGTCCAAGAGCTGAAATTTTAATAAGAGTTAGGGGAAAGAGGGGCACCTGGGTGGTTCAGTTGGTTAAGCATCTGCCTTTGGCTCAGGTCATGATCTTAGGGTGCTGGGATGGAGCCCCACATCGGGTTCCTTGCTCAACGGGGAGTCTGCTTCTCCTTCTGCCTGCCACTCCCCCTGCTTGTGTTCTCTCTCTCTCAAATAAATAAAATCTTTTTAAAAAGTAAATAAAAAATTTAAAAAAAAAGAGTTAGGAGAAAGAAGTGGGAAGTTCCTAAGTAGATGGAGGCCCTAAGGAAGGAAGATACTCAATAGGATGGTACCAGTGCTGTCTGGAGCCATGTGATAAGGTGAAGGGCGAGAGAGGTAGTCGGGCCAGATCATTCAGGGTCTTGTGTAATCCAGGTAAAAAATGATAGCGACCTGACTTAGCATGACAGAGCCTGTCTTCAGTCCCAAATCTGAAGGCCAGAAATAAACTCTGGGGCAGAGGCAGACACTGAACTACCAATAGGAGAAGCAGGCTGTTCTGCTGGCTGCCTAGAGGATAGATCACTATGGAGACCCCTGCGGAAGGCAGGCAGACCTGGCAGATCCCAGTTCCAGCAGGGCCAGCCTGGCAGTTGAGGGAGGGGATTGCCAAGGCCTGGGTCCCTATAAATCACCCAAGTGGACTCCACCCTGAGAGATTACACTGCAGGTGGTCAAAAGGGTACATTTCAAAAAAGAAACACTGCCTTGGGTATAACAAAAACCTCTGCAGCTTCCTCTCTTCCCCACATCTCCTTTAGTCCCTACATCTTAGCTCTCACCTATGGCTTTTACCTCTTTATGTTAGAAAGGAGATTTGGCAGCTATAATAGGAAGCCAAAGTAAATACGTCCTCAAAGTAAAAGTTTATTTTTATCCCATGTAAAGTTGGACCTTTAGCCAGGTTAACGGCTCTGCCATCCTTAGGATATTGCCATCATCTGCACGATCCAAGACAGCTGGCCACCTCAACCCTATAGCTTTTTTTAAAAAAAGATTTTATGTATTTATGTTATGTTATGTTATGTTATGTTATGCTATTTACCGCGAGTGTGTGAGCAGAGACGGGGCAGAGAGAGAATCTCAAGCAGACTCTGTGCTGAGCACAGAGCCCGACATGGGGCTCGATCCCACCACCCTGAGATTATGACCTGAGCTGAAACCAAGAGTCGGATACTCAACCAACTGAGCCACCCAGGCGCCCCTCAACCCTATACTTTTAAGTTAGGGCACTACAGTACATCCTACAGGTCAGAAGAACTTAACCAAATAGCCACTCTGACAAGGATCACTGAGAAATAAAAGTTTTTATTTGTGTGGCCATGTGCCCAGATGAAAATTGGGAGTTTCATTAACGCCCATAGAAGAAGGGGAGAACAAATAGCCCCAATAGTTGTGGCGCAGGAAAAAAAAGCCCCATATCTTAACATCTTTCAAATCTTTCCCCTCTCCTTCTTCCTGCTACCATTATCCTAACTCAAGACCTATCATCCTTGGGGCACCTGGGTGGCTCAGTCGGTTAAGCATCTGCCTTCGGCTCAGGTCATGATCCCAGGGTCCTGGGATTGAGCCCTGCATTGGGCTCCCTGCTCCGCGGGAAGCCTGCTTCTCCCTCTCCCACTCCCCCTGCTTGTGTTCCCTCTCTCGCTGTGTCTCTCTCTGTCAAATAAATAAATAAAATCTTAAAAAAAAAAAAAAAAGACTTATCATCCTTCTAGCTCATCAACTTGGTTCTAACTCCCTCCTCCAATTCATCTTTCACATCACAAGCTAAATGATGTTCCAAAAAGCAAATTTGAGCATATCATCTCTCTGCTTCAAAAGGAACTCCATTCCTATTCTTGGAGTAAATGCTCAGTTCCTTAATCTGTCATTCCAAATCCTTGTGCCTCATCTTCCTCCATTTCTTGCGGTATTCTCTTTACTGCTTCCTCCCATTGCACAGGTAAAAAATTTTCTCACTTTCCTTGATATTGCTATATTGATATTGCCTTATCCCTCTTGTATTCTTTGAGTACAAGAAATGCTTGTCTCAGAGTGGGTGTTCAAAAGGCATTTGTCAACTGACTGACCTCATTGTCGTCATCTATGTTTCTGAATGTGCCAAGGACTGTCTGAGGCCCTGCATCAGGTAGGCTCCTCCCACAGAAGGGGTGACCCATCTCAGTGAGATGGGAAAGCCCAGTCAGAAGACCCCTTCCTCTAATCCTTTAGAATATAAGTGCTCCACTCTGATCGCATGGCCAATCCAGCCCTGCTCATCATTCTCCAGAGGGAGTGCCAGGACCACCATTGTCTTTGGTACTAGTGATGCTTACATGGGGCACACTTCTTTTAAAAAATTATTTGTTGTTGGAGCGCCTGGGTGGCTCAGTCGGTTAAGCTTCTATCTTCAGCTCAGGTCATGGTCTCAGGGTCCTGGGATCGAGGCCCGAGTCAGACTCCCTGCTCAGTGGGGAGCCTGCTTCTCCCTTTCCCATTCCCCCCGCTTTTGCACTCTCTCCCTCAAATAAATAAAATATTTAAAAAAAATTATTTGCTGTTTACCTGAAATTCAATTTTAACTAGCCACTCTGTATTTTATCTGGCAACCCTTCCCTGGTTTGAACACCATATAGTAGGGAGTTGAGCTAATAGCCTCTAAGATCCTTTCAACTCCAGGAAACAAAGATTCTAACTCTTCTGATTTACCTTGTTCCTCCCAATGAAAGCAGAAACTCTTGTCAGGATTAAAGTAGAAAAGCTGAGAACAATAGTTAACAGGTTAATCGACATGACCAATGACAATATCCACTTACCAGCTTGTGTAACCCTGGAACTGTCACTTAACCTCGTGAAACCACCATCTAGCCAATTCATCTAGCCAATAAAAGAAAATCAAGATGATATCTAATAAGTACTGTGCACTGTGCTAGACACTTCTATGTGTTCTCTCACCTGGAATATTCAGATAAACTAATGTATGAGAAGGCACTCTGTAAGTGGAAGTGGGCTGTAACAAATATGAAACAGTATTATCATCAGTGTAGTACTTGTCTGCAGTTGATTTCCTTTACTGACTCTTGTGGGGAAAGAAGCTTCCCTAGCTTGGTCACATTGCAGAGGAAAGACATTGTCTAGGACTCTAGAGTATAGACAAGTGGTTTTTAATTAAGGGTGATTTTGCTTGCCAGGGAACATTTGGCAATATCTGGGGACATTTTTTGTTGTCACAACTGGGGGATGGGTACTACTGGCATCCAGTGGGTAGAGGCCTCAGAAGCTGCTAAACATCCTATAATGCACAGGACTGCCCACCACAACAAAGAATTATCTCAAAACGTCAATAGGTTGAGAAATCCTAGTCTAGAGTATTGCAAAGCAGGATTCACATCCCAGCTCTGCTGCTTAGCAGCTGGGTGACTCATAAACAAAGTACTTTACCTCTCTGGGCCTCAGTGTCTTCCTCTGGGACTTGGGGGATATTGATAGCACTTAACTCATAAGCCTATTGGGATGATTAAATGCTAATACACCCACAAACCACTGCAGTGTCTGACACACAGTAAATATCCAGTAAATGATAGTTCTTCTTGTGGGTATTTAGGTATTACTGTCTCCATTTAAAAGATGGGTAATTGAGGCTCAGAGAGGGGAACAGACTTGCCCAAGATCAAGAGAAAAGGCAGTTCCAGTCCTAGGGTTGACAAACATCACTAAGAATCTTCTGTAAACAAATGCTGCAGTTTTTTTTGTGTGTGGCCTTGCTCTCAGCAACGTGGAAGGAAGAGGAGGACTAACCTTTCCCAAGTGCTCACATACCTCCATCTCATTCCTATAAGGTAGGTATTTTGACGTCCATTTTACAGATGAGGCTAAGTAAGAACTCCAGATTCTCCCAGGAAGTCAACTGCCAAGTAGAGACAGGCTGATCTGGTACCAAAGTCCTTGCTTTTCCCTATTCTCTGCTTCCTGGACTCTGATAACATTCCAGCTAGGACAGGGGGTTTAGGGTTAGAGACATAATCCTAGAAGAAAGTAAGACATCCACTCCAGACAGCAGAAATCTTGGAGTAAATTTCAGAAGTGGCTGACTGGGCTGAAAAAGAACGGTGAATATGAACAATGCTTACTAACATGTAAAGTGATGGATTCATGTTGAGACCAGAGAAGGAGGTAGTCATAGGAGTGTTTTCTTGAGCTTTGGGGAATGACAGATCCAGGACAAAACCGACTGGGTCCTCAGGTGAGTAGTTTAACCTCTCTGAAACTCGATATATATAATACCTACATATTTATATATATAATACTCATATTTCAGAATGATTTGTTCAGTTATTAATTGCTTCCTTGAGGGGACACCTGGGTGGCTCAGTGGGTTAAGCATCTGCCTTTGGCTCAGGTCATGACCCCAGATTCCTAGGATTGAGCCCTGTGTCGGGCTCCCTGCTGGGTGGAGTCTGCTTCTCCCTCTGCCTATCCCCCTGCTTGTGCTCTCTCTCTCTCTGTTTCTATCTCTTGCTCTCTCAAATAAATAAATAAAATCTTAAAAATAAAAAAAAAATTTTTTTTAAATTGCTTCCTTGAGGCATAGTTGACCCTTGCAGCCATGCAGGTTTTGAAGATGTGCAGCGGAAAAGACAAATGGAAATTGAAATCTGGCCTGAACTCTAATTACCCAGCCTTACCTTTGGCATAGAGCTACATCAGGCCAGAGGAAGGGTCACTTTTTTTTTTTCTGATATGCACAAAGGAACCAAGGCAGCACAAAGCAGCAGCCCTGCCTTCAAGAAGAAAACCCTAAGCTGAGTGCAGTGAAACTGGGGCTGAAGCAGGTACAACTTCCATAAAGAGGAGCCTGTAGTCTGAAGCTATAATTGCTAAATAAGATGATAGCATATGGAGGGTGCTCAATGAATGGTACATACAGTCAGGACAACAGATACTGCAAAAAACAATGATGCCCCGAGAGTTGCTCACAGAAGGGCTTCTGCAGAAGGGTTTTTTTTATTTATTTTTATTTTTTTTAATTAATTTTTTTTTTTTTAAGATTTTTATTTATTTAACAGAGAGAGAGAGCACAAGTAGGCAGAGCAGCAGACAGAGGGAGAGGGAGAAGCAGGCTCTCTGCCAAGCAGGGAGCCCGATGCGGGGCTCAATCCCAGTACCCTGGGATCATGACCTGAGCCGAAGGCAGCCGCTTAACCGACTGAGCCACCCAGGCGCCCCGGGGTTTTTTTAAGCTGGACCTTGAAGTGTGGAGAGGATTGAGATAGGCACAATGGGGGGAACTACATGAGCAAAGACTCGGGAGAGGAGGCTCTTTTCTTAGGTCAGACTGGTTAAATCAAAAGCCTCCTCTAGGAAAGAAGAGGCAGGTATTGTTGGAGAGTTAGGGAGAGTCCAGATTTTAGTGGTAAAACTGGAATCACTGGGGCCATTTCAACAGCTCAGGACAAGCCTTCAGAAAAATCTCTGTTGATGAGTGTGTGGTGGAAAATAATCAAGTGCAGGAAAAAAAAGAGAAAGAATTGCACAATCTGTCTCAAAACTCAAAAGAAAAAAATTTTGACATTATACTAGAGATCCTAGACAATGTAATAAAACAAGAAAAAAACTAAAAGGCATAAACTGGAAAGGAAAAGTAAAACATTATGTTGTCTGTGAATAAATTATACTTTTATGTGAACATAAAAAATCTTACGGTAATCTACAAAAAAGCTACCAGAACTAATAAGTGAATTTAATAAATTCTCAGAATACAAGGTGAATACACAAAAATAAATTGTATTTCTACATACTAGCAACAAACAATTGGACAATCACATTAAAAATGTCATTCACAATAGCATCAAAAACAGAGAAAAGGGACAAGTTTTACAAAATATGTACAAGACTTGTACATAAGAGTACAAAGCATTGCTGAAAGAAATTATAGAAGAACTAAATAAATGAAGAGATATACCATGTGTATGGATGGGAAAACTAAATATTAAGATGTTAATTCTCTCCAAGTTGATCTATTAATTAAATGTAATCCTTTTTTTTTTTAAAGATTTTATTTATTCATTTGAGACACAGAGAGAGAGAGAGAGAGAGCATGAGCAAGGGGAGGAGCAGGGGAATAAGCAGAGGGAGAGGGAGAAGCAGGCTCCCCACCGAGCCAGGAGCCCAACGTGGGGCTTGATCCCAAGACCCTGGGATCATGACCTGAGCCGAAGGCAAACGCTTAACCATCCGAGCCACCCAGGCGCCCCAATTGAATGTAATCCTAAGCAAAATCCCAGCAGGGTTTTGGAGGGCAGAAATTGACAAGCTGATTCTAAAACTTACAGGGCACCTGGCTGGCTCAGTTGGAAGAGCATTCAGCTCTTGATCTCTGGGTCATGAGTTTGAACCCCATGTTGGGTGTAGAGATTACTTAAATAAATAAAACTTTAAAAAAAAACTTATATGGAAATGCAAGGACCTAGAATTACTAAAACAATTCTGAAAAATAGGGACAAAGTTAGAGGATTTACACTACTTGATTTCAAGACTTACTTATAAAGCTACAATAATTAAGACAGAATGGTATCGGCTTAAGGATAGATTCAGATCAATGAAATAGAATAGAGAATCCAGAAATAAATCCACACATTTATGATTAATTGAGTTTTGACAAAGTTTATTTATTTAAATAAACTCTACACCCAACATGGGGCTTGAACTCACAACCCTGAGATCAAGAGTCACTCACTCTTCTGACTGAGCCAGCCAGGTGCCCTTGAATATCCATATGTAAAAGTGCACTTCAACCATTGCTTCACAGTAGACACAAAAACTAACTCAGAAAGATAAATGTAAAACTTCTAGAAAAAACAGAGGAGAAAATCTTTGCCATCTTGAGGTAGGTGAAGATTTTTTTAGATAGAACCCAGCAAGCATAATCTTAACAGAAAAAAAGTGATAAATTGGACTACTAAAATTTTTAATTTCTGCTTTTTTAAAAAAAGATTTATTGATTTATTTGAGAGAGACAGCGCACGAGCAGGAAGGGCAGAGGGAGAGGGAGAGAGAAATTCTGAAGCAGACTCCATGCTAAGTGTGGAGCCCTATGGGGTCGAACTCACCCTGAGATCAGACCCAAGCTGAAAACAAGAGTTGGAAGTTTAACCGACTGGGCCACCCAGGCACCCCTAATTTCTGCTTTGGGAAACCACCTTTAAGAAAATGAGAAGGCAGAGGTATGTGGCTGGCTCCATCCATCTAGCATGTGACTCTTGGTTTCCAGGTTGTGAGTTCAAGCCCCACACTGGGTGTAGAGATTACTTTAAAAAAAAAATAAAATTTTTAAAAATAAAATAAGGCAAATCACAGACTGGGAAAAAATATATAGCAATATATTTGATAAAAGGTTTTGTGTCTAGGATACATAAGAACTGTTATAATTCAATATGAATATAATGCAATTTAAAAATAGGCATAACAGACATTTTGCCAAAGAGGGTATTTGAATGATTAATGAGCACATTAAAAGATGTTCATCATTAGCCATTAGGAAAAAGCAAATTAAAGCCACAGTGAGATACTACTTCGTATCTATAAGAATGGTCAAAATAAAAAATACTGACAAAACCAAGTGCTGGGGTGGATGTGGAACCTTGCCTCTTTTTTTTTTTTTTTTAAGATTTTATTTATTTATTTGAGAAAGAGAGAGAGTCTGGGTGAGCAGGGAGAAGAACAGAGCAGGAGGGAGAGAGATGAGCAGACTCTACACTGAGCACGGAGCCCAATGTGGGACTGAATCCCAGGATCATGACCTGAGCTGAAACCAAGAGTCAGATGCTTAACTGACATAGCCACCCAGGTGCCCCTGGAGCCCTGCCTCTTATACATTGTTGGTGAGGATACAAAATGGTACAGCCACTCTGAAAAACAGTTTGGTAACTTCTTATAAAGTTAAACATACGTCTACCCCATTACCCAGAAATTCCACTCCTAAGTATTCACCCAAGAGAAATGTAAATATATGCGTACACATGGGTGCACACACACACACACACAAAAGCATACATGTAAAAATGTGTATAGCAACTTTATTCATAATAGTCCCAAACTGGAAACAATCCAAATGCCTATTAATGGTTGAGTGGATCAACAAATTGTAGTATTTCCATATAATGAGTATATTTCCACGTATTCAGCAATAAAAAGGAAGAACTATCCGTACACGCAACAATCTCTGAGTATCGCAAAGGCAGTATGGTGAGGAAAAGAAGTCAGACACAAAAGACTTACTATCCAATTCCATTAGCAAAGTTCAAGAACAGGCAGAACTTATCTACAGGGACAGAGAGCAGAGCAGTGGTGTCTAAGGCAAAGCTGGGGGTGCAAAGGGGCACAAGGGATGGCAATGGGAGATGGAAATGTGTCGTATGTCAACTGTGGTGGGGGTAAAATGAATGTATATATTTGTCAAACTCACCAAGCTATACACTTAAAATGGGTATGTTTTATTGTTTATAAAATATACCTCAATAAAACTGATTTTAAAAAAAGGAAAAAAACCTCAAGAGAAGCATCACTGTATAGCAATAAAAGAAACTGAAAGGAACCTAAATGGAAAACTACAAGGCAGCAAACATGGATGAACGAGATTGAGCATATACATCAGTACAGACAAAGCTCACTAACATAAGATTGAGTGAAAAAAAATAGGTTCCAGAAGAATACATGCAGTATAGTGATTTCTATTTAAAATTTTATCACATGTAGGGGTGTCTGGGTGGCTCCATTGGTTGAGCTTCAGACTCTTGATTTTGGCTCAGGTCATGATATCAGGGTCCTGGGTTCAGCCCCTCCTCAGGCTCTGCTCTCAGCGAGGGGTCTGCTTGAGGATTCTCTCCCTCTCCCTCTGCCCCTCCCCCTGCGTGTGCTCTCTCTCTCTCTCTCAAATAAATAAATAAATCTTTAAAAAAATTAAAAGCAGGGAGAGTAATACTGCACAGGGTTGTAGTGGCTTTTAAAAAGAGTGGATGAAAAGCACAGAACACAATCTTGAGATTACAGTGTTATCCATAAATGCCAGTTCTCTCTGCTCACCCCTCCCTCCTATAGTTTCTTTCCCTTGTGGTATTGGAGACTCTGGTCCCCGGACCTCAGTTGGAGAGGAAGGAGTTGGTGGTACAGGACTCTGATCAGTTACTGGCTGTGTGGGTTTGGGTAAATCACTTAACCTACCTGAGTCTCAGTTACTTTGCAAGATGGGAAGAATAACACCTATCTCAAAGGAAGTTTTCAAGGACTATATGACATACAAGATGGGAAACTACCAGGTATTTAGTAGGTTTACAATAAGTGCCTGCAAGAAGAACAAGCATTAGAGTGGGATTTAGGCCAAAAGAGCTAGAGGATTTTAGCATAGGCTCCACAGAGCTCAAGGGCTCCATGGTTAGAGTTCAGGGGGGTGGTCCATAAACTTGTAATGGGTAAAAATTACATCCTGTTTTCACTAACCTGTAATTGGAATTTAGTATTTCTTTCTGTCATGCAGGTAAGCAACAAATCACAGTACTATTCAGCAGTACCTGTGACTCTGTCACCAATAGAAATCATAGTTTCGTATTATATTATAATAGCAATATCTTGAAAATACTGTTTACACTCATTCACCACCTCAAAATTACAATAGCTAATAGACCAATCTCTAGATCTTGCTATTTAATGTTTAAGAAACAACATTCATAAAATAAATATACTTTTAAAGATTTTATTTATTTATTTGACAGAGAGAGCACACAAGCAGGGGGAGCAGCAGAGGGAGAGGGAGACACAGGCTCTCCGCTGAGCAAGGAGCCCAATGTGGGGCTCGATCCCAGGACCCTGGGATCACGACCTGAGCCGAAGGCAGACACTTAACCGACTGAGTCACCCAGGCGTCCCATAAAATAAGTATTTTTTTAAAAATATTTTGAGGGGTGCCTGGGTGGCTCAGTCGGTTAAATGTCTGACTTCAGCTCAGGTCATAATTTTGGGGTCCTGGGATCAAGCCTCACATCAGGCTGCGTGCTCAGCAAGGAGTCTGATTGTCCCTCTCTCTCCCTCTGCCCCTCCCTCTGCTTGTGCTCTCTCTCCCTGTCTCTCTCTCTCAAATAAATAAATAAACTCTTTAAAAATATTTTGATAGTGATTCTATATAACTGGTATTCTTGTTATCCTAAGTAATTTACTTTTTGTGGTTAAAAGTACTCTTCTGAATAGGGGTCCCTAAGTCTTCATCAGACTGCCCAGGAGCCCTTGGCTATACAGACCTGGGTGCTTCCTGCCTGGGCCATCGACTGTTGTGTGACACTGGGTTTGTTATTTTTCAGGGGCACAATCATCCCTGCTTGGCTCACCCCACAGGGTTGTTGGGAGGAACAAATTAATTCTTGGCTGGAAAAGGGCTCTGGAAACTGCTGGCAGCTTCACAATTTTCCCAAAAGTCAGAGCAGAGTGCTTTCTACCTCCCAGCTAAACCCTGTCTCCAGGAGACCTCTCTCCTTTCCACAGGATTTCCACTCCGCCCCCTTTACTTTCCATCTGGTAAAGAGGCCAAAGTGCACCTTCATTAGGGTATGCCATCCAGCCTCCAGGTGCACAGCTCAGTAGAAAGGTTTTCTGGGGGACAATAACAATTCCCTCCAATTTTCATATTTGACCTTATAGTGACCCTTGAGGACACTACCCCCTCAAAATTCTTCCTCTCTCCTTCAGACAGTGACCACTCTGCAGCCATGGTCCCCACATTTCCCCTTTCACTGCCCTGTCCTATGATCATCTGTGTGACTCCTCCACCATACTGTGTGTTTCTCAAGGGCAGACCCAGATCTGACCCCTCTCAGGGACTCCAGTGCTCAGCTCAAAAGCATGGCACACATTAGCATCTTAGAAGCTGGCCAGATGAAGAAAGGTAACCTGAAACAGAGAGAAAAATCGGGGAAGGGGGAGAGCTAAGGTTTGAGCCCAGAATGCCTGATGCCCATGTTTATGCCACACACACCCAAAGCAAAGAATGGAGAAACTGGGGAGTCCCAAGGCATCACAATAACTATTTCCTACTCTACCTACTCCTGTGAAAAATTAGAAGAGCTAAAGATCTTGTCATCTTAAGCTAGCCCCTGCCCATCTGTCCAATGAGAAATTCAGTGGCTTTCAAACCTTTTTGACCTGACTCAAAAGAAATGCACTTTACATTGTGATCTGGTCCATAATACATACATACATATGTAACTGAAATAAGCATTTTATGAAAGAATACTTAGCTTTACTATCTGCAGTGCACTTTTTCTGTTCCATTTAATTATTCTTTTTTATTTATTTATTTATCTTAAGTAGGCTCCACGCCCATCATGGAGCCCAACACGGGGCTTGAACTCACCACCCTGAGATCAAAACCTGAGCTGAGATCAAGAGTCTGACAACGGACTGAGACACCCTGGCTTTCCTAATTACTGTTTTTTAAAGCTAGCTGTGACTGATTAATTGGTTACATGTCCCACAGGTCTTTTTCAGTCCCAATACCCTGTGACTAGCTGAATGGGATATAAAATGGGACAACTAGGGGCACCTGGGTGGCTCAGATGGTTAAGCATCTGCCTTCAGCTCAGGTCATGATCTCTGGTTCCTGGGATGGAGCCCCACCTTGGACTCCTGGATTAGCAGGGAGTCTGCTTCTCCCTTTGCCTCTCCCCCTGCTCACACACTCTCTCTCTCACAAATGAATAAATAAAATATTTAAAAATTTTTTTAAAAAATGGGATAACTAAAGCTCAGGAATCTCTAGTCCTGGATCAGTGCAATTGGGGAAAGCTGTGTACCTCTCAAAGCCTCAGTTTCCCCACTGTACCCTGAGAGGACAGGCAATTTCTAAGGGCCACATATGGCCCCTTCAGACTGTGATCCCCTAACCCTAATGAGAACACGGCTCTTGTGATCTGGAAATAATTTCTGAGAGTGGAAAGGTGTGCCGGCTTTGCTTCCTGGGGGGTGGGGTTCCATTTGGGACATCATGTAGCCCCCTTGTCCTAGGCCAGGGTGGCAGGGAGTCTGAACAGAAGAGTGTGAATATGTCAGTACGACTTAGCTGCTCAGGGAAGGAAGAGACAGACAGGCCAGGAAGCCAAAGGTTTAAAACTCCACTGGAGGGATGCCTGGCTGGCTCAGTTGGTGGAGGGAACGACTCTTGATCTCAGGGTTGTGGGTTGGAGATTACTTAAAAATAAAATCTTAGGACGCCTGGGTAGCTCAGTCGGTTCAGCATCTGCCTCCCTCTCAGGTCATGATCCCAGTGTCCTGGGGTCCAGCCCCTCTTCCCGTCTGCTTCTCCCCCCTCCCCCCACTCCCTACACAACAGTGAGTCTCCTTCTCCCTCTGCCCCTTCCCACCCTCCCCCCTCCGGCTCGTGTGCGCGCGCGCACGCCGCGCGCGCGCTCTCTCAAATAAATAAAATCTTAAAAAAAAAAAAAAGTCCACTGGAAAAGAGGCACAGTGAGAACCCCAGAAAGAACAAGGGCTTGGGGACTAGACAGACCCAGGTTAAAATCCCACGGACTTGAGGACTGGGGGAAATGACCTCTCTGGCACTTAGCTCTCATTTATAAAATGGGTTTGAAAATCCCTGGTCCTCTGGGTTGGTGTGAAGGCTAAGTGAAGTAGTGTACTAATCATCCCATACCTGACCCTGCGGTGTGGTCGCCGGCTGGCCGCTTGTGTCCCGCACTAGCCTGGGCCTGCCCTGAGACTGCCGGCGTCGAGCACAGCGCCGAGCACCAGGAGGGTGCTCAAGGGCAGCTGTGGAATCCGCGGCGGTGGCTTCGATTCCCGCCCTGCCACCTCGGACATGTCATGTAGTCTCTGCGCACTCAGCACCCTCGTGCATAAACTGGGAACGCGGTGAGACGAGCGCAGGACAGACTCGCGCCCAGGAGGCTCCGCCGGGTAGCTCCCTCCTCTCGGCTCCGCGGGTCGCCCTCCCATCCGGTCCCCCCGCCTCGCGCTCGCGCTCCGGCGCCCGCTCCCCCCCCGCCTTCCCGCCACTCTCCACTCCCACCGCTCCTCCGCTCTCCTCCTCCTCTCTTTCCTCATCCTCCTCCACATCCCCTCCCACCGCGCCCGGTCCGCGTACCTGGTCGCCTTTCCCGGTCCTGAGGGACTCTAGGTCTCTAACTGCTGCGTCTCCGCGCCTCTCGCCGCGTCCCTCTGTCGCGCTGCTTCTCTCTGCTTTTTCTCTCCCTCAGTCGCTGTCTTTCTCCGGCTTAGTTCTGTCTCCGTCCGTTCCTCGCTCGCCCGGCCGTCTGGTGGCCCGAGGTGGCGGCGGGCCCGGCGCGGGGCGCGATGAGCGGCGCTTGCACGAGCTACGTGAGCGCAGAGCAGGAGGTGGTGCGTGGCTTCAGCTGCCCGCGGCCCGGGGGCGAGGCGGCCGCCGTCTTCTGCTGCGGCTTCCGCGACCACAAGTACTGCTGCGACGACCCGCACAGCTTCTTCCCCTACGAGCACAGCTACATGTGGTGGCTCAGGTACCGGCCGTGGCGCTAACCCCAGCTAGAACCCCACTCCAGTCTTGGCCCCTCACCGCACCCTCAGTCCAGCGCGTGCTAAACCCTCAGTCCTCACCCACGTGCCCACCCCAGCATCAGCATCGACCCGCCCCTGCCCTTTAGCCCTTCAGGCCCAATACTGACCTTTGCTCTCACCAAGCCAACTCCCTCTGTAACCCCTTCCCCCATCCTGACCTGAACCATTATTCAGATCCAAACTTGAACCTCATCCCCAACCCCACTGGAGAAACTTCAGTCCATCCCTACTCCCGGTGTCATCCTCTGCCACCCTGAACCCAGCCCCACATAACACACCAACCCTCTCCCTGACACAACACTCCCATCTCCCACATTACAGGAAACCCAAACCCTACCCTAACCCAAGAGCTCACCAGGGTCCCCATCCTAATATTACCCTGACCTCATCCCTGACTTTACTCACTCCCCAGTCAATATGGATCACCAGCCCCAACCTCCCCGAGTCCTCAAGGCAACCCACCTTGACTCCAAACATGGTCTATCCCTACACCCAGACCTCAGCCCCAGGTCTTACTCCTCACCTCATGCTACACCCCAAGTCAATCCCAGCCTAGCTGAGGCTCAACCCTTTCTTCCTCCTCATATTTAGTCATTCTTTCAGCTACCCCTTATTGAGCACGTAGCTGGGGATCTACTCTACTCCCGAGCTAAAGCAGAGGACCAAGGAATCAGAGCTGCATGCAATGTCATAATGCCACAGCAGAAGCCAGCTCAGTATAGATTAATAGAAGTGTAATTTGGGTGAATCCCCACCCAAAGGACCTCAGTTTCCCTGCCTGTTCAAGGAAGGGGGTGGATAGGCCAGTGTTGACATTCCTGGAACCAAGAATGGTGCTGAGAGGGCAGTGGGTCTCAGTTCCTAGCCGTCTCCAAAGGCCTCACCCAGAAAATAGGACCCGAGCCTGTGCCTGCTCTGGGAAATAGGTATCGGCAAAAATGGAGTGGGCCATCTCAGTAGACAGTGGTTTTCCTGTTCCTGGTGGTATGTGACCAGAGGCTGCATACCCTCTGGGTGGGAAAGGACATTCTGCCAAAGAAACCTCTCTGAGCCTGTCTTTATAACTATCAAATGAAGAGGATGATAAATGATTGCCCTGATTTCTGACTAGGACCAAAGAGATAAAGAGGTGAAATCAACTTGACATATGCCACTGACAATTATAGATAATCACTTTTTCTAGACTGCTCAACCTGTAATTCTTTTTTTTTTTTTTTTTTTTTTTACTTATTTGACAGAGACACAGCGAGAGAGGGAACCACAAGCAGGGGGTGTGGGAGAGGGAGAAGCAGGCTTCCCGCTGAGCGGGGAGCCTGATGTGGGGGCTCGATCCCAGGACCCCGGGACCATGACCTGAGCAGAAGGCAGACGCTTAACAACTGAGCCACCCAGGCGCCCCTCAACCTGTAATTCTAAAACTATTTTCAGATGGCCAGGTTTTCCAGTCCTGCACATTCGGCTGCTATCTGTAACTGAGGATTTAATTTATTCTCTATTCAACCATATATTCATTCATTCCTTATAGCCTTTGCTTTGTGCCAGGTGCTATGCTCAGCAATAGGGACACAAAAATTAATTATTCCCTGTCCCTGAGGAGCTCATCATCCATTCAGAGAGATATGACATGTACCTAGAGTATAACAATGGAGTATTTGCTGAAGACCCACTGTGTACTTAACACTGAGCTGGGTGCTGAAATATGGTAGCACTGACCTCCCTTAGAGGTATAGAGACAGTGTAGAACTTTGGGGCTGATTAGAACCCAGTCAGTCCAAACCGTGGCTCTGTCACTTAATAGCTATGTGAATTTGGCCAAATTATCTCCAAGGCTCTTTTCTCATCTTCAAAATGGCAATCGTACTACCTGTCTCGTGGAATTGTTGTGAGGATTAAGTGAAATAATGCATGTGAAAGTGACTAGTACATACTATATGTCCTCAGTAGAAGGGAGTTTCTTTCCCTGCTTCACAGGTGGGAAAGTGAATCTGGGAGTACGAAAGTGAATTGTCCAAGATCTTCTAGCGATGTCTTTATAGACTGAGATTTAAAGAACATCACCTAGGACGAACCAGGAGTTAGATGTATTCACACGTTCACAACCCTGGCATGTCTTCTGTCCATTTTACAGATGAGAAAACTTGAAAGCAGTTAAGTTAATCTCTGGTAAGGCCCTGCTGAGAGCAAGTGGCAGAGCTGGGATGAAAACTCAGGCCTGTCTGGCCAAAGTCCGGGCTTGTCCTGTGGCACAACTGTCTAAATCTAGCCTGGCTCTCTCATAACCCCCTTCACTCAGATCATTTGAAAAGACACTCATTGACCCTCTACTATCTTCTGGGCACTGTGCTGGCCCTTGGAGACACACACCCCCTCAGCACCTAGCCAAGATCCCCTCCCTCTTCTAACATCTCCTTCCCTCTACACCCCTGTGGTCCCTCCTGTTGCCTTCACCCCTCGTGATATGTGGAATGCTTTAGTGGCTCAGACAATGAGGTGGAGGGTTGGATGGGGTGACCTCTGAGGTCACATCACGTGTCAGTGTGCTCCCGTTCTGTGACCTCAAGGGCAGTTGAAAGGTTTAGCCCGCAGGGCTGACTTTTCTTAGGCTTGGACATAACATGGTTCATAAACATCACAGACAGTTACAAAGTGGAGGAGAGGACCGGAGGGTCCCCCAGGACATCTAGGTAATCAATGTACCTTAAACCCTAAAACAACCCTTCTGGAGTGCACCATTGCAGGGTGGAGACCTTGTTTTGCTCTCAACTCCATTTGGCCTTTTTCATGAAAGTTGGTCCTTAAAAATATAAGATCTCCAGGTAAACAACTGTTTCCTTGGGTAGTGCTCAAGGAGAACTGCTGTCTTTAAAAGTGTGTCTCAGGATGAAGACTCCCTGTGGAGAAGCAGCTGGTGCTATCACATGTCTGGTCCACTTTCCGAACACCCTCTATTAGCAGCTCCGTTTTTTACCAGGATGTGAGCCAAAAGGCAGCAGCCTTGCTGCAGGGCAGAATCGGTTGTCAGGCGCTGTGTGTACACCACCTCATTTAATCTTTAGGGACACCTGGTGAGATAGGAACCTTTACAAATGAAGAAAACGAAGATCAAGAGATGAAGGATTTTTCAGTTTATATATGACAGAACCCAGATTTGAACTTAGAACAGCCTAACTCAAAAGCCCTAACAGAGAAATGTTAGACCGCCTCTCCAGTTCTCTCCTAGGGGTCACAGTGTGTTATCTCTCTGAGAGTTATGGATCTGTGAACTCCTAGAAGGCTAGCAGCTCTTCAGTTTCCCACCCAGGGCAGGAAACTCTAACTTCACTGAAAAGTGTACTCATCCCGGTATTCTTTTTTTTTTTTTTTAAAGATTTTTTATTCATTGATTTGACAGAGAGAGACACAGCGAGAGAGGAAACACAAGCAGGGAGAGTGGGAGAGGGAGAAGCAGGCTTCCCTCGGAGCAGGGAGCCCAATGCGGGGCTCGATCCCAGGCCCCTGGGATCATGACCTGAGCTGAAGGCAGACGCTTAACGACTGAGCCGCCCAGGCACCCCTCATCCCGGTATTCTTTACAAACCCATGCAATAATAGAAAACTTACCACCTCTCAAGGCAGTCCATTCACCTGGGGACAACTCTAATCATTTAAAGTTCATCTTCGGCCGGGCGCCTGGGTGGCTCAGTTGGTTGAGCGACTGCCTTCGGCTCAGGTCATGATCCTGGAGTCCCTGGATCGAGTCCCACATCGGGCTCCCTGCTCGGCAGGGAGTCTGCTTCTCCCTCTGACCCTCCCCCCTCTCATGTGCTCTCTCTCTCTCATTCTCTCTGTCTCAAATAAATAAATAAAATCTTAAAAAAAAAAAAAATAGTAAAGTTCATCTTCGGCCAAGCACAGATGTTTCCCCTTGGAGCTGCCTCGGTTGTTCCCAGCTCTGTCCTTGGGACCTGATTCCTCTGTCCCCAGACAGACCATCAGAGACAGCGCCCGCTCCCTGTCTGACTGCTAATCTGGGATATCTCCTGCCAGCTCTCTCACCCATTCCTCAAAGGACCTTCTTTTTAGAGGGCCCTTTCCATCCAGGTGGCCACAGATGTCCCATGTAAAGTGTGGGGGCCCAACTGGAGCCCAAGTCTTCCAGATAATAGCCTTATAAACAGCATATCTCAAAAGGGGAAATAATGTTTGATTAAAGTACTTATAAGAACTAAAAGGTACTGCATGCTCAATATGGAAAATGTGGAAAGGACAGAGGAATCATGGGAGATCCAGTGTCTTAGCTTGGATTCCCCAAAAGACTTAGAAACAAGGATTTGAGGGCAAGTGGTTTTTATGGAAAGCCATCCTAGAAAACATGGGTTGAGCGTGGCAAAGTGAGGCAGGGAAGGGTAAGAGCAAATGATAGTGGGTCACCACTGAGGGTCACTGGAGCTTATGCCCACTGAGCTCTGCCAGCCCATGTAGAAATTACACCTCAGAGTCATCCCACCTGAGGGCCAGGAAACTGGGTATTCACATACAATTTGTGTCAATCATTGGTTCTGTGTCAATGGGAGAAGGGAGGCATTAATTTTCCTGCACTTCTCACCTGCTCAATGTACAGATGGAGACTGTTCTGGGCCCAGAGAAAACCCTCAGGCCAAGGGATATAGATGCTGGCATTTGAAACTCTGGCCAGAATATTCTACAATTACAAGACCCCATGGGACACGGACAGGACATCCACAGCCTGCACTACAACCAGAGACAGCCTGTTAGCATTTTGGTGTATTTCTATCCAACCTTACATATGTATAATTATGTATATGTTTATTTAAATTGGAATTATGCTATATATTTAGTATCACGTCCTACTCTTTTCACTTAGCATTATCTCATCAGAACTTATCCTGGATCTTTTTTTTATTTTATTTTTTAAATATTTTTATTTATTTGAGAGAGAGAGCACGCACAAGCATGGGGAGAAGCAGGAAGAGGGAGAGGCAGACTCCCTGCTGAGCAAGGAGCCCGATGTGGGACTCAATCCCAGGACCCTGGGATCATGACCTGAGCCAAAGGCAGACGCTTAACCAACTGAGCCACTCAGGCGTCCCTATCCTTGATCTTAAATATTATTTGAAAACATGTTTTTAATGGCTCTAAACTATTCCATTGCAGGGGTGTTCAATAATTTATTTAGCCATGGGAAGACAGATTTTCCAAAGCTCTAAGGTGATTCTGCTTAGTGGAACTTAGCTATCAACTAGCTGGGAAATAAGTCACCAGCTAGCTGGGAGCAAAATCTGGCAGAAGTGGCAAGGGCAAGAGTCTGGGGGTGGGGTAAGGGCGAGGGGTGGGCAAAAAAGCTGGTGAAGAAGTCATAGACGGGAAGGGCACACAAACAAAGCCTGCTGCTTACTTATCCGCTACTGTTGGGAGAATATCTTACAGTGCCTGACACATAGTAGGTACTCAGTAATATTTACTAAATGCTTACTATGTGCCAGGGCTTCTGCAAGGGGAGGACAAAGCTGATTATTTATGGTCTGATTCTGCCTTCAAGAAACACATGAGGAATATGTTGAACACCTACTATGTGTCAAGAATATTATATATATTAGTCATCCTTACTACCTCCTGTGAAGTACTGTGTTTTGGGTTTTTTTTTAAGAGTTTATTTACTTAACAGAGAGAGCGCACACAAGCAGGGGGGAGCAGCAGAGGGAGAGGGAGAAGGGGACTCCCCACTGAGCAGGGACTCTGGGATCATGACCTGAGCCAAACGCAGACGCTTAACTGACTGAGCCACCCAGGTGCCTCTGTGAAATACTGTGTTTTGATCATTTTCACTTTTCAGACAAAGAAGTTGAGGCTCAAAATGTATAATAACTTCATCAAGATCTCAGAGTGAGTTGTTACATACCTGGGTCCTAACCCAGGTAGGTTTGGTTCCAAAGCCCTTTGCTCTTTCCTGCCACATTGGGCTGCCTGACTCAGAGGGAAGTGCTAAAGGCCCTGAGGGAAGTGTCCTGGGTGGATTAGCCTGGCATGGGTGGGCAAAGGAGAGAGAAAGATGGCCAAGGAAAGCATTATTGAGGTCAGGAGACATTTGAGATGGGCCTTCAAGGACAGGTAAAACTCTAATGTGGGGAGATGATAGGGAGGAATCATATGAAGCAGGAAAGACAGTGACTCCCAAATGAGCCAGGAGGTAGTCGTCTGGAGACCAGGTGACCAGGGCCTGACTTGGGGCAGAGGTGGCAAGGTTGGAGGGTGAGGGAACAGCAGTGGGGAGGTCTTCTAAACATGGAGTCCACACTGGCGTGAGACCCAGTGGAGGGTGAGTCGGAAACTACCTGGAAGGAGGTTGGAAGGACAGCTGGTTTTTAGCTAAGGCCTACTATGTGTCTTGATTTTTAAGAAACAGCATCATGGGGAGGGCTCTTTAAGACCATCTCCAGCTCCCTGGGGTGGGGATGGGGGGGGTGGGATGCAGGTTGAAGAAAGTAGGGAGGGAAGGAGAAAACAGGAAGGGGAACACAAACTGAGTCCCAATTATGTGGTGGCACTGACGCAAGTCGTGTTACATATGTGGTGAGTCCTGGGCACACAGCTAATGCTCTGTCTCATGCTTAGGCCCAAACGGCCTAAGGCAAGTAGAGACAGAACAAAAGTTGAAGCCAGCCTATGCCTATAACACCGACAACACTTCACGTCTAACGGGTTGCCTCCAAAGTCCCCTCCCGACACTCAGCTCCCTCTGGTCTTCTCTCCCCAGCATTGGCGCCCTTGTGGGCCTGTCCATAGCAGCAGTGGTTCTCCTGGCCTTCATCGTCACCGCCTGTGTGCTTTGTTACCTGTTCATCAGCTCTAAGCCCCACACGAAGTTGGACCCAGGCTTAAGCCTCCAGCCTCCAGGTAAGAAACAGACCTCATGATTTCCTTGTAGTAAACAGGCTAGCACCTTTACAGAGGGGGGGATATTTCGATGATGTTTGGAACATTTGCCTCACGAGAGTTCCTAGAATATTCCGAAGCAGCAGCACATTTTTTTAGGAGGTTCATGATCTGAACATTTTCATCCCAAACTCTTCATGTGCTCAGTGTTTATCAAAATAACTTGACATAGTCAGCATTCTATTTGTCACACAAAGATTAATCCATCTTGTGGATTTTCTCAGTGTTTTCAAATTCTAGCCTTAGGGAATGAAAACTGATTTTAATATTATCCCAAACAAAATAGAATTAATAAGCAAAATTTGCTGCTCTCCAGCAATTTGTTCAGAAATTAAGTACAGTTATTTTTCGACAATCTGAATTGCTGGACTACCCCCTCCTTCATTATTCATAAGCATAGACCCTCTAGAGCCTCAAAAGGCCCCCCTGCCAAAAGGGCTGCTTTTTCATAAGTCTTTATTGCACACATTTTTACAAACTCTGCAAGGTACTGTGAAAGATACAAGTGCCTACTGGCAAGTGATCTTTCTTTGTAGTTTGGTAGACAACACTCAAAATGAGTATTATTATCTCCATTTTACAGATGAGAAAAATCAAGGCTAAGACAGATTAGATGACTTACTCAAAGTGTCACAGCTAATAAATTGTAAGGCTAAAATTCAGCCCCTGTTTTTCTACCTTGAATCATGTTCTTTCTTCTGCCTACCACACTGGGTCTGTGCAGATATATAATTAAGTACAAAATTGTTTAATGCCAAATGTAAGGAGAAATTCAAAAAGGAGAGTAGATTTGAATGAGTGCTGAATTAGCAAAGGAGTTGGTTGAGTAAAAGGAGAAAAGGCATTCCAGGATAGGATAAATAACGGGTAAAAGTGTGTGGGCAGTTCTGAGTAAGACCTATGCAGTGACTGGGTCATTCACCCTGGGGCACCATAGGAAATAAGGCCAGGCAGGAATTTAAGCTAGGCAGAAGAAGCAGGGGTGGCAATTAGAGCAGTAGAAAGGTGGGTAGTAGCTAAATTTCAGAGAAAGACAGAGAGGGCTTTTTTAGTTGTAAAACATTAGTTTTCCAACTTGACATCAACTTGTGCAACAAACAACAGCACAAGGACCCTTCTCAGATCCTGGTGACAATAAATAACCCTGCTGTTGCTGAGCATTGAAAAGCAGGAGGGATGGCTTTTGAGGGTAGAAGGATTCTTCTGGCTCGCCTTGTAGTCAGGAACCTGGGAAGCAGTGGCTAGGGCACAGGAAGAAAGCCTGAGCATAACCAGACAGCCCAGGGAGACCAGACAGCCCAGGCTTCAACTTTTATAGAGAAAAATCACAGAAGTTAATGAAAGGCATAAAAGAACCTATCTCATGAGATATGGCATGTATGTGGATAGAAGGCTCAATATCGTAGACATACCAGTTCTCCCCAAATTAATTTATAAATAAAATTCCCAATAAAACATTTCATGGAATTTGTCAAATTAGTTCTAAAATTAATCTAGAAGAGTAAAAGTGCAAAACAATTTTGGAAAAGAAAGAGGGACTTGCCCTATCAGGTAACAGACATTTTTAAAAGATTTAAGAATTGTCCGCTTGATATTGGCACAGCAATTGACAGATAGAATTGGGCAATGCAGTGGTCCTCAGTGGGGTGTACATTTGCCCCCCCCCACTGACGCAGGGACATTTGGCAACGTCTGGAGACATTTTTGGTTGTCGTAACTGGGGAAGGTATCTCTTGGTAGAGGCCAGGGATGCTGTTAAACATCCTACAATACAGAAGACAACGCTCCACGGCAAAGAATTATCCAACCCAAAATGTAAATAGTGCCAATGTTGAAAAACCCTAGAACAAAAAGAGAGTCTAGGGGCGCCTGGGTGGCTCAGTCGTTAAGTGTCTACCTTCGGCTCAGGTCATGATCCCAGGGTCCTGGGATTGAGCCCCGTGTCGGGCTCCCCGCTCAGCGGAAAGCCTGCTTCTCTCTCTCCCTCTGCTGCTTCCCCTTGCTTGTGTGCTCACTCTCGCACTCTCTCTGTCAAGTAAATAAATAAAATCTTAAAAAAAAAAAAAAGAGAGAGAGTCTAGAAACAGATTAATTAAAATATAGGAATTTGAATAAAACATCTAATTTTTTTAAATAAGGGGAAAAATTGGCAAATTTGCCTTCATCAAATGCAAATAGTCATGAAATAAAAATAAAACAGGGGTGCCTGGGTAGCTCAGTCAGTTAAGTGTCCAACTCTTGATTTCAGTTCAGGTCATGATCTCAGGGTCATGGGATGAAGCTTGAGTGGGCCTCAGTGCTCAGTGGGGAGCCTGCTTAATATTCTTTCTCTCCCTCTGCCCCTCCCCACCCCACTCCCTCTCTCTCTCTCAAAAAAAAAAAAAAAAAAGACATCATACATAACATTATAAAACAAGTGATGGACTGCAAGGATATTATAAATGTAAAGATAAATACACACATGTAAACAATCCTCATTATTCACAGAGTTGATATTTGCAAGTTTGTCTGCTTGCTAAAATTTATCTGTAACCTCAAAATCAATACTTGCAGTGCTTTTGAGGTCATTTGTGGATGTGGACATGTGAAGAGCAGCAAAAAATTTGAGTTGCCCTATCACACACATTCCCAGCTGAGGTTAAACAAGTCTACACTCTGCCTTCTTGTTTTCAGCTCTCATACTGTAAACAAGTGTCTTTTTAGTGCCATGTTTTTTGCATTTTTGTGATTCTTGTTAACTTCACTGTTTAAAGTGGCCCCCAAATGTAGTGCTGAAGTATTCTCTCCTGTTCCTAAGCATAAGAAGACTGTAATGTACCCTGTGGAGAAAATACATGTGGTAGATAAACTTTGTTCAGGCAGGAGTTATAGTGCTGTTGGTCATGAGTTCAATGTTAATGAGTCAATAATATATACTAAACAATGTGTCTTCAAACAAAACACACAAACAACAAATTTATGTATTGGTCAGTTGACAAAACTGTTGTGACCAGAGGCTCACAGGCACCTAACCTTGTATTTTCCCTAGGAGCAATGATTCAGCATTCATTAATTCAGTGTTTGTGGTAACTTTATAGAATATAACTACTGTGAATAATGAGAATCAACTATATATAAAATAGAGATGAGGCTGATATCCAGAATATATAGGCACATCTTTAAACAAATGAGGAAAACGTAATTTACAAAAAAAGAAATACAAATGCTCAACACATATGAAAAAATGCTGCTCAACCCTACTATTGAGAAGAATGCGGGGCATCTGGGTGGCTCAGCTGGTTAAGTGTCCAACTCTTGAGTTCTGCTCAGGTCATGATCTCAGGGTTGTGAGATTGAGCCTTGTGTTGGGCTCTGCACCAGGTGTGGAGCCTGCTTAAGAGTCTTTCTCTCCTTCTCCCTCTGCCCTGACCCCCAATAAAGAAAGAAAGAAGAATCCAATTTAAGGATGATGTAACTTTTTAATTTTTTTAACTTTTTAATTTTTTTTAAAGATTTATTTATTTCAGAGAGAGAGGAAGATGTATTTATTTGGGAGAGACTGAGAGAGAAAGAGAGTATGTGCCCAAGTGGGGAGGGGAGAAGGAGGGGAAGAGAGTGAATCTTCTAGAAGACTCCCTGCTGAGTGCTGAGGGTCACTCAGTGGGCTCAATCTCACAACGCTGAGACCATTACCTGAACCGAAATCAAGAGTTGGACACTTAACCCACTGAGCCACCCAGGCGCCCCAATTATATAACTTTTTTAAACAATTACATTGGCGGGGTGCCTGGCTGGCTCAGTCAGGGGAGCATGCAACTCTTAATCTTGGGGTCATGAGTTCAAGTCCCACATTGGGGGTAGTGATTACTAAAAAAAATAAACTTAAAAAAAAATCAATTACATTGGCAAAAGTCCCAAAATGGATCATATGAATAGTGGGAAATTTGGGTGTGAGGAATTGATACTGTCATATGCTACTGGTAAGAGTATAAATTGGCACAACCACTTTGTGGACCAATTTGGCAATATCTATTTAAACTAACAATATCTATACCCTATACCCCATAATTCCACTTCTAATTATCTGCCTTAGAGAAATAGTTGCACTAGGAGAAGACTTGTACAGAAAGATCCATGATAGCTTGTCATATTCAAAACAAACTAAATGTCCATCAGTAGAGGAATAATGAAATATGATATCACAGTTAAAAAGAATGAACTAATTCTAAATAGACCACCTCATTTGCTCTTCACAGTAACTGGGCAGAGTATAGATCTTATTACTATGCATTTTACAGGTGAGGATTTTGCAGAAGGGGACCCAAAGTCACCTAGTGAGTGAGTGACAGAGCCAAGTCAGCCTTACCTGCTCCTTTGTCTCCTTATCCTTGTGCTGTGCCAGGGAAGTCCTCACTGTGTACCAGACGCTGAAACTTGACATGCACGATCTCATCTCATTTTCCCAACTATCCCAGTGTGGTAGATATTATTGCCCCCCGTCTTACAGATGCAAAAGGCAGGTGTCAGGGAGGTTAGATGATTTGCCCAAGGGTTTACAGCTTATAAATCGTGGAACTGGAATTCAAACACGTGTTTCTTTTTGTGTCCCCAAAGTCCCATTCTTTCTGTGTTACCAGGCCCGGTCTGTGGGGTGCTCCTGCTTGTGTCCTGCTCCCCTCCCCTCTCCCCATTTTATCCCCCCAAACCTTTCTGACTCAAATGAAATATAGTTCATGCCTTGGCCCTGTGAATGAAAACCACCCTCCTACTTTTCACTGCTCAGCCACCAGCTGGATTATTCAGTCTCTAGGGCTTGAGACAGCTTGTATTCTTGCTTTTTGCTTCTTATTTTTAAGATGGAAAATGCATTTCCTGACCTTTTACTAAGTGATAGATTTCAGCTCTCTCTGCCTTTTGCCCAAACTCAGCTCTTAGTTCCTCCCCTTCATTAAGTGCCACGCTCTCCTTCCTCTGAACTCACAGCATCTACCAGGAGCCTCCTGTCCCTCCTGCATCTGAGACAGTTTACAGGCCCACTGTCTTACATTCATCAGAGCTTTACCTTTACAAAAATGTTTCATTTCTGTCTCCCTCTCTAGTAGGACATATGCAGAGATCATTAGCCCCATTGTATAGCAGAGGAAACCAAGGGTTAGCCAAGGGAAGTGAATTAGCCAAGTCCACACAGCTAGTGAGCTTGTGTTGCTGAGGAGTCAACCCCGATCTCCCAGATTCTAAAGCCTACAATCATTGCACTGTATCTTGGGGCCATGATATCTGACTAGGGGGACAAGAGCAGAGTGGAAATGGACCAGAGTTTCTGAAAATAGATTCCTCCTGCTGCCCAGGCATTCTGTACTATCCCATCAGTCCCACCCCAACCCCATCCCCCAAACTCAGGATGCAACAAAGACCGTAACTTTCTTACTCTGGTACTCTGTGAGGAACTAGCTTGGTCAGAAGGGTGACTGAGTTCCTACTGTTGTGCTAGGCGCTATGCTTTAAATACCTTATCCCATTTAACCTGCTCAACTACTCTGCCAAGTGGCTATTATCAACTCTATTTTGCAGATGAGGTGAATGAGGTAAATGTAGAGGTGATATTCCAACCTAGACACATTTAATAAGAGACAAAAAAAACAGGGCGCCTGGGTGGCTCAGTTGGTTAAGCGACTGCCTTCGGCTCAGGTCATGATCCTGGAGTCCCTGGATCGAGTCCCGCATCGGGCTCCCTGCTCGGCAGGGAGTCTGCTTCTCCCTCTGACCCTCCCGACCCTCCCCCCTCTCATGCTCTCTCTCTCTCTCTCTCAAATAAATAAATAAAATCTTAAAAAAAAACAGGGGGAAAATGATAGGCAAGAGTTCAGTTCTCCCTCTAAAAGGTGTTGGTGGGAGATCCCTAATCAGCCATTCTCACCATCCATCAGCTTGGTGTTTTCATAAAGTTAAGCATACACTTACTCTATGTATTAGCTTCCTACAGCTGCTGTAACAAATTTCCACAAGCTTAACATAACAGAAATGCATTATCTCACATTTCCAGGGCCCAGAAATCCAAAATCAGTCTCACTGGGTTGAAATTAAAGGCTCCAGGGGAGAATTTGTTCCTTGCCTTGTCCAGTTTCTGGTGACTGCCAGCATCCCTTTGCTTGTAGCTGTATCACTGCAATCTCTACATGTCTCTTTACATCACTCTGTGTGTGTCCATCTCCCTCTGCCTTTCTCTTATAAAGGCAGTGGTGATGGCATTTAGGACCCACCCAGATAATTCAGGATAAGCTCCTTATCTCAAAATCCTTAATTTGGGGCGCCTGGGTGGTTCAGTTGGTTAAGTGTCTGCCTTCGGCTCAGGTCATGATCCCAGGGTCCTGGGATCGAGCCCTGCGTCGGGCTCCCTGCTCAGTGGGGAGCCTGCTTCTCCCTCTCTCTCTCTCTGCAGCTCCCCCTGCTTGTGCTCTCGCCCCCACACCCTCTGTCAAATAGTAAATAAAATCGTTAGAAAAAAAAAACCTTAATTTAATCACATCTGCAAAATTTTACCATATAAGGTAACATTCACAGGTTCCAGAGATTAGGACCTAATATCTGGGGGCTACCATTCAGCCCACTGTACCATGTAAATCAGCAATTACACTCCTACGTATTTATCCTAGAGACATGAAAATGTATGTCTGCACAAAACTATACATGAATGTTCATAGCAGCTTTATTTGTAATTGACAAAAACTGGAAACAACCCAAAAGTCCTTCAATGAACAGATGGTACAACCACCCAATGGAATATATGCAGCCATAAAAAGGAATGCACTATTGATACACACAACAACTTAAATGGATTTCAAGAGTGTTATATAGAGTGAAAAAAGCCAATCTTAAAAGGTTGTATACTATATAGTTCCATTTATATCACACTTCTGCTATGACTAAATTATAGTAATGGAGAACGGGTTAGTGGTTACCAGGAGTTAGGTTTAGGAGGAAGGTCCGAGTATAAAGAGGAAGCATGAGAAAGTTTCTTTGTGGTGATGGAAGAGTTCTTTATCCTGACTGTGGCAGTGATTATATAAATCTATATATGTGATAAACTTTGACAGTACCATACACCAAAAAAAAAAAAAAACAAACATAAAAACTGGTAGAAATTGAATAGGATTTGTAGTTTAGTTAATCATATTGTATCAATGTCAGTCTCCTAGTTTTGAAGTTATTCTATGGTTATTTAAGATGTTATCATTGGGGAAAGCTACCTTAGGTGAAGGATAAGTGTACTATTGTTGTAACTTCTTTTTTTTTTTTTTAAAGATTTTATTACTTATTTGAGAGAGAAAGAGAGAGAGAGAGAGCTCAGAGGGAGAAGCAGACTCCCTGCTGAGCTGGGAGCCTGATGCAGGACTCAATTCAGGGACTCCAGGATCATGACCTGAGCCAAAGGCAGTCGCTTAACCAACTGAGCCACCCAGGCGCCCTATTTTTGTAACTTCTTATGAGTCTTCAATTATTTAAAAATAGAAAGTTCAAAACAAAACAAACAACAAAAAAGGAAATTTATTGGCTCTGTGGGTGAGAAGTCTAAAAGTAAGGTAGGCTTTATGCATGGCTTGAATAGAAGTTCACTATGTCGTCAGGCTTGTGGCTCTATCCTCTAAGATTCTTTCAACTCTACCCTCTATTTTGAGTTGGCTTACTCCTCAGGCTGACTTTTCTTATGGTAGAAAATTGGCTACCAACAGTCCCTGGGGCCACCAGCTTTTTGTTTCCCTCTAGCCAGGAGAAGAAAGAGGGAACTATCTCTTCCTTCAAAGTGTGTGTGTGGGGGGCTGAGTTCTACTCTGATTGGACCATTCAGGTCATGTGTCCACCCCTAAACCAATCATTGTCCCCAGGGAAATGCTATGCACCCATTACCAATCCATGTGGCAAAGGAATGGGATTATCTGATTGGCTCAGATCAACCCTACTCCTAGAGCTGGGATGGGACCAATACCACCCAAATATAATTGCTATTACCAGATGGGAAGAGGTGGAATGAATGTTAGGTAGTCAACTCCAATGTCCAATATAACTTCCTTCTTAAAATTCACTCTTTCCCTAGGCATCATTCTTCCTGGGTATCCCCAATCAACGGAGTTTTCTAGACAGAGAAGGTATAAATTGTCATTCCAGGCAGAAGAAACAGCACAAGCAAAAAATCAGAGATGTAAAGGAATGGCGCTATTTAGGGCACAATAAAAACCTTGGTGTCGCAAACATCGAGTTCTTAAGGGAAGAGTGATAGTAATGAAGCCAAAGAGAAGGGAAGGGACAGTATGTGAAGAGCCTTGAATGCCACCCCAAGGATGACAGGTAATGGGAAGACATTGAAGGCTTTTGAGAAAGAACAGTACATGGACTCACTTGACTTTAGAAAGCTCTCTCTGGCTACAAACTGGAGGGTAGACTGAAGGAGACCCAACTAGAGGCTGTTCCAGTGGTCTGGGAGGAAGAAGATGAAAGCCTGACTGAGCATGGTGGCCCTGAAGATGTAGAGAAATGGGTGAATATGGAAGATGGTAATTGGTGGAATCAGAGGGACTTGGTGACTCACATTTCCGGCTTGAACAGTTGATATGCTTTTTTTTTTTTTTTTTTAAGATTTTATTTTAAAGTAATCTCTATACCCAACATGGGGCTTGAACCCACAACCCTGAGATCAAGAGTCTCATGCTCCACCAACTGAGCCAGCCAGGTACCCCTGAACGCTTGACACACATTTTATCCAAAAAGGCAGGAATGCTCAATTGTGTCAAATGCTCCTAATAAGTCAAGGGAGGTAAGGATTTGTAAGTGACTGTGGGATTTAGTGACAAAACGTTTTGAGGTATGTTGGGAGCAGAAACCAAGTAAATTTCGGCAGAGTAAGTCATGAACGAGAAGTGGGGAATACTAATGCCAAGTGAGCCTCCTTTCAAGCTCATATACAAGAGGAGGAGAGGATAAATCAGTAGTGTGTCATGGAATCTATTCTTAAAGAAGAGAATAATGTATGTTTTAAATTTTTCCAGCACTTCTCTGCATGCTAGCTGTGTAGTCAGCCTGTATCCTCATCTATAAAATGAGTTTTTAATAGTACCTACCTCATGGGTTTATGGTCAAGGTCAAGTCTTCATTTTTTCCTAACAATTATTTATTGTCTGTCTCCCGCACTAGACTTTAAGTTCATTAGAAGCACTGACAGCTCCTAGTGAATGATGTAGTATGTTGTTAATAAATATTTGTTAAGCGATTGATGCATTTAAGACTGAGTGAGTCCTGGGGCACCTGGGTGGCTCAGTTGGTTAAGTGACTGCCTTCTGCTCAGGTCATGATCCTGGAGTCCCGGGATCGAGTCCCACATTGGGCTCCCTGCTTAGCGGGGAGTCTGCTTCTCCCTCTGACCCTCCCCCGTCTCCTGTGCTCTCTCTCATTCTCGCTCTCTCAAGTAAGTAAATAAATAAATAATCTAAAAAAAAAAAAAAAAAAAGACTGAGTGAGTCCTGCCCAAGGTAAGCACTCAGGAAAGTTAGCCAGGGTGCATGTGACTGTCAGGGAGGAAAGTCTGTAAGAGGAATGCCTTCCGCTTGCTGTTTTCCAGACCCCAAAGAGGAGGCGCCCCCTGACTGCCAAGGTGGAAATGCAGGCAATTCGATGGAGGTGCCAGGAGTGAGCATTCTTGGGCAGAATCACCCCTTCCTGAACCCATGGCTAGACTGCAATGAGGAGCAGGCTGTGGACCCCAAACTTCTGCTCCAGCACTGCTTCATGGCCACAATGACTGCCAGTGACATCCCAGGCAGCCCTCAGGAGGCCCTTGTCCCAAATCTAGACCCATGTGGACCAACCCCATAAACATCCAATAAATGCCTCTACACCATCCTTTTCTGGAACCTCTTTTCCATGAAAGGTGGGGTTGGGGATGAGCAAAAGGACTTTGGAGACTGGTGGCATAAATGAGGGCTTTTCCCAGCAAACCCACCCAGGCCCTGCTTTGGACCCAGTTATACTGCTCTGCCTGGCCTATTGTGGGTCAAAGAGAGTTTAGACATGAATCCCAGGGAAATGGTCAGTAACAACTCCAGGCAATCAGGGGGGAGTCTGGGGCCAGTGGAGGCTCAGAGGAGCCCCTCACCTAACTTAGGGAGTCAGAGAACTCTGACTTGGTCTTCCTGTCACAGAGCAGGTATACTCAGGATCCCCCAGGAAGATGGCTGGGACCCAGAGGCAGGTGACTCCTACTTCTGCAGCTCTGCCACGAGGAACAGAATGAAAAGGAGTGTAGAGTTTGGTGGGGGGATTAAATTACTTAGGCCACACAAGGTACCTGAACAGTGTTGGCTCATGGAAAGCACTATGTGTTAGCTATCATCATCATCATCATTATTATTATTGTTATTGTTATTATTTCATTGTTAAGGAATCTTAGGGTAGGATGGCTGACTGCCACCCCTCTCCTGGCTGTTCTCTTCATCTTAACTTTGGCAGTAGCTTTAGGCTTTGCCTTGGAAGTGCAAGGCAAAGACTGAGGAGACTCAGTGGCCACTGAAAGCAGTTCTCAACATTTCTGACAGTGATATGACCTGCTGCTAGATTTGGCAACAGTAAAATGGCTACTCTTATTTGTGCATGGGGCCTGAGCCAGCCAAGGGCACATAGTGGGGTGGCAAGGCAGGGTGAATCACCTGCAGAAGTGGCCTAGGCCAGAAGTCGAGAGACCTTGGTTTTGGTCTTCATTTGTTGTCTTCTGTGTGTATAAGTGTGTGTGTGTGTGTGTGCATATGTGTATGTGTGCATATATGTGTCTTTTATGTGCGTGTGTGTGTGTGTGTGTATGTGTGTTTTATTTTCAGTGCTCTGAACCCAGCACCTTTGTCCGCTTATCGTACATCCAGCAGTGTCTATTCTATGCTAGGACTTGCATGGATTACCAGAAACAACAGTGAATCAGCCAGAGCTGCTGCCCTCAAGGGGATCCCACGGAGGGCAAGGAGAGCACACAAAAGGGAAGTGGGCCCAATGGTGGCCCCTTATGCAGTCTGAGCAAGGAATAAGTGATGTCTGAGCTGAATCATCAAAGATGAGTCAAAATTTCCAGGTGAGACAAGGTCAGAAGACATTATGTTCAGAATACAACTTGTTCCAAATCAGAGCGAGCCTAACCCAGCTCAGGAATGGCAAGTTATCTTTTGGAGAGAGAGCTTAGGGTACTTGTGTGTGTGTGTATGTGTGTGGCACGAGTGGGTGACAGACGGGAGGTTTAGTCACTAATGTTCTTCATGACCTTTCACAGGACAGATCCTCTCTCTCTTCTTAGTATCCCCATCAGTAAATTTCAGTTTTCCTCCGAACTTCCTGTGCTGAGTTTCCAGGAAGATTCAAAGAAGAATCCAATACTACCCAGTAATCCCCAATACTTTAGGCTGCTCATGGTCTGATGGGGGGACGTAATCTATAAATTGTAAAAACTCAGTTGGTCATCAGAGGCCTAAAGCAGTGGTTCTCACACTTCAGACTGCATCGGAATCAGATGGAGGACTTGTTAAAACACGGATTGCTGGGCCCACCTCTCTCCCACCTTGCAGTGTCTGAATCTGTAGGTCTGGAGTAAGTCCTCACAATTTTAACTAGTTCCAGGTGAGGATGCTGCTGCTGGTCTGGGCCAGCGTTTTGAGCATGACTGGCCAGGAAGAACAAAGAGGACGCAGCTAGAGAGATTAAGAGGAAACCTCACATTGAGCAGGTTCCCTAAAGGTCCAGTAGCACTTCCCAGCAGGAGCCTGTGTAGATGGGGTGGGAATAGGTAGAAAACAGACTGTGTGGGGCACCTGGGTGCCTCAGATGGTTAAGCGTCTGCCTTGGGCTCAGGTCATGATCCCAGAGTCCTGGGATCGAGCCCCATATCGGGCTCCTGGCTCAGCAGGGAGCGTGCTTCTCCCTCTCCCTCTGCCTCTCCCCCTGTTCATGCTCTCTCTCTCTCTGTATCTCTGTGTCTCAAATGAATAAATAAAAAAATCTTCAAAAGAAAAGAAAAGAAAACAGACTGTGTGTTACCTTTGCTGACCTATACATCCCAGACCCCATAAAGCTCTTCCCATCCCCCATGTTTCAGGTTCTCCCATTTGAATTCAATCAGTCCTCAGAGCTGGCTCTCACTGGGGTTGGCTTGTCTGTGTCTGGGGTCAGAAGCCAACTGCCCTCCCTGTGAAGTGGGAGCCCCCTTCCTCAGGGCCGTGGAGGAGGAAGGAAGCTGGGTGGGCTGACGCACAGACAGAAATAGTCTGCGCTCACCGCTGCTCCCAAGCACACATCGACCAGCAATTATCTCTTGTAAATTGCTTTCCCGGTTCTGTTCAGAACATGTGTGTGTGCCTGCCTGCCTGAGAACAAACACTCAGAAGGCACAGGGTGGAGGTGGATAGCTGGGGAGTGGGCTCCAGATGGAGGGAAGCCCAAGTCTGAATCTTTAGCCAAGAATTAGGGAACTGTTGAATCTTAGACCTCAGAAATACTAGAACCTTGCACTCGCCCTTATAACACTCCTGCTAGTTGGTTTTCCAGCCTCTCAAACACTCTCATTTGTTTATTCCTTCAACATTGACTGCCAGGGATTCTCTGCCAGAATCTGGGCTAAATGAAGTCCCAGTCCCTATCCTGAAGGAGCTCATGGCTATGGCATCTACAGGAGATCCCTAACACAGCTAAGGGCTTCAGGGAAGCTGCTTGGAGGAAGTGATGTCTGAATTAAGTCTTGAAGAACCCACTGACAGGTGAAAAGGGGTTTGTGATGCAAGATGGGGAACAGCATTTAAGGCACAGGGAATAGTATACACAAAGGCCTGAGCTAGGAGAGAGCAGATGGTGATTCTAGGGACAATAAATAGTTCAGTTTGGGTGGACACTGGAGTCAAGGTGGGATGGTGAGAGATGAAGCTGAAGGGGTATGTGGGCCAAGTCCTGAAGACTTTGCCATAGTAAGGGTCTCAGGCTTTATCCTGAGGGCAATAGAAGTGACTGGAAAGGGTTTAGCATGGGAAGGAACTCAGAACCTTATGTGATAGCTTGCTTTCATGTTCTTCATGACACTGAAGTAAAATGTGTTACCCAGGAGCTCTGCTTTGGGGGCCTTTTGAACACCTGCTCCTTTGGTTCCTGAGACCTCAGAAGTCTGAAGGGCAGTGATGGCTCACGTGTCCACAAGAAATGACTCAGGCCCTGGACTCTTATTAGGGGGAGGAGACCATTCCACTGTCATTAATGGTCTATGCCCAGTTAGCTCAGGGGCCAGAGCCTGGTACAACAAAGGCCCAGGCCATAGACCAGAGCCCAGAAGAGTGCTGTGCCTCACTCTGTCCCAGAGACCCAGGAGGCTCTCATGCATGGCACTGACAAGGGTACGAATGGCTCCTTGCATACCTTCTCCACACCTCACAGGATTAAGACCACCCAGAGTGGATGGTCCACTCAGGGAGTGTTGACTGAGGACATCCTGTGGTCCCAGCACTGTGACAAGCCCTTTAGGAGAGAAGATACAGCTCTCTAAGTCTTGGGGACTTACCACTAGGGATGAACCCCTAGGGAGCAGTCAGAGAATTCAAAAGCAAATGTCAAGCTGTGGGTTAAGAGCCATTAGAGTTGCAGAGAGTTTATAACAGAAGAAAAGAAATAGCTTTGGAAGCCTTTATGGAGGAAGTGGGGGTTGAATTTGATCTTGATGGATGATGGCAATATTTGAAGGGTCTCAGTGAGGTAGAGAAAGTGTTTTATAATGTCAACTTTATATTTAAAGAGACTACTACTTGTGGCTCTAGGGCTTTGGACAAGTAGATCATTCATTCACCAGCCCTACCCCAGCCATAGTCATTCAACAAACACACACTTAATATCTTTTGTGTGCCAGACCTTGCTCTGAGCACAAGGAACGAAGTAATGAGTCAAAGTTCCTGTCCTTGGGGAGTGCTCAGGCTATTGGGGAAGCCTGATAACTTAAAGAGACAGTAACAATACAGTGCAGAAAGTGCTTTGTTCATTCACTGATTGAAAGATGGTTATGCTAACTTTGTACATGGTGTTACATTAGTGCAATGTAACTTTGCCACCCCTCAGTCAAGGGATGGAATGTACTTTCCCATCCTTTCTTTCTATGCTAACTTTGTGATTTGCTTTAAAAAATAGCAAGTGGCAGAAGTGACACTGTGCCACTTTTGAATCTAGGCTTTAAAGAGACTTTGCAGCTTCCTCTCTCAACTTCTTGGAATGCAGTGTCACTATGCAAGGAGCCTGGGCTAGCCCGCTGGAAGACGAAACCATGCAGAAGCTACATGAGCTCTCCACTGAGGCCCTCTAGACCAACCAGCTCCCAGTTGAGTGACCAGAAGAGTGAAACTACATGAGTGACTCCAGGTGAGATCAACAGAAGAACCACCAGCTAAGCCCAAAGTGCCAATCCACAGAATCATGAGCAAATAAATGGCTATTATTTTAAGCCATATGTTTGGGGTAGTTTGTTACATAGCAAGAGATTAGCGATGCAGTTCTTTTCACATATTTTGTTACAACTGTGAATGTGTGTACATGTCTTCTCCATTTGTCTGTGAGCTCTTCCTTAGAGGAAAGAAACTGTGCTAAATATCTTCTGTTTGCCACTCCAGATCCACTCTCTTCCCTTCTCCACCTCGCTCTGTACCTTGAGAGGGTTACACAAAGAGGCTACCTTGCCCTCTGCAATCTGGTAGGGTCTGGCCAACTGGAGTCCCAGCAGACATATCCTCCTAGCTTCCTCCCTGAAAGTTCACCACGGGTGCATCTCTGGACGAAGGGATAGGATTCCTGTCACATAGCCCTTACAACAGCTCTCTTTGTCCAGATTCTAGTAATTGCTCCCTCCCCTGCTCCTTTAGGCCTAAGGGTAGTAACTAGTGCTCTAACATGATTACTAACAAATTACCCAGTTTGAGAATGCCACCTATTTCCTTCTGACATCCTGAATGATAATTTCTTATTCCTTATTCTATCCTCAGCTGCCACCTAGCTCACAGTATATGCTCAATAATGCCATTTGGTGGAGGAATGAAGATTCCAAGGAATCTGCTGTTCAAGTACACTTGGATCAGAAAGACTGGGGTTTGGATCCTGACCCTGTAGTTTCCTAGCTATATGGCCTTAGGCAAATTTCTTCACTTCTCCAGAAGAGTCTCAGTTTCCTTAAGTGTTAAATTTGGATAACAAATACCAACACTCCAGGATTGTTGCTCAGATTATAGATAATGTTTGTAAAATGTCTGGTTCACAGTAAATGATAAATATGATTTTGGTTAGGAGGTAGGAAG
The DNA here is from genome assembly GCF_964656455.1 of Halichoerus grypus. NCBI lineage: Eukaryota > Metazoa > Chordata > Mammalia > Carnivora > Phocidae > Halichoerus > Halichoerus grypus. The sequence goes on along the minus strand of NC_135716.1, from coordinate 146,271,303 downwards.
GATTTCACAGCCATTTTCCCATTTCATTCTTATTACATCGCTATGAAGATCCCTATCTATCCATCTATCTCTCTTAGCAAACTAGGACCAGGAAAGGAAAACAGCCTGTGGAAGGCCACACACTGAGCTGGAAATAGTCAGAATTTGAATCCAGGTTTCTGATTCTTGGTTCAGTGTTCATTTTTGCCACACCAGGTGAGAGGTGGGGAGAGGCATGGTCTTGACACACCTCTCCAATAAGCCAACGGGGAAAGAAAAATAAATAAAGTGGGACCTCCTAGGAGAAGCCAGCAGGGGCCACCTGCCCCACCCTCTTCTTCAACAGAACTTTTTGGATTTTTCCAAGAAAAGGTCTTAGCTCGGCTGCCTTCCTCATTGCCCAGCAGGAACCTTGAGAATGAAATCATCTGGAGACAGGATGAGGAAAAGTCGTATTTGTCTGGAAAGCCCCAGGACATGAAAGCAGTGCGTTTAGTTGGGCGGCTCAAGGCACTGGAGTCTTCTCCCTCATCTCTGCCCTCTTGAGCACCCCTTTTCCTTGCCCCACACTTCCTTCTCCAACAAAGCTTCCGGAACACTCCAGTCCTCGGTGACTGAGCCTTTCTCTGAGCTATCACAATGCCTGCCACATAGTAGGTGCTCTTTAAACCTTGTGGAACCAAAGAATGTGTCCCTCCACATAAATATTCGTTCCCCAAATACCAATGTCCACTCTGTGCCTCCCCATTTGTTGGGGTGGGGGATCCAGAGACAAATCAGACAATGCCCACCCCTCACATGATCCTCATCTTAGCATTCGCCATCTCCAGTGTGTTTGCTAACGGTTTCATCGAACACTGTCAGAACTCAAAGGGCCCTCAGAGACCTATTCCTTTCAACTGTCTCATTATACAACTGGGGAAAACAGGGTTCAGAGAAACAGCCTTCTGGTACAGAGAGGGGCACTGATTAGGGGTCAGGACAGCGGGTCTCAGATGCCGGCCCTGCCAGTGACTGGCTGCCAACGTGGGTCCTCCAGCTGGGCCGCGTTCTCCCCGTGGGCAACAGGGGGCAGGAATCACCGCCCGGCAGGCAGTGCTAGCGCGGAGAGAGGGATCTCGGACGAGGCCTTTCTCCCGGGAGGAGGGAGCTTCCTTTGTGAAACCTTCATTTTCAAAACCTCCAGCCCAGGGTTCCCAAACCCCGCCTTCTCTCCCGGCTGCCGTGTGTTACCATGGAGACCGTAAGCCCCTCGCGGCTCCCTGCTGTTCGGAACCCTTCCCCCTCCTCCATCTCTCCCAGCTCTTTCTCCCGCGGCTGCAGATCCCCCCAGGGCTGATAAGCTCCCGAACTTCCCGAGGACAGCAATTATTATCCCGGTATGAAATCGGGGAAAACGGAGACCCAGAGAAGGGGAGGGGCCTGCCCCAGGCTGCACAAGGCACCCGTCGCCCTCACCACAACCACCCTCCTTTGTGGCGGTGCGCTCCTACCCAAGGAGGCTTATTGTTCCTTTTTTTTCTTCTTTCCGCATTTTTGGTAGTTTAGCTTTTTGTTCTAAGGAATTCAGAACAGGTTCTGACTAAATGCGGAGTGACTTGAAGTTCTGTCTTTACATTAGTGACTTCAAATCTATTCTTGGATAAGTTAAGTCCTTTGTGAACTGAAATAGTGCTGTATTGTAAAACCTGCCAAAAAGCTATTGCAGAATGTGCCCGCCCTGATTATGCTGATGCAACAAAGATAATCACATCTTAGAGCATTGCAATTTTCCAGAATGCATTAAGAAAAACAGTATAGGACCATGCAGAGTTTACACAACAAACGTCTGAAATTTGGACACATTATGTATGCCAAGTAGTTGAAAGTGTTTCTATAACTCTAAAGGACAAGGGTATCAAAACCTTGGCATATGGAAAATAGAATTTATCCTGCAAAGCTGGATTCCAGTCCCAACCTGCTCATTTGGATCATCTTCTGCACATTACTCAACCTGAAAGTGGAATACCACCCCCTTCTGTGTGATGGCTGTGCAGATGCGAAAGTACTTTGTAAGTTGTGATAAGCTCAACACATGTTATTTATTGTTATTAAATGAAGGCTGGAGAAAGATCTCCTAAATTTTTTCCCAAGGGCCTCCTATTGTCAGATTGTTAGATTCCGAAGTTTTCTATGATTAACATGTGTGATGCTAAAGGTCTAGATTCTAGAATCCTAAACCTGATTCTAATCCCAGAACCCTGTGAGTCTGACATTCTCTGATTCCATGCAAGTGTGAAGGCAAGGTCTGAAGGCCAGGGAGGGTGAAGACCCAGGTCAGCATTCTAGGCCCCCGGGGAGGAGCAGCTGTCCCTGCTGTCTGTCTGGGCTCACCCATGGAACCATAGCCTAATTCCCATCAGACCTGTCTTCAGCTCCTACCCTTCCTCCAACCAGCTTTCCTTGGGGCCTCATCACCTGTATTATCCATATTCATCACACATAGTCTCACATTAGGCCCAATTAAATCACTTTGCCAACACTGCAGGAATCAAAACCTCCCTTAATTATTAGGCCCAACAGAGGAGGCCCCCATTTAGGATGACTCCACCTGTCACCCCCCTTATCCCATACTCCAAGCACCATCCCCCAATCCCCCCACACCCATTAGCATAGCAGCTACAGGAGCATTCCTTTCTGCAGGTTCTGGTACATGGTGTTCCTCCCCAGTGGCCTCACAGGCAGCTGCTGACTCACCCCAGGTCGCTAATGCAGCAGGTATCCACGTATTTAGATGGGCTGCTTCACTAGCTGCAGCAGCGTGGGTACATGTGAGCTTATACGTGTGGACAACACCAGGACACTAGCCCTGGGCTGTACGCTTCAGACCTGGCTCCCAAGCCATGACTGTTAACAGGCTAATACCTTTTTCTCTGTCTAAAGAGAATATTCTGGCCCTGTGAGCCTCACAGGGTGTTCTGAAGCTTCTGAACCAATGTGTCAACAGTAAATTGGTAAATTGTTAAAAAATGATGTGTTGTGATGTAAAGTGATATCTAAATACAATATGCCACTACAACGTTCATGGCCAGACGTTCATGGTCAGCCCCATACCAGCACCACCACCTAGCTATGTGACCTCAGGCAGGTCGTTTTACTTTTCTGAACCTGTTTCTGCGTGCATGCATGCGTGTGTGTGGTTTTTGGAGTGCTTAGTATATGCTGGGCACTGGGTCCGGCATGTTACATGGTTTACTCTATACCAGTCAGGATTCTCAGCTGCAAACAACTGAAACCATCTCTGGCAAAACTAAGCAAAAAGGAACTTTACTGGAAGGCTGCTGGATGGCTCACTGAAATGATGAGGAGACTAGAGAGCCAGACAGAAATCAGGAGTAGCTGGGCACAGCCAAAGTCCTCGGCAGGATCTGTCTGTTTAGGACAGACTCCACTTCATGCTATGCGGCCACGTGCTACTCACCACTGCCCTGCTGGTCTCTTGTCCCTACTGCAGCCTCTTGACATAATCTCTGTCCTCACCTCTCTGCCTAACTCCCACTGGACTCAAAGCCCTGGGGGGGTCGGGGGGGGATAGACTCGGCCCAGGCCAGGCCCACATGGGTCAGGGGAAGAGTTGCTGCCCCCCTCAGCTTCCATATAGCTTGGAATTCCTCCAAATAGGCAAAGTATCTGGATGCTGGACAGCCATACGTGGTCAGTGTCCACCAAAGGCTTCAGCAATCTTGAGTCAGGGAATGTTGCATTTTACAGAAGAGACTGTCTCTGAAGGGTTTGCTTACTGGTCACCCAGCAGGTAAGTGGGTACACTAACACTCACCTCACAGGAATGGTATATGTGCTGCCGAAGCAAGCACACCTCACAGGACTGGAAGGAACAAATGGATGTAGGTAGTCAGCAAATATTAATTCCCTTTTCCCCCTGAGTAATAGCTCTTGCTGGGAATGTTTGCTCAGCCATGGGGAAGGCTTTCAAAGACTTGTTCACATTCCCTGTGACTCTGGAGCTGGCCCCTAACTTCCTGGCAATACCCACAATTGTAGTTTATACCAAGGGACTGATTCCTATGCAGACAGATCATCATCACCATCATCATCATATTGCCTTTGGCTCACTGGAGCCTCACAAAACCCGAGTTAGGTATTACTTGAGTTTACCATATGAGAACACAGGGGCTCAGAGAGGTTAAGGACTGTTTCAAGCTCACAAAGCAAGTCAGAGCCCAAATCATATCCAGGTCTCCTGTTTCCAGGGTCTGCTCTATCACATGGCCTCTGTTTCAAAGAAGCAGGCTGAAAGCAGGACATTCAGGATTCAATATAGACACAGAATGCCATGGCAGGAAGAGGCCTCAGAGTCTTTGTATCCTTTCTCCCTTTTTACTGATGGGAAAGCTGAGGCCTAGAGAGAAGTGCCCTGCCCAACTTCACACAGCACCATCTGTGAAGCGTCTATACAAGAGCCAGGGTTTGAATACAGCTAGCTCTCTTGCCTCTCAGTTTAGTGAGAATTGCCCACACAGCTAAGGAAGCTCGTTTGAAACTTGATGTAACTAAGATGGACAAAAGGGGGAGTACATGGCCCACCCAGGTGTTGGGATGAGGGCCTGGCTTAGGTGTGGGCCCGGAAGGAAGGACATAGCAGCAGGATGGCTGAGAAGTAGGAGGCTTTGAACCTCCAGAAAATCCTGTTCTCTCATAATCAGGAAATATCTCCAAACATTAAGAGCCAATTATCTCATCCTGGTTGGAACGGACTGATACAGACTTAAATTTGTGGGTTATTAGAATAGTTGGGAGGAGGGATCTGAAGGCAATTAGATTAGACCTGGACAGATCAAACTCGTGTGGCCCAAAGAACTGGACAGTCTGTGATCATTAGTACCTTCATCTGAGGCCCACACCCAGACACTGGGAATTTCCATCTGCCTTGGCCCTTGAGGCAGCGTTCCTACCACACAGGGGGCCCCTCCTCCCCTCCTGACTCCTTCCAGAGTCAGCTCAGATTGCATTCCTCTAGGAAAATTTTTTGATTCTTATGCTGGGTTGGGACCCACCCTGGTCTCCCACAGCCCCTCCAGCTTTCCTATGTATGTCACATCCGTGACCATACTGGGCTGTCACTGTCTACGCGCCTGTCTCCTCCATGACAGACTGTTAACTCCAGGGTATGGAAAAGTCTGCTGCAGAGAGGCCTCAGCAAATGTTAGCTAACTGAGGGAGTGGATGGAGACAAAGCGAAGAGAACACCCAGGAACACAGTCCTTACCTCAATTCCTCCTCTACTCCCACTCTAAACTCCAGGCTAAGAGACATCAGTCTCTGTCCCATCCTAATTCCTGGATTTAGTCTCTGGATCCAGTTACTTTGATAATGAAGCCTCAACTCTCTCCCAACTAACTCTGACCTGGCTTCCCCTGCTCCTGACCAACTACGAGGACCCTGAGTTGCCTTCAGTCTAATGTCCCCAGAAAGTGAACCCTAATCCTGAGAGCCCCATCTGTAGGTAGCTTTCTGGTCAGCAGCTTTGCCAGGCTACCCTAGAAGAAAGGACATACAGGAGCCACAGACTGGCATGCCCTCTGGGCAGGCCCCGACACAGGCATTGAGGACACAGAATTGAACAAGGTAGTCTACTGGGGTCTTGAATATGCAAGGTATTTGAGACATATCTCAAAGGAAAGTGGACAAATGCAGAAAGGAAAAGGCATCTCAGTGTGAAGTTGACAAAAACCCATGAGCCAGCCAGGTGCCCATAAATGAGAAGCTCTAGCAGCCAACTCGGTCTTTACTGGGCCCTTACAGGGTACTAAGCTAGGGTATATGGGAGTTAGAGTCTGAATCAGAGGCCCAACATTGAGGTAAAACTAAGCAAGGAAGATGCCAGAACATGTAGAAGGAGGTGTTTTAGGGAACCGGTTCCATCAACATTCCTGAACATACTAATATTCTAACACACTCATGTTCTAGCACACTGCATTCTGTCACCTCGCCATTTCATTATGGGTGACATTCCACCCCTGCAACATTCCTCTCTGCCATTCCAATGTTCTGCCCCACCAACATTCCTCCATACCACCACTCCAACATTTTCAAATACCAGCACAATAGGAACTTCCAACCTTCCAACTTCCTTCTACTAAAAGCACTTATTTGTTTCTTGGTTCACTTATACCAATGGCTCTTAATATTTGGGAGAACACAAACTCTTTTAAGAAATTATTAAAATCTCTGTCTCCTTCTTGCCCAGGAAAAAAAAATATAAATATATACATAAATTTTGCATATCATTTCAGATTTCCAGTGACCCTCAGCAGGGTCCATGAACTCTAAGGTAAGAATTTAATTTTACCCTGCCTTAATCCAGAAAGACATTTAAAATAAAACAAGATCTAAGTTTAAGATGGGATAAGATTGAAAAAAAAAAAAAAACATGGTAGGGACAAAGTGGAGCCTGGAATGATGCAAAAAGTGCAGAACATAGTGACCTACACACTAAATTTGTATCCCACATATTTAGCTCTAAGACTTCCAGCAGCCAAGGTAAAAAGGGAAACCTGTTCACTTGCACAGTTCACAGTGTTCATAAGATAAAAACAAACCACTTACTCTTTAGGGGACATACAACTATTCTTGGTATAAAGACCAGACAAGAATTTCTCCTGAGATCCTCATAAAGGATGATGTAATGGACCATGGCCTCAACAGGGCTCCCTCACAATAGACTCAGAGATGTGTTCTGTAGTACAGTGACCAATTCGTGTCAATTGGCCTGACACTTTCTCAGTTGGGTTTTTTTTTTTTAAGATTTATTTATTTTAGGGCACCTGGATGGCTCAGTCGGTTAAGCGTCTGCCTTCAGCTCAGGTCATGACCCCGGGGTCCTGGGATTGAGCCCTGCATCGGGCTCCCTGATCAGCCAGGAGCCTGCTTCTACCTCTTCCTCTGCCCCTCTCCCTGCTTGTGCTTTCTTGCGCTCTCTCTCTCAAATATGTAATCTTAAAAAAAATTTTTTAAACCCCAAAACCAAAAGATTTACTTTATTTTTTTAAAGATTTTATTTATTTGACACAGAGAGAGAGAGAGAGAGGCAGGCAGAGGGAGAGGGAGAAGCAGGCTCCCCGCTGAGCAGGGAACCCAATGTGGGGCTCGATCCCAGAACCGGGATCATGACCTGAGCTGAAGGCAGACGCTTCACCAACTGAGCCACCCAGGTGCCCCAAGATTTATTTACTTTAGAAAGAGAGAGTGAGTGTGTGTGTGTGTAAGAGAGCAGGGGGAAGGGCAGAGGGAGAGGGAGAGAGAGAATCTCAAGCAGACTCCCTGCTGAGCGTGGAGCCCAAAATGGGGTTCAATCCCAGGACCCCGAGATCATGACCTGAGCCAAAATTAAGAGTCGATGCTCAACCAACTGAGCCACCCAGGCCCCCCAACACTTTCTCAGTTTTAACACTGAAAGTCTTGTGTCCCATGAGTCCCTTTGGTCCCAGACAAACTGAGATGGCTGACCACCTTATTTGTTATAGTTCAGTCAAAGCTTACCTAGGGTAAGATTCTAAGGTATCATGTATAATGAAAATATCCTTGGAAATCCTTTCAATCATTCAACAAGTAAAGTACAGAACCATCACTCAATAGCACAGCCAATTTTTCCTCTAGTAATAGAACAGACTGCTGTTTCTTTGATGGTATATCTGAAGAGATTGGCTTGCCTTAAATACTAGAATCATACTCAGTGTGGCAAAATGTGCACAAACTAAGGAGTTTATGAGGCATGTAGGAACTGATACCAATGGAAGGAACAGCAGATTTACCTCTCCCATAACACACCATTCTGGGGAATATGCTAAATGAGTGAAATAATACTTAATATATTATTGGTCTTTCTCTTCCCATCTGTCTCTTTTTATTCACAGCAAGTAAAATTGAATTTCTGTAAGTAAAAAAAAAAAAAAACAGTACCTATCTCATAGGGTTGTTGTGAGAATTAAGAGTTAATATTTATAAAGTACTTGAAAGAATACCTGGTACAGAGTGTTTGCTCTCATTGTTGTTAAATATGGATATGCTGGCGGGGCACCTGGGTGGCTCAGTCGTTAAGCGTCTGCCTTCGGCTCAGGTCATGATCCCAGGGTCCTGGGATGGAGCCCCTCATCGGGCTCCCTGCTCCGCGGGAAGCCTGCTTCTCCCTCTCCTTCTCCCCCTGCTTGTGTTCCCTCTCGCGCTGTGTCTCTGTCAAATAAATAAATAAATCTTAAAAAAAAAAATATGGATATGCTGGCACTCCACTGTATGTCCTACAGCAATCCTGGGTATTAAGTTGATGGCAATTTGGGAAAGATACTCTGTGGCAGGGATGAGGATTAGGACCCCAGCCCTTGGTAGTTCCAACTTCATGGAGGGTGTAATACTTCCTAAACTTCTAGAGTTGTTAAGGGACTGCCTGCCTTCAGACAGTTCTCCCCAAGCACTGGGGAGAGGTCTTAGGTGTGAGTGGCCAGAAGACACCCTGGTGAGGGTTTTGCCCCTCTTAGTCCACTCCTTGACTTGGAAGATCCCCAAACACCAGCGAGAGGATAATAGCTCACCAAGCTCCCTCAGAGTCCAGATCACACACCCCTCCCATGCGGTCTGTGCTGGTCTTGGCGGGGAGCCCAGGCTAGCTGGGGTCTGTTCAGAGGCCTGGCATGAGGACTGAGCTGTCTGCCACACAGACCAATGAACTACCAAATGGGAAAACAGTTTGTACACTGTGAAGTGCTGTTCAGGTAAGAGACCAGGATTAGTATATAGTGGTGCTGAGTTCAGAGTCCAGAGAGATGCTGAGACTGGAGCTTGGGCAGTGACCACAGGATGAAAGGAGGGAGCAAACAGGTAATTATTTCAGAAGGCCTGGAGTGAGACACACTTGATACTTAATTATGCCAAGGTCAACAAAAGGCAAGAAATCCCAAGCAGCTGGGTTCCTGAATCCTTCTCCAGGCAGAGCGCACATTTCCCTGAGAATCTCAGAGAGGAAAGAAATAATAATTACTTGATTAGTTTACCAAAAATTCACCAGATGCCTACTCTGGTCTACGCACTGTGCATAATGGTCATGATGTCTGGCCTAACTCCTAAGGTGGGATCTCCTTGAAACTTCCTTGACTGTTGGCCACATTCCAGCTCCATCACTTACCAACTCTGTGATCAGCAAGTCACTTCCCTCTTCTAAGCCTCAGTTTAAATATCTGTTAAATGAAAATAATGCTAAATAATACCCACATCATAGGATTGTCCTGATGATTAAACAAAACAATAACAAACACATACAGTGCTTAGCATGTCTGACACTGTTCTAAGTGTTTTTCGTATGTAAACTCATTCAATAAAAATAACCCCAAGAGGTAGGTACCATTCTTACCTTCTCCAGTTGATGAAAAGGAAGCACACAGAGGTCAAGTAATTTGCCCTAGATCATATAGTTCATCAGTGGTGGAGCCAGGACTGAACCCAGGCAGTATGGTTCCAGAGCCTATGTTCTTGACCACTCTACCAGCCTTCATTTCTTTTTTTCTTTTTTTCAATAAGCTCTATGCCCAGTGTGGGGCTTGAACTCATGACTCCAAGATCAAGAGTCACATGCTCTGCTGACTGAGCCAGCCAAGAGCCACTACCCTTCATGTTTTCAATGAAGTGCTTACCATAATTCCTTGCACACAGTAAGCACCCAGCTGATATTAACTGCCATTATGATGACTATATTTTTAACAGCTTCACTGAGGTATATTTTACACATTATGATTATGTTTTGACTATTAGGAAACACTTTCTCATACTGAGCTGAAATATGCCTCAGATCATCCCCCTCCTCTGTGGGTTCCAGTTCTACCCCCAGAATCTCCTGAAAGCCCGTCTTCTCCCTTGCCCCATTCCAGTCTGTTAGAGATTTTCAGTCACAGGCCAGACCTGCAATCTGGCCTCTTTCCTGTCTGTTGGTGACTCAGCCTTGGTCCATAGGGATTGACAAGCCTCTGACACGTCCCAGGATCACTGTAGGTCAGGGACTGCGGCCTCCTACCTCAGAGCATAGAACCTACATCAAGAAGCCACATAACCTGTAGGGCCCAGTGAAATGAAAATGAAAATGCAAGGTTCCTTGTTAAGAAATTATTAAGAATTTTAAGGCTATAACAGCAGAGCATTAAACCAAGCGTGGAACTCTATAAAAATGAATGAAACCAGCCTGAGTAGCATCCTGTCTCTCTGGCTCTTCACCACCCACCCCGCCTTCAGTCCACCCAGCCACGCTCCTGAGAGGCTGAGCCTGGAAAGCTCCTGGCATACCTGAGGAACACAGGAAGCATTTGGCACCAGAAGAGTTAAAGCCCACTTGGAGAATCTTTTAAAAAAAAAAAAAAAGGACGCCTGGATGGCTCAGTCTCTTAAGCGGCTGCCTTCAGCCCGGGTCATGATCCCAGGGTCCTGGGATCAAGTCCCACATCGGGCTCCCTGCTCAGCAGGGAGCCTGCTTCTCCCTCTCTCTCCCTCTGCTTGTGCTCTGTCAAATAAATAAAATCTTTAAAAAAAAAAAAAAAGCCCACTTGGGCTCTGGAGTACATCAATTAGCCTAAGTCTACCTTGAACCTCCCTGGCTGTAAGAGTTAGTCTGCCCACTTCCCCCCTGGCTCCCTTTGTTGGGAGGCAGCCCTATGGGTTTAGTGGATGGTAATACAAATACCAGATTAGGATCTGGGGACCTATTATTGCCTTGCTGGGCAACTGGAGGAATTTCATGTCCTCTCCGATCTCAGTTTTCCTGTCTATTAAAGTGAAATGGTTGAATTCAATATCAAATTAAATATTCTTTCACTGAGCACTGCCCAGGCATATTCACATCATAATGATCCTATCATTAAATTGAGCACTTATTATTCACCAGACACCATTACATTACCAGACACATTATACCATTGTACATTCCTTGGTTTGATCCTCATGACAATCTAATGAGATATTTTTCAGAACTCTAGAATTTAAACTTGACAGGGGTAGTGATGTTTGTCTTTTTTTTTTTTTCATGATGTATCCCCAACTGCTAGAATAATGCCTGGCACATAGTAGGTGTTCAAAAGCCATTTGTGGAACAAATGAATGAGGAAACAGTCCAGAGAGGCAGTGATGTGATTTGTCCAGGGTGTTAGTTAGAAAATCCACAGCCAGCATTCTAATCCACACCTGCCTGGCTCCAAAGTCTATGCTTATGCTTTTCCACCCGCCATATGGGTGTGATTCTCATTTTATAGATGAGGAAACAGGCTCAAGCAAATGGAGCTCCTCTCCATCATCTCTACTGCCTCTCTGATCTTGTGGTTCTAAGCGCCTGGGCCCCACCCTGCTGGAATAATATCACTTTGAAAGCTAATGCAGTTTGTCACCTCTGCCAAAGATTCTTCTCAGGCCTCAAGAATAATATTCTTCTCTCTTCACAAAAGCAGGGTCACTGGCATAGGCAGCTCAGGTTCGAATCCTGCTCTGCTACATATTGTTGTGATCTTGGGCAATTTCTCAATATCTCTGAGCCCCCAATTTCCTCATCTGTAAAATGGGTTCCATACTTCCTAGACATCTCTGGATGTCTTCTCCTCCAGAAGGTGCTCTGCACACAGTAGGCCCTTAGTGAATGTAGCTGTAATTACTCTAGCCCAGAGCAGCTTCACGGTCAAAGTCTGCTGCCACTGATGACTGTTGGGGCCTCCTAGGAACTGACTGGAGGCCACGGGCTCAGGGAGAGTAGGGTCAGCTGCTATTCTTGGAGCTGATGGAATTCAGCCGGTTTCAAGTTCCCTCAGAAAGCCCTGGCCCAGGCAGCTTGGCTGGTTATGTGAGCACTGAGATCTGACCTCAGCATGTTCTCCTGGGCTCTCTACATGGCCCAGACTGGAGAGAACCTTGGGGCACAGAGCATGCTGCAGGGAGACCACATCCTCCTAAAGCTGACATCGGCCTTTTAACTCTTGTTCATCAGCATCTCTTTGGTGCCCAGAAGAACCCTGGATGCTGTTTTGGGATCTCCCAGAGATTGTAGAAAGTTTTCAACCTTTGGAAGACAGGCAGCCTCAGGAAGTGGGAAAAGGGGTCAGGAGACACGCAGGACTCCAGTTTAATCCCAGCTGCACTCCTCTCTGAGTCTGTGTCTTTTTACATGTCACTTTGTCTATCTGAGCCTCAGTTTCTTTGCCTGAGAGCTCCTCAGAGGGCTGCTGAGAATATTAGAACATCTGGCACATAGTAGACGTGAGCTCCTAAATGACAGAGAACTTGTTACATTCAACTCATTCTCAGTGTTCGTTGAATGGGTAATGAATTATGGAGGGCACTGAATGGAAATGCCTTATTGGGCTCCCATCTTTCACCAGACTCTTCCCTGACCACAATCCTCACGTAGAATCAGTTTCCCCTGCATCAGCCCTGACAGGTGGGCATCTCCTATTGGCTTGCATGTCCTTGTGATAGGAAACTCACCTCTTCCTAAGGCTTCCATCCATCGTTTCTAGTTCTGAGGTCTGTCTCCTTGCAGCTTCCATCCATCGGGCCTAGGTTTGCTCTCTGGAGCTATACAGAACCAGCCTGGCTCTGCTTCCAGAAGACAGTCCTCCAGTGATTTATTACACAATTACAATGTGCCAGGCATTAAACTAGGCATCTCCCTTACTTTATCTCATTTAACCCTTCAACCTTCACATTAGTCCTGAAAAGTAAACATTATCCCTACTTCAGTGATAAGGAAAATGAGGCTCAGAGAGGTAGCAGAACACATTTGTATGTGGCAGAGAAATGATTTAAATACAGATCCTTCTCCAAAATGCTACCTTTTCAATGTTCAATTGATCCACTGGAAGACAGAATTTGTGCCCCAGAGTCCCTTCCCTTTCCTTTAGTAAAGACTTTTTACGTACCTTACCTGTACCAGATCCTGAACTAGGCATGGGAAGAGAGATGAGTCAGACATAACCCATACCCTTGAGGCACTTACAGCCTGTCCCAAACCTACTGAAAAAAGCCAAGAAGTACAAGCATGGTCAGAGCACCACAGACCCTGGGGATCAAGGAGGGTTTCCCGGAGAAGGTGACATTTGGGCTGAGTATTGAAGGACTATTAGGAATTGGCTAGGCTTGTGTCAAGGAGGGTAAGAAAGCAGATGCTTTGGTGGAACTGCTGTATAAAAAGCCGAAGCTGTGGAGCGCAGTCTGCAGAGGGTCGTGGTGCCAAACCAAGGAGCTACGACTACAAACCACGTGAGTGGATCATCTGCTTTAGTATGTGTAAGAATCTCCTGGGGTTTGCTTATTTAAAATCCAGATTTTTGGGGCGCCTGGGTGGCTCAGTCGATCGAGTGTCTGACTCTTGATTTCCGCTTAGGTCGTGATCTTGGGGTTGTGGGATGGAGCCCCGTTTTGGGCTCCGCACTCAGCAAGGAGTCTGCTTGGGATTCTCTCTCCCTCCTTCTGCCTCTCCCGCTTGTGCTCTCTCTCTCTAAAATGTTTAAATAATTTTTAAAAAAGATTTTATTTATTTGACAGAGAGAGACACAGCGAGAGAGGGAACACAAGCAGGGGGAGTGGGAGAGGGAGAAGCAGGCTTCCCGCGGAGCAGGGAGCCCCACATTTGGCCCCCTGCTCAGTGGGGAGTCTGCTTCTCCCTCTCTCTCTTCCTTTCCCTCTGTGTGCTTGCTTTCTCTCTAATAAATTAATAACTAAATCCTTAAAAATAAAATAAAATAAAGACACTGTCCTGAACACAGCCCGAAAAAGTACTGATCCATCATGTGTCAGCTCCAGCTTAGACAGGAACTTTTCTTGATGAGCAGCTTCAAAAACAGTACACCCCTGTGGCTTACAGTTCCTAGATGTGAAGATGAGCTTGGACCTGATTTGTCTTGGGGTGGTTGGAGGCTGCTAAGGTGCCACACTGCGCTGTTCATCTCAGCAAGCAGCCACTGATGGTCTAGCATGTGCCCAGCCTCATTCTGGGCACTGAGGATAGAGATGAAGCCAATCAAGTCCCTATTCTCCAGGAACTCACAGTCTTGTGGAAAGTGGAGGCCATCAATACACAGATGATAATAGTGTGATCAGCGCTGTGATGGATGAAATTCAGGGCAGAGAAAGTCTCTAACCAGCCTAGGTGATAAAGGGAATGCCTCCAGAGTGTTAAAAGATGAAGAGTATTCTACTTAAAATGTAGAAGGGGCAGGGGTCCTCGCTCTCTGGCCCCAGTGTTGGGGAGAGAGTCAGGGATGGGGATCGGGACTTGGGAGGGGTGATAAATAAAAATAAAAAATGAGGGGCGCCTGGGTGGCTCACTTGGTTAGGAGACTGCCTTCAGCTCAGGTCATGATTCCAGGGTCCTGGGATCGAGCCCTGCATCGGGCTCCTTGCTCAGCGGGAAGCCTGCTTCTCCCTCTCCCACTGCCCCCTGCTTGTGTTCCCTCTCTCGCTGTCTCTCTGTCAACTAAATAAATAAATAAAATCTTTAAAAAAAATAAAAAATAAAAGGTAAAAGGGCATTCCAGAGAGAGCAACCAGCATCATAAATGGTTGGCAGTAAGAAACAGCCTGGGTGTTTTCTTTTCTTGTTTTTTTCTTTTTCTTTCTTTTCTTTCTTTCTCTCTTTTTTTGGCAGTGGTGCAGAGACTACAGGCAGCTCCCAAGTTAGGAAGAAGATGGAGCTAAATATGGAGGCTGGGAACGTATCATGGAGGTGGAGAGACTTATACGTTAGGCAAAGAATTTTGGCCTTTCCCCTTTAGACAGTGGGGAGGCCTGATTTATAAACTGTAATACAATCACCATTCCTTAAGCCTGGGAAGGGGCACCAGCTGGGAATAGTTTCCACTCCAGGCCCAGGCAGGTGCAAGTCTTCTCAGTGACTCTCTCCCCACTGGGGCAGCGGTGGGGGGAGGGAGGAGGCGGGCCCCACCCCTTCTCCGGGCCTGTCTCCAGCAGCTGTTTTATGCCCTGAATACCTCTAGAGAGCCTCACCATCAGCTCCCTGGATATTAAAAGAATGGCAGCAAAGGCAGACTGTCTTAAAAGCTAGACTCCCTCACAAGTTAACACCACCATGTGGAAAGAAAACAATTATCTAATCATAAAATATGGTCCCATAAAAATCTTTTAAAAGAAACATTAATCATTCTCTGATAAGAGCTCCTATTTAATTCTCCTAACAACCCTAGAAGGCATCGTCATCCCCATGTGGTAGGTGACGAAACCAAGACCCAGAAGTCAGATAAACTTGTGCAAGGTCACACAGCCAATAAAAGGCAAAACCCAGATCAGAATCCAGATTAAGACCTTTAGACCTAAGAACTGGAAAAAGCCTGGTACCTCCCCATCCACCAACCCTAATATAGAATTTAAAATGAGAAATCTAAACTGTAACATCAATGTCAGGAAGCCAAAAATGTTTTCACTTTTCCCCCCAACGTGATTACTTGATGCTTTTTAAAAATACAAAATAATTTTATTAATTTATATTTTCTCATTCTTTGTTAGGTGCCCTAATCACTCATGCTTAGTACGCCTTTGACTAATCCAGAGTTGCCCGCATCTGTAGGATCTGAAATCTAGGCATTTTCCCTCTGCCATGTTGCCTCTCAATTTTTTTTTCTTTTTTTTTGAGAGGGAGAGAGAAAGGTGGGGAGGGGCAGAGGGAGAGAATCTTTTTTTTTTTTTTTTTTAAGATTTATTATTTTAAGAGCACCTGGGTGTCTCAGTTGGTTAAGCATCTCTCTTTGGCTCAGGTCATGATTCTGGAGTCCTGGGATTGAGCTCCATGTCCTCATTGGGCACCATGCTCAGCAGGGAGTCTACTTCTCCCTCTCCCTCTGCTCCCCACCCCCTTATGCTCCTGCACTCTCTTTCAAATAAATACATAAAATCTTTATAAATTTTTTTTAAGGGCGCCTGGGTGGCTCAGTTGGTTAAGCGACTGCCTTCGGCTCAGGTCATGATCCTGGAGTCCCTGGATCGAGTCCTGCATCAGGCTCCCTGCTCGGCAGGGAGTCTGCTTCTCCCTCTGACCCTCCCGACCCTCCCCCCTCTCATGCTCTCTCTCTCTCAGTCTCTCTCTCTCAAGTAAATAAATAAAATCTTTTTAAAAAGACTTATTTTAGAACGAGAGAGCACAGGGAGAGGAAGAGGGAGAGAGAGAATCTCAAGCAGACTCCCCACTGAGCGCAGAGACCGAAGTGAGGCTCAATCTCATGACCCTGAGATCATGACCTGAGCCAAAATCGAGTCAGACACTTAACCAACTGAGCCACCCAGGCGCCCCTACCTCTCAAAATGTTTTCAAGCAATTTCATAAAACTTCAACAAATTAAAATGCAATTTATTTCTAATTTTTTTAAAAAATGTACCAAACAGTTCAAAAAAGTTTTTTGTCCCCATCCCCATTCACAGGCTCCAAATCAATATGACTGGCACCCCCTGTCCACCCAAGTGCCCAGGCTGGAAATTTGGGTTCTTTGTAAATCCCAAGCTGTTTCCACCATCCTCCCACCCCCACATTATTCTCCCATCCATTTTCTACACTAGGGTGATCTAATTTCCTGCTCAAAACCCTTCAGTGACTCTGCATGACCAACAGGATAAAATCCAAATCACTAGACCCTCCAGCCTTCCCCTCCCTCCCTCTCTGAAACTCTTGCTTCCCTTTCTCACAACACTGAGCACTGCACTGTGAAATTTTAGTGAGAACACTAATGAGAACACAAACCACTAGTCAATTACGAAACTTCGTCTTCATTAGACCATCCAGCCCAAGCCTGGCACAGAGAAAAAACATTAGAAATAGTTGCTAATGATGATTCAAACGCCTGCTAGTCAGAAGACACAGTAATGAGTAGCTTGCTGTGACCAGAATCTGAAAACCCGCTTTCAAGCCTTGCCTCAAAGGTTGCACAAAAGTGAGAAACTCAACCATGCTGGCTCTCATCAACCCATTCCTTCCCAGAGCAACCTGGGCATGAAACGGCCTTGGACCTTTCCGGACCTTTCCAGACGGTAAATTATTGCTCTTTACATTTTAATACCTTTTGTGAAATGTTACATTTTGAAACTGTTAATGCTTACTCCATTGTTTCCAACCCCATCTCAATATATGATCCAAAGTAGGCAGGCACCTTGGGTCCCAGGCAGGAACTGGTCCATAAAAAAAATAACCCAGCACATCTGCCACCAGAAATCAAATTAACTCTTCAAAATTACAAAACCAATGATTTAATTGGAAAGATGCGATTCTTTAAAAAGTAATTAAGCAACAACACTATTGGGCCAAAGAATGCTAGTAGGCTGTAAAGGACAGTGAGGGGTAATTGTTTCCTCTGCCATGTTCCAAAGTGCATTTCATGTAAACATATTGCTTTTATAAACAAAAACTTCAAACCTTGCATTAAAAAAAATTCAATGTTTACATTTTTTAAAAACTGTGGTAAAATACACATAAAATTTACCATCTTAACCATTTTTTTTTTTTAAGATTTTATTTATTTGAGAGGGAGAGGGAGCAGCAGACTCCCTGCCAAGCAGATAGCCCAATGTGGGGCTTGATCCCAGGACCCCAAGATCACGACCTGAGCCAAAGGCAGACGCTTAACCAACTGAGCCACCCAGGCGCCCCCATTTAATCATTTTTAAAGGCACAGTTCAATAAAGAACTTTCCTATTTTTGTGCAAGTAATTTCCAGAACTTCTTCATCTTGCAAAATTCAAACTCTGTACCCATTAAACATAAACCCCCTTTTTCCCTTCCCCTAGCCTGTGGCAACCACCATTCTGCTTTGAGTTTAGACACCTCACATAATTGAAATCACACAGTATGTCTTTTTGTGATGTCTGTTTCACTTAGCGTGTCTTTTAGGTTCATCCATGTTGTAGCATGTGTCAGATTTTCCTTCCTCTTAAGGCTGAGTGATATTCCATTGTATGTATACACATTTTGTTTATCCACTCACCTAGACATTTGGGTTGCTTCTGCCTTTTGGCAATTGTGAATGCTGCTATGAACATAGGTATACTCAGAAATGGAACTGCTAGATCCTACGGTCATTCTAGGTTTAATTTTTTGAGGAACTGCTATATTGTTTTCTGTAGTGGCTAAACCATTTTACATTCCCACCAACAATGTATAGGGATTCTAATTTCTCCACATCCTTGCCAATGCTTGGACTGGCAGCCAATGCTTGGATAAAACAGCCACCCTGACAGGTGTGAGATAATTATCTCATGTTTTTGATTTGCATTTCCCTAATTATTAGTGATGCTGAGCATCTTTTCATATGCTTGTTGGCCTACAGAGTTTATATTAAACAAAACAAAAGCTACTTCACATTTAAAAAATAAACTCACTTTTTAAAACTTCTTGTCCGCTTCTGGGAAAGTCCCTCTCCTCTATCAACTTGAGAAGCTGGCAGGCTGTGCTTACAAACCTTCATCCACACAGCAAGCCTTCCTTCTAAGACAGCTGCAAAACTGGAAGCCCAGAAACAGTAGGTGGTGACAGATCAGACCTGTTATTGCAGGAAAACGACAAGCTCGCCCCCTAGTGACAAGTTAGAAAGATAATAAAAAGAGCAAATGTTTATTTTAAAAAAGCACAACCACCATGTAGAACATAATGTCTACCTTACCCAGAATCTGGAGAGAAACCAATAACACAAACTACTAATCGATCAAAATAGTTTATTCACAGGGACAGTTAAAAAGGTTCAGTTCCAAGGGACAAAATGTGTCACAATATCCTTGCTTACAAATCCCTAGCTGAAGTTGCCTTGGGAATAATGTGCTCCTTAAGCATGGTGAGCAATGCCAGGGGAGTGGACTGGGGATGCTGTCAACTGCGAATGCCTCCACTAAAGGCAGGCTTACATTTCATCATCTTTGGCAACCCTTACATATAACGACCTTTAATTTTATGTTGTACGTCCCTCCCAATCTCTGTGAATTTATTGAAGATCTGATTCTAAAGGCAAAAAGGAAACCCACACCAATGATTACATAAGTCAGAGGGTGGCAGTTGTGACTATTTGACTTGTTCTTAGCTCCTTAAGCCCTCTATTATGTAAATCAAGATACTTTCTGATTTTCAAGCCCTCCCAACTAAAATAATAATAACAACAACAACATCTGATTCCTTCAGGCACTATGGCTGCTGATTTTTCCAACTTCCTGCTCTGTCTCCCCTCCGTACCCCCCACAATCTCTATGGCTCCCTAGTTTGCTGTTTTTCACTGAGCTATAAGACTTTGAGAACAAAAATCCCGTATGTGCGTGCCTTCACAGAACACAACAGATAAAAAGAACACTGACTGAAATAAACATTTTAGGCTACAACCCAGTAGGTGACACTCTGGGTCAATGGGTCTATGTAACCGGAGCTACTGACATTAAGTCCCAAGTCTTCCTGCCCCAGCAGGTTGACCTTTAAGGGCTACATAAGACATAGGAGGTGCCAGCCTCAAGTTGTTTGTTGCTTAGGAATATGGACCACACTACCCAAATGTCAAAGGCTGGACATTTTTCTGCTGTTCTTTGTGCAGCTGCCGGGCCCGATTTTTTAGTACCTCGGCCTTCGCCTCGTCTTTATCTACGCCATCCCCCAGCCTGTACATGCGGCTGGCATTGGCACAGGCCCAGATGTGGCCCAAATCACAGGCTTTCATTGAATATTTACATGCCAGGCCCATGTCCTTGGGAAAGCCAGGGGCACCCTGCAGGAACATGGCACTGAGATTGAAGCAGCTGGAGGCATAGCTGCCTTCGCAGGCCCTTGTGTAGTAGTCTCTAGCCTTCTCCAGGTCAGGCTGGCCGTCCTCATTGACCTGTCCATCATGTGCCAGGAGACCAACGTTGTGACACGCCTCCACAGACTTCTTTCCGGGCCTCTCACACGCCATCAGAAAGCAGCTGGAGGCAGCCTTCAGGTCCTGGGTCAGTCCACCTGGGAGGAAGGAAAGGGAAGAAAAAAATAAACCCAAGCCAGGGCAGAACCTGAACGTCTCAGGCCAATGTTAGAGAATAATTCCTGAATAAAGTTCATATATTTTGATCTAAGGCAGCACAAAAGGAAGGTGGCCTGGTATGAGGCACAAACCTTCCAGCTTTTAAGCCTTGGAATCTTTTCTTCAAGTGATATCTTGTGAGATAGGCCACCCCTAAAGGAGCTGAAAAGTGGGGATTATAATAATAGCTACCTCATGGGGTTACAACAAGAACTTGTGATCTTATCAGCACTTCGTTCAATGTTCATTAATTTAAATGTATAATGAATACATATTATTTGCCAAGCACTGTGCTAGGTTCTGGACAATAAAGAGACACTGTCCCTAACTTTGTGGATCTTAAGTCTAATGAAACAGATATTTAACAACCACACAACTAAATTTTTTATTTTAAGTGTGACAAACATGTGGAAGAAAAGTACAGGATGTTATGAGAATGTATCAGGACTCTGACCTAGACCTGGGGATAAGGTCAAGAAAAGCCTCCCCGAAGAAGTGACATTTGAGCTATAATATAACGGGAAAAAAGAAGGAAAAAAATACGGGGTGAGGGTTGTTTAGGCAGCAGGAATAGGATACAAAGAGAAAAGGAGCTCATACGGCTAGAACCCAGAAATCACTAGGGAAAACAGGCTGTAGAGACAGGCAGGGGTCAGATCATGCAGGATCCTGTACTTATCCTAGGAGCAATGGGAAGCTGCTAACAGGTGATTTTAAACAAAGGTGGTGACAGGGCTTAATCCCCATGTATGATTGATGTGAAATGTTGGGGCTCAGGAGCAAATGGTCAAGAAAGAATTTTTGAGGCATCTTCAGTGCAAAAAGGGTGGTTTTATTAAAGCACAGGGGCAGGACCCGTGGGCAGAAAGACCTGCACTGGGGTTGTGAGGAGTGACTGATTATATACTTTCAAGTTGGGAGGGGGTTAGGGATGGTGTAAGTCTCTAAGGAATTTGGAAGCAAGGTTTCCAAGACCTTGAGGGGCTAGCTGTTGTTAGAAAGTGTCATTTACTATCTAGTAAAACCTTAAGTCATGAGACCCTTCAGATGTATATCAATGGGCCATATGCTTGGAGGATGATCTCTAACATGTATCTTGGGGAGTGGGGTAGAGATAAAGGATTGCTAACATATATCTTGGGGGGTGGGGTAGAGATAAAGGATTACTAACAATTCAATTACTTCAACTTAGGAAGACAGCACAGCACAGTGGTTAACAGAAGCCTGGGCCCTATAGCCAGAAAACCTAGGCTCCAGTCCTGGCTCCATTTCTTGTTGGCTGTGTGACCTTAGGCAAGTTACTTAACTTGTACAAGCTTCTGTTTTCCTCATCTGTAAAATAAGGATAACAGTATCTATACTTCGTATGTCAGAAGCTTAAATGTGTTTTTACAAAGAACCTGGCACATAATAAGTGCTCAGGAAATATTATGGTTTTTTTTAATGCCCTAAAAGTTTACATTATTTACATTCTATTTGGTATCCCTAATTAGCCCAATAGTCATTCTAAATGGATTCTGCTCATCTCTGGTCTTTTCATTAGATATTCTTCCTTCCCGAATTACTTCTTCTTCTTCTTCTTTTTTTAAGATTTTATTTATTTATTTGACAGAGAGAGAGAGAGCGCACAAGCACAGGGGGAGCAGGAGAGGGAGAAGCAGGGAGCCCAATGCCCGCTGGATCCCAGAACTCTGGGATCATGCCCTGAGCTGAAGGCAGACGCTTAACAGACAGCCACCCAGGTGCCCCCTGAATTACCTTTTGATTAACCTCTTTATTGGCTATCAAATAGAGTTTTCCAGAAAAGCTCAGAGATTCTATATCCCCTGAGTTCTTTCAGTTTTGAGAGTGTATTCGTGCCACCTTTATAATTAAATAGAATATAGTTAAGGTCTTGTTTTTATATCTAGCCTGACAATCTACGCCTTTTACTGGAGTGTTTACTTACATTTAATGCAATTACTGATATAGCTGGATTTAAGTCTACAATCTGCTTTCTTTCCCATTTGTCCCAAATGCTTTTTGCTTTTTCTCCTTTCTTGCATTCTTTTGAATTGTGTATTTCTTTTTTTTTTTAAGATTTTATTTTTTTAAGTAATCTCTACACCTAATGTGGGGCTCAAACCAACAACCCCGAGATCAAGAGTTGCACGCTCCACCGAATGAGCCAGCCAGGTGCCCCAAATTGTGTATTTCTAATAGTCCATGTCATTCTCATCATTGGCTTTTTAGTTATACCTCCCTTTTCAGTGACTTATCTAGTGAATATATAACATTAACTTATCACAATCTACCATGAATTAATATTATACCACCTCACATATAATGTAAGTACCTTACAATATACTTTCATTCACTTACCACATTTCTAACCCTTGTATTAATTGCCGTCAGGTTTTACTACTACATATACTACTTTTTCATTTTACTTCTATATATAAGCCTCACAAACACTGCTATTATTTTTGCTTTCGACAGTCTTTTAGAGACAGTAAGAAATGAAGAAAAAGTCTTTTATTTACACACATATTCTAGTGTGCTTTATTCTTTTGTATGGATCCGAGTTTCCATCTGTTACCATTTCCCTTCGACCCAAACAACTTTAACATTTCTTGTAGCGTAGCTCTGCTAATGACTCATTTCCAGAGCTTTTGTCTATCTGAAAATGAATTTATTTCATCTTCATTTTTAAAGATATTTTTGCTAAAGTCGAATTCAAGCTTGACAGTTTTTTCTTTCAGCCCTTAAAAGATGTTGTTCTTTTTCTTCTGGCTTATGTTGCTTCCGACGAGAAGTCATGGGTTGTTCTCACCACTGTTCCTTTCAGTGTCTTTCTCAGATTGCTTTTAAGATTTTCTCTTTACCTTTGGTTTTCACCAAATTGGTAATGATGTCTCTAGGTGTAATTTTCATTGATTATTCTGCTTGGTCACTGAGCTTCATGGATCTGTAGATTGATACTTTTCATCAAATTTAGAAATTTTTCTGCTGTTATTTCTTCAAATATTTCCCCCCCCAAGTCTCTTCTCTTTCTGGGACTCCAATACACATATGTTAGAATGATGAATACTGAACCCCACGGGTTGAGGCTCTGTTCTTTTTTTTCCTTAGCACTTTATTTTAGATAATATCTATAATCCTATTTTCAAGTTCACCAATCTTTCAAATTTACTTTCTGAAATATCTATTTTGCTGTTAAGCCTGCCCAGTAAATTTCAATTTCAAATATTATGTTTCTCAATTACAGGATTTTTAAAAAAATTGTATTTGTTTTGTTTTGAAGATTTTATTTATTTGCGAGACAGAGAGCATGAGAGGGAGGAGGGTCAGAGGGAGAAGCAGACTCCCTGCTGAGCAGGGAGCCCAATGTGGGACTCGATCCCAGGACTCCAGGATCATGACCTGAGCCAAAGGCAGTCGCTTAACCAACTGAGCCACCCAGGCGCCCATAAATTGTATTTGACAGAGAGTGCGTGCTCACACGCATAAGCAGGGGGAATGACAGAGGGAGAGGGAGAAGCAGACTCCCCACTGAGCAGGGAGCCTAACATGGGGCTCGACCCTAACACCCTGGGATCATGACCTGAGCTGAAGGCAGACACTTAACTGACTGAGCCACCCAGGCGCCCCCTCATTTATAGGATTTCATTTGGTTCTTTTTAAGTGTCAATTTCGCTAATGTGATTTCCCATCTGTTCACTTATTATGCCCATCTTTTATTTAAACCCTTAAAAATATTTATTATACCTGTTTTAACAAAAATATTTATTTATTTATTTATTTATTTATTTATTTATTTGAGAGAGAGAGAGAGTGGGCACATGCCTGTGCATACGCATAGGGTGAGGAGCAGAAAGAGAGGGACAAACAGAATTCACACTGAGCGTGGAGCCCGACACAAGGCTCAATCCCATGACCCTGAGATCACGACCTGAGCCAAAACCAAGAGTTGGCTCAACCAACTGAGCCACCCAGGTGCCCCTTATTATACCTGTTTTAAAATATTTAACTGTTAATTCCAACATCTCTGTCATATCTAGGACTGCTTTTTTTGTTGTTGTTTAGCAATTTCTTACTTTATGCGAAACACTGTAAATGATACTTTGTTCAGTCTGAATTTTGTTGTATTCCTTTGAAGATTGTTGAATTTTGTTCTGGCAGGTAGCTAACTCACTGGTGAATCAAGCCAAAATGTCTTTGGGACTTGTTTTTTTTTTTTTTAAAAGAGAGAGATAGCAAGAGAGGGAGAGGAGAGGGAGAAGCAGGCTCCCTGCTCAGCAGTGAGCCCCATGTGGGGCTCAATCCCAGGACTCTGAGATCATGACCCGAGCCAAAGGCAGACGCTTAACCAACTGAATCACCCAGGCGCCCTTGGGACTTGTTTTTAAGTTTTGTTAGAGCAAATCTAAAATAATCTTACTACTAAGGCATGGCCTTTTTGGAGTCTTAGTTGAATGTCTGTGATGTTCTATGTCTCTCCACTCTGGCTGATTGGAATTCAAACCACTCCGATCACTGTGAAACATATGGAATCTCTTCTCAGTTCACAGCTCCCCAGTAGCTTTCCACTACAAGGTCTCTCAGTCTCCCTCTATGCATGTGCAGCTTAACTTTAGGCCAAAGACAAGAGCATCCCTATATGGATTTCTGGAGCACCTCCCTCTCCATCTGCCTTGCCCCCCACCCAGCTCATGTTCGCTCTCTCTCTCTCTCAAATAAATAAAATCTGGAAGGAAGGAAGGGAGGAAGAAAGGAAGGAGCTACACAGAGAAGGTGCTTAACCAACTGAGCCACCTAGGTGCCCCCTAAGTTTCTCAGTTTCACCTAGTTTCTTAGTAGCCTGAAAGATATCTGAAAAGATGTTCAGAATAACCACAGTATCTTCCACAGTTAAGAGGTTTATCAGTGGTTATAGTATACCACAATGAACAGGGTTTATAATCTATTCAACCAGTCCACCAGTTGTATAGTTGGTCACAGCCCATACAGCTTCCTTTTGTGTCTTTTTTTTTTTTTTTAAGATTTTATTTATTTATTTTATTTTAGAGAGAGAGAGAGCGAGTAAGTGGAGGGGGAGAGGAAGAGAATCCCAAGCGGACTCCAGGCTAAGCATGGAGCCCCACGTGGGGCTCAATCTCATGACCCTGATCTCACGACCTGAGCCAAAATCAAGAGTCAGATGCTTGGGCGCCTGGGTGGCTCTGTTGTTAAGTGTCTGCCTTCGGCTCAGGTCATGATCCCAGAGTCCTGGGACCGAGTCCCGCATCGGGCTCCCTGCTCCGCGGGAAGCCTGCTTCTCTCTCTCCCACTCCCCCTGCTTGTGTTCCCTCTTTTCGCTGTGTCTCTCTCTGTCAAATAAATAAATAAAATCTTAAAAAAAAAAAAAAAGAGTCAGATGCTTAACCGACTGAGCCACCTGGGCGCCCCTTCCTTTTGTGTCTTAAAGTCCTCCTTAGAATGCCAATGAGGAATGGGACTAATCCTTGATTCACAACTTACCACATCTGATCCTGGCAGCCAGATGTCATGTTTTACATTTTCCACGTTGCTTCCTTCTGAGTATTAGTTTTGGGGCTCATTGCAGGCTGGGAAAGATGGCAAGTGCTCCCACATCTATTACAACATGAGTCTGTTCATCTGTCCCAGTGACAATACTTCCTATGGCTCTTAGCACAGAAGTCACAATGAGCAATTCAGGAACTCTTCGAAGCTTCACCAGTTGGGGCACAACTCCTCTTTTCACAACCATTTCAATCTGTTCATTTGGACAATCAGTATGGTAAGAAATGGTCCAGCAGGTATCTGCTAATACTTCTGGATCACTGCAATAAAGGAGATGAACTAAAGTGGGAAGAATTTGCTCAACAGCATCTACAGGAGCGTAGGATCCTTGTTGGAACAAAAATCTGAAGGTGTCCAGATAAGTTTATCTAAGTAACCACATGCTAAAGATGACATACCAGGAACTGCAAGAAGGACCAACAGTGGATCAAATGCACCATATTTGATAACCAAGTCTCAGAAAACTTAACTATTTCGTGTAATGTTTCCTAGAGCTCATACAGCTTATTCACTGATGTGAGCATGGGAAGTTGTCAATGGAGAAATGAATGCTGGGATAGCACCTCTATCTACCACAGCCTTGGTCTGTTCTGATATCCCAGAAGCTATGTTAGTGAGGGCTCAAGCAGATTCAATTGAATGGGACTATGAACATTTCTGTCCAAAAAGGACACAAATTTTAGAATCAAACCAGCCCATATTATGTTGTCTATGTGGGCTGCTTTTCCACAGAAAGCAGTTTCTTAGCAGCTTGAGTAACCTGGAGGTGGCTTTCCAAATTGTTGCTATTTATGCCTTTGACAATGTTATCAACAGACCAACTTACACTGCCCTGGTTGTTGTGGTTTTCCTGCAGTGGAGAAGTAGCATTATCAAGAAATGAGCTTACATTTCTCCTTTCAGCATCGAGTCTTCCTCCTTAGCTTTCCTCAGGTTTCACATTAATTTCTACTTGGCACCACCTCATTTTTATACCGTCTTTCCCCTTGTTCTTGAATCTGTTAAGATGGGCAGTGGGTGAACTGCACTGTTGTTGGCAGACTTGGTTACAACACAAAGGGAGAAAGGCCAGCTCAGGCTTCCACAGAAAGTATAGGCTGTGGGTCGGCCGCCCTCAAACACATCCCCAAGACAGTGTCCACGGTTTATATTCTTTTTAAAAAAATTTTTAAAGATTTTACTTATTTATTTGACAGACAGAGAGAGAGAGATCACAAGTAGGCAGAAAGGCAGGCAGAGGGAGAGGGAGAAGCAGGCTCCCTGCCGAGCAGGGAGCCCGATGCAGGGCTCAATCCCAGGACGCTGAGATCATGACCTGAGCCGAAGGCAGACACTCAACCAACTGAGCCACCCAGGTGCCCCTTTGGTTTATATTCTTAAAAGTTCATTTAGATGCCTTATGGAAAGAGATTTAGGGACTTGCATTAATCTCCTAACTGTAATCCAAGTAGGAGAGGAGGGTGGTAAGAATGGTAGGAGCAAAGGGAGAGAGACAGGACAGATTTGAGACATTTTGGAGATAAAATGGCCATGAGTTACTAGTAGAGAGAGGTACCACTTGCTAAGGGTATCTCTTGGAAGGTAACAGGGGCATAATAAACTGGGGGGAGAAGAAAACAATTAAGAATTCCATATTTGGTTTGTTAAATTTGAGATGCCTATGAGAACTCCAAGTAGGAATGTCTAATAAACAATCAGCTACATGTGGTCTGAAGTATACAAGAATGGTCTAGATTAAAGATTATCTGCATTATCATTAACTTATCTGAGCCTTCATCTCTGCCTCTAAATTCCACTTTTTAGAAGAGCAAATTGAGGACTCTTTTTTTTTCTTTGAGAGAGAGAGAGAGTGCGCGTGCGCAGCGGGGAGAGGTACAGAGGGAGAGAGAGAATCCCAAGCAGGCCCCATGCCCAGCACGGAGCCCGACACGAGGCTTGATCCCACAACCCCGAGATCATGATCTAAGCCGAAACCAAGAGTCAGATACACAATCGACTGAGCCACCAGACGCCCCCAAATTGAGGACTCTTAAACAGAAGGGAAACAAAAATCATCCATTGTTACCACCACCTAGAGACCATCACTACTTCATTTTTGGTGTATTTCCTCTTAGCACTATGTAGTTTGGTCTTGCTTTTTTGTTTTAAGTAATCTCTACACACAACATGGGGCTCAAACTCACGACCCCAAGATCAAGCATCCCATGCTCTACTGACTGAGCTAGCCAGGTGCCCCAATTTGGTCTTGTTTTCACATGTCACGAGCCTCCTTCACTCCCCATTAGAAACCCTTCTTAATATCTGTTTTACTGGCTGCATAATATCTCCTCAAAGAGATGTGTGTTAAGAGTTAACTTCTAGGGGCACCTGGGTGGCTCAGTCGGTTAAGCCGCTGCCTTTGGCTCAGGTCATGATCCCAGGGTCCTGGGATCGAGCCCTGCGTCGGGCTCCCTGCTCAGCGGGGAGCCTGCTTCTCCCTCTCCCTCTGCCTACTTGTTCTCTCTCTCTCTCTCTGTCAAATAAATAAATAAAATCTTAAAAAAAAAAAAAAAAAAGAGTTAACTTCTACTTCTTTTCATACGACATTTAGATTGCTTCACAAAAATAGTTCAGAGCTAAATTCATATATGAAAACATGTGGCCAAAGCATTCCTTAGGTGTGCACACTCTAAGTATATAATCCAAAGTAGGTTCTGCAGCAACCAGTACGGTCAGACCTGTTCACATTGATAGAATGTTTTACAATTTTTTTTAATATTTTATTTATTTTTTTATTTTTTTTGAGAGAGAGGGAGAGAACACAACCATGGGGGAGGAGCAAAGGGAGAGGAAGAAGCAAACTCCTCGCTGAGCACAGAGCCCGACCCCGAGCATGACTTTAGCCAAAGTCAGATGCTTAACCGATTGAGCCACCCAGGTGCCCCAGAACATTTTACAATTTAAGAAAGCAGTCACATCTGGGGCGCCTGGGTGGCTCAGTTGGTTAAGCGTCTGCCTTGGGCTCAGGTCATGATCCCGGAGTCCCGGGATCGAGTCCCACATTGGGCTCCCTGCTCAGCAGGGAGTCTGCTTCTCCCTCTGATCCTATCCCCTCTTGTGCTCTCTCTCTCACTCTCTCTCTCAAATAAATAAAATAAAATCGTTAAAAAAAAGAAAAAAAAAGAAAGCAGTCACATCTGTTCTCGTTTCATGTTCAGAAAAATCCTATGAAGAAAGTATGAGCGGGCCGTATTACTCTAATTTTGTCAACACAGAATTTGTGGCTCAGGGAAGGAAAATGTCTTGCTTGATGCTGCACTAAAAGTGGGTTCTTTGGCCTCCTACGCTTTCCCTTGCCCCAAGCGATCCTTGGTAAAGGAGAGTTATTAACCAGTCTGTGTCAAGAAAGGACACTGGGTATTTTTTTTTTTTAGGAAAAAAGGGCAAAAAGACTGGAAAATTCTTTGGCTCAGAACTAGACAAGGGGAAGTCAACAGTTTTGGCATTTATTTACTTACTTATTTACTTATAAAAGATTTTTAAATCCCACAACCCCGAGATCATCACCTAAGCCAAAACCAAGAGTTGGACACCTAACCGACTGAGCCACCAGGTAGTAAAGAGAAACCTAAGCAGACTCCACGATGAGCATGACGCCTGACATGGGGCTTGATCCTGCAACCCAGGAGATCACAACCTGAAACCAAGAGTCAGAACCTTAACCAAACGCACCACCCAGGTGCCCCTTATTTTTTTAAAGATGTATTTATTTATTTGAGGGAGAGAATGCATGTGAGTGGGGGCGAGGGGCAGAGGGAGAAGGAGAGAGAATCTCAAGCAGACTCCCCATTGAGCATGGAGCCTGATGTGGGGCTCGATCTCATGACCCTGAGATCATGACTTGGCCAAAATCAAGAGTCAGAGGCTTAACCGACTGAGCCACCCAGGTGCCCCAACAGTTTTGGCTTTTAGACATGGCAGGGTCCAAGGTCTGCTAAACAGCAATACGAAAGGGCTTGAGTAGCAAAGATCAGCTAACAGGATCTTCTTTGATGACTTTGGTTTGAACACCCAGAGAAATTTATTTAAGAATGTCAGTTTAACAGGATTAAGTATTGATTTCTAAACACTCTGTGTTCTTTCATCCTCAAATACCTTCTCTCTGCCTGAGACAACTCTATTCTACCTCCACCAAACAAACTCCACTCTGTCCTTCAAGTCCCAGTTTCAATGCTGCCTCCTCTGTGCAACACCCTCTACATCAGCACTGAACCCCCACAGTACTTTACACGTCTCTCTGAAGATGCTTATCAAGCTCTCCCAGGTGTAACAGGTATTAGTGTCCTTCTTCTCTGCTATGGTCCATATCTAATTCATTGTTTCACTGAAGATAGCAGAAGTGTGCTCAATAAAGGAACATTTAAGAGGGGGAAAAAAGTCTCAATGTACAATCATTAATCACATAGATTTGTCGAATAAGAGAAAATAATTTCAGAGCCACTTTTGTTTTCCCTATTTCAATAAGGAACTCAAAGTTCTTGTGAAAACTATAGTAAAATATGGTATAAACATTACTTTAAAACAGATGGGGTGGGGGCCTGGCTGGTTCAGTCAATAGAGCATGCGACTTGATCTCAGGGTTGTGAGTTTGAGCCCCAAACTGGTGTGGAGATTACTTTAAAAAAAAAAAAGGTATAAAAACAAAAAGAACCCAAAACTTTACCAAGACACAAATCCAGAGACTAAATAGCTAGGAACATTTTTGGTTTTGCATGCTGTATCATATAGGTGAGTTCACACCATATACAAATCTGTATTTGGCTTTCTTCACTGAAGAAATATATATATATATATACACACACATATATATCATATTTCATAAGTCTTTCATCACATCAACAAGATGCTCTAGGAACGTTATTTTTTTCATGGGCTAAATAACATTCCATACAATGGAGGTAACATTATTTAACTTAGCTGCTACTGTTGGCACACAGGTTTTGGTTTTTTTTTAAATCATTAATATAATGCAGTTATATATTACTTGTAAATTGTAAGTTAATGAAAATAAAATTTTGCTAGATAAATAATACCGGGGTATCTTTTCACATTAAGTTTTTTTTTTTTTTAAGATTTTATTTATTTATTTGAGAGAGAGAGAGCACACGGGAGCGGGCAGAGGGAGAGGGAGGAGCAGACTCCCTGCTGAGCAGGGAGCCCAACAGAGGGCGATCCCAGGACCCTGGGATCATAACCTGAGCCATAAGGCAGACACTTACCCGACTGATCCACCCAGGCGCCCCTTTGTGGTGTTTTTAAAATATGCCCATAAAAAATAATAATAATAAAATAAAAAAATAAAATATGCCCATAAATTCTTTGATAGTCCTTCCTTCAAGAAGTAGGATGTTAGTTCTCTATTAGTGTGGGCTGGACTGACTGACTCACTTCTAATGAACAGAATGTGATGGAAATGAAAAACTTGTGACTTCCAGGGGTAGGTCATAAAGGACACTGTGGATTCCATCATGCTCTCTCTTTTGGATAACTCACTATGGAGGAAACCAGATGCCATGCCATAATGACACACAAGCAGCCCATGGAGAGATCCCTGTCACCAGGAACTGAGGTCTCCTGATAACAGCTGGAAAGGCCTTTCCTAACAAGCCAACAATCTTAGAATTGGAATCTCCAGCTCCAGTCAAGCCTTCAAATGACTACAGCCCTAGCTCCCTGGTTAATGTCTTAACTGCAACCTCATTAGAGACCCTGAGGCATACAGCTAAGCCAATCCCAAATTCCTGACCTATGGCAACTATGTGAAATAATAAGTTTGTTGGAATAATTTATTTAGCAATAGATAAACACGACTCACTACTCCAGTGATAATTGCAATTAGGGCATGAGGCGAAAAGATAAGATGGTAGAGAATTAATTATTGGTCCCTTGCTCTGTGCCAGGCACATGCTGATGCCTTTACCTGCATTATCTTATTTAATCCTCACACCAACCCTATGAAGCAAGTACTATTTTTCTCCATTTTACAGGTGATATAACTAAGGCAGAGTTAAAGTGACTGGCTCAAGATCCCACTACTTGCTAAAAGCATTCCCCAAGGTCTGCCAGACTTGAAAGGCTATGTTCTTCCCCCACCCACCCTGCTGAACGCTCTCCAAATCTTCCTACCATGTGCTTCCCCAAGGTCTTTGAGGACCCTTCTGTGAAGAGGGCACAGCATGAGGCTCAGGATGTGAGGCCAGCATGACTATCAATAAGAATGACCAAAGAAAGCGGAGGCCTCCTTACCTTTCCCAGTCACATAATAGGCCCCCAGTTTGTAGCAGCTATCGCTGTGTTTGTTCTCTTCACAGTTGAACTTCAACACCTTGGCAGCCTCCTCAAAATTCTTCTGGATCCCTTCCAAATAGTCCACTAGCCGATAGCATCCTGTGAGGAAAAGGCAAGAGCTGTTCTTCATGTTTGGGGCTGCTGCACAGCAGTGGGGAAGGCTGAGGTGGAGCGGGCCAAAATGTCTTTTATTTAGGACCAGCTTCTGTCCTGAGGGGTGGCAAGGTGACCTCACCACAAAGAATGCAGGTGGTGTTCAGCCATTCCTACAAACGGCATCGTCTGCCCTTATCCAGGGACTAAGCAATATACAGGCTGGAGAGACCAAGGCCGCTGTACTGGCCCCACCACTCACCAGCCATCCTGGGGGAGCCCTTCTGCTCCCTGTCACCCAGGGTCAAAGACTCACTGACTTCCACGATTGAAACTTTGCTACCTTTGGAACTTCCCAGGAAGTTCAGCAATAAAACCCTGGAAACCAAAAGGGTCTATGGGCTAGTCTTTGTAGTAGCAAGAAAGGGGTGCCTCCACAACTATACACCTCAGCCAGGCTGGGAACGAGAAGCCCAATGACAGAGTAGAAATAGTAGCTACTAAAGGAGTTGAAAATAAGACTCTCTTTGGCAGTCTCTAGTCCCAGTGAGCCTCTTCTTAACATCTCTCCCCTCTGTCTTTGTCCCTTCTTCTTCATCCCAAATGACACTCATCTTATTCATTTTCATTCAACAAATATTTGCACATTTATGTGTAACCATGTACCAAACACTGTTCTAGATGCTGGGAATATAGTCACTTGCCCTCCTAAAAATTACATTCTAGAGGAGGGGAAAAAAAATAAGTAAATAGGTGAGCAAGATGCATTTATTTTTTATTTTTATTTTTTTAAGATTTTATTTATTTATTTGAGAGAGAGAGAATGAGAGAGAGAGCACAAGAGGGGGGAGAGTCAGAGGGAGAAGCAGACTCCCCGCTAAGCAGGGAGCCCGATGTGGGACTCGATCCCGGGACTCCAGGATCATGACCTGAGCTGAAGGCAGTCGCTTAACCAACTGAGCCACCCAGGCACCCATGCATTTATTTTTTTAAGATGCATTTAAACAGTAATAAATTGTTATATGATTGAAATAAAACAGGATAGGATAGTTTGTTATGCATGTTGGGGGAATAGTTACCATAAACCGGGCAGGGAGGGCCTAGTAAGGACTGTGATGTCCAAGCTGAAATGTGAATAACAAGAATGAACTAGCTATTTTTTTTTTTAAGATTTTATTTATTTATTTGACAGAGAGAGACACAGAGAGAGAGGGAACACAGCAGGGGGGACTAGGTGAAGGAGAAGCAGGCTTCCCAAGGAGCAGGGAGCCCGATGCAGGGCTCGATCCCAGGTCGCTGGGATCATGACGTGAGCTGAAGGCAGACGCTTCACGACTGAGCCACCCAGGCGCCCCTGAACTAGCTATTTAAAGACAATGAAATGGAATGGGGTAGAAAGTCCCAGGTACAAGAAACAATAGACAAAAATACCCAAAAGAGGGAATAAGCTTGGTACAAATAAGGTATAACGTAGCTGGATCGAGGAGAAAAGGGGTAGGAAATGAGGAGAGAAAGGCAGGGGCCAGATCACAGGGCATTGTGGAACACAGGAAGGACTTAGGATTTTATTCCACGTCAATGGCAAACCACTAGAGGGTTTTAAGAAGGACAGTGATATGATTCAATTTGCATTTTTATTTATTTATTGTTTATTTTTTTTAAAAAGATTTTATTTATTTATTTATTTGACAGAGAGAGAGAGAGAGAGCGCGCGCTCGAGAGAGCAGAAGCAGGGGGAGTGGCAGAGGGAGAGGGAGAAGCAGCCTCCCCGCGGAGCAGGGAGGCGGATGCAGCGCAGGGCTCGATCCCGGGACCCTGGGATCATGAGCTCTGCGGAAGGCAGACACTTAACCAACTGAGCCACCCAGGCGCCCCCAATTTGCATTTTTAAAAGGTTACTCCAGTGTATATGTTTGTACATGCCTGGATGGATACGGAAGAACAAAATACATGAAGGGGTACACGCTAGCATTGATAACAACAAACGTGTTGTTTTGTTATTTAAAAATCTAATAGGATAGCATTTAATAGAACAAAATGAAAATTTAATTACAGTTTGAGGGTAGAGAACAGATTTTAAGGGAGTGAGCATGCAGAGTCAGGTTAGGCGGCTATTTCAGTAATCCTGGTGAGAGATCATGATGACTTCAAAGGACAGTAGCTATAGTAACGATACTCTCCTTCTGAAGTGCTGCAGCCAGTCCTTTTACGCCCACCCTCCCCCACTCCACTGCTCCCTATACTACTCTCCCGCGTACATTACCATGAACTCTCTCCTCAAAAACATGTATGGCTCTCCACTGCCTACAGAATAAAGTCTAAATGCCTTACCCTGGCATTCAAGGCCTGACACACCGTGGCCCAGACTCCCTCTTCAATCGTATTTCTAACTATAGCCTCACTTCAATCTTCCACAAGACAGCATTCTCTTCTCCCACACTGTCCTCCATTTAATCAACGCTTGCCTGCTCCTCCTGACCTCCCCCAGAAGTCTTCCCCAACTATCCTGCTCCTCAGTGACTCCAACTCTTCTTACGACACCGGCGAGCCCTCAGAGAACCACCCTGGGTTCTTGTTAAGCCATTATACAGCAGAGCAACTCTGGCTAGTTGGTTAGCTTCAAGAAATAGCTTTACCATATTCTGGAAACCAGACTGCAAGCTATAAGAAGACTGGGCCAGTGTCATTTTTTTTTCCCTTTTATAAAAATAAAGTAGGAAGAAGAAAACCACCCAAAGGTACTGGCTGCTCTGGGTGACCACTGACACACTCAAGTCAACTCAACGTTCCCAGAACACAAGGGGCACATTCATGCCTCAGGGCCTTTTCACTAGCTGTTACCTCTGCCTAGCATAGATCTCCCTTACCTTCCTCAAGGCTTTGTTCAAATGCCACTTTCTCAATGACTCCCTCTGACCACTTAATTTAAAACTGCCCTCAACTCCCCATACCTGTCAGTCCTTTTTCCCATTGCACTGACTTTCTAACATACGATTTCATTTATTTCCTTACGTTTATTGTCCAACTCCCTCCACTAGAATGTAAGCTCCAGAAGAACAGGGAATGGTATCTGTTCACTGATGTATCCCCACCCCTCTCTCCCAACACCCAAGCACATCTCCTCGTACCCGCCCCGGCCTCCAGGCTCGGTCCCGCCGAGGATACCCCAGCTGCGAGGCCCGCAAGTCCTGGAGGAACCCAACCCGTTCCCCCCCAAAACACACAAGGTCGTCAGTGTCCCACCGCGTTCCCACGAGTCCCCGGCCGGAGACCCCTTCCAGACCTCCTTCAGCGGTCGCTCGTGACCCGTGCGGCCCCCACCCTTCCCCCATGCGTCCCCACGTGTCCCCAGGCTGCGCTGGCAGCGCTCACCGTCCGGGTCCTTCTCGCGGTAGCACTGGTAGTTGCACTCCACCTCCATGTTCTCCAGAAAGGACTTCACTTGCTCCTCGTCCTGGAAATCCACCACACCCGCCATGGCCCCTGCTCGCCCAGCCGAGGTTAGCCCGCGGCTCAGCACACCCGCCCTGCGCTCACGTGAGCCAGCGGAGGGGCGGGGCCCCGGAGGGGCGTGCCGCCGAGGGCGGCGCGCTCACCCGCTATTCCGGAAGCGGGAGCACCGCGAACCTAAATCCTGGAGCTGTCGAAGCTTCAAGCTGTTAAAAACCTTGCTACGCTCATTCGTTTCCTAAAACCGGTGACAGTCTTTCTGCAGCACTTTTTCTGTGCCAGCTTTGTGCCCTTCATGATTTTCTGCCTGCACAGTGATCTCTAAGTGCCTACTGTGTGCCTCACCAAGTGCTTGGTTCCAGTAATACAATTGGGAAATACGGTCCCTGCCTTTAAAGAGCTTGCAGTTTAGTAGGAAGACATTTGTTTATTCATTCAGCAAGCATTCTGAGCATCTACTATGTCAGTATAGCTGCACAAACCAATATTCATAAGTCTATTCTAGTGCAATGAGAAGTCTGGTTCATCTGTATGTTCCTCCCAGACCTATTTCCCCATCCCCCCGCCCCCAAGCTGAATGACCTAAGAAATGAATGGCTGTGGGAGATGATGACTGGAACACAGGAGCTACAGAGGTTGTAGTAATAATTCTGTTATAATAGTGAATGCTTAAACAGTGTTGAAAACTTTGTTCCAGATTCCATTCTAAGAGATTCATACAGAGTCTTATTTAATTCTCACTATGACCCTCATTGTGACACTATGGGGTAGGTATTCTTATTATACCCATTCTGCAGATGAGGAAACTGGGCTACAGAGAAGTTAAGTAACTTGTCAAGGTCACACAGGAAGTGAGAGAGTAATTGTGCGATAAATATCTTTTTTTAAATAAAAGAATGCATGTGGTACAAGAGGAACATGTAAAGGAGATGGAGGAGGGAAGCTTTGCTTGGTTTTTGCTTTGTTCTCTTGCACAGAATCATCAGTTCCATAAAGCCTAGACCAAAAGCTCTCCAAAGACAGTCAGATCAGATCCTGCTCATTTTTGAGTTCTAGCCAACCCTAATCTAGAGTCCTCAGTGGTACTCAGTCCATGATTTACCTTCACCTATAGCAATGCTTCCCCAATGACTCCACTATTAACCTATCCTTAAAGGCATTGGAGAGTCGACCACTTCCAACCCTTCCTTATAGGGGGGCAGCTTACTGCAACTTTGAAGTCCCAATTTTACTTTAAAAATTCATGTGATTTCACATTCAGTTCCATAGTAATATATCTTTCATAGGAAAACACAAGATTGCTTTCTCCCCAAGCCTTTTGGTAAAATTGACATTTCAAGAGATATGCCACATTTTCGTGTGGTTTCTCATACCCCTGATCACCTTGGGAGACCCCTCCGTACACATACCCCTGGAAGGAAGCCCTGACCTTTGATTTTGAGCCCACCTGCCTTAGGCTGGCCTTCAAGGCCCTGTACAATCTGATTCTAACTTCATATCATGCCTCTCTTCCCCCATACCCCACCCAACCTTCTGATCTCTGAATAGGTCACGGGTTTGTGTCCCTGTTTACTGCTGCTCTTAAGGCCTGAACCCCCCTTCTCTGCCCAAATCAGAGATTCTCTCCTCTGTAGAGTCTTCCCAGGTGCAATAACCACACACCTCCAAAGTAGATTTAAATGTTCCCACTTCAGGGGTCCCTGGGTGGCTCAGTCAGTTAAGCATCCGACTCTTGATTTAGGCTCAGGTCATGATCTCTCAGGGTCATGAGATGGAGCAGCAGGTGGGGTTCCATGCTCAGCCGGAGTCTGCTTGAGATTCTCTCTCTCCCTCCGCCCCTCCCCCCTCCCTCTCTGAAATGAATAAATAAATCTTTAAGTGCTCCCACTTCAGTGTTCCACACTACTTGGTTTATTCTGGTATAATATAGTAGGAAAGGACTGGCTTTGGAGTACAGACAGATCTTAATCAGAATCCATGTCCCTCCCATGTTTACTAAATTGTGACCTTGAACCAATCACATTTATGAGCTTGATTCCTCTTCTGTAAATGAAAATCCCTTGTGGCTGTCAGTAGGACTAAAAGTTCATGTATGCAGTGTGCTTAGTGGAGTCTGGCTCAGAGTCATTCCTGTTCCAGAAATGTTTCTTGTCATGCCCATAATGGCATGAAAGTCTGTGTCCCCCATGACACTGTGAGCTCTATGTCCCTTTTGCCAGTCACAGGGTCAAGAATAGAGCAAAGCTTGGTGAAAGTGATGTAGATAGCTAAGGTCAGGGACAGGCTACAAATTATACTTTTCCCATAATCATTTTTGCTGAGTTGAACTACATTAAAATGAGCCCACCTGAGCAGTAGGGGGTGATAGAGAGTTAGGGAAAAGATGGAAGATAGGCTGAGCCAAGTATGAAATCACATACTTAAAAGGACATTTAATGTCATCAAAAAAGCAGCCAGCTTCTTTTTTTAGTCCTGTCCTTATCTCTGTAGATTTATTCCCCCTTATTCTTATAAATGTCCACATTTACTTTTTATTTATTTTTTTTTTTTAATTTTTTTTTAAAGATTTTATTTATTTGCGAGAGAGAGAACGAGAGACAGAGAGCATGAGAGGGAGTGAGAGGGAGGAGGGTCAGAGGGAGAAGCAGACTCCCTGCCGAGCAGGGAGCCCGATGTGGGACTCGATCCCGGGACTCCAGGATCATGACCTGAGCCGAAGGCAGTTGCTTAACCAACTGAGCCACCCAGGCGCCCTCCACATTTACTTTTTAAACTTACTTAATTATTCAAGTAATACATGAATACATGCTTATTGTGAATTAATCTCATGTTTTTCACCTAATACTCCTTTTCGTTAAGCATGATATGGCTTGTAGACACTGTTTAGACTGTTGCAGAGAAATCAAAGGTCAGAGAAGTTAAATGATTTACTCTAAAACACATAGTGAGAGGAGGCGCCTGGGTGGCTCAGTTGGTTAAGCGACTGCCTCAGCTCAGGTCATGATCCCAGGGTCCTGGGATCAGAGCTCCACATCGGGCTCCCTGCTCAACGGGAAGCCTGCTTCTCCCTCTCACACTCCCCCTGCTTGTGTTCCCTCTCTCGCTGTCTCTCTGTCAAATAAATAAACAAAATTCTCTAAAAACAACAACAACAACAACACATAGTGAGAGGACCAGGAGGGGAAACCGGCCCCCTTAGAATCCTAGAGTTCACAATAACCATCCCAGATCCTGGAGGGAAGAATTGAAGAACATTATGGCACTCAACTCCTGACTCCAGACTTAGAGTCAACTATTATTAATTGACCACTAATTATGAGTTTAGTACTTTAGGTTCATTATCTCATTTATTCTTCATTCATTCAACAAACATTCCCTGGATGCTTAAAAATGGCTAGGGCTTAAGGGATGCCGAATTGAAAAATGCAAGATTTCAACAAGAACATGCAACTCTTGGAAGAGGAAAAGCACTGGTCAATAAACATATGATGAGATACTCCTCCTAACGATCAAAGGAAGGCAAACTAAAAACAGTGTGATATCATTTTTCATCTCTTAGACCAACAAAGACTGGCATCCTGTTTTTGAAAGAAGGCTGAGAAATTGGCTTTCCAATATATTATTGGTGGGAATGTAAATTGATGCCTCCTCTTTGGAGAGCAATTTGGTAATATTTATTAACATTTAAACGTGTTATTATGTATTTTGGGGGGTGGGAGAAAAATTTGCAAACCTATCCCAAAATGGACTTGTATCCTGAACATATAGAGAATTCCTACAACTCAACAATAAGAAGACAATGTTTTAAAAAATGGGCAAAATATTTGAGTAGACGTTTCACCAAAGACATATGGATGGGCAACAAGCACACAAAAGACACCCAGCATGTGGAAATGCAAATAAAAATCCACACTGAGATATCACTACACAACTACTAGAATGGCTATAATCAACAAGACAAATAATACTGTGTGTTGATGAGAATATTAAAAAGCTGGAACCCTTCTATACATTTCTGATTGGAATTCAAAATGCTGTAGCCACTTCATATTTTTATTTGTTTGCTTGCTTGCATTTTATTTTATTGTGGTAAGCACACTTAACATGAGAGCCACCCTCTTAACAAATTTTTAAGTGTACAATATGTTATTGTCAACTGTAGGTACAATATATAGTGTTGTACAACAGATTTCTAGAGTTTATTAATCTTGCTTAACTGAAACTATATGCCCTTGATTAGTAATTCCCCATTTCCCCTTATCCCTAGCTCCTGGCAACCAGCATTCCACAATTTGAGTCTAAG
Organism: Halichoerus grypus; assembly: GCF_964656455.1. Lineage (NCBI taxonomy): Eukaryota > Metazoa > Chordata > Mammalia > Carnivora > Phocidae > Halichoerus > Halichoerus grypus. Next base: position 146,231,544 of record NC_135716.1, on the reverse strand, counting down.
AATTTGACTGTTTTAGATAACTCATAGAAGTACTTGTCCATTATGTAGTACTTGTCTTTCTGTGACTGTCTCATTTCACTTAGGATAATGTCCTCAAGTTGTTGCTGTTGGTTTGTTTTTGTTTTTGTTTTTTTAAGTAGGCTCCACGCTGGGCCCCAACGCAGGGCTTGAATTCAGGACGCTGAGATCAAGACCTGAGATGAGATCAAGAGGGACGCTTAACCAACTGAGGCACCCAGGTGCCCCTGTCCTCAAGTTTTATCCATGTTGTAGCATATTGCAGAATTTCCTTCTTTTTAAAGTCTGGATAGTATTCCAGTTGTGTATGTCTTCTACATTTTGTTTATCTGTTCACCTGTCAAAGGCATTTAGGTTGTTTCCACATCTTGGTTACTGTGCATAGTGCTGCAACAAGCATGAGGATGCTAATATCTCTTCAAGATGTTGATTTCAATTCTTTTGGATAAATAGCCAGAAGTGGGATTGCTGGATCATATGGTAATTCTATTTTTAATTTTTGGAGGAACCTCCAAACTGTTTTCCATAGTGGCTGCACCATTTTGCATTCCTGTCAACAGTGTACAAGAGTTCCAATTTCTTTTTTTTTTTTTTTTAGTTTTAATTTAAATTCCAGTTGGTTAACACACATTGTAATATTAGTTTCAGGTGTACAATTTAGTGATTCAACCCTTCCTTATATTATCGGGTGCTCATCACAAGTGCACTCCTTAATCTCCATCCCTATTTAACCCATCCCCTCTCCCATCTCTCCCCTGGTAACCATCAGTTTGTTCTCTGTAGTTAAGAGTCTCTTTCTTGGTTTGCCCCTCTCTCTCTCTTTTTTTAAGGGTCCCAATTTCTCCATATCCTCGACAATACTTCTTGCCTTGTTTTTTGATAATAGCCATCCTGACAGGTGTAAGGCAATATCTCATTGTGGTTCTGATTTGCATTTTCCTGATGTTTAGTATTTTGAGCATCTTTTCATATACCTGTCAGCCATTTGTACATCTTTGGAGAAATGTCCACTTGAATCCCTAACTCATTTTTTTTTAAGATTTTATTTATTTATTTGAGGGAGAGCAAAAGCAAGAGAGATCACAGAGGCAGAGGCAGAGGGAGAAGCAGATTCGCTGCTGAGCGGTGGGCCCGATGCAGGGCTGGATGCGGGGCTGGATGCTGGGCTCGATCCCAAGACCCTGAGATCATGACCTGAGCTGAAGGCAGACGCTTAACTGACTGAGCCACCCAGGCGCCCCCTCCCTAACTCATTTTTTAATCGGGCTATTAGTTTCTTGCTATTGAGTTGTAGGAGTTTCCCATATATCCTGGTGTTTAACCCCTTATCAAGTATCTGGTTTGCAAACATTCCCTCCCATTCCATAGGTCACCTTTTCATTCTGTTGATTATTTTCTTTGTAGTGCAGATACTTTTTATTTTTTAATTTAAGTAATTTCTATGCCCAATGTAGGGCTCGAACTCACAACCCTGAGATCAAGAGACTGAGCCAGCCAAGCGCCCCAGTGCAGACAATTTTTAGTTTGATGTAATCCCACGTTTATTTTTGTTTTTGTTGCCTGTGCTTTTGGTGTCATTAAAATGGCCTTATGTTTTTGACCTAGAAGTTCAACTTCCAAGAATATATCCTACAGAAATTCTTACACAAATAAATAAATATTTGCTGCAGGTTTTCTTGTTGTTGCTGCTGTTGTTACAATAGAAATAACAAATATCCAAGAATAGGGGATTTGAATGCAATGTAGACATTAAAAAGAACATTGAAAGATGTTCAAATGCATTGTTAAGTGAAAAACAAAACACCCTATAGTATAACAAGTTTTTGTTTTAAAAATAACCTTTTGTATGTTCATAGAAAAAAAAAAACCCGAGGGAAAATACCATGAACTTTAATAGTTAACTATGAGCTGGAAAGGAGGAAGGGAATAGTGTTTGTACACTATTGTGTACACAGGGAACTTCCAGTGTTTGTATTCAATCTTTATTTTTATAATGATATACTACTTTTGTAAGCAAACAAAATAATAAAAGCATTTTTTAAAGACTTGATGTGTCTTCTAGACATAGTCACAGTCCTATGGGTCATTTCGGGATAAGTACACTAATATATCCATTTTATAAACGAGGTTCAGCGAAGTAGAGCAATTTCTTCAAGGTCACACAGCCCACCAAGACTTCCCCAAAGATTAGGCATCCTTGAGCTGACAGAATCCCCACCCCCCACCCTGGGCAGAAAGACCCGGCCAATCACATTTGCTTTGAGGTCACTTTGAAGGCCTGGGGATAGGTCCTCATTAGTCCATGCTGAGCCAGTTGTCCTCCGCGGCCTGTGTGGCTGCGGGAGGCAGGAGGCTGGGGACGATTAGACTCTCCCCCGGTTACCCTGGGGCACCAATTCTCTGTCCTCTGCTGGTCCCCTGTGGACCCTTAGCATTGGTGGGTTAGTCGTGCAGGCGTTTTGCCCTTCCTGCTGTGGCCGGTCAATCCCCCACGCCCAGCCCCTGCAGAACCAACAGCACTCCCTGCGGGGATTCCTCCCACCGAAATCAAGAAGAAGCCGTGACAGGTGCCAGCCCTGCTCAGACTCCCGTTCCAGCCACGGTGATTGCGTATCACCTAGTCCTCGCCTGACCTGCCTGGCCTTGAGCTAGCACAATGAGATCAGAAATAGGATTCAAGGCGCGCCTGGACGTCAGTCAGTTAAGTGTCTGCCTTCAGCTGAGGTCATGATTCCAGGGTCCTGGAATCGAGTCCTGCATCCGGCTCTCTGCTCAGTGGGGAGCCTGCTTCTCCCTCTGCCTCTCCTTCTGCCTGCCGCTCCCCCTGCTTGTACTCACACACACACTCTCTCTCAAATAAATAAATAAATCTTAAAAAAAAAAAAAAGAAAGAAAGAAATAGGATTCAATGCAACCTCTACTTCCCTGCCTGTCTTTGAGGCGGTAGCTGGGCTTCACGTTGGAAAGGCTCCTGCTTTATACAGAAGAGGACTAGAGTCCAGAGAGAGGAAGGGGCTTGGCCCAAGGCACAGAGCAAGTTAATAACAGAGACATGGACTGTCTCTTCAGGGAAGCAAATTGGATGGTAACCTTTCCAACTTTATTTTCACCTCATCCTGACAAATACCCTCTCTCCTCCCTGCCTCAGGGTTCCTCTGTGTTTCTTGCTTATGTATCATCATCTGAGGCAGCAAGATTTATCAAGAATGATAAGGAGTTTGGCACCAAAAGAACAAAGAATCCAATCAAGAAATGGGCAGAAGACATGAACAGACATTTTTCCAAAGAAGACATCCAAATGGCCAACAGACACATGAAAAAGTGTTCAATATCGCTCGGCATCAGGGAAATCCAAATCAAAACCTCAATGAGATACCACCTCACACCAGTCAGAATGGCTAAAATTAACAAGTCAGGAAATGACAGATGTTGGCGGGGATGCGGAGAAAGGGGAACCCTCCTACACTGTTGGTGGGAATGCAAGCTGGTGCAGCCACTCTGGAAAACAGTATGGAGGTTCCTCAAAAAGTTGAAAATAGAGCTACCATACGATCCAGCAATTGCACTACTGGGTATTTACCCCAAAGGTACAAAAGTAGGGACCCGAAAGGCTACGTGCACCCCGATGTTTATAGCAGCAATGTCCACAATAGCCAAACTGTGGAAAGAGCCAAGATGTCCATCAACAGATGAATGGATAAAGAAGATGTGGTATATATATACAATGGAATATTATGCAGCCATCAAAAGGAATGAGATCTTGCCATTTGCAACGACGTGGATGGAACTGGAGGGTATTATGCTGAGCGAAATAAGTCAAACAGAGAAAGACATGTATCATATGACCTCACTGATATGAGGAATTCTTAATCTCAGGAAACAAACTGAGGGTTGCTGGAGTGGGGGGTGGGGTGGGAGGGATGGGGTGACTGGGTGATGGACACTGGGAAGGGTATGTGTTCTGGTAAGCGCTGTGAATTGTGCAAGACTGTTGAATCTCAGATCTGTACCTCTGAAACAAATAATGCAATATATGTTAAGAAAGAAAAAAAGAAGAAGAAGAAGGTAGCAGGAGGGGAAGAATGAAGGGGGGGAAATCGGAGGGGGAGAAGAACCATGAGAGACGATGGACTCTGAAAAACAAACTGAGGGTTCTAGAGGGGAGGGGGTTGGGAGGATGGGTTAGCCTGGTGATGGGTATTGAGGAGGGCACGTTCTGCATGGAGAACTGGGTGTTATGCACAAACAATGAATCATGGAACACTATATCTAAAACTAATGATGTAATGTATGGGGATTAACGTAACAATAAAAAATTTAAATTAAAAAAAAAAAAGATGGCAAGAATGATAAGGAGTTTGGAATCACACTACCTTGGAATCCCACAGTTGCTGTGGGAACTTGGACAAGTAGTGTTACTTGTCCTTATTTTCCTTGCCTTATTTTCCTCATCTGTCATTGGATATGAACCTCTACTCTATTTACCCAATAGGAATAAATAAGAAATTGGGAGGCAGTTTAGTATAGAGCAGTGGTTTCCCTGGACCAGCAGCATCAGCATCACCTGAGAATTTGTTAAAAATAAATATTCGCTGGGGCGGCCTGGGTGGCTCAGTCGGTAAAGCCTCTGCCTTTGGCTCAAGTCATGATCCTGGGGTCCTGCGATCAAGGCCCAGGGGCTCCCTGCTCAGCGGGAAGCCTGCTTCTCCCTCTCCCCACCAGCTCATGCTTTCTCTCTCTCTCTCTCTCTCTCTCTCTCTCGCTATCTCTCTCTCAAATAAATAAATAAAATCTTAAAAAAAAAAAAAAAGAAATGAATATTCTCTGCCCTCACCCCAGATCTACTGAGTCAGAAACTTGGAGGCCCGGCGATCTGTGTTTTAACAAACTCTACAGGTGATTCTGATGCATGCCACAGTTTGACAACCACTGGTATATCGTGGGTAAAACCACTGGGTTTGGGTCAGACAATTCTGAGTTCTTCTAAAAGTGTCTTAGTTTTGCCTTCTACTATTTGAGAGGCCTTAAGCAAAGCATTTTACCCACCTGCTCCTTAGATTCCTCATCTGTGAAATGGGCCTAATAGTTAGCTGTATTTTACATAACATGGTTGTTTATTCATTTACTTAACACAATTTTTTTGAGTGGCATTATGTGACAATGACTCTTCTAGATTCTAGGGATATATACACAAAACACAAAAATCCCTGCCCTCATGGGGTATACATTCGAATGAAACTTTTGAGGATTAAGATAATTATGATAATGGTGTATAAAGCTTAGTACAACACTGCACCTATTAAGCACTCAGCAAATGGCAGCTAACAGTAATGATGGGGAAAGGATTTGTAAATAGTGATATGCAATATTAGATGAAACTGTGAGTTCTCTGAAACTTGTCTGACTCATGCCTCTGTCATCAGAATCTAACATAAGACCTAGTGCAGATTAGGGCTTAGTCAATATGTGATAAATGTACATACAGAAGTCAGAGATTAATATTGATATCTCTCTTGCCTGAATGAATGGTTTTCCTATGTAGTCCATCTTTAGAGCTGACAGCTCAGTAATAAAGCACACTGTCCAATAAGCCTTCTCCCCCTACATTTATATATTTCACTCTTTCCAGTCACATTCACATGTTGTGATGGGTCTGAAATATAGTTGGTGTATAATAAATCTCTGCTGAGTGAATGAATGGATGCACTGAAATGGGGATCAGGAGGCTTCCATTCTAATTCCTGTTCTGCCACTTCTCCAGTATTTGGCCTTGGCTAAGTCCATTTTCTTTTCAGATCCTCAGTCTCCTCATCTGTAAAACGAGACTCACAATCCAACTCCAGCATGATACTGGTAGGAGACAGACCAACTGTAATACTGAAGTTTTCTTTTTTTTAAACCTCACTGATTCTTTTTTTTAAATCTAAATTTAATTGATTAACATATAGTGTATTACTAGTTTTAGTTCAGTGATTCATCAGTCTTATATAACACCCAGTGCCCATTACATCATGTACCCTCCTTAAATTCCATGAGTGAGATCATATAACTGTCTTTCTCTGATTGACTTATTTCACTTAGCATAATACCCTCTAGTTCCATCTATGTTATTGCAAATGGCAAGATTTCATTTTTTTCTGATGGTGAAATACTGAAGTTTTAAGGATGCTCACACAACCACAAATGTGTTGTCTCCTTAGCTTACCTTTCAGGAAGAATTGCTGAAAGCAGTAAAAGGAGATAATATAAGTATATATCTTTGCAAACCTTAAAACAATGTAAAAATTAAGTAACATACTATGTCTAATCATATAATCTACAATCTATAGAATTTATAGGTTGGAAATGATTCTAATCCTTCCTACTGGAAGTGTAATCTGCAGCATTGGCAGCATTTGAGATCTTGGTAGAAATGCAGACTCTTGGGCCCCACTCAGACCTATTAAACCAGAATCTGCATTTTAGCAAGATTTCCAAGTCATTCGGATGCACAATAAAGTCGGAGAAACACTGCTTTAAATCAGACTCATAGGACATGTGCCCTGAAAAGCTTTTGAAGATCAACTTTAACTCCCTCATTTTACAGATGAGTACCCTGGAGCCCAGCAATGAAAGGGACTTGTCTTTCTAAAAGGTAGATCTAGCCATGTCACCCCCACGTTTGAAACCAATGACTCCACCACATGCCTAGCTCAACATTCAAGGCCCTGTCATCTGGCCCCTTATTATCCTCTATTTGATACTTCCCCACCCATTCTAGGCAAACCAATCACTCTCACCTACTACTCTTCTCTGTCCTGTTTTCTCTGTGTGGGCTGCTCTTCCCACTTCTCTCCAGCCCCAGCTCAGACTATACCACCAGCTCAGACATGAGACCCCCCCACCCCCAGTCCTTGTTTAGGACACCTTCCTAACCTTTATTGGTTGACAGCGGGCTGTGGTCAGCTGGTTATCTCCTCCACCTCCTGAAGTACTATGGTGAGAACCTGTTTTTACATATCTTGTTTTATCAGACTGTGAGCTCCTTAAGGATAGGAACTGGGTCTCAGGTCCCAACCCAGAGTCAGGCACCTTGTAAGAGCTCAGTTTATCCCCTGTGACTAATGATTTGAAATGTGTCTTCCAGGTCTAACTTTTTGCATATTGAGACTGTGAATTTCCAGAGCATGAGGACTTGATATTCTCTTCTTTCTCCATCTCACTCATGAGGCTCCATGTGCCTGAGCACAGTGGGCACTTATTCACCACCCAGCCTGACTGGTTCAGCTGTTATGACTGTAGCCTTTCCCATAATGGGTTCCTGGACCTGGTTCACCGCAGCATGTTCAGGGAAGTCCAAACGACCCAACACCAAGAGTAGGGAAGGGATGGGGTTTCAGGGTAAATCATCTCAAGCCTGGGCTGAGATTTAGTGCCTTCTATAAAAGCTCACAAGATTTCAAGCTGTGATCCCAAAAGTCTATTCCTGAGGCCTCCTGTCCCTATATAAAAATTGACAGGTCCTCAGTACATGTTGTAAATTGAGTAAATGAACGAATTGGCAAATTAATCTGGACTTCTAAATGTAAATGAATGCTGACTTCAGAAAAAAAAGCAGTTGTGCAAGAAAAGGGCTGTAACCAAATGTCACATAATGTTAAAGTTGAATTACAAGCTCCTTACCTTTGCACACAAATCCAGCTGTAATCTGCCCCAGCCTGCCTGTCCAGCTTTGTCTCTTCCCTTGCCATATATACACTCTTTGGGCCTCATCCAAAACTATTTGTAGAGCCTAAGCACGTCATTGTGGTTTCATCCTCCAGTGCTTTCACACACGTGGTTCCCTTTCTTCCCTTCTTAATTTAGGTAACTCTTTTTGCCTTTCAAAGCCCAGGTCAACTGGGCTGGTTGCCTGTCTGTGCTCTGGTACACACCTTGCTTCTTTTTTTTTTTTAATGTTTTATTTATTTATTCATGAGAGTCAAAGAGACAGAGAGACAGAGAGAGGCAGAGGCAGAGGGAGAAGCAGGCTCCCCACCTAGCAGGGAGCCTGTTGCGGGACTCGATCCCAGGACCCTGGGATCATGACCTGAGCCGAAGGCAGACGCTTAACCATCTGAGCCACCCAGGTGCCCCAACCATGCTTCTTTTATGAGTGATAATCATATTTTGCTATTGTTTATCTTTTCCCCCACAAGACCTGAGCACCTTGATGGCAGGGACTGAGTCTTATTCATTTTTGTGTCCTCAGTGTCCAGCATATAGCATGACACAAGGGAGAGGTTATTTATTGGGCACATGAGCCAGTGGAAATAATGTATAGTAGAAGAGTTATCATTAGTCAGGGAATTTGCCATCCTTGGAATTCCAGGTTTAAGGACTTTGCAAAGCCTCATTTAATATTTATTGAAGAATAAATCATTTAAAAAATAAATAAAATGACCTCGTCGGAAAGAGCTAGGACACTAAATAGTAGATGGCAGGCAAGGATGGCTAGGGAAGTGGAGTTTCATACACACACACACACATACACGCCCCACCCTCTGCCCAGTCCATGGCATATGCATGATTTGGAGAACATGGGCAGATGACCCTTTACAGAAAGGTGCCCTGGAGACAAGGCCCCAATAGTCTGATTGGGGTGATGGTTCCAAACTAGCTGCCACTTCTTCCTTTCTCCACCACCCCGAGAGGGAGTGGCAGAAGGGTTAAAGACAAGAAAAGGTGCACACAAAATATGATATCTTGATCAGTTCCCAGGCCTGGGAATCAAGTTAATTCTATAACCTCTCTCTAAACTTCAGTTTCCTCATCTGTAAAATAGGGATAATAATATCTAGCTTGCAGGATTGTCAGGAGGATTTTATAACAATAGTTACTACATACATGACATTTATATCCTGCCAACTCCGTTCTAAGACAGGACTAGAGAGAAAGAGAGAGAGTAATTCAGTTAGTCCTCACTAGAATTCTATCAGGTAAGTACAATCACATTTATAGACAAAGAAACAGAGACAAAGAAATGTCACATAACTTTTCCAGGATCATCCAGCTAGTAATTATGGAGCTAAGAGTGAAACCCAGGCAGATTGGCTTGCTCCAGCGTCTATGCTCTTAACAAGTTCTATATTCTATGTTGTCTCTTTAATAAGATAATTGTGTGAGAGTGAAGGTGTCTGGCTCCTAGTAGTGCATGACAAATATTGACAATAAAAAAAGTAATCTAGTATCTGTAGTTGATGAGATAGCCCCAAATAGATTAATATTACTCATTTTAGGGGGACATGGGAGGCTTGGTTGGTTAAGCATCTGGCTTCGGCTCAGGTCATAATCCCAGGGTCCTGGGATAGAGCCCCACGTCTGGGCTTTCTGCTCAGCGGGGAGTCTGCTTCTCCCACTCCCTCTGCCTGCTGTTCCCCCTGCTTGTGCTCTCTCTCTGTGTCAAATAAATAAATAAAATCTTAAAAAATATATATCACTCATCTTTCAACTAGTACATACTCCTGCAACTGGAAGAAGGTTTTGTGTCTGAGTAGTCTGGGCTATTTTAAGATGCCCTAAAGGTAAGCTGGCTTTGCCTTCTCCTGAGGAACTGGAACAAGTTCTTAGCACTTCAGCCAGAGGGCATTTGAGGGACATGTGGATCCCATGAAATTAATACCTTCAATCATGCCATGTTCTGGGCCCTGAAAACAGAGGTAAATTGAATCCGGTCAACACTCTAAAGGAGCTCACAGCCCAGTTGAGGATACCAGCAAAAGAGACAACTCTGATATAGTACTGCTATAGAGGGAAACTCATAAGGGATAGCTAACTTAATTAGGGAGGAATTGATCAGGAAAGGCCTTCCAGAGGAAGAGACACATAAGTCTAGTATCAAAGAGCAAGTGGAAGACATATTTGAAGAAACCAGGAAAGGGTTTCTTGGCAGAGATGGAATGCTATGAGTAAATGCACAGGGGCTTCAAAAAATAACACTATATATATTCCACGAACTATGAGTGGTTTAATATGGCTAGAACAGAGCTAGGAGAGCTAGGAGAGCTATGGAAGTGTTGTTGCCCAAGGCATGGACAGAGGCCAGGTAGGAAAGTGCCTCAGTTGTCAAATTAAGAGGTTTGGCCCTCACCCTGTAGGAGATGTAGAGCCATTAAAAAGCTCCAAACAGGAGTGTAATATGGTTTAGAAAAATAATTTGGTAGCAAAAGGGGGTCGAATTAGAGATTTAAGACTGAAGGCAGCTTTTAAGCTGATGAAAAGATGCTCAGCCTCATTAGTCATTAGGGAAATGCAAATTCATATCACAATGAGATACTATTTCACCCCTACAAGAATGCCTATAATAAAAAAGCTGGCCATTAACAAGTGTTGGAGAGAATGTGGAGAAATTGGAACTCTCAAACACTGCTAGGGGGAATGTAAAATGGTACAGCTGCTTTGGAAAACAGTTTGGCAGTTCATCAAAGATATATATGGAGGTACCATACGAGCCAGAAATTCTACTCCTAGGTATATACCCAAGAGAAATGGGTTCACATAAAACCTTTTACACGCATGTTCATAACATCATTAGTCATAATAGCCAAAAAAATGAAAGTAATTCAAGTGTCCATCAGCTAATGAATAGATAAGCAAATTATGCTTCATCCATACCATGGAATATTATTTGGCCGTGAAAAGAAATGAGGTCTTGATACATGCTACAACATATATGAGCCTTGAAAATATAATGTTAAGTGGAAGAAGTCAGATACAGAAGGCCATATATTATATGATACCATTTATATGAAATGCCCAGAACAGCCAAATCCATAGAGATAGAACAGAAACTAGCGGTTTTCAGGGCCTGGGGAAGGAAGGAATGGGGGAATGACTGCCATTGGGTACAGGTCTCTAAAATCAGTGGTGATGGTTGCACAATTTTGTGAATTTACTAAAAAACCACGAATTGTACACTTTACTTATTTATTTAAATTTATTTATTGTTTTTAGTAATCTCTACACCCAACGTGGGGCTCAAAGCCATGACCCTGATATCAAGAGTTTCATACTTTTCCAACGGAGCCAGCCAGGTGCCCCGGAATTATACACTTTAAATGGTTATGGCATGTGAATTATATATCCAAAGAAGGAAAAAGGCGGGTAGAAGAGTGACCACCAAGGCTACTGAAATATTTTAAGCAACAACCTTCAAATGGGGGAACCCACACCCCTGGAGTTTCATGAAGACTTTCCAGGGGGTACAAAGCATGAGCAATTTCTACATCCCCAACTTTTATATGTGCATTCGTCCCTAAAATTAATCTGCCTGATAGTGTGCTTTTTAAATTTCTTCTCTTTTGGGGTGCCTGGGTGGCTCAGATGGTTAAGCGTCTGCCTTCGGCTCAGGTCATGATCCCAGGGTCCTGGGATCGAGCCCCACATTGGGCTCCCTGCTCAGTGGGGAGCCTGCTTCTCCCTCTCTCTCTCTCCCTGCTCATGTACTCTCTCTCTATCTCTCTGTGTCTCAAATGAATAAATAAAATCTTTAAAAAAAAAATTTCTTCTCTTTTATAATAATGTTTCTCTCACCTTTAAAGGAAAGCTATACTTCTCACCTATCCTGAATATTACTGTAAGAGTATTGCCCTGGGGATAAAAATGTCTGGAGCACCAACTTATGATCCCCTAAGAGGTAAAATTGGTGGGATTTGGATGATTTCTTGGCTGTAAGGGGTGAAGGAGAGGAAGGTGTCAAGGATGACTCCTAGGTCACCCTTAAAAACTCATTGATTTGAATATTCAGGGCTTCTGAGGGAGAGTCCCAGAAGAGCAAATCGAGAGTGTTCAGTAAGCAATTGTTAAACTGATAATAAAAATATAGATGTCAAATTTAAAATGTATGAAGAGAACCATAGTTTCTCACAGTTCTTCTAGAGGGGGGGCGCCTGGGTGGCTCAGTCAGTTAAGCATCTGACTCTTGGTTTTGGCTCAGGTTGTGATCTCAGGGTCCCGGGATCAAGCCTTGCATCGGGCTCCACACTCAGGTGGAGTCTGCTTGAAATTCTCTTCTCCCTCTGCCCCTCCCTCCCATCCTCTGTCTGTCTCTCTAAAATAAATAAATCAATCTTAAAAAACAATTCTTCTAGAGAGTACCAGAGGATAGAGTTGGCTTTACTTTAGAATCACCCAGGGTGCTTAAAATTAAAAACTCCAGGTTTTGGGGGCACCTGGGTGGCACAGTCAGTTAAGCATCAGACTCTTGGTTTTGGCTCAGGTCGTGATCTCAGGGTCCTGGGATTCAGCCCTGCATTGGGTTCTGTGCTCAGCGCAGAGTCGGCTTGAGATTCTCTTCTCCCCCATACTCTCTCTCTCTGGCTCTCTAAAATAAATAAAAAAGAAACAAACAGAAAAAGCCCTCTAGGTTTTGTGACAAATCCAGACAAAGGAATATTATTCAGCACCAAAAAGAAAAGGGAGTATTTTAGAAATCTCTGTACTTCCCACTCAGTTTTACTGTAAATCTAGAACTTCTCTTAAGGCAAGCAAGCAAATAAACAAACAAATTCTGTTTCTGGAGCACATCCCAGTCCCATTAAATTAGATAATTTGGATACTGGGCCAAGGTCTTATAGTTTTGAAAGCTTATCAGGTGATCCTAATATGAAATCAGGATCAAGAACCACTGGCCTAGAGAAGGAATATTGCAGCTAAAACATAGGCACTGGAGCTAGGGCTATGAAGGAGGAGGAAGGAACAGATTTGAGGAAATCACCCATAGGATTTCTGGTCTGGAAAGGGCTTTGCAAGCCTCAGTATTTGTTGAAGAATAAATGAATAACTTATGACCCCCAAGAGGTAAAATTGGTGGGATTTGGGTGACTTCTTGGCTGTTAGGGGTGAAGGAGAGGAAGGTGTCAAGGATGACTCCTGGATCACCCTTAAAAACTCATCTGTGGGCATCTGCTCCTGAGATAGGGAGCACAAGAAATGGAACAAGTTTGGGGGAGAGATGGAGAGTTAATTTTTTGACCTGTTGCTATGAGACACCAGTGGGACATCCAGGTGAAGTCCGCATTTGGCATTGGGTGTGGAGGTCTGAAGCCTGGGAGAAAGATCCAGGAGAAGAAGAATATAGGGCTGATCTCTCCCTGTCTACATGAAGCCATTGGGGAATTTGTTACCATTCAAGGAAAGCACAATCTATACAAAGATAATGGGATTGTGATGTGTGTGTAGGATGTTTTCAGACTTCAGACATGAAGGAATTTTGAGTCTGACAAGGTCCAGGTTGCAGCCATGGGAGTGGATGGCTGAAGTGGAAGAGAGAGTCATTAGAATTGAGGAGGTTAAGGAGCACGAGGCCAGATAGCTGGATGGTCATTGAGCTGAATATCGAAGTCACCCAAGTTATTATAGGATTGCAATAGCCCAGGGGCTCTCAAACTTTAGTGTGGATCAGAATCCATTGGAAGACTTGTTAAAATGCATATTTCTGGGCCCCACACTCAGAGTTTCTGATTTAGTTGGTCTTGGTGGCCTGAGAATTTGCATTTCTACCAAGTTCCTGGGTGATGCTGATATTAGTGGTATGGTGACTACACTTTGACAATTACTACAATAGAGTGAAGACTGGGTCAGATGCCAAGCTCTTCTATGAATGTGTTTAGCTGATGAGAACAATGGAGGAGAGATACCAACTCTGTACAGTTGATTTGGAGTGTGGCCTTGGCACTTGGACGCTTCTTCTGACGGTCACTTCTTTGTCTATCTTGGGCACATACTTCCCCCTACCCCTGTAGCAGAAGTTTTGGCAGCTTTCATCTTCCTGCATCCTAGGGCTTTGATTCCTTGTTCTATGGAATATATTTCACCCTGATGTTTGAATTAGAAATAGCTAAAGTCACCTTTATTCTAAAAACCAGCAACTTCAGGGGAGTAAAAGTCGACTGAACTGCCAAACTGCTTTCTATTCCTAGAGGTTTCACTAGGTTCTTCACTATGAAGAAAGGAAAAGAAAACTCTAGAAAGGTCATTTATAGATTAAGTGAATAATAAGCATATTTCTCAAACTAATGCTCTTTCTCACAATAAACACTTTTTGTGCCTTTTTGCAACTCTCTGAAACATATTTTACAAGGTTTAGGAGTCAACCTTATCTATTTACATTAAAAGTCAGGAAAATACAGGGGCGCCTGGGTGGCGCAGTTTGTTAAGCACCAGACTCTTGGTTTCCGCTCAGGTCCTGATCTCAGGGTCATGAGATCGTGAGATCAAGCTTCACGTTGGCTCCGTGCTCAGTGTGGAGTCTGCTTAAGAATCTCTCCCCTGGGTGCCTGGGTGGCTCAGTCGTCTGGGCATGTGCCTTTGGTTCTAGTCGTGATCCTGGGGTCCTGGGATCAAGCCCTGCATCAGGCTCCCGGCTCAGTGGGGAGTCTGCTTCTCCCTCTGTCCTTTCCCCCTGCTCGTGATCTCTCTCTCTCAAATAAATAAATAAAATCTTAAAAAAAAAGAATCTCTCTCCGTCTCCTTCTCTGCCCCCCCCCCATGCTCTCTCTCTCTCTCTCAAATAAATAAATAAAGCTTTATTAAAAAAAAAAGTCAGGAAGGGGTGCCTGGGTGGCTCAGTTGGTTGAGCATCCGACTCTTGATTTCGGCTCAGGTCATGATCCCAGGGTCCTGGGATCGAGTCCCACATCGGGCTCCTTGCTCAGCAAGCAGCCTGCTTCTCCCTCTCCCTCTGCCCCTCCTGCTTGTGCGCTCTCTCTCTCTCTGTCAAATAAATGAATGAAATCTTAAAAAAAAAAAAAAAAGTCTTCGCTCCTGGGTTTTGGCACAAAAAAAAAAGTCAGGAAAATATAGGAAAGACTTGTAACTTACATTAAAAGACAGCATGGTCAAATGGAATCTTGTTGGAGACCTCTGCCTCAGCCTGATTAGTTAGGAAGGCTCGCTTTACATCACTATACTTATAAGTCTGATGAGTTTCTTTCCTTTCTGTCCAAAGCCTTCTGTTCAGTGTTCCTCTTTAATTAAGACAGAACAAGAAGATATTTAATTGATTTTTAACCCACATTTCTCTTCTCTGGAGACATAATTTCTGATTTCGTAGTCCAGAGTTCTCACCAGCTCCCCTGTGAGGTCTCAGAGCCATCATATGAAGAGGATTTCCCATGCACACTCTGATTTCTCAGAGTTCCTGTGGCCTCTGTTAAGTACCAGCTACTCTCTGTCTACCCTGGACGCACAGGCACCTAGAGAAATGAAGATTCTAGCTGGACCAGAATGTTAGAACTGGCGGAGACCCCTTGGAGGCTACCCCTCCTGACCATTCATCCCCTTAGGGCATTTTACAGATGATCAATGGACTCCCGAGAGAGAAGAAAGATTTGCCCAAGGCCTCAGCATCTCAGGGTTCCAAGTGTTTTTTGTTTTGTTTTGTTTTGTTTTGTTTTGTTTTTTGAGAGAGAAGGAGAGAGTGAGGGAGAGGAAGAGAGAATCCGAAGAAGACTCTACACTGAGTACAGAACCAGATGCAGGGCCTCATCCCACAGCCCTGAGATCGTGACCTAAGCTGAAACTAAGACTCAGACGCTTAACCGACTGAGCCACCCAGGCGCCCCATCCAAGTGGTCTTAAAGGTATTAAATCCCACCTCTCCAATGTCACAGCCGGGGCCTAACATTCAACCCTCCAGATTCCTGGCACAGGGCTCCTCAGTCTCATCCTGAGACAGCACCTTTGTCGCTCAGCAGCAGCCAAGAGAGGTGTAAAACGCTTCTGTTTTCCTTTCTTTCTTTCTTTCTTTCTTTTTTTTTTTAGATTTTATTTCTTTATTTAAGAGAGAGAGAGACAGAGACAGAGCATGAGCAGGGGGTAGGAGGCAGAGGGAGAGGGAGAGGGAGAAGCAGACTCCCCACTGAGCAGAGAGCCTGACATGGGGCTCCATTCCAGGATCTCGGGATCATGACCTGAGCCGAAGGCAGACGCTTAACTGACTGAGCCACCCAGGCACCCCCTCTTCTGTTTTTCTGCTCAAATCATCCTCATTTGCCTTCTGGCGTCTGACAGAAGACAGTAGAAAGGAAGGATAGAGTAAGAGTGGCTCATCATCAGTGTCTCCTGGGAATGTGCTAGTTATGCAAAATCTTGAGCCCCAACCCAGACATTATGGATCAAAAACTCCGGGGAGGGATCTAGTAAACTGCTTTAACAAGTGCTCTAGATGATTAGAATAGACACTGAAGTTTAAGAAACATAGTAACAAATTAGGGGCGCCTGGGTGGCTCAGTCAGTTAAGCGTCTGCCTTCGGCTCAGGTCATGATCCTGGAGTCCCGGGATCGAGCCCCGTGTCAGGCTCCCTGCTCAATGGAGAGCCTGCTTCTCCCTCTGCCCCTCACCAAGCTTGTTGCTCTCTCCCTCTCATTCTCTCTGTCAAATAAATAACTAAAATCTTTAAAAAAAAAAAAAAAGAAAGAAACATAGTAACAAATTAATTCCTCATTAGAAAGACCTCCTGTTCCCATGGTCCTTTCTATCCTAGAGAGAAATTCCAATCCTCTCTCCAAGGCTGTGAGCTGATAGAATGGGCTCCTGGCTCAGATTTAGCTCTTTCATGGCTGACTTGTGGAGTTTCCTATCTCTGAGCCTGTGTTTTCCCATCTAGCAAATGAGATAATAACCCCTTCTATCAGCTCCAGGGGATTGTTATGAGGATTAAATGTGAGGCTGGCTGATAAACCTTTTCAAAACTGTCTGCTATGACTTTGTGAGGGATTGCTAGAGTTAGTATCTGGATTGTGACATTCAGCCCTGAAAACATCCTTTGATACTGCTTAACTCTACACACAGAGTAGCCAGCCACCAACCAGGGTGGACTTTTCCTAACGGATGATGCTTATTGGGAACTTCTGCCCTGAATCTTGGGTTCTGAGTGGTTGGAATGCAGTTCAGCACCTCATACTCAGGAGTAGCCAGTTGAAATTTCATCAAAACAATTATTAAGTTGTTAAGGAGAAACTTGTTTATTTTTAACTGGGAGTGTTTTTCATTATCCAACAGAGTAACACAAAAGACAGAAGACCTTTAGAATGGTTCCCTCCCTTAAAGACTGAGGGCACTGAATATTAAAAATAACAGGATGTCCTGCCTCTGAAATCAGTGAGGTATGTTGAAATTCCGAATCCTTTGCTTTTGTCTTTTCCCATTTAACTTTCTCAAATCACTTTTAGAATTAGAAGGAATCTGAGCAATCATCAAGTCCATTCTTAAACTAATCATGGAACTCCTGTCTATTCATCCCTAACATTCTGTCAATCGGCCCCTTTTTTCACATCTTTGGTGACTAGGAGTTTACTACCTCACAAGTAGCCCATTCTATGTGGGACAGTTCTTGCTCTTAGAATGTTCTTCCCATTGTTGAACTGAACTCTACCTTCCTATAGCTTCCCATCCCCTTTGCCTCTAGCTCTACCTTCTGAAGTAAAATGGAACAAATTGATATTCTCTTTATAATAATAATAATAATAACAGCTATCATTCAAGAATACGAAGGAATCTTCCCTATTCTGTAAACAGTTGACTATCTGGATAAATAAGTAATCACAAGGCCTTAGATTCAGCCTTGATTAAACTTAGATTAAGAAAGTCAGGACACCTGGGTGGCTCAGTCGGTTAAGCATCTGCCTTTGGCTCAGGTCATGATCCCCAGGGTCCTGGGATCGAGTCCCAAATCGGGCTCCTTGCTCAGCAAGGAGCCTGCTTCTCCCTCTGCTTGTGCTCTGTCTCTCTCTCTCTCTCTCTGCCTCAAATAAAGATAAAAATCTTAAAAAAAAAAAAAAAAGGACACAAGCTCAAAGCAGAAATTTTGAAAGGGTACATGTGTTTTTTTTATTACTATTATTAACATATAATGTATTATTTGTTTCAGGGGTGCAGGTCTGTGATTCATCAGTCTTACACAAGCACTCACCATAGTACCTATCTTCCCCAATGTCCATCACCCAGCCACCCCATCCCTTCCAAGCCCCCACCACTCCAGCAACCCTCAGTTTGTTTCCTGAGATTAAGAGTTTCTTATGCTTTGTCTCCCTCTCTGGTTTCATCTTGTTTCATTTTTCCCTCCCTTCCCCTATGATCCTCTGTCTTGTTTCTCAAATTCCTCATATTAGTGAGATCATATGATACTTGTCTTTCTCTGATTGACTTATTTCGCTTAGCATAATACCCTCTAGTTCCATCCACGTCGTTGCAAATGGCAAGATTTCATTTTTTGATGGCTGTGTAATATTCCATTGTATATATATACCACAACTTCTTTATCCATTCATCTGTTGATGGACATCTAGGTTCTTTCCATAGTTTGGCTATTGTGGACATTGCTGCTATAAACATTGGGGTGAATGAAAGGGTACACATGTTTTTGAGAGGGCAAAATACTGAATAACCATTAACTTCTGTTTACACAGATAAGAGGAAAGAATAGTATACAACTGTATACCATTTGTCTTTGAATTTAATTTAAAGCTATACTTAATCTTTCCTCATAAAGTTGAGTTTCTATGTTTATCAAAAGGAGCAGAGCTTCACAATAATATCAAAAGGTTTATTTTAATAGTTTCAAAGAGTCTTGATTTGTGACCTTGAGATTATGAATTGCTATAGGAAACTACATTTGTTAGAACGTTTGTTGTAGAAAATGATATTTGTTCATTTAAAGTTATAAACTGTTTGTCAAAGGAGGTTGATTCACCAAACTTATGATGAGTAACTACTGATCTAGTTCTCATTAACTCAACAAGAATAAAATACTGTCGGAATCTTTTAAAATTGGGAACGGCAATGAAGTTATTCCTCATTGTAAAAAATTATTTTACTTGTAAAATAAATAGGTGCCTCCAAATGATTATCTTCCAAATCTTATTTACTTTTAGAGTAGATAATATAGCCTCATGATTAAAAAAATCACAAGATACAGGGGGCGCCTGGCTGGCTCAGTTGGCAGAGTGTGCGACTCTTGATCTCAGGGTTGTGTGTTTGAGCTCCATGTTGGGTGTAGAGATTACTTAAATAAATAAATAAAACTTAAAAAAAAAGCCTAAAAAAAAATCAAAAGATACAAAAGGTTATATTATGAAAAGTCTCCCTCTTACTTGTCTCCTGCCATCTAGTTGTCCTTTCCAGCAGCAATAGGACAGTTGATAGTATCAGTTTCTTTTAAATTCTTCCAGGGATATTTTCTGCATATATAAGCAATGATGTATATATATTACCACCATCACTTCTTACAGGAATGACAGTATGTGATATACATTAAGACCTTGCTTTTTGGGGCACCTGGGTGGCTCAGTCGTTAAGCATCTGCCTTGGTCTCAGGTCATGGTCTGGGATCGAGCCCCACATCTGGCTCCCTGCTCAGCGGGAAGCCTGCTTCTCTCTCTCCCACTCCCTCTGCTTGTGTTCCCTCTCTCGCTATGTCTCTCTCTGTCAAATAAATAAATAAAATCTTTAAAAAGAAAAAAAAGACCTTGCTTTTTCACTTAATAGATCTTGAAAATCATTCAATATCACTACATAAAGAACTTGCTTGTTCTGCTTTGTGGCAGGAGAGTATGTATTGTAGGAATACACTGTTATTTAACCAGTTTATTAATAAACAATTAAGTTTTTCCAATCTTCTGTTATTATAAACAAAGCTTGTTAGAAGTGGAATTTCTGAGTTAAAGGGAATGTGCACTTAAAAATTTGATAGGGGCATCTGGGTGGCTCAGTCGGTTGAGCATCTGACTCTTGGTTTCAGCTCAGATCACCATCTCAGGGTCCTGGGATGGAACACTTTGTAGGGCTCAGTAGGGAGTCTGCTTGAAGATTCTCTCCGTCTGCCCCTCCCCCACCCCAGTGTGTGTGCTCTCGCTCTTTCTCTCTCAAATAAATAAATCTTTAAAAAAAATAAAAATTTGATAAATACCACCCTCAAATTGTCTTCCATAGTCGTTCCAATTTACAGTCCTACAAACAAAATAGAAGAATACATGTCAAACTGCCCCTGCCACCACAGCATCTTATCAGTCTTGTGGATATTGGCCAATCTGATAGATGAAAAATAGCATTTCAAACAAATTATAATTTACATTTCTCTTATTACAAGTAAGAGCCATTTCTATTTCTTTTTCTTTTCTTTTTTTTTTTTTAAAGATTTTATTTATTTATTTGAGAGAGAGAGAATTAGAGACAGAGAGCATGAGAGGGAGGAGGGTCAGAGGGAGAAGCAGACTCCCTGCTGAGCAGGGAGCCTGATGCGGGACTCGATCCCGGGACTCCGGGATCATGACCTGAGCCGAAGGCAGTCGCTTAACCAACTGAGCCACCCAGGCGCCCCAAGTGCCCTCTTTAATACCTGTCACCCATTTAGCCCATCTCCCACCCATCTCCCCTTGTATTTTAGTTCTTCGTGATTTCCACTCTGTATATAAATATGAAAATTATCGATTTCCTATGATATGAAATGCAAACATGCTTATAGTTATTTGTCATCTTACTCTTCTTAAGGTGTTTTTTGCCCTACAAACATTTTTTATTTCTACATAGTTAAATTTGTCAATCTTTTATAGCAACTACATTTTTTTAAATATATATTTTAAAAGACCTTCCTCACTTCGAGATTATAAAAATTTCCCCCATGGTTCCATCAAGTATTTTTTAGTTTCATTTTTTTTACATTTAAATCTTTGATGTATTTGAAATTTATCCTGGTAAATAATGTGAGGTGTAGATCCAAGTTAATTTTTTCTAGATGGCTATGCAGTTATTCTAACACCAAAAATACTACTATTTTTTTAACTGACCTAAAATTTTACCTTTCTCATACTAAATTCCTCTGCATATTTGGATATATTTTTGGACTTTCTATTCTGTGTCATTGATTATAGATCAACTACGGCTTCATTCTTTCTTGATGGCAGAACCCTAATTTTTTTAATAGTGATTTTCCTCCACTACCACCAGGTCCTCAGGTATGGTGACTCCCAGATCAGACATAGAGACTAAATCATGATTGGTCAAAACTAATATTGGTAGTCTTATTCCCTTTGCTATTTGTTGGTTTATTCATAGCCTATAGGACTTGAGGGGAAGTCTATTGGGTGGCTACTAATGAATAATAGAAATCTACTAGACTTACAAGAGGAGGTGTGTGGTTGGTAGTTGGATATATAAATCTGAAATTCAGAACAGAGGTCTGGAGTGGAGGTGTAATTTTGGGGATTAACCCTACATAGATCATATTTAAATTAATATGATGGGATAAGATCATCAAGGAAGGAGTATAAATGGCAAAGATAAAAGGTCAAAGTCAATACTTGACTGAGACAGTGTTTAGAGGTCAGAGAAATGTGGAGAAGCCAGGAGCAGCCAGTGAAATAGAAGAAGATCCAGGGTAGTGGAGTGCCATGGTAGCCAAGGAGGAAGAAATGATCAGCTGTGTCTAGTGCTCATGGTAGGTCAAGTAAGAGTGAAAATTGTTATTAATAAATTATGTCACTGGTGGCCTTGATGAGAGCATTTCAGTGGAGTAGTAGAGGATGGGTCCACAGAGTGGGAAAAAGGAAGTCAAGACATCGAGGAGCACAGTAATGGGCCACCTTTATGAGATGTTTTGCTATAAAGAAGGGCAGAGAAATGGGGCAGGCTGGAGAGCCAGGCTGAGAGCTGCAGAGTCAAGCTGGGTCAAGAGAGGTATTTCTGGTTTTGTTTTTTTGGGATGGAAGAAATAAGTCCATGTTGGTATGTCAATGGGAGAGAAAAACAAAATGACGATGTAGAAGATAGGAAGAATTGCTGGATAGATGTCTTCGAGGAAATGAAACCATGTGGGACTTAGCACTGTGCTACCAAAAGTGTGATTTGTGGACTAGAGATGGTCTGTGAACAGCTTGTTACCAATTTATGGTAGAAATTGAGAGTAAATATTTAGAAGCTCTTTTTTAAGATTTTATTTGTTTTAGAGAGAGATAGAGAGTGTGAGTGGGGGGAGCGGCAGGAGGAGAGGGAGAGAATCTCAAGCAAACTCCCTGCTGACCATGGAGCCTGATGTGGGGCTGGATCTCATGACCCTGAGATCACGACCTGAGCCAAAACCAAGAGTCAGATGCTTAACCAAATGAGCCACCCAGGTGCCCCTAGAAGCTTTTATAGCAATTTAACAGAAAAATTTTGTCTGTGGAATTTAATAACAAAAAGTCTGGCTTAGAGTTGTCAAATTCATAGATACAGAAAGTAGAGTGGTGGTTGTTAGGGGCTGGAGGAGGAGAGAATAAGGGATGATTGTTTAATGGGTACAGAGTTTCAGTTTTGCAAGATGAAAATAGTTCAGGAGCTAGATGGTGGTTGGTGGTAGCACAATAATGTGAATGTACTTAATGCCATTGAACTGTACATTTAAAAGTGGTGAAGATAGTAAAAAAAATGATCTGGGCTTGCATTTGGTATGTCTGTTTTAAAATTTAATTTGTTTTAGTAATTAATTTTTATTGCATTTTACAAAAATTAGGTTTGAGATCAGAGAAAAAAAAGTCTTTTAGCACAGGTAGTTTGAGAAGAACTAAGGAGAGTTTGACCTCAGTTAAAAGTCAAATGGCTCATGCCTACTAAAGGAAAGGAAGGCAGAATATAGGAGCAGAATTACAGGCAGAGCAGTTAGAGGTAGGCTGGAAGTCATGGTGGCTGTGGATGTTCTCTCTCAATCTCTCTCTCTCTCTCTTTTTTTTTTTTTTGCTTCATTTTCTCAGTGAATTAGTAGCAAAATCATCAGTTAAGTGAGGATGAGGGAGGAAGGTCTGACAGTCATCTAGTACAGTGGGACAGTGTGTGGAACTGGAGAAATGTAGCTAAGCGTTAGAGGCTTATTTGAGGAAAATAGATTATCAGATTTAAAGAGAGCCGAATCAGAATCAGTATGATTCTGAATTTTTCTCCACTCTCCTCCGTTTTGCTGCAGGTTTAGGATTAGAGTTTAATCAGGTGAGCACAAGGAAAGGAGAGCAGGACTGGAGAAATGAAGGCTAATACCTAGGAATGATTTTCATGATGGACGACAGAATCTAAACTCAAGGACGTTCAAGGACGGAAGTGAGGATAAAAGGGCCATGTAAGGAATAGTGAAAAGGTGGTAGGATCAGTGGATTTTGAGTCTTGGAGGAGTTGAAGTTTTGGATTTGGGTATTAGAGGAAGAGAGCTAGAAATGAAGGGGGGTGTGATGGGAGAGTTGGATGAATAAAATTGAGATTATACAGGGTTACAATCATTGGTAATGAGATCTAAAGTAAGAGCATGGAAATGAGAGGCTGAGGCAAGGGTGATCCCTAGTGGAGAGGAGAACCTGAGATGTGAGAGCATTGAAAGAATTACCTAAGAGAACGGAAATCACTAAGAATTACGACAATGGTAACGAATGACAATGAACCGGAAACGCAAGGGCTTATAGATTACTGAAACGAGTGAGTGCTCCAATCTCCTGTTATGACGTAATATCTAAAGCTCTTATTTTTAGAGGGAAGCTACGATTTGAGGGGGTGTGGCTCCTTTAAGGGCCTGGCAAGTGGGCAGAACCCAGAGGTCAGGCGCGCGGTAGCGACTCCTCGACTGAGTCTGCGCAGTGAGGACGGAGGCGGGACCAAACTCAGCTCGCCAGTGGGGGGCGGGGCCTCGCGGGGGCGGAGTCTTGCGCTCCGGCTCGGGCTGCGGCTGCGGCTGCGGCTGCTGCACTTCCAGCTTTTTAGGGAAGGAGGCCGAGGCCTGGGCCAAGCCCGGAGCCGCCGCTTCCCGGAGCCTCCTGGAGCCACCGCGCCGGCTCAGCCTGGGGGCGGGCTCAGGCCCGGCCCGCCGCCGAACCCAGGACAGAGGCTGCACGCCCGAGGACCAGGCCGGCGCAGCCATGGTGAGAGAACGAGGCCTGCCTGAGCCTTAGCCGCACGCCACCCTAGCCCCCGCGGCCTGCCCCTCCCTAGCTCTGGTGCCCCCTTCTGCCCCCTGCCTTTACCTCACCCCCTTGCTACTGTCCCCTTCGGCGCCCCCGCTTCTCCTTCCCCCTGTTCCCCGTCCACCTGCTGGGGTGACATCCCCCCCCAGCGCTCTCCTTCCCGGTGACACCCTTTTTATCACCCCCAGTGACAGCTTCTTTCGCGTTCCCCGTTGCCGCCCCCTCGTCCTTTAACCCGACCTTCTACCATTTTGCTTTTTTATCTCTTTTGGGATCTCTGTTCCTCTCTTCTTCCTCCCTATTTTTCGCTCCTGCTCTTTGCTCTCGCTTCTTACACCCTTTCATTATTTTATCTCCACTGCCCCCTCCTCTCCGTATCCTTTCTCCCCTTCGTCCTCTACCAGCCACATTTCCTCTCCCCCTTAATCGGATGCCGTTTCTCCCCCGCACTCACAGCTGTCCCCATTTCCTTCTAAGGCTTCAGGGGTCTGTGCAGGAACAATTTGAGGGCAATTGCTTCCCAGGAACAGTGGGGCGGGCAGATAGGGATTTGTAAGCTTTCTTCTTTTTCTTTTTTGTAGAGGGGAAGGGGGAGATGGGAAGTATTGGCGAGAGCCTGACGCCTTATTGCCTAGTGTTATTGCAAAACCTGGGTGATAGTGTGTTTTGGAGTGAAGCATGGGGTGACGGCCAGCATCCGTCCTATGACCTTTTGAGATATTTAGCCTTTGACAAATAATTAAACATGTTTTGAAACGTTTTTTTTTTTTTAATTTTTTATTTTGAGCGTCTTTTAATGTGGAGGTACGTACAGCTTGGGAAATTTAAAAATATTTATTTGCAAGCTTAACTATTACTCAGAACAAACGGTTTGTTTTTTGTTTGGAGGCAGAGACCAGGGCATCTGAAGACTGAAAATCAGGTTGGCAGTCAGATTGTGCCAGTCTCTTTAATACCTTCTAATACCATCGTTTGTTTCGCTCTCTCTGCCTTTAGTTGAGAGACCCTTATATTTGCAAATTTTCTCCTTCCTGTTTCAAAATAAGTTGAGGCTTCAGTTGGTTTTTCATTGAGTTGGGTTACACATGGTTTGCAGTACATTTAATAAACACATTGCTGATCATATCAGCAATCTAAATTTTGGTCTGTGGGAGGAATGATATTATAGTCAAAACTAAGTCCTGGTAATCATGTTCTAGGAGGTTAGTCAGTTTTTGTTTTTACCCTATTCATTTTTTAGGGAAGTGGTTTATTATAAAATCATTTAATCTGTGAACTTTCTCTTAACTGACTGCATTTTTAGGTGGTTCTTCTGTGTCTGCCTCCACAACAACCCTTCACATACACAATCCATCACACTACCTTTGTGTGGTAACCTGTATCTCCCCCTGAAATGTGGGGTTTTTCTAGGCAGCAGTTGTGCCTACTTATTCCTTTTATTCCTAGTGCCCAGGCCATATCCATGCTTGAATGATTCACTTTGTGCTCTCATTTTCCTATCTGACAAGTATGATCTTAAACTGAAATTTGAGACAACTAGAGGACTACATAGAAAGAGTGAGTTGGAGAATTTTATTTTTGGTGCAAAAAATAAATTTAGTAAGATGCGATGATCTCTTTAGAATAAAGTAAGCTGTCCTGCCTAAGACACCAAATTTATAGGTTTTTGGAAGCATTGGTTCTCCCACTGAGAATGAATGTATGAGTACAGAGGGAGAAGATTTAAACTCTTTCTGGGTATTTAGGATCCAAAGGTGTCATTTGTGCTGGGCCCGAAAGATGAATGTGGTTTATATAGATCATTTTGGGAAGGCAAAGAATGCTTTGTTGTGAATGAGAGTAGAAAGTAATTAGGATGTATTGTAGGTAGCAGATTACCTTTATTTAGCATGGAGAGATGAGGAAATGAGGATGTATAGTAGGAAATGTGACTAGGAAGATATATTAGGCATGACTATAATTTCGACTTTGCCCGCAACTAACTTGATTTTCTTTACTTGTTAAAACAAATAAATAAAACCTTTAAAAACAAAAACAAAAAAACCCCCACATACATGCAGAGTTAAGAGGGTATGTCTGGGAGAAGTGAAGAGAAGGCAAAATATTAGCTTATTATGAGCTGAGAATTACCTGTGAGGCTGCTCTTTTTTATTTCCTTATGCAATATATGTAGTAGGCACTCAGTAAATAGAGTTAAACATTATTATAAAGCTTTGCATTTTATATTTTTCAAAATTTTCATTGTTGTGTTTTGAATAGTTAAGATGTCTAAAACAAGGGTTCTCAGACTTTACCATAAATCAGAATCAGCTGGAGGGTTTGTGCCACCACTTCCTGCGTTTGATTTATTAGGTTGGAGTAGGGCCTGATAGTTGCATTTCTTTCTTTTTTTTTTTTTTTAAGATTTTATTTATTTATTTAACAGAGAGAGACACAGCGAGAGAGAGGGAACACAAGCAGGGGGAGTGGGAGAGGGAGAAGCAGATTCCGCACTGAGCAGGGAACCTGATGCGGGGCTTGATCCCAGGACCCTGGGACCATGACCTGAGCTGAAGGCAGATGCTTAGCCGACTGAGCCACCCAGGCACCCCAGTTTGCATTTCTAACAAGTACTCATGTCATACTGATGTTCTCTGTTCTGTGACCAACACTTTGAGAACCACAGGTTTAAGATGTAGTTCTTACTTTTTATTCTTGTTTTTTTTTTTTTTTTTTTTTTGAGTGCCATTGACTGTGTTGGCACTGGGGATATTACAAATAATACAGATATGATCCCTGCCTTTTTGTATATTGTATGTGTGGACAGTCTAGACATCAAGCAAAAAGACTAATTTTTTTTTTTTTAAAGATTTTATTTATTTATTTGAGACAGAGAGAATGAGAGAGAGAGAGCACATGAGAGGGGGGAGGGTCAGAGGGAGAAGCAGGCTCGCCACCGAGCAGGGAGCCCGATGCGGGACTCGATCCAGGGACTCCAGGATCATGACCTGAGCCGAAGGCAGCCGCCCAACCAACTGAGCCACCCAGGCGCCCCAAAAAGACTAATTTTAAATGCAAAGCGTGCAAAGAAAGGAAAAGTTGTAGGATCATGGTATGGGATAGTCACAGCTGGCTTCTCAGGATTTTGCTTTTAGGAAGAAAACTGAAAGATTAAATTATAGGAGTTGTATTGTGGAAAACCGATAAGAAGAATGGCACAGTGAATGACCTGTGGTGGTACCTCTTTTGCCTGCTTAACTCTGCATATCCTGGAGTTCTCAGAAAACTCAGGGAAACCTCATCTGCCTTGCTTACCCCTCAGAAAGACCCCTAAGTCACACCCCCTCTATTACGTAGCCCTCTTTCATAGAATGCCTATCAATTGTAATTATAATGAGAAGCAGTCATACGTGCTAAAAAGAAATAAATCAGGGTAAAATATAAAGTGACATTGTATAGTTAACCCTTGAACATTGCCAGGGTTAGGGGCATCAACCCCTGTGCAGTCAAAAATCCCAGTATAACTTTTACCTCCCCAGAAACTTAACTACTAATAGCCTACTGTTGACTGGAAGCCTTACCAGTGACACAGTCAATTAATGCATACTTTGTATGTTGTATGTATTATAAACTGTATTCTTATAAGATAGAGAAAAAGTGTTACTAAGAAAATCATAAGGAAGAGAAAATACATTTACAGTACCATACTGTAAAAAAATCTGTGTATTAGTGGACCCACACAATTTAGACCTGTGCTGTTTAAGGGTCAAAGGTATATGAGTCTATGGCAACTATTTTAGATAGTATGGTTAGGCTAATATTTATTGAACATGGTTGTGTATTTTAAATGCTGTTTTAAGTGCTTTATACATTTTATCTCATTTAATCCTCATAGTAACCCAATGAGAAAAATACTAGCTCTGTGAATGTAATACCATGTTTGTTTGGCTCACCATTGTATCTTTAACACTTACATAGTACCTGGTGCATTGTAAGTGCTCAATAAATATTTGTTAAATGAATAAATGACTGGGGATGATCAGAAAGTCAGGGAGGCATTGTTGAGAAAGGGACATTTGAATTGGGGGTTTTAACAAGTGGGGGTTTATTGGATAAGAGTTTGGGAAGGAAGGCCATTCTTGGCAAAGGGACCAGCTTGAGCATAAAAACTGGGACCGAAGCAGGCATGATGTATTCTGGGAAATGGGTGGCTCTAGTATTGAGGGTTCAGGAGAAGATGAGACTGGGTGAGCCTAGGGTCAGATCATGGAGGACCTTGAGTCATAGGCTTAGGAGTTTTGGCCTCACTGTAAAGACTGAGAGTACCTTGTTTTTGTGTGTGAAGGAATATCATAATTAAGAGATTTTGGAGGTTATCACTCTAAATCAATATGAAATATGTTTTGGTGTGGGAAGAGCTATTGCACTAGTCTAGCTGAAAATAAGTGTGTGAACTTTCACCCTAGGCTTGTTTTGGTGGTGGTGATTTAAACTAGAAGAAGGAGAATATAAGGAAATAAAATACAAAGTTAGAGTGGTGCCAGAGTACACCACTTTTTGGCGAAGTGAATTTTCCATAGAGGCATTACTATGGAGTTGTAGAAGAAGCACAGAATCACTAATAGCTTTGCAATTTTGCTCACTGAGCCTCAGTTCTCACATATGTTGCTGTTAGGGATTTATGAGAATATTAAAGTAAATTTACTATACCAAAGTCCTTTATTTACAAATAGTAGGTCTCCCAAAGGTCATATATTAGGTCATGTAAAAAGAATCAGCACTTCCCATTCTCATTTGTTTTTTTTAAATAGATTTTGTGTGGTATAAGGAATAATTTTAAGTAAAATATACTCTTTTTAAATTACTTATGTAGTTCACTTAATAATAAACAAAATACATTAAAACAAATTTCAGCCTTTTCCTTTTTAACAAATGACACATTAACATAAGATAAAGCATTATTTGTCATATTTTCCAATGAGTATATATTACAATGTAGATTGAAACTTACTATGTTTATGGCATCAAAATAGATAAGAACTGACTTTTTAACCTTAAATTTGGAATTGTTGCATTTTTGTACTTAAAAAAAATCAAAACGTTTTTATAATTGTTCTGTTTTATTTCTAAATGACAAAAGGAGTGGTTTCATGCTGCTACTTGCAAGCCTGTCTCCACAAATAAAATATTGGAAGTACAGATAGTTCATTTCCAATAAATGAAAAGTCAAATTGGATATAACTATCACCGCATTTGTTGTTTTTTTGTTTTGTTTTTAAGTTTTTATTTTAATTCCAGTTAGTTAACATATAGTGTTAGGTTAGTTTTAGGTGTACAGTATAGTAATTCAGCAGTTCCCATGTATCACCTTGTGCTCATCACACCAAGTACACTCCTTTTTTTTAAGATTTTATTTATTTATTTGACAGAGAGAGACAGTGAGAGAGGGAACACACATAGTGGGAGTGAGAGAGGGAACATAAGCAGGAGGAGTGGGAGAGGGAGAAGCAGGCTTCCTGCTGAGCAGGATGCCTGATGCGGGGCTCAATCCCAGGACCCTGGGATCATGACCTGAGCCGAAGGCAGACACTTAACGACTGAGCCACCCAGGTGCCCCCAAGTGTACTCCTTAATTTCCATCACCTATTTAACCCATACCCCCATCCCCTCCCCTCTGGTAACCATCAGATTGTTCTTTATAATTAAAAGTCTGTTTCTTGCTTTGACTCTCTCTCTCTCGTTTTTTTCCTTTGCTTTTTTGTTCCTTAAATTTCACATGAGTGAAATCATTTGGTATTCGTCTTTCTCTGTCTGACTTATTTCAATTAGCATTATACTCTCTAGCTACATCATGTCGTTGTAAATGGCAAGATTTCATTCTTTTTTATGGCTAAATAGTATTCCATTTTGTGTGTGTGTGTGTGTGTGTGTGTGTGTGTGTGTGTGTGTATGTGTGCATGCATGCATATATATCACATCTTTTTTTTTTTTTTTAAGATTTTATTTATTTATTTGAGAGAGAGAATGAGAGACAGAGAGCACGAGAGGGAAGAGGGTCAGAGGGAGAAGCAGACCCTCCGCTGAGCAGGGAGCCCGATGTGGGACTCGATCCCGGGACTCCAGGATCATGACCTGAGCCGAAGGCAGTCGCTTAACCAACTGAGCCACCCAGGCGCCCTATATCACATCTTCTTTATCCATTCATCAATTGATGGACACTTGGGTTGCTTCCATGTCTTGGCTATTGTAAATAATGCTGCTATAAATGTAGGGGTGCATGTATCCCTTTGAATTAGTGTTTTTGTGTTCTTTGGGTAAATACCCAGTAGTGTGATAGCTGGATCACAGGATAGTTCTTTTTTTTTTTTTTTTAAAGATTTTATTTATTTATTTGACAGAGAGAGACACAGTGAGAGAGGGAACACAAGCAGGGGGAGTGGGAGAGGGAGAAGCAGGCTTCCCGCAGAGCAGGGAGCCCGATCTAGGGCTCGATCCCAGGACCCTGGGATCATGACCTGAGCCGAAGGCAGATGCTTAATGACTGAGCCACCCAGGCGCCCCAGGATAGTTCTATTTTTAACTTTTAAAATGATACTGCACTTTTTTTTTTTAAAGAATTTATTTATTTATTTGAGAGAGAGAGACACAGCAAGAGAGGGAACACAAGCAGGGGGAGTGGGAGAGGGAGAAGCAGGCTTCCTGCTGAGCCAGGAGCCCTGTGTGGGGCTCAATCCCAGGACCCTGGGATCATGACCTGAGCCGAAGGCAGACGCTTAATGACTGAGCCACCTAGGTGCCCCAATACTGCGCTCTTAATTTAACAGCATTGAAAATAGTGTATATTTCAAAATTTTATTGTATACAGAGCATACTTGCTATGTGTGTGAATTTGTGGACTCTACCATACTTAAGGAGCCTGAAGTTTGGGTCCCACTAGTTTATAGCAGTCTTATAGGGTTGCTAGGGCCACACAGGTTGTACTGCACAACTCAGGTGGCAACCATATATGTGGACAGCAACGGGTCTACAAAGCTCTGTATCCTATGTACTTGACAGTGTCTAGCACATAGTTGGGGCTCAGCAAATAGTTGCTAAGTGAATGTGTTTTGCATAGTATACTAGGACCCTTATTTGGTCTTTTAATCTAATGATCTAATCATTTTATGAGAAGAGTCTTTGCATTTATGCTTAGTAATACTGAGCACACCTTAAGAGTTTTTTGTGCCTCTAAGTTTTGCTTACACTGTTCCTTTTGTCTAGAATGCTGTCTCCCTTCCTGACTTTTTGACTATTAAACCTTCAATATCCCCTTAAGGCCTATCTCCTTTGCGAAGCCTTCAGTTACCCCCAGGCAGCCTTGGGTTACTCCTTTCTATATGCCTCTCCTGTGCTTGGCATTGTTAGTTAAGGAAGATGGCTGTCTCTCCAGTTTGTGAGCTCTCTGAGGACAAAGACAGGACTGTGTTTTTTCAACTTCATGTTTTAAGCACTTAGCATAATGCCTGAGACATAGTAAGTAGGTAAATATTTGTTTAGTGTGTGCACTTTGTAGAGAATATGATAAGGTAATGTTAACTGAGATGTGAGTTACGAAAGACAGAAAAAAAGGATGAATACTCTGTGCAGGTCCCCTGAGGGGAAAAAGAGGTTTGGTGGGCAAGAAATGTTGGATCAGATAGTTTTTCTCTTACTAGCCCAAGTGTTACTTTTGACCTGGGATATATGGATGTTTCTGTCTAGAAGAGTTCAGCACGGGGTGGCTCAGTCCATTAAGCGTCTGCCTTTGGCTCAGGTCATGATTCCAGGGTCCTGGGATCAAGCCCCACATTGGGCTCCCTGCTCTGCAGAGAGCCTGCTTCTCCCTCTCCCTCTGCCTGCCACTGCCGCTCTGCCTACTTGTGCTTTCTCTCTATCTCTCTGTCAAATAAATAAATAAAATCTTAAAAAAAAACAAACAGTTCAGCAGGAAGAGTTGGGGAGGAAGCCAAATGATTTCACGATGAATTGCTAAGCAATGTCTTTTTGTACAAACACTTTCAAATTATTTGTCTATAATTTGTGGAGATGTCCTTCCAGAGAATAGAATATTTAAACACAGATAGTAAAGAATGAGTTACTTGTAAATCTAGAGGGGTGGTTAATTATTTAAACATTTTGTTAGCTCTGTATAAAGATCTTCTGTTTTTTTTCTTTCTTTTTTCCTATCTCTAGTTCTCCCTTGTACAAACATTTTTCTTAGCTCTCCAGCATCTTAATGCCTGTACAATGTCATATTCTCCTTTTCTAAGGACATTTTTAAAGTTTGAATGTTCTTGGTTATATAATATCAGTTTTTTTTCTTTTCATAGAACTTGTAACCTTTGGCAAATCATTTCACCTCTCTATGCCTCTATTTAAAAATCTCTAAAATGAAAAAGTTGTATTAAATCTTCTCTATGATCTCTTCCACCTCTTAAGATTCTAGAAAGTTAAAGGTTAAGTTATTATAGTAGATACATTCTATTAGCTATAGTCCTGTGGGATCAGGGCACTTGAGCTCTTACCTCCATGAATATATTACCCAACTTTTCACACCAAAAAATTTTGGTTATGTTAATATTTGTGTAGTATTTTAGTATTTTAAAGTCATTTTTCATATACACATCCATTTATTCTTCATCACCATTTTGTGAAGTAGTCAAGATAGAAGTTTAGCATCAGGGGCGCCTGGGTGGCTCAGTCATTAAGCGTCTGCCTTTGGCTCGGGTCATGATCCCAGGGTCCTGGGATTGAGCCCCGTGGGGCTCCCTGCTCAGCAGGAAGCCTGCTTCTCTCTCTCCCGCTCCTCCTGCTTGTGTTCCCTCTCTTGCTGTCTGTCTCTGTCAAATAAATAAATAAAATCTTAAAAAAAAAAAAAAAAAGTTTAGCATCAATTTTACAAATAAGAAAACTGAGAATTTATTTTCCTAAGATCACACAGC
The DNA here is from genome assembly GCF_964656455.1 of Halichoerus grypus. Lineage (NCBI taxonomy): Eukaryota > Metazoa > Chordata > Mammalia > Carnivora > Phocidae > Halichoerus > Halichoerus grypus. The sequence continues at coordinate 146,198,653 of NC_135716.1, read as the reverse complement.
TAGTAAGTAGCAGAGCCAGCACTGACTGCAAGCCCAGTGTTCTTTCCATTATTAACCTGGCTTCTCTGTTTATTATATTTCAAAACTCATGCTAGTAGTTAAGAGAAAAATAATGCTGAAGTATCTCTTTGAGTTCACGAATCCTATGATCTGTTCATATGCTCAGTGATTACTGACCTGAATTTTTGTTTTGTTTCTTAGATTGTTTTATTATATGAGTTAAGGTGGAAAGTAAGGGGATTTATTTACCTTTCCAGGCCTTGATCTTTTTTTAGATAGAACTCTAGCTCCTTGCCCTTTAGCATATAGCTGTTGGTCACACTGGCCAGGCCTTGAAGACATGCAAGAAACTTGCCTTACCTGCGTTTTTATCTGGCATCTAGGGATCTTTAAGGAGTAGTTGATGGTTTTTAAAAAAGAAAAATAAGTGCCCATAGTCCATTCCAAATAGTTTGATATATCTGTACGCTTGAACACAATATATCTGTGCCCTTGGCGTTACCTTCTTGCCTTCTTCCTCATTTGTAAAATGATTGGGTTTGGGGAAGAAGATGAAGGATTTAGATCATATCTAAGGTTATCTTAGATGTTTATTGCTAGAAGTCTGACTTGGTTGAATTAGCAGTAGAAAATAAAAACAAAAACAAAAAAAAACAAAAAGCCAAAACTAATAAACTAAGAAGAGATTTCCCATGGAGTACTACTAAAATGAGGAGTCAAAGATTGTCCAATATCTGAAGTTTCTTATACCCATGAACTCATGACACTTGTCTGCCTTTCATTCCCACACTTTAATTTCAGTGCTAGACTTAGGATATTTCTCTATTGTCAGATAGTCTTTTTATCTAGGGGCAAAAGTATTTTTTTTTTTAATTTTTTAAAAGATTTTATTTATTTATTCGACAGAGAGAGAGACAGCGAGAGAGAGGGAACACAAGCAGGGGGAGTGGGAGAGGGAGAAGCAGGCTTCCTGCCGAGCAGGGAGCCTGATGCGGGGCTCGATCCCAGGACCCTGGGATCATGACCTGAGTCCAAGGCAGCTGCTTAACGACTGAGCCACCCAGGCGTAGGGGCAAAAGTATTTTAAATAAACCTAGCAATAAATTTGTGCCTGACTGTTCATTTGTTTTTTCAATAAACATTTAGTGCGCACCATGTAGTAGGCATTATTTTAGGCTCTGGGAATACAGCAGTGAACAAAACACAGTTTTGTTCTATAGAGTTTTTATTCTATAGTAATAGGTAGTATTTACTGAGCAGTTAATATATCAGTCACTGTTCTGTGTGTCTTGCACTTAGAATTTATTTAATTCTGACAATAATCCTATGATGTAAATACTGTTATTGTCTGTATTTTACAGATCATAAAACTGAGGTGCAGGGAGATTAGGTACTTTGCCTAAAATTATATCATTTTCTAAGTGGTAGAACTGGCACTTTAAACTAGGCAGGCTGACTCCCAAACCACCACTTTTCAGAACAGTATTACACAATCCTCCAGAGAGATGTCAATAAACTACTTTTAATCATAAAATTATCAAGTTTGTAATCTTTGTAGTCACTGGTTTCTGGCCCAATCTTAAGAAAAAAAATCATCCAGGTGTACCAAAAAAAAAAAAAAAGGAGCACTACCAGAGCCATTTGTCTTCTCTTGGAGGATTTGTCAGGTTTAGGAACATTTCAGGTAGGAAATGAGATTTTGAGCCTGATTCACATGAATTAGAACTGAGATAACTACAAAAAGCCAGGATCCTAAAATGTGTACACCCTTTGTGAAAAGGTAGACTTAAAAAATGTCTACCTGATGGTGTAGGGAGACAAAGAAGCTTATTTGCCTTAATATGGACTCTGGATGGGAAAGGTCTCTCTTGAGAATTTACAACCATGAATCTGCTGTCCTATGTGTCTGAAACTTAAATTTATATTACTTGTGTGAGATCATTTCTAGTAGGAAGGGAATATTTACTGCATAATTACTCTTATCAGGCATTGTGCTACAGGTTTTAAACACACTTTCTCACTTCATCCTGACAATAGCATCATGAGATAAGTACCAATATTATCCCCATTCTACCAAGGACAGAATTGAGGGTCAGAAAAGTGAGATAATTTGTAGTGTAACACCACCTAGAATTCAAATCTAGGTCCAGTATTCTTTCTACTAACCACAGTACCTCTGGAAAAGGCACTTTATTTTTGTAACTCAGCTTCCTTATCTGTAAAATGAAATTTGTGGTATTTCTCCTTTCATTTCATCAGATTATTGTATCAAATGAAATAAGAGATGTGAACTTGCTTTGTTTACTGTAAGATGTTGTTACCAGCATCATCCACAAAGTGTATTTTTCCTTATAATTAACCAAAAGAGAGACCTCAATATTCAGTGATCCTGAAACCCACAAAGTCTATCTTGAGGAATTAAGGCAATTTTAATACTTGTATACCAGATATTTCCTGAAGTAGTGTCAATAGGAGAAATAAAATGAATTTCCAGACAAGTTACAATGTAGTAATTTACTAATTCATTCAAGAAATAATTTATTGGGTGCGTTTTATGGGGCTTCAGTTCCAAGTGTAAAAGATCCCTGATCTCTTTCAGTTTTTTGTCATACTAGTAGCAGTGGAAGCCCCAGTCCCCTCCAACAGTAGACTACGGTTGTGATATATAGACAATTCCCAGTGTTCCCCACCTCCCCAGTTGGTAGAAATGGATGGGCCACTGCTTAGAATATTGAAATGCTGCTTTACCATGACCCTGGTAATATAGTAACTGATGAAGCTTTTTTTTTTTTTTTTTTAAGATTTTATTTATTTGACAGAGAGAGACACAGTGAGAGAGAGAAACAAGCAGGGGAATGGGAGAGGGAGAAGCAGGCTTCCTGCCGAGCAGGGAGCCCGATGCGGGGCTCGATCCCAGGACCCTGGGATCATGACCTGAGCTGAAGGCAGACGCCCAACGACTGAGCCACCCAGGCGCCCGAAGCTTTTAAAATTCTAAAACAAACCAACCTACAAGATAGATAACTAAGTCATGGGGACTGAGAATGCCTCTAGCTGAGTGTTGTGTAGATGACTAAATATAAATACTTCAAGGAAAGAGAATATAAGAAAGCAAAAAAAAAAGAAAAAAGAAAAATCAAGGATGATTAAAAGAAAGCCATGAGAAGGTTTAGGAAGAGCTAATGAGTGTCGATATGAGATTCCTCAAAGACAGACCCTGTGGCCTCCAGAACCTCTCAGTAATGAGGTTTCTCTTTTGATTAATTACAAGGAAAAATACACTTTATGGATGTCCCTGGTAACAATGTCTTAGAGTTAACAAAGCATATTCATATCCTTTATTTCATTTGATACAATAACCTTATGAAGTGAAAGGAAAAATATTACAAATGTCATTTTATGGATAAGGAAGCTGAGGCACAAAAATGAAATGACTTTTACAGAGGCATTGTAGTTAGTAGAAGGAATACTGGACCTAGGATTTTAATGGGTGATAGGTAAGGAGAGATCCTTTTTGTTGTCTGGAAGGTATGGAGCTGAGTTCTAAAGAAATGGAAAGCCATCCAAAAAGATATACTGCTATAAGTGCATGGATGTCTTTTCTGAAGAGAGGGAGAGAAAGAGAGTTGATATCTCGGTAAGACATTTTCTTGCTATTAGAAACTAGTCAAGTGGAAAAAGCTGTTTTGAGGAGCTATTCTTTTTTTGCCCTGTCTTCATTATCCCATACCCCTAGCTGTACCATGTTCTTATAAGAAGCAGTGTTTCAAAAGCAGGGAATCTGCTTATAGATAGTTCATTTATTCACACACTCAGTAGACACCAGTCATTCGCTCTGTACCAGAGTAGAGGACATAAAAATGGATAAGGCTTGGGTCTTAACCCCAGTCGTTTTCAGTATGTGGGACATTGAGCTCCTTCTGATAGATGATGAACTGTTCTAAAAATCCTTTCCTAACTCCTAGGGGCTGGTAAATGATGCAGTTCCTCAAACGTTAATTTTTATGTACTAAAGCCTCCATACTAGAGAACTACTTAGTTACTAAGAATTACTACAATTTAGTAATCATAAAGCTAAAGTTAGCGGATTACGAGTTTATTGAAGACTCTTTTATGAAGAAGTCTGACACTTGCAAGTGTTGCAAAGCTCCTACTACATATGTACAAATGTAGCTCTTTGGAATTCCTGTAATTTCTTGGAAGAGAGCTTTGTAATCAATGCATCAGCAGTGTTTGAGTTGGTAGTTTTTTTATGGTTGCTAGTTTTTTATCTTAATTATGAATTGTCATTAATTTAACTTCATTATTGATATCATTTGTTGTGTTTTATTTGGTTAATCTCATGTATGGTGATGTATATTTGCATTAATAATATATATATATATTTTTAAAGATTTTATTTATTTGACAGAGAGAGACACAGCGAGAGAGAGAGCACAAGCAGGGGGAGTGAGAGAGGGAGAAGCAGGCTTCCCACCAAAGCAGGGAGCCCGATGTGGGGCTCGATCCCAGGACCCTGGGATCATGACCTGAGCTGAAGGCAGACGCTTAACGACTGAGCCACCCAGGCGCCCCAATATTTTTGACATAAAAATTTCCAAATTTAGATTGTGACAATGTGTTGTTAAATAGGAAACATTCATTTTCCTGTTGTTAAACCAGATATTTATAAAATTTCCTTGTAGGGGCACCTGGGTGGCTCAGTCCTTAAGCATCCGCCTTCGGCCCAGGTCATGGTCCCAGGGTCCTGGGATCGAGCCCCGCATCGGGCTCCCTGCTCTAAAGAAAGCCTGCTTCTCCCTCTCCCACTCCCCTTGCTTGTCTTCCCTCTCTCGCTGTGTCTCTCTCTGCCAAATAAATAAATTAAAAAATCTTAAAAAAATTTTTTTGTCCTTGTAATGATACTTCATTGTTAACACTCTTTCCAACTGGAACTTGGGAACCAAGAGGGATGGGTAGGCTATGAAGTTTTTTGCCCCACCTAAGTGGGCCACAGGAAAAAAAAATTTTGAATCATAGTCTAGAGGGGGAGACAGCCATGTAAGCAAAAGTAGATAACTATAATAGAACTATATACAGAGTGTAGTGGGGTTATATCTGCCTGTGTCTTGGTGCATGAGGGACACCATAGAGGAGTGGACATAGGTGCTGGCTCTGGTAGTATGAATAGGAATTTGATAGATGGACAGGTGCAGAAGGGCATTCTAAGAAGAGGGAACAGCATGTATAAAGAAAGGGCGCATGGCTACCACTGGTAAACATTCCTCTGAACCTCAGGTTCCTAACAGAAATAATTTCTATTGTCCATAACTCACAGAGTCATCATGATTGTTTTGAAAGGCTTTGTAAATTGAAGTGCCAGACAGATGTATATTGATGAAAATTCCTACTATTTTCTTTCTTTTTTCTTTTTTTCCCAACATCTGGGAGCCTTCTGTGTCTCCCCTAGGTAATGTCATGTCAAGACTTCTTCTGACCTCCTTTCATTCTAGTCATCCTTTTCCTCTGTTTTGTTCCTTCAAGGCCCTGCTCTGTGATACATAAAGGCAGGAGCAGAAGAGAAGATATGTGTATACACCTACCTTTAATAGTAGAATAAATTCTTTAATTGCTTATGTTTAACTATTTAAGTTGTGACCTATGTATCTAGTCTCAGCAGTGTCATAATCCATGGAACATAATCCCCCGCAGCCAAAAAGTCATTTCAAAATAACTCTTAAGTCTTTATTTGCAAATTTTGGAACATTGTAAAGTAGAACAGAGTTCACAGATATGCTTCTCCAAAATCTCTTTTTATTTCTTGTCTGCTTCCCTTATACATCATAGCTGCCTCTCTCCCTTTCCTCTGAAAATCTTCCCAAGACTCCTTTGCAACCCAGTCCATCATTATCCGATGTTAAAACCCCTAGGGAATGTAAGACTGTGTAGGGAAAGGGTATAAGAGCAGTGGTGAGAAGTTACATTATGGCCAATTTAGGAATAATAAGTATGCATATGTATGTGTGTGTATATACATAAATGTTTTCATTCAAAATTAAAATGTTACTGAGTCTAATAAAAATGTCTATTTTAGTTTGAATACACATACTGAAAAATATCTTTGATAAAATGATAGTTTCTTGGTTATCTTATGATATTTGAAAAGCAGAAACAGGGACACCTGGGTGGCTCAGTCCATTAAGCGACTGCCTTCGGCTCTGGTTGTGATCCCAGGGTCCTGGGATCGAGCCCCACATCAGGCTCCTTGCTCAGCGGGAAGCCTGCTTCTCCCTCTGCCTGCTGCTCCCCCCTGTTTGTGCTTGCTCTCCCCCCCCACCCAGTCAAATAAATAAATAAAATCTTAAAAAAACAGAAAGAGCTTTTTTTCATTTCCACTAATTTTTATTTTTTGTCTTTTTCCATTTTTAATAATTTGATATATTCAAAAAGCCATATGAACATTTATGTAAGTCATGGAACATAATAAACCAATATCTAAATAAATAAAACCTTTAAAAAAAAAAACCAATATCTAAAAACCTGGCATCCCAACTTAAGAAATAGAACATGACCACTGCAATTTTTTCCCCCATGTGTTCCTCTGTGCCACATCGCCCTAACCTTGAGGTAGCCTCTCTCCTTTTTTATTTCATTTCTTTCCCTTGTTCTTCTCTATAGATACACCACAACATACTTAGTTTAGAGGTAGCTTTCTAAGCTTCTGAAACAGTTTTCAGGCAATATAATCTCCTATGACTGTGTAGATGTTTAATTGAAATCCTGCTACATACAGTTTTTATTTAGCTTAGTAATATTTTACTCTTAACATTTTGCTATGTCATTAAAAGTTATTCAGAAACATACATATTGCTGTGTAATATATAGAATTGATATACCATGATTTGCTTATCCTTTTCTCTTATTTTATTTTATTTATTTATTTATTTATTTATTAAAGATTTTATTTATTTATTTATTTGACAGAGAAAGACACAGCGAGAGAGGGAACACAAACAGGGGGAGTGGGAGAGGGAGAAGCAGGCTTCCCGCCGAGCAGGGAGCCTGATGCGGGACTCGATCCAGGGACTCCAGGATCATGACCTGAGCCGAAGGCAGTCGCTTAACCAACTGAGCCACCCAGGCGCCCCTCTCTTATTTTAGATATTTGTATGTGTGGATTTTTTGGGGGGGGGGTCAGAAAAACTGTCATCAATCCCTTTATGTAAATACCTTTGTTAATATCTATGATTATTTACCATTTTTACGTAAATTCTACCTAATGAAGAAGTACTGGATCAAGAGTGTGGATGTTTTTATGATTATTAAATCTTTCATATCTGAAAAATTGTGCCAGTTTACACTCTGACCAGCAGTATTTGAGAGGACCAGTCTGGAAAAACTTTATTTGAATAATTCACTGTCAGGATTATATCCTGTTCCAGAAAACACATTAACTAAAAAAAAAATTAAAAAGAGCTGCACTGTTGTTTCATACTGGAATTGTTGTTTTTCCTATTTGCCGTAGGGTATTTTTTTCAGCCATTGTTCAGGGACCATGTCATTCTGCCCCCCTGTACTTGTGATAGTTAATTACAGGGCTTAGTTACCTCTCCTGATCACTCCCTCTGAGAATTTATCTATTCTTACCATTCAGCTGTCACCACTAGGGGATGCTATTTAAATCTGCATATTCAGCTCAGTTCTTTCACCAGAGCCTTAGTTCCTTTTCTGTCCTTGCCTGAACAGACAGACTCTCATTGACTACAACAAATTCCTCTGAAGAAATAATCCTTTGCCTAGTCTTCTTATCAGTTTTGTCAGTGAGATTATGGAAGTATTCCATATCCACTATTTTTTATTTTTATTTTCTAACTTTTTATTTTGACAATTTCAGACTTATAAAAAGTTGCAAAAATAATACAAAGAATTCTCACATAGCAGTCACGAAAATTGCCCAGACGTTTAGCATTTTATCCCATGTGCTTTATCGTGCTCCTCTCTTGCTACACACAAACACACACACTTTTTCTCCCAGGTTACCCTGGTTAACTCCTACTTTAAATCTTGGAGTTATTATTTTTTTTAATATCTCAGCTTCCCTTCCTCCACCTCCCTTCCTCTGTCACCAGAGGGTGCTATATGAAATGAGAAAAAGGGTGTAATGTTTGGAATTAAATACCTTGATACCTTGGCTCAATTCTTTCACATTCTAACTGGATGAATTTGAGTCTTTTATTCTTTCTGAGCTCTGGTATTCTCTTATACAAAATGGTGCCTACTATACCAGCTCCACAAGACTGTTGTGAGGGCTAAATGAGATAATATATGTCAAAAGTATGCTGTATGAATGTTGGTCAGTCCTTCAAATAACATTCACCTGTTTAGTAGAGTGCCAGGCATTGTGCTTGGTACTGGGGATTCAGAAATGCTTACTACATGTTGTTAATTATTCCCTCAAATTATTTTTCACTTTTGATTTTTTTTCCATGTTCATTGCCTCTACCCTAATCCACAGCATCAACACCTCATGTCTGAGCCATCATAACAGCGAACTGGTCCCCAAATTGTTTTTTGGAATTTATATTAGTGCCAAACTAATAATTGTTCTGAGAGATGGTATGGTATAGTGGAAAAGGTATGGACTTCATTATCAACAGATCTGGGTTGTGTCTTCGCCCCACTTTTTTTTTTTTTTTTTTTTTTTAAGATTTTATTTATTTATTTGAGAGAGAGAACATGAAGGGGAGGGGGAGAAGCAGACTCCCTGCCGGGCAGGAAGCCTGCCACGGGGCTCGATCCCAAGACTCCAAGATCATGCCATGAGCCGAAGGCAGACGCTTAACTGACTGAGCCACCCAGGCATTCCTTGGCCCCACTTCTTAGAAATATTGTGACACGGGGCAAGTCCCTTTAGTAGTCTTCTAATTTGAACTCCTTTTTTTTGAACCGGCAAATGTCAGAGACTATGCTGGGTGCTAGGGATATAAAGAAAGTGTTAATAGGTTCCTTGAACTTGAAGAACATCATGGTCTAGTTGGGGAGACATACAGTCATAAAAAACTGTGATTAACATGGGATTGTAAAAGAAACCTAGATTTGGAGTCAGATATAAATGGCAGCCACTGTAGTGATTTATTAAAGCACAAACTGAACTCTACAGTCAGATTGCCTGGGGTCTGATTCTGGCTCTGCTGCTTCTTAGCTGTATCATCATAGGTAAATTACTTAACCCCTCAAAACTTCAGTATCCTCATCTTTGTAGAATGGGGATACTGAAAGAATTTAACTTATAGAATTTTTATGAGAAGTAAATGAAATTATATATGTAAGGTGTTTAACATAGTTTATAGCATATAGCGTATGTTAACAAGTAGTATGAGCTCAATAATTATGATTATAATATTATGATAGCGTAGTGGTTAAAAACTTAAAAATATAGGCTGTGGCCTCATTCTTGTTTTGGGAGTCCCAGTTTAGCAACATGTTGGCCATGTAAATATAAGGAAGATATTTAACCTAAACCTCAGTTTCATTTTTAAAATGCATATTATAATGGTGCTTGATTCATAGGATGTAAAAATTGAAAGAACTCATGTATCTAAAGAACTCTGAACCGGGACCTGAGGCTTAGTGTTTCATGAAAAATAGCTGTTTTTTTTTTTTTTTTTAAAGATTTTATTTATTTATTTGACAGAGACACAGCGAGAGAGGGAACACAAGCAGGGGGAGTGGGAGAGGGAGAAGCAGGCTTCCCGCAGAGCAGGGAGCCCGATGCGGGGCTCGATCCCAGGACCCTGAGATCACGACCTGAGCCGAAGGCAGACGCTTAACCGACTGAGCCACCCAGGCACCCCGAAAAATAGCTGTTTTAATTTTTATTCTTGCTCTGCCATCTGCTGGCTGTTTATCTTTGACATGTAAATTATTTTTTCTGAGCCGCAGTTTTGTTTTGTTTTTAAGATTTTATTTATTTATTTCACAGAGCGAGAGAGCACAAGCAGTGGGAGCAGCAGAGGGGAGGGAGAAGCAGAAGCAGGCTCCCTGCTAAGCAGGGATCCCGAAGTGGGGCTCCATCCCAGGACCCAGGGATCATGACCCAAGCTGAAGGCAGAGGCTTAATGGATTGAGCCACCCAGGCACCCCTCTGAGCCTGTTTATCTGCCTTGTTCAAAACAAACTTTTGAAGATTGCAAGTATATATAAAGAAGCTAGATTAGTGCCTAGTACCACATAGCTGTCATTCAGTACCTAATAGCTGTTGTTATGTGCAATTTAATTTGTCAGGTGCTGAGAGTAAAATTCTGCCTTGGGAAATTAACAAAGGCATCACCGAACTAGTGGATAATTCATGTAAGATACTCAGCACAATCATAAAGAAAGCACCTAATGGATGACAGCTACTATAATTATATTTTAATTATATTATTATTGGGGACATTTACAGTATTTGTTTCTATAGTTAAAACCCTTACACTTAAATCTTTGTGCTTATTTGATTAGTTCTTTATTCCTCAGACTGGAATAGCAGGGTTAACCTTTTTCTATTTTGAGGATGTTAACACCTATAGCAAATTCTTTTGCCCAAACAAATTCATCATATTTGAATTATCAGATTGGGATGGGGATTTTATGAGAGATAAGTTTGAGAGTAAATTTGGTCTAGATTTTGAAAGAACTCAGGCATCAGTCTAACAATCTAAGAATTTTATTTTTTGTCTTCAGGCCCATGGAAGTCTGTGGAAGGTTTGAGCAGGGGAGCGTCATGGGTAGTAATTTAGGGAGATTAATCTGCTATACCTCTGAGGTCTTCCCTGACCATCCTTGACTGATTAGGGCACCCTGCTTGTACTTACATACTACTCAGTATGACCTCTAATATTGTATGTAATGTACTTTATGTAAATACTTGTTTAAATGTTTCTCTTCTTCTTGAGAACATGGGTTACCTATTATATTCCCACTGCCTAACACAGTATCTAGCATATGGTAGACACTGAGTAAAAATACTTGTTGAATGTGTAAATGAATGTTTTGTTTTCTCCTTTTCTGGAAACTAACTTGTTGGCTTTTGTGTTCCCTTTATGTTTTTTCCTGGGCTCCAAGGAGGAAGCATCTCCCTATTCCTTACTTGATATCTGCTTGAATTTCCTGACTACTCACCTTGAGAAGTTCTGTTCAGCAAGACAAGATGGAACGTTGTGTCTACAGGAACCTGGAGTATTCCCACAGGAGGTGGCTGATCGACTGCTTCAGACCATGGCTTTTCATGGTAAAAAAAAAATAAGCAGAGGAAATAAGAATTATGTGCTGTTAATTGGCATTGGATTTTGAAGTGCTGCTGTGGCCATTTAATTATTTTCTTAGAAAAGGCCAGATGAGTCTGATTCCAGGAAAAGGAATTCATTTATTTTTGCCTGTTCTGATACTTACTATGTAATTTGGAATAAGCATTTTTCTTTTCCAATCTAGGAAAATTGCTTTTTTTCTTTCTTCTTCTTCTTTTTTTTTTTTTTGCCTTTCCCATGGCAAAAATAACTTATCTTTCAAAATATCCATTTAGAAGTTTGCTGGTATAGGGGCGCCTGGGTGGCTCAGTCGGTTAAGCGGCTGCCTTCGGCTCGGGTCATGATCCTGGGGTCCTGGGATCGAGCCCCATGTCCAGCTCCCTGCTTGGCGGAGAGCCTGCTTCTCCCTCTCCCTCTGCCTGCCACTCTGCCTACTTGGCTCTCTATCTCTCTGTCAAATAAATAAATAAAATCTTTAAAAAAAAAAAAAATCAAATATTAGAAGTTTGCTGGTATAAAATACCTTACATCTTCATTTGGCAGTGGGAAAAATAAATAAATTATGGAAAAACGAGTTTCTGCTTTTGATCTTTGAATTGGGAAAGCATAGCTAATTTAATACTTCTGTTTTCAAAAACAGATTTTGAAAATAAATTGGGAAAGTCTTATCTGTGGAATTCTGTTTATGTAGAGGATTTTTGTTGTTTCTGATTAAGTTTTAAGTTGAAATACATAATGCCTTTTTAATTTCTGGTTTATAAACTCTTTCAAGTAGGAAATATAATTTGTCCACAACTATAAAATAGAATGAATATGTGACAATAATAATATCATTTACTGATTGTTACATGCCAGGCATTTTATGTTTTCCTTGAATTTTCTCAAAAACCCTATAAAATAACCATTATTATCCCATTCGTATACAGATAAGGAAACTGATTCAGAGAAGTAAGTTGTTAAAGCTCATAATGCTGGTAAATGGTAGAGTCCTAGTTCAAATGAAAGTCTGTCTGATTCCAAATCTGTGCTGTTTTCACTGCCACACAATCTTCCTACATCCACATTAGAGATATTCCTGTTCCTAGATGCCAGATAATGCTGTACACTTTTGCTGTGGCTTTATATATATATAAAGTATGAATGCAGATAATGCATTCCAAGGAAGGGTGGGAGAAATAAGGGTATAATTGAGGCATTTTGGAATAATTTTGGAAGAAGATGTTTGAATTCCTTGGTTTTCACTAAGTTGCTCAAGTCTGTAGTCTCTTTGAATTCAGCCTGCCAAAGGAACTGGGTTAATATCAATAGGTGCTACATATGGTAAAGTTAAAGGTCCCTTACAAAGCTGCACAATAATTTAAGAGGTTATGTCAGTGCTTTCATTTCTTTCTGGTCTCAATTTAATGACTATGCCTAACATATTCAATTTAAATATATATACATATAACTAATCTTATAAATCAAAAAAGTAAATGTTAAAAAAAAAAAGTAAATGTTAACTACAGTCTTAATTTGGGGCGCCTGGGTGGCTCAGTTGTTGGGCGTCTGCCTTCGGCTCGGGTCGTGGTCCCGGGGTCCTGGGATCGAGCCCCGCATTGGGCTCTCTGCTCCGCGGGGGGCCTGCTTCTCCCTCTCCCACTCCCCCTGCTTGTGTTCCCTCTCTGGCTGTGTCTCTCTCTGTCAAATAAATAAATAAAATCTTTAAAAAAATAAATAAATAAAGTCTTAATTTGCCAGATTCTTTTTGAACTGTAACTACTGATAGCTAATAATAGCAGCTAACATTTATTAGATACTTGTTATTATATAGATTCTTTTTGAACTATAACTACTGATAGCTAATAATAGCAGCTAACATTTATTAGATACTTGTTATTATATAGATTCTTTTTGAACTATACTGATAGCTAATAATAGCAGCTAACATTTATTAGATACTTGTTATTATATGCTAGCTCTGTGGCAAATGGGTAAACCATACCTTTATATGGGTAAAATAATGGAAGTAGTTTTTAAGTAAGTGTAACTAAAAATTAACCTCCAGAGTAGTGTCATCAGAATGTGTTTTCTACCTCTTCTTTTCAAGATGAGGAAACTGAGGGTCAGAGAAATAACTTGCTGTCCCCATTTGTATTACCCCAATGTTATTTCCTGCCTCATTCCCCAAAAACTGTTCTGAATTAATCTCTTTGCAAAAGAGACAAGAGTAAAAAAAAAAAAAAAAAAAAAAGAGAGACAAGAGTAGATAGTACTTACCTGAAGCTAATATAACAGTGTATGTCAATTATACTTCAGTAGTAAAAATAAAAATTAAAAAAGCAATCTGTGAAAAAAAGCCTTACAGTATTTCTAGGCTGTGTTATATGTTACATGACAAGTTTGAAATTCAACTTATGAATTTGTCAGATGTAGATTAAGATAGATAATAATTAAAATATAAAAAATTGAAAAACAAAAAAGAGTAGATACTACTGACAATATGCAAAAGAACATACTGCCAATTCTTGTCACAATTTTAAAAAGTTGTTCCATCAATTTTTCTGTGTATTTGAACATTTTCATAATAAAATGGAAAAAAGTTCTATGAACACTTAGAATTTATAATATCATTTTTTCTAATAACATAATGATTTTAGAAAATCTTAACTTATTTACATTCAAATTTTTTTCTTATTTTCCCAATTCAAAGGAGTAATGGTATTGGTAGTAGTTTTTATTAAAATAAGCCCGATGCTAAAGAGTTTTACTTACTGGGATCTTTGATTCTCTTGTCATAATCATTGCTTGTTCTGTGTCATGGTGCTAAAAGTTTTCCAAGAAATGTGTGTTTAAGAGCTAGGAATCAGAATAAGATATTTGCCATCTAATGTAATGCCTCTGTGTTATATTGTGTACCTAATCTAAATTGATGCATCTTGACATGTTTAGCCTTCTGTTTTGGGATTAAATTGAAAAGAGTAATGCCTTTTGGGGGAAAAAAAAAAGAGTAATACCTTTTGAAACATAATGGATTGCATCCTTGAACAGTCAACTAGACTTTCTAGGTGACTGAGGACTTATATTCCCCGAGCGGTACCCCACTTCTCTGGAGGTCACATTGCTGGTCACCTCAGCTGTCTATAGCCTAAACCAGAAAGAAATAAAAAATGCTTTGGCGCAAAATCCTTGCATTTAGGCTTCTGTACTTTAGTCCTTGAAAGAAGCCTTTGGGATGCCTGGGTAGCTCAGTCGGTTAAATGTCTGCCTTCTGCTCAGGTCATGATCTTGGGGTCCTGGGATTGAGCCCCACATCTGGCTCCCTGCTCAGCAGGAAGTCTGCTTCTCCCTCTTCCTCTGCTCCCTGCTCGTGCTCTCTCTCTGTCTTGCTCTCTCTCTCTCTCTCTCTCTCTCTAGTAAATTAAAAAAAAAAAAAGCCCTTGAGGAACCCTCATTTAGAGCATATTCTTAAATGGGAGTACTGAGAAAGATGATAGCGTAGGAGGATACTAAGCTTACCTCCTCCCGCAGATATATCTAGATAGCACCCACATCAGTGTAGATAACCTGCAGCATATTCTTAAATGTACATGGTTCTAATTACCTTGGTTCTTTAACCATAACAAATTAAGAATTAATAATCTGAAGGGCACAGGCTGCGGACTAACAACCCAGGTGGATAGTATGACAGTAAAGGAAGATTTAGCTTAAATACATTGTAGCAAGTACAATTATTGGTCATGGAAAAAAGATAGGTGATTCTTCAGTATGTTTATTTTTGAAAGAAGGGGAAGATAACCTAGAAAGATTTCCTTCAGATATAGTAATGACATTTGTGTAGTGCTTTCAGTTTACAAAATGATTTTTATATATATTATTTAATCTTCACAGCAGTCCCTGTGAGGGAAATAAAATTATTCAATACCTAACATAGTGCCTGGCACACAACAGATAAAGAATCTTTTTTTTTTTTTTAAGATTTTATTTATTTATTTGACAGAGAGATAGACAGAGCCAGAGAGCACAAGCAGAGGAAATGGCAGAGGGAGAGGGAGAAGCAGGCTCTGCACTGAGCAGGGAGCCCGATGCAGGACTCATCCCAGGACCCTGGGATCATGCCCTGAGCCGAAGGCAGACACTTAACCATCTGAGCCACCTAGGCACCCCACATAAAGAATCTTACCTTTTACAGATAAGGAGTCTTCCTTTTACAGATAAGGAATCTTAGACTTGTGGAATAATTTGTCTAGTGTCAAATAGCAAATGTTGAAACCAGGATTTTAACATAGGATTGATATCTAGATCTCATGCTCTTTTTAAAATTCTTTGCTCTTTTAATTTTATTACTCTTAAATGTAGAGACTTAAACTTAGTCACTAGAAACATTTACTTAATGTAGAATGACCCAGAGAGGCCAGGAGTAACCTGTTTTACTACATGTATGTGTATGATATCAAAATTTGAGAGCAAATTTTGTAATGCACTGTGATAGTCACTATAAGATTAAAATGAGTCTTAATTAACTGAAGAGTCTAAAGTTTCATCTGTAAAAGACAAAACTAACATTAAAAAATATGTGTAAATAGGGGCACTGGAGTGATTTAGTCAGTTAAGTGTCTGCCTTTGGCTCAGATCGTGATCCCAGGGTCCTGGGATCCAGCCCCGCTTTGGGCTCCCTGCTCAGCAGGGAGTCTGCTTCTCCCTCTCCTTCTGCCTGCCACTTCCCCTGCTTGTGTGCTGTCTCTCTCTCTCTCTCCCTGTCAAATAAATAAAATCTTTTTTAAAATGTGTAAATATATTTTGTGGTGTGAACAGGAAAACATTGGTCCTAACTCAGGATCTGTTTCCATTTTTCGTTTGTACAAGGGTCCTTAGCAGAAGATCCTTAATGTATGTGTGAAAGGAGTTACTAGTGGGTTCAGAAGAGGCCCAGTAGAAGTAAAATGTATGGGAAGGAAGAACCAGAGAAGAAGAAAATTATCAAACACCTGTTGTGTGCCAGGCATTGCGTTAGGTATTGAGTGTACAATAATGAACACAGGAATCTTGCTCTCACGGATCATATAATTCAATGGGACTTATTTCTTTCTTAACTGTAGTTAAGGAGCAAACAAACATATATGGAATTACAACTTGTGATCAGTTCTCTGAGGGAAAAAACACAATTCTGTCATAGAGAATAAAAAGAGAAGGCATCTACTTTAGATTGCATGGTCAGAGATCGCTTCTCTGGGGAGGCAGGAACTAGGCTGAGACCTGAATGGTGAAGAGTCAAGTCAGTAATATAAAGATGGGGCCTCTCAGCACTACCCAGGAGTTTTTGAGCATTTCCCTGATCAGCTACTCAGTGCTCCTAATAATTGTTTCAGATATTCTTTGCTCTTCTCAGACTTTCTACCATTTACTCTGAGCAAGAAAATTGAAGTCATCAGATGGAATTACCTTAACTCCATGTCAGCACGCCTTCAATTTTCCTCAGAGTGATCTTTTTTTTTTTTAATTAAACCTGGTTTTATGTATTTGTTGGTTTGCTTTTAAAGATTTTTTCAAAAGTAGGCTCCATGCCCAGCATGAAGCCCAACGCGGGGCTTGAAATCACGACCCTGAGATCAAGACCTGAGCTGAGATCAGAGTCGGACACTTAACCAATGAGCCACCCATGCACCTCTAAAGATTTTTTTTTTAAGATTTTATCCATCCATTTGAGAAAGGGAGACAGAAATAACGACAGAGATAGAGAGAGAGAGCAAGAGTGGGGAGGAGCGGGAGAAGCAGGCTCCCCAGTGAGCAGGGAGCCCGACACGGGGCTGCATCCCAGGACCCTGGGATCATGACCTGAGCAGAAGGCAGACACTTAACTGACTGAGCCACCCAGGTACCCCAAGATTTTTTTTTTTTTTAGTTTATTTATTTAAGCAATCTCCAAACCCAACATGGGGCCTGAACTCATGACCCAGAGATTAAGACCTGCATGCTCCACTGTCTGAGCCAGCCAGGTACCCCAAGATACTAGTTTTAACTAATCTCTACACCCAACGTGGGGCTCGAACTTAAAACCCTGAGATCAAGAGTCGCCAGGTGCCTCCAAAGACTTTTTTGTGTGTTTGTTTGTTTCAAGTATTCTCTATGCCTAACATGGGGCTCAAACTCATGACCCCATGATCAGGAGTCACACACTCTACCAACTGAGTCAGGCAGGTGTCCCGCTAAACTTTGTATTTTTAGATAATTGTTGATTCACGTGGAGTTGTAATAAATAATTTAGATGAGGTCCTCTTTCTCCAGTGATAGTGTCTTGTAAAACCATAGTACAACCAGGATGTTGACGTATGGTCAAGATTTCTGTCTCCACAAAGATCCTTCATGTTGTCTTTTTACAGCCACCTTCACTTCTCTCCTGCCCCTTCCCTCTCCATAATCCCCGGCAACCATTTTTGTAATTTTGACATTTCAAGAATATTATATAAATGGAACCATTCAGTATGTAACCTTTTGGAGTTGGCTTTTTTAACTCCGTATAATTCTGAGGAGATTCATCCAGATTGTTGTGTTTATCAGTCCATTCTTTTTTATTGCTGAGTAGCCCATGTTTCAGAGTATATCAGTTTGTGTAAACATTCATCCACTGAAGGACATCTAAATTTCCAGTTTTTAGCTGTTATGAATATAATATAATATATTATGAATCTTATAATGCTGTAATCATTCATTTGAAGGTTTTGTTTTAACATATGTCTTCATTTCTCTGGGATAAATTCCCAGGAATGCTATTGCAGGATTGTATGGTAGTTGCGTGTTTAGGTTTTAAGAAATTGCCAAACTGTTTTCCAGAGTCACAGTCCCATTTTATATTTCTACCAGTAATATATGACTGATCCAGTTTCTCCACAACTTGCCAGCATTTGCTATTATTACTGTTTGAGTCATTCTGATAGGTAGCCATTATTTCTTCAAGTATTTTTTCAGCCTTGCCCTCTTTCTCTTCTCCTGGGACTTCAGTGACACAAATAGCTCTGTTCAGTTTTTTTTTTTTCTTCAGTCTATTTTTCTTTCCTGTTATTTAAATTTGGGTATTTTCTATTGTTTTATCTTTTAGTTCACTGATTCTCTTGTTCCTTCCATTCTGTTGTTGAGCCCAACCATTATTTTTTTTTCAGTTCTAAGATTTCTAGTTGGTTCTTCTTTTTTTTTTTTTTTTTTTAAGATTTTATTTATTTACCTGAGAGAGCATGAGTGGGGGTGGGGAAGGGGCAGAGGGAAAGGGACAAGCAGACTCGATGAGCAGGGAGCCCGGCACAGGGCTCAATCCCAGGACCCAAAGATCATGACCTGAGCCAAAGGCAGACACTTAACTGACTGAGCCACCCAGGCGCCCCATTTGGTTCTTTATATTTTCTATTTCTTTGCTGAGGCTTTCTATTTTTTATTGCTTTTGAGCATGTTTATAATTGCTCACGTGCATTTTTATGATGGCTTCTTTAAAATCTGTCAAATAGGGACGCCTGGGTGGCTCAGTCGGTTAAGTGTCTACCTTTGGCTCAGGTCATGATCCCAGGGTGCTGGGATCGAGCCCCACATCAGGCTCTCCACTGAGCGGGGAGCCCGCTTCTTCCTCTCCCTCTACTGCTCCCCCTGCTTGTTCTCTCTCTCTCTCTGACAAATAAATAAATAAAATCTTCAAAAAATAAAATCTGTCAAATAATTTTAACATTTTCTGTTATCTCAGTGTTGACATCTATAGATTTTTTTTTTTCATCCTTGGTATGACGAGTGATTTTTTATTGAGATCTGGACATTTAGGATATTAGGAGACTTTTCTGTTTTGGTTTGTGTCTCTGACACCACTCCAGCAGGGGAAGGTAGAGGCCCTGCCTTGTTATTGCCAGATTGGGGTAAATGTTCTGGTTCCCACTTGACTTCTGTTGACACCCAAGATATGGGACTTCTCATCATTGTTATGCAGGGAATGGCATTTTGGTTCCCCACTAGGATTCTGTTGATATCTCCCTAGCTGAGAGGGGTGTGAGTACCTCATTTCTCTCCCCAGTTGGCCTCCACTGACACCATGTTGGGGTGAGGTGGCCTCATTACTGTTGGGCAGTAGTGAAAGTCTTGATTCTTCATCAGGCTTTGTTTGAGACCACCCCAGTAGGAAAAGGGAGGAGCACCTCATTACTGCCAAATGGATGTGAAAGTCCAGGCTCCCCACATGGTATCCATTGCCATCATAGGGGAAAGAGTGGATCTTACCGCCCAACATGGATGAATATCCTGGCTCCCTACTCAGACTTCTCTAACACCTCCCTGTGGGGAGATGGGAGCAACTAGTTACAGCTAGCAAGGGTAAAAGTCTAGGCTCCCCTCATGGCATTTGCTGGTGTGGGGGAGGGTGGGACCACAGTCTTTTCTGTGGTGTTTGGCTGAAGTAAAGTAGTTCTTGTCTAAAAGTTTTCTGTCTTGCTAAACTTTTTTCCTGGTTCTTTAGCTACAGTGAGATGATTTTTTTTGGAGCTGGTTTTTTTTTTTTTTTTGTCTCCGCTTGTCAGCATTTCTGGGTTACCAACTTCTTCAATTTTAAGTCTGGGATATATGGAGCAAGAAAAAAACTCAGGAACCTCACCATATCATTTTTTGGGTCCCAAGGTCCCTGGCTGATCTGCTTTTCTTCCCTTTATCTTTCAGCGTTATCTAGCCCTAACTTACCTTCCCACCTCATTTCTTGCCTCTCCCCACTTGCATGCTTAAATCTCCGGGATTGCATCATGTTCTCAGTCATATCTAGGTCTTTACTAATGTTCTTCCCCTCTTTATCAGGGAAACATCTTATAGCTCTGCCTGTTTCTCACGTTCAAGCAATGTAGAACTACTTGCCATTTTCTAACTATGTGTTGTGCTTTTACATCTCTGAGGCCTTTTGGGGGGGCATTTTAAAATGGAGATAAAATTGACATATAACATATTAGTTTCAGGTGTACAGCATGATTCGATATATGTATGCTAAGGCTTTGTTTATGCTATTGATTCTTCCTTTAATACAACCCTTCTTTCTCCATCCTTGAATTTTTCCTTCATCTTCGAAGGACTTACTCAAAGATTACCTCTGCTGTTGAATCTTTCTAGATCTTCAGGAATGATGGGTTGCTTCTTTTTCTTTGTTTCCATGGTACTTTGTACTTGACTCTGATATAACATAGATCTCATTTTGTTACATTGTTTGAGACTTTCACTCCGTGGAATTTTGAATTCTTTGAGTATAGGGGCATGTCTTAATTTTCTTTGTATACACATTTGATAGTGTTTGACATATAATAATTGTTTAATAACTGTTCAATGGCTGGAACCTTACCATGAAATGTACTCCCCTGAAATAGAATTTTAAGACTATCTCTAGAACCGCACTGCCCAATAGAAATATAACATGAGCCACAAATGTGAGGCACGTATGTAATTTTATTTTATTATTTTTTTAAGATTTTATTTATTTATTTGACAGAGGGAGAGAGAGAGCATAAGCAGGGGGAGGAGGAGAGGGAGAAGCAGGCCCCCCACTGAGCAGGGAGCCCAACACAGGGCTCGATCCCAGGACCCTGGGATTATGACCTGAGCTGAAGGCAGACGCTTAACTGACTGAGCCACCCAGGTACCCCCACATATATAATTTTAAATTTACCAGTGGCCACATTTTAAAAGTAGAAACTGGTGAAACTAATTCATAATTTTATTCAACCCAATATATCCAAAATACCATTTAACATGTAGTCAATATGAAAGTTATTAATGAGATATTTTACATTTTTTGTACTAAATCTTCAAAATCTGTTGTATATTTTACACTTACAGCATACCTCAGTTTGGACTATCTGTATTTCAAGTGCTCAGTAGTTGTGTGTGGCTAGTGACTACTGGTTTGGACAGTATAGCTCTAGAATAATGGAGTTCCTAATATATAGTCATTTTTGTCCACTGTGACAGGTAAAGGTTTTTCTTGATTTTAACTTTTTTTTTTTTAAAGATTTTATTTATTTATTTGACAGAGAGAGTGAGAGCAGGAACACAAGCAGCAGGAGTGGGAGAGGGAGAGCAGGCTTCCCGCCGAGGAGGGAGCCTGATGTGGGACTCGATCCCAGGACCCTGGGATCATGACCTGAGCGAAGGCAGACGCTTAACAACTGAGCCACCCAGGCGCCCCGATTTTAACTCTTTAACCATGAATAAGTCTGCAGAATCCACTAGAAAGCAGTGTTCCCTTAAAAAAAATACTTTAGTTCTAATGTTAAGGGTGACTGGCTAGCAGCCCAAGCTGTATCTATAGTATGAGTCTCCAGAGGTGCCACTTAGAGTTCTTCCCTTGACTCCAGGCTATTTATTTACCTGGTCCTAACTGTTCACTCACCCTAGACTGTTCTTAGGCTGTCTTTTATTGGCATGGCTGTTACTTTCACAGGAAATATTTAATTGATATGGTGATATGGTTGAGATTGATGTGGTTCCAAAGCATCATATACTTTCTTGCACTATTAATTGCTAGTCAGGTAGATCTCTAAGGGACTTTAAGAGGTTCCTGTATCCACTTTATTTGAATTTATCTGACAGAAAGTGACTATAACCTCTAGATCCTTTTAATAAGATTTCAGATCTAGCCAGTGATCTCAATGTAGATATGTATGTGCTAAATATATGTGTGTATATATATGTTCGTGTGTGTAATAATGTATTATAGTGAAATTGAAGGATAGACTAGTAATGTATTGGTAACAAATTAATTCCCCAAATTCAATAGCTTAACATAAAGTTTGTTTATACCTCACTCAAATGCTGCAAGTCCATGGAGGGTTCTGCTCCATGGTCACTCTTGGATCCAAGCTGATGGAGGCTCCACTCTCAGAAATCTATACTGTCTAGAACTTGAAGACTCCTTATTTGTCATAGCAGGAAAAGGTAGCATAGGAAATCATGCACTGGCTCTCAGCTGCTTCAACCTATAGGCCATTGGTCAGAACTAGGCACATGGCCCCATCTAATTCCAAGGGTGGGCTGGGAAATGTAGCTGTCTGCATGTCCAGGAAGGCAAGTAGAACCAGCTGTTAGTGAGTATCTGCAATATCTACCATAGTCACTCGCTAGCCCCATGATCTTGGAAAGCCACTTTTCTCAGCCCTAGTTTACTCATCTATAAGTTGTAATAATAATATTCTTACCTCATGGAATTGTTATGTATATTAAATGAAATATTTTTACATGGGTGTGCTTTGGAGATGTAAAGTGTGCTGGAAATTTTAGCTGTTCTTTAATTATCTTTTGAAATTAAAGTGCTGCGTATTTTTTTCCAGGTCTACTGAATGATGGAACTGTAGGTATTTTCAGGGGCAACCAGATGCGCTTAAAGCGTGCTTGCATTCGGAAAGCCAAGATCTCTGCTGTTGCTTTCCGGAAAGCTTTCTGCCATCACAAGTTAGTGGAACTTGATGCTACAGGTGTGAATGCAGACATCACGATTACAGACATCATCAGTGGGCTTGGCAGTAACAAATGGATCCAGCAAAATCTCCAGTGCCTCGTGCTGAACTCATTAACTCTTTCCCTCGAAGATCCTTATGAGCGGTGCTTCAGCCGGCTTTCTGGCCTTCGAGCATTAAGCATTACCAATGTTCTCTTTTACAATGAAGACCTCGCTGAAGTTGCCTCATTGCCAAGATTAGAGAGCCTGGATATTTCTAACACCTCAATCACAGACATCACAGCTTTGCTGGCCTGCAAAGACCGACTCAAGTCTCTAACCATGCACCACTTGAAATGTTTAAAAATGACAACTACCCAGATACTGGATGTTGTTCGGGAACTAAAACATCTGAATCATCTTGATATTTCAGATGATAAACAGTTTACATCAGACATAGCTCTTCGCTTACTAGAACAAAAGGACATCCTACCCAACCTTGTCTCCCTAGATGTTTCTGGGAGAAAGCACGTGACAGATAAAGCTGTTGAAGCCTTCATACAACAACGGCCCAGCATGCAGTTTGTAGGTTTGCTGGCCACTGATGCAGGTTACTCTGAATTCCTCACCGGTGAAGGACATTTGAAGGTTAGACTTTAAAAATGTATTATTTTGTCAGGCTGACCGATGTCTTAGCTGCATAAGGCTCCATTAAGATGAATGTCTAACAATATATGGAACATGTCTGCGAAAAACGGCGTTGTATAGTGGAAAGGCCTTGCTTTAGAGTCAGAGAATCCCAATTAAAATCCTAGCTTGCTTGCTTTGTGACCCAGACCAAGATAAGGATGTAACTTTTTGGGTTTCCATTTTTTTATTTATAAAACAGATATTCTATCTAACAGAATTCTTCTAAAGATTAATAATTGTATATGTAAAGTGCAAGTCACGTAGTAGGCCTTGGATAAATGATAGTTTTCATGATGGTAATATTTAGATATTTTGAACCACTGTAACATACCGTTTCTAATTGGTCACTTTAAAAAACTAAGGATACTCCCGGGCGCCTGGGTGGCTCAGTTGGTTAAGCGACTGCCTTCGGCTCAGGTCATGATCCCAGGGTCCTGGGATCGAGTCCCGCATCAGGCTCCCTGCTCAGCGGGGAGCCTGCTTCTCCCTCTGACCCTATCCCCTCTCATGCTGTTTCTCTCTCTCTCTCTCTCTCTCTCTCAAATAAATAAATAAAAAAAAAAAAAAAATCTAAAAAAAAAAAAAAAAAAAAAAAAAACTAAGGATACTCCCTGTTGAATTGATATCCATTGGGAAGTCAAGTTCTCCAAGGAGATCTTTACTGTAGAAGTGGTGCAATTTTGCTTTTCTTAAGGTGTTTCATGCCTAATGATTTAAATTTGTCTGCTTGGTACTTGGGATTCAAAGATGAAAAAGATACAGGATCTGCCTTCAAGGAACTTAGTCTTGGTGATGATACAGTCATAAATAACTATAAACCCAAAGATCAGTGTAATCACTGTAAGAGAGTAGAAGAAATTTCTTCCAGCTGGAGAATTTGGGGCTTGATGGAAAAGATGGTATCTGAGTCAGACCTTGAAGGATACAATTGTGACAAGTTTAAGGAAAACTAATATTTTTCTAATATACACTGTGTATCCTCTAGAAGCCTTATATTGATAGGTATTTGCCTCATTTTATAGATGAGAAACATAGACTCAGAAGTTATATGATTTAGGGCGCCTGGGTAGCTCAGTTGGTTGGGCGACTGCCATCAGCTCGGCTCATGGTCCTGGAGTCCCGGGATCGAGTCCCGCATCAGGCTCCCTGCTGAGCAGGGAGTCTGCTTCTCCCTCTGACCATCTCCCCTCTCATGCTCTCTCTATCTCATTCTCTCTCTCAAATAAATAAATAAAATCTTTAAAAAAAAAAAAATTATATGATTTACAGTTAGAACCAACATTTGGATTTACATCTAATTCCAGAGCCCCATTTTTCCCCCTACTACCTACACTTAATTAAGCAGAAGCATCCTTTGGTCCTACCTGGAGCAGAGTCAGGGATGGCCTAGAAGTGGATATTGTGACCCAAAAGGCAAGGTATCTTTTTTGAGTAATCATGACAGATTCAAAAAAGGAGAAGGAAAGATTAGTTGTAAATATCTTATAAACATCTTAGTTCTTAGGTTATTTGTAAATTTAGACCTTAAAAAATAGAATGTAGAAAATGATTTTGAGTTACTCTTTTTTATTCATTCAATATTTTATCAAGTGCTGGGCACTGTGCTGGGCATGGGGATTTGATGGTGGGGCCAAACAGATATGATTTTGCCCTCATGGAGCTTGTAATTTAGTGAGGGAGTCAAGCAATCAAATACCATGTGCCAAATGTGTGTGCGTGTGCTTTAAATATACATAAACACATATATTTAAATATATATATCACATACATATATATGTATATCATATATACATGCCTGTATATAGGCTTTAAACTATATTGTGCTAAAATCTAGAAGATAATGCAGTATTATATATAAGAGTGTTTAACAGAGAGACTTGACTTAATTTAAGGCTTCTCTGAAGAATTGATGAATGAGTGGAGATCTTAAGGGTGAGTAGCTTGGTAGAGAACATTCCAGGCAGAGAGAATAATATATGCAAAATATGTGTGGTAGGAAGGAGCACAGTACATCCAAGGAACTGAAAGAAAGGCCACTGTGGCTAGAGCTCAACAGTAGAAAGTCACAGAGCAATGAGATGAGGCTGGAAAAGTAGGCACCAGGGCCAGACTTGGAAAGGTCACATAAGCCAGGTGCAGGGCAACAAGAAGTGTGAGGACCTTACTTAACAACTTGTTATAGAACAAGACAGATTTTTAGCACAGGGCTTGTTGATGAAGGAAATATAAAAATGTAAATTACTATTGTAATGTTACTTAACTGCCTAACAAATTGGTCTAATAGTAAAGAATTCTAAAAATTAAAAGGGGAAGAAATCCCTGTGTGCTGGGAGTTAAGGGAGAATTTCTGAGAAGAGGTGAGCTTGACCTTCATCCTAAAGGATGAAAGGAATGTGTCCCTGGTATGTTAAGCTAAATAATATTCTCAAGGCAAAGATCCTATAATAGGTATGATCCCAGAGCAGTACAGTTTTTGCTTATTTCTTCTTACAACCAACAGACCCTCCAGTGAATTAGACTAATTTATAAAATTGAGACTAGTAGGACATCTGTATTTCACAATGCCTCTGTGAAACAAGTTTGTGGGGTTTTTTTTGTTTTTTATTTTTTATGTTTTATTTTTTTTTGTGAAACAAGTTTGATTTCACAAATGGAGCCGTTATTACTTTGAAATATTGACCATATGAAACACCTACTTTATTTGGTATCATTATCTAGTTTCCTCCTCTGTAAACATTGAAGTAGTGATTCTCAACCTGGACTACAATTAAAATCACCTGGAGTGTAATTATGTGAAATGATGGATATGTTAACCAACCTTATGGTAATCATTTCCCAATATATACATGTATCAAATCATCATGTTGTACACCTTAAACTTACACAATGACATATGTCAATTATATCTTGATAAAGCTGGGGGAAATTATTTATTTATTTATTTATTTATTTATTTATTATTTCTTAAAGATTTTATTTTTAGGTAATCTCTATACCCAACGTGGGGCTCAAACTCACGACCCCAAGATCAAGAGTCACATGCTTTAGGGGCACCTGACTCTTGATTTCAGCTCAGGTCATGATTTCCGGGTTGTGGGATCGAGCCTCATGTGGGTCTCTCCACTGGGCATGGAGCCTGCTTGGGATTCTCTCTCTACCCCTCCTCCCCCACCAAAAAAAAAAAAAAAGTCACGTGCTCTACCAACTGAGCCAGCCACACACCCCTGGAAAAAAAAAATTTTTTTTTTTTTAAATTTTATTTATTTGACAGACACAGCGAGAGAGGGAACACCAGCAGGCTTCCCGCGGAGCAGGGAGCCCGATGTGGGGCTCAATCCCAGGACCCTGGGATCATGATCTGAGCCAAAGGCAGATGCTTAATGACTGAGCCACTCAGGCGCCCCAAAAAATTTTTAATTAAAAGAAATCACTTGTGGAGCTTGAACAATTAAATCAGAACCACAGGGAGGTAGGACTCAGGCATCAGTATTTTCTAAAGCTCCTTAGGTGATTGCAATATTCCAGCCAAAGTTGAGAATCATTGTTTTAAAAGAATTTTTTTTTTTTTTTTTTTTTAAAGAGATCACTGGGGGCGCCGGTTAAACGTCTGTCTTCGGCTCAGGTCATGATCCCGGGGTCCTGGGATTGAGCCCCACATCGGGCTCCCTGCTCAGTGAGGAGCCTGCTTCTCCCTCTGCCTACTCTGCCTGCAACTCCTCCTGCTTGTGCTCTCTCTGTCTCTCTCTCAAATAAATAAATGAAATCTTTAAAAAAAAAAAAAAAAAAAAGAGGGCGCCTGGGTGGCTCAGTCGTTGGGTGGCTGCCTTCCGCTCAGGTCCTGATCCCAAGGTCCTGGGATCGAGCCCCCCATCGGGCTCCCTGCCCTGCGGGAGGCCTGCTTCTCCCTCTCCCACTCCCCCTGCTGGTGTTCCCTCTCTCGCTGTGTCTCTCTCTGTCAAATAAAAATAAATAAATAAATAAATAAAATCTTTTTTAAAAATTAAAAAAAAAGAGATCACTGGGGGGCACCTTACTGGCTCAGTTGGAAGAGCATGGGACTCTTGATCTTGGGGTATGAGGTCAAGCCCCATGTTAGGTGTAGAGATTACTCAAATCAAAACAAAACACAAACTTAAAAAGAGATCATTGAATTTTCCCTTTTGTTCAACTATATACAAAAATTGATGTTCTTTTTAAATTATTTACTGATTTGAGAACTGAAAAATAGTAAGCCATGTTAAGGGAGGAGAGCTGAGATTGCCACATCTCCTTTTTAAAAATTGTCCAGTTTAGGGCGCCTGCGTGGCTCAGTTGGTTAAGCGACTGCCTTCAGCTCAGGTCATGATCCCAGGGTCCTGGGATCGAGTCCCACATCAGGCTTCCCCTGCTCTGCGGGGAGCCTGCTTCTCCCTCTGCCTCTGCCTGCCACTCCCCTGCTTGTGCTCTCTCTCTCTCTCTGTCAAATAAATAAATAAAATCTTTAAAAAAAAAAAATTGTCCAGTTTAGCAAAGTTGTTGAAACACTTGTCTGAAATGATTGTTTCAGGATTGTGATGCTTTAAATTAGTTGAGGGGGCACCTGGGTGGCACAGTCAGTTAAGCATCTGATTCTTGGTTTTGGCTCAGGTCATCACCTCAGGGTTGTGAGATCAACCCCGCCACCCCAACCACCATGTCGGGCTCTGCAGTCAGTGCAGAGTCTGCTTAGGTTTCTCTTTCCCTCTCCCTCTGTGCCCCTCCCCAAATCCAAACAAACACACAAATAAGTATTTTTAAAAAATTAATAAATTGAGGTTGGCTTTTTGGCATTACATGCCTTGTTTTTTTTAGGCCACACTAAGGAATGCAAGAATTAGAGACACTGTGACTCCCCAATACTCTTTATAAGGCATTGTATAGTACTCTGAGTGGGTGGTTATAAGAACAAGAGGTTTGTTTTTTGCACTTTCATGTGTATTACTTAGTTTGATCTCTTGACTGTGTGAGAGAGGTATTATTGTCCTCAGGGGGAATGGCTTTAAGGGTGACAACCAGCTGATACTGGAGTCTGCCTTTGTATCTTGGACTGTTTGATTCCAAAGCATGTGTCCTTTCCACTACATCTCATTGTCTCTGTTTGAGAATCTTAGTTCTTTACTTTCCCCTCAATTTCTAGTCCCAACACAGAGGGTTTTCTTACCATAGAATTTCTAACTCTGTCATTGTTTCCCCACCCAATTTGCTCTTCTGTCACCATCAGTTTTCTGAACCTTCCATTTTTCCACAACTAGGATTCGTTGGCCATCTCATTCCCAGACTTTGGGGTTTTCTACTAAGCTGTGGTTCCAGTTCCTGAGAATCACTGGAGATGTGCAAAACTCAATATTAGTTCTCATTCTTACTTAGCTTCCTAGATATCACTCTTGTCTTTTTTTCAAACTTTTCTGACTACCATGCTTAATTTCCTTTATTGGTTCTTTCTCATTTCTCAGGTCTCTAAATATCTAAAAATTTCTCGGTCCTTAGATCTATATGCTAGACTTCTCCCTTGAACTAAGACTCCTATATTGAACTGCAGTAATCAATATGCAGTGAAGATCCATATAAGTCTTTAGGCAGAAGAGTTGATCCATTTCAAAAAACATTTACTAAGTACTTTTTATTTTATTTTTTTTTAATTTTTATTTATTTTTTATTTTTTAAAGGTTTTATTTATTTGACAGAGACACAGCGAGAGAGGGAATACAAGCAGGGGGGATGGGAGAGGGAGAAGCAGGCTTCCCGCTGAGCAGGGAGCCCAATGCAGGGCTCAATCCCAGGACCCCGGGATCATGACCTGAGCCGAAGGCAGACGCTTAACTGACTGAGCCACCTAGTTGCCCCTGTTTTATTTTTTTTTAATTTTTTAAAGATTTTATTTATTTATTTGAGAGAAAGAGAGAGAGAGCAGGGGGGAAGGGCAGAAGGAGAGGGAGAGAGAGTCTTAAGCAGACTCTGCACTGAGCATGGAGCCTGACACAGGGCTCGATCTCCTGACCCTGAGATCATGACCTAAGCCAAAACCATGAGTTGGACTCTTAACTGACTGGGCTACCCGGGTGCCCCACCTCTATTTTAAATTGTTTGCAGAAACCGGTACATACAGATACTTGTTTTTTTATCATCTAGTATATGAAATTGGTTGAATTGAAGATGCTTGTAGTTTGAGGAGTCAGACTACTTGACTTGAGGGTTTATCACTGGCTAGAGAAGTATTGATCACTGAATAAAACATACATGCAATGAAATTCATTTAGAATATTTAACATTCCAGTAACAAAGTTCTTTTTTTTAATATATTTTTTAAAAATTTTATTTATTTATTCAACAGAGAGTGAGAGAGTACAAGCAGAGGGAGCAGTAGAGGGAGAGGAAGAAGCAGGCTTCCCACTGAGCAGGGAGCCTGACGCGGGGCTTGATCCCAGCACCCTGAGATCATGACCTGAGCCGAAGGCAGACGCTTAACCATCTGAGCCACCCAGGCACCCCAAAAGTTCTTTAATTTTACATTCAAAGATAACTTGAGGCTGTATTTCATATAGATATTATAAAGCAGTTGAATCAACCAAATATGGGTAAATTAAGTCTTACTAAGATAATCGTTAAACATTTTCCCTCTTACAGTCTTTTTTATTTCACACAGTATTTCACTGTCTTTACAAATCAAAGAAAATCTAAGAGAAAGTTCAGGGGTCCTGGGATCGAGCCCCACATAGGGCTTCCGGCTCAATGGGGAGTCTGCTTCTCCCTCTTCCCTCTGCCCCACCCCCCCACTCACGCACGCACGTGCACGCTCTCTCTCTCAAATAAATAAATAAATAAATAAATAAAATCTTAAAGTAACCACTACACCAAATGGGGGGCTTAACTCACAACTGAGATCAGGAGTTGCATGCTTTACCAACTGAGCCAGCCAGGTGCCCCTGAACAGAATCTCTTGATGCTGAATGGGAGCTAGATAAATCTGGGGGAATTAATTGACACAGTTATTTGGTGAATACTTACTGAGCGCTTATTCTAAACCACACATAATGCTAATTGTTGGGGTACAGTGGTGAATGGATCAGTTGAGTGGGGGGATTATGATAATGGTTATGAAGGAGATGTTTAAGGAGACCTGATTTAGATTGGTGGGTCAGGAAAAGCCTCTCTAAAGAAGTGTCATTTAACTTGAATTGGGAAGGATGACTAGAAATTAGTCAAAGAAAGAGGAAGATTTCAGTCAGAGAAGATGTTATATATAATGGCCTTTTGCTGGGAAAGAGCTTGGCTTATTGAAAGATCAGGAAAAAAAGGCCAGTGTAGCTTTAACATGAATTAAGGGGAATTAAGGAGTTACTCTAAGAGACAGATAAGGGCCTAATCACGTGGTAAGGCTTTATAAATAGTGTTAAATATCTTAAGATTTACTTTAGGTGCAGTATAGAAAATGTTAACCATAGGCTTATAGTAGGGTAAGCCTATCTAACATACATCTCTTTAGCACCTTCATAGGATGACTATTCTGGGTGGGTTGGAAAGTAATCATTCGCATTTGTTTCAAGACTTAAATGGCTATCCTGGACGCCATATATACAAATGATGTTTGGCTAGAGAAAGTTAGAGGGTTGAAGAAATCCTAAAAGCTAATCTTATGGCTATGTTCAAAGGTGTCTGGAGAAGCCAATGAAACTCAGATTGCAGAAGCATTGAAGCGCTACAGTGAGCGGGCATTCTTTGTCCGGGAAGCTCTATTTCACCTTTTTAGCCTGACTCATGTGATGGAAAAAACAAAGCCAGAAATTTTAAAGGTAAGAATAAGAAACTGGATACAAAAATTTTGAAATTATCTCCCTGGATACAGATGATGGCTTTGTGAAGAAAATTGGTGAAAATTTGCATTTGTCTTTGTTTGTTTGTTTGTTTTTTTGGTAATGGGATTGATGAGGTATGATTTCAGCTGTTAGCCATAAATGAGGAAGAGAGAAGGTAGTTGCATAGTGTTATTGACGTTTTATAGTAGTGTCAGTAAGTGGTATAAATGCCTTCCACTTCATCTTTAACTACCTAAAACCAGTGACCAGTGTGATATTTTTTTCACCATTTACAGTAGAAAATGAAAGTATATGACTGGAATCACAACACTGTATTGTATTGCTTCCATATGGACTTTTTAAAGAAATATAATACTGGAATTCCATAAGGTACCTTCCCATGCCACTTTTGAACCACCTGTGCTTTCATCATTAATTCATGATATTTCCCAATTAAAATCTTTTAACCAAGATAGCTTTTGAAGAGCAAGAAAGAAAGATTCTTAATTTTTGTTAATTGCTTAGGGCTGTGTTTATCAGATTGTGGTCCTTTGTCCACCAGAAGTCTGGAATATTATTTATTTTTAAAAGCATATTTGTGAACCCCACTCTAAGACATTTAGACTCAATAAGGCTGGATGAGGTACAAGAATCTGCATTTTAATAATCTCCCAAGATAATCCTAATACACATTTGAAACCAGTGAGTGTAGGACTGTATTATATTTGATGCCTCATTTAGTGGGCACAACAATTCCAATAGATAAGTTTTATCTTTTATTTTACGGATTGTGTAACTAAAGGTATGTGACAGTTAAGTAACAGTAAGTTAGTGGCAGAGCCAGAAATTACTTAACCACCCTGTTATCTTAAATTTTGAGAATGGGGTGCTTGGACAGAAACCAATAAAATTTCAGTCACTGGGATGTTATCTCTAATACCAGTCACCCTTCCATATATACCAGAGGATATTGGCACTTGGTATATGAATTATCTTTTTTTGGTTTTGGTTACTGTGAACCTGAGCAACAAAGGACCTCCAGTCCTGATCTGAAATATTTACTCATTCATTCATTCAGAGAATGGTGCAGAGAGAAATGAAAGAATATAGAGAATTCTTTTAAGGAATTTAGTTGCAAAGGAGAGCAGAGGAAAAAGATGGTAGTTGGCTGAGGAACTGTTTTTTTGTTTTTTGTTTTTTTTTTCTTTAAGATGAGAGGAAAAATAGCTTTTTTGTATGCTGATATGAATGATCCAGTACAGAATAAAAAATTGATATAAGAGATAGAAGAACAGCCGAAGCAATGTCCTTGAGTAGACAAGAAGTGAAAGATGTAGCATGTAAGTGGAGGGATTACCTTTAGAGGGGAACCCAAAAAGATAATTTATGGTAATAGGAAGGCAGCATATGCATGTTTATGTACTGATAAGGAGGATGCATGTAGCAGTGAGAATCTGAAGTTCTTTTCTGAATGTTTCAATTTTCTCAGTGTAATTGGAAGCAAGGTTCTTTAGCTGATAGTGACAATTGGGAGGATTTGTTGGGGTCTGAGGAGAGAGGAAAAGATGAGAAACAGTTATCTAGGCCAGAGGGAAGCAAATGGATTTTATTTTACTATAACTTTAGCAATGTTCTCAAGAAACTGAATGTTGGGGATTTGAAAGTGAAAAGTTTGCTGCTGGTTTACTCTAAAATCAGTAAGAATTTATTTAGTGCTTAGCATATAAGAGGCACTGTACTAGGTCTGGGAAATACAAAGATGAGTTATCTGAATAGAAAAGATTCATTAGCCCTACAGAAAAATCCCTTGATACGAACAACTCGATACCTTCCTGGACCAGGTGGGCAGGAACTACGTGTTGATAAGTGATTGCTATGCCCTAGGCTCTTTGCACATGAGGGTAAAAAAGATAACTTAAGACATCTTAGAAATTGTTATAGATCCACAAAGTAAAGTTTCTATGCTAAGAGGGCTGGTATTAATAATGTGAGTAAAGAGAACTAATTTTTTTCCAGCTTGTGGTTACTGGGATGAGAAACCACCCTATGAATTTGCCAGTACAACTTGCTGCAAGCGCCTGTGTGTTTAACCTAACGAAGCAGGACCTTGCTGCAGGGATGCCTGTCCGACTCCTGGCCGACGTGACCCATTTGCTGCTCAAAGCTATGGAACATTTTCCCAATCACCAGCAGGTAAGCATGTGGGAATTCCTATTCAAGTAGTCCGTTTAGTGTCCCCTACCCATCTTCTACCAACATACAGTTCAATTTAGTAGACCAAGGCTGGAAGTTAAAATGCCTTTGTAGACGGTAAAGTAATGAATTTATGGTATGACTGAGTGTAGGAAAACAGAGAAGTAGAAAACTGAAGAGTACATTCCCTGCCTAAAAGTATTTAAATCCAAACGCTGAGGGAAATAGTGCAAACCATAAAAAACTCACCTTCCACCTCAATCTTGACTTTGTGATAATTTCAGCAAATAGCCATAGCACATCCGTCCTGAGCCAGGCACTGTCGAGTACTGGCAAACAGAAATGGGTAAGACGTGGGTTTTCTACTTCTAGCCGTAGGGTGGGCTTCGTAACCTGTCCTAGCCTCAGATGAAAATTGAAAACATAAAAATCATATTTTTAATTCTTAAAACTTAGCAGCCAGTTGGCAAGTTAATAAAAAATACTCAGAGGCCAAAAAATAAATCTCAAATAAATCTTTAAAAAAAAAAATGGCAATCCAGATTGGTGAGTGGATCATTAAAGCCAGCTTCCCTCATTGAGGGCAGTTGCCAAATTGGATGAGCTTTAAGCTTTGTTTTTTTTGTGTGTGCGTGTTTTTTTATTTTAATTTTATTTATTTATTTGTCAGAGAGAGAGAGAGCAAAGGAGCACAAGCAGAGGGAGTGGCAGGCAGACTCTATCCTAGGACCCCGGGATCATGACCCGAGCCGAAGGCAGACGCTTAACTGACTGAGCCACCCAGGCATCCCTCGTTTTTTTTTGAGATTTATTTTTTTTTTTTAAGATTTTATTTATTTATTTTACAGAGAGAGTGAGAGCACAAGCAGGGGGAACAGTAGAAGAGAGGGAGAAACAGGCTCCCCGCTGAGCAGAGAACCCGATGCGGGGCTGGATCCCAGGATCCTGGGATCATGGCCCAAGCCGAAGGCAGACACTTAACCATCTGAGCCACCCAGGCGCCCCAAGATTTATTTATTTATTTTAGAGAGTGAGCATGCATGTGTGTAGGTTCGGGGAGAAGTATAGGGAAAGGGAGAGAGAATCCTCAAGCAGACTCCCCGCTGAGAGTGGAGCATGTTTTGGGGCTCAATCCCAGGACCCTGAGATCTTGACCTGAGCTGAAATCAAGAGCTGGTCACTTAACCGACTGAGCCACCCAAGCACCCCTAGGCTTTGATTTTTTTATGGCCTCTGGGAGCCAGGTGGATAGAGGACAAAGCAGGACCCACCCAAAGGTCACCGGAAGGGAGGGAGATTAGCTGATATTAATTCTTTTTATTATCCTATCTCATCTAATAGAAGAGACAAAAATATGCGCAAGTAAATTCACATGGATCCAGTGGAAGTTAGTCTTTCAACAGTAGGGAGGCAGAACAAAAGTTGTAAGAAATAATTGGTGTTTCATCAGTGATCTTCCTTTTTTTATAGAGGCTACACCTAGTTAAAAAAGAACAAAACAATATTTTATTCAGGAATTTTTTTTCTCCCTTTGGTTCTTTAGTTACAGAAGAATTGCCTCCTTTCACTTTGCAGTGACCGGATCCTTCAAGATGTTCCATTCAACAGGCAAGTGTTAGCCCCAGAACTTAAAATGGGCCAAAATGGAATTTTAGAATTCTGTCTCGGGCCATTTCTTACCAGTTGGCATATCCTTGGTGTATAGTTAACCAAGTGGATGGGATTCTACACTACCTTAAAGAATGCTAACTCTACTTTCTCTCATTTAGTGTTTAGACATTCCTGTTAACAGATGGACCTGTTTTCGTAGCCCTTTGCTTAAAAATTTATATTATAGTTTTTAGAATATCCACACAGTATTGTAGGCTGAAGAAACTGAGGCATATAGATTCGGTGTCTTGCTCATGGTTTTGTGTCTAGTAACTGCAAGGCTAGAAAGACTCAAGTCCAGTGTTCTTTTCTCTGTATCATACCTCTTATTATTATTGTTATTTGATACTGAATTATAGAAGAAACTTTTTAAGTAGAGGTTAAGGGAGGTTATATAGCTGGATTCAAGTAAATATAAAGTGTTCTTCCCTTGCTTTCTAAGATGTGATTTGAGAGCTAAAAAAGATTTTTTGTCATCTTACTATTTTAAATATAATTTTTAATGATGGTATTGAAAAAAAATATATACTTATGATTTAATGAAACGTATATTTCTCAAGCAGCAATTTTACTGTGATTTATTTGGGTAACAGTACACTGTTATCTGGCACAGCTGAGGAATGAGATGTTCCATTTACTATTTCAAGTAAATAGTCTGGATAAAAATATAACTACATATATCTCTCATGTAGATTACTAATTTTATTTTGTAAATACTGAGCATCTGTACTGATTACATGAAGTCATATGTAGGAAAGACATAGTCACTTTCCTAAAGAAAATTGTCAACTAACCCAAGGGTTGACAAACTTCTTTTAAAGGGCTACTAATAATATTTTGGGCTTATTAGCCATAGGGTCTCTGTTGCAACTACTTAACTCAGCCATTGTACCTCCAAAGCAGTCGAAGATGATATATACACAAATGGTTTTACTATGTTCCAATAAAACTTTAGAAAACAGGCAGCTGGACCCACAGCTATAAAATCACTATATGTAAGCTATACTTTACTTACCTCTGATCTAGCCAATACACTGCTAGATTTGAGCTTCTTTGTGGTCAGAGACTGTGATTGGTTAATCTCTTTGTCTCTAGTGCTTAAGTGGATGTTTGATGGATGAATGAATGAAAAATGAGTATGACAGAAGACAGAATTTTTCATAGAAGAAGATGACAGAATGCATTGGGCCCCCAAACGAGGAGGGAAAGATTTCATCTGATTGGTGATCATTAAAGATTTCATGTTAGTGATGGCATTTGAGATAATAAAGATAACGACTAACCTGTATAAAGCACTTCTATTGCCAAGCACTGTGCTAAGTGTTTCACATATGTTTATTCAGTCCATACAAAAGTCCTGTGAAATTGTTATTCTTATAATTTTCATTTTATAGATGAAAAAACAGACAGAGAGAGGTTTAGTAACTTTCTCAAGGTGATTAAGATATAGCAAGTAGCAGAATTTAGATTTAAATCCAGAATGACTCCAGAACCTCTACTTTTTACATCCTTGCTGTATTGCTTTGAAGGTGAGAGCTGGTTGAATTGATTGTTTTATGTTGTGGGATCTGCACAAATACAGGTACAGAGGAAGTTCATAATAATAATAGAAAAAAACCTTTATCAAAAGCTTGGTATGTGCTAAGTTCTGTACTAAGTCTTAAGTTTTATGTGTAATATTATTTAATCCTCACAACAATCCTATTGAATAGATCTTATTATTTTACAGATGAGAAAATTGAAGTTCAGAGAGATTAAGGAAATTGCCCCAGGTTCCCAAAGTTAGTAAGTGGTAGAAGTGATATTTGAAACTGGGCTGACTCCAGAATGTGTGATGTTCTTAACGACTTTCCTGCATTGCTTCATATGATAAAATAACGTATTTTATTATTATCAACAACATTAGGTAGAACTAGAATTTAAACCCCAAAATACAAGGAGCTTCAGAATCTTTGCTCTTTTAACAGTAGGGCTATCTTAATCATAATTGTGGGCATGTCTGGGGACTAATGAGCAGTCCACTTTGCAGTAAGCATCGGGTAGGCAGGAAAAAAGATTTGAAAGTACGGGCCCATTGTTAGAGTCTGAAAATACTGTGAGTACAGGAATGACATCATACCTAAGTTCTCTGACAGATTTATATATTACCAATGTGTAGGCACAAATTGAAGGGAAAACAATGAGGCAGAATGGCCCATTAGGAATCTACTGTAAAAGAATCCGAGATGGCCTTGGGAATAGAAAGGAGGTAACAGTAAATTTGAGAGAATTTGCAGAGGAGTAATTTATATCTCTGTAATTCAGCCAACATGTATTAAACACTATTCATGTGTAAAGTTCTGTATTGGGTTCTTGGTATAAAGGGCTGAATAGGACATAGTCCTTTACCTCAAGGAACTCACGGGCCAATGGGGGATTCATGTGAGGCTACAGATAATCACTCTGACAGAGTTACAAACAAATACTAAGGAGCAGTGAGAAAGCAGTAATAAACTTGTCAAGGAAAGCTTCTCAGCGGAAGTGATATTTGAGCCAAGTCTCGAAAGATGAAAGATATATTATGGATATATTCCTTGGTGTGTCATCCTGATTTATCTCCTCATTTCACACCCCACATTCTGTCCCTTGACAAATCCAGCTATCTTCCAAATATATCATGAATTCAACCATTTCTCTTCACTTCCATTTCTACCATTTGGACTAGACTAAAAGTGATTTCTCTCCTGAATTATTGTGGTAGCCTCTGAACTGCTCTCTTTGCTTCTTTCTTTTCCTTCTTGAAGTTTATTTTAAACACAGCTAATAGAATAATCCTATTAAAAACATAAGTCAGTTCATGTCATATCTCTGCTCAGAATCTTTCTATGGCTTTCCGTCTCCAAGTAAAAGCTAATTCTTTACGAAGATCCTATGATCTGGCTCCCCTGTTACTTCTAACCTCATGTCTTAGTACTACTCTTGTTCTCTCTGCTCTGGCTCTCACTGGTTTCCATGCTATTTCTCAAAACCTCCATGCATACTCCCAATTCAGGGTCGTTGTGTCTTCCACCCTCTGCCTAGAATGGTTTTCCCTTAGATGTCCACACAGCCAGCTCTCTTACTTCCTCAAAAGTTTCAGTGAGGCCTTTCCTAAGTAGCCTTACCTAAAATTCAACATTTCATATTCTCTCTTTAACCTGCTTAATTTTTTTCTCTATAGCACATACCACATATTTTACTTACTTGTTTGATTTATTATCTGTCTTCCACATTACAGTGTAAGCTCTATGAGAGTGGAGATATTTTTCTGTTTTGTTCACTACTCTGTCTCCAGCACCAGGAACAGTATCTGGCACAAATCAGGGGCTCAATAAATGTTTGTGAGTGAATAAATGAATATTTCTGTTGTGCTAGGTACTATAAGGACCCAGAAAATACTCAATACAGTATAGAAATTACTACAGGATAGAAATATGTTATAATTCTAGAAGATAAATGCCAGATAGTTTTGATCATATTTCCCAAACTCTTGTTTCTTTGCAAAGTGTTGTCAGAATTTACAACTAGGCACCATTTCCAAAACACTCAAGTGTAATTATTATTCTGTATCAATTAGGAATTTTCCCGTTCTTTCTCACCTACCTAAATTGTAGCATCAGTTCCCAGCTAGAGCTCTGAAACTGCCTGCACCTCCAGGATTCATTCATGGAAACCCTTTGTGTGTTTTCAGGTTTGAAGCAGCCAAGCTTGTCATGCAGTGGCTCTGCAACCATGAGGATCAAAACATGCAAAGGATGGCAGTTGCTATCATTTCCATCCTGGCTGCCAAGGTATCTGAACTCCTATTATTGAACAATTTTCTGTAGGCAGCTATTTCCTGTTACAGTTACTATTTTCCCCAAAATCTGGGTGCCAGAGAAGTTAGCCTCTTTGCCAGCCTGTTTATTCAAGCTACATTCAATATTGCAGAATTCCATGTTGATCAGAGATTTTAGTCTGACCTTTGGAGTCTGTTGCAGTGAATGATATTAAACTCACACTGGTGAGTTCTTGGACATTTACTTTGTCTTCTGCTTGCTTGCAGCTTTCTACAGAACAAACTGCACAGCTTGGTGCTGAGCTCTTCATTGTCAGGGTAAGTCAGTTATCTCCTCTGTGCAGACCACTAGACAGTTTCCATTTTCATTGTTTTCAGGCAGTGTTGTGTATCTTCTGACATTTTATATTTCAAAACATTATTTTCATTACTTCTAACTGGATGTATTCATTTATTTTTATAGAGGCAGCTTTATTCCTTAACAGAGATGGAAAGAGCCCTGAACTAGGAGTCAGATGACCTAGGATCTAACTGTAAAGCCAGTTTGTGAACTTAAGACAAATTATGTGAACCATAGGAGCCGAAATAAGCCTTAAGATCCTACCTAGACCTAAAATTCTGTTATTTTGTTATTTATGAAGAAAATGTAGAGACTATTGTAGGCATAAAATTGTGCTAGATGCTTTGGGAAAAAAGAGAATTTAAATAATTAACAAATAATTTTGCTTGCTTACACTCAGTTAAGGAGATGATACAGCGAACAGTGAAAAGTTAGAAAGCTTTGCATAGAATAAATATAAACAATGTCCTAGGGAGGACTGGAGGAAAAAGTCTAGGTCAGAGTTTCTTACTACAGTCCTGGCATGAGGTGTTGAAACTAATGGTAAATGAAAAAGTCAAATGAAAGACTCCCTCTTTTTTCTTTTTAAGATTTTATTTTTAAGTAATCTCTACACCCAACACGGGGCTCGAACCCACAACCCCGAGATCGAAAGTCGCACGCTCCACCGACTGAGCCAGCCAGGTACCCCAAAAGACTCCCTTTTTCTGATTTACATATTATGTATGTATGAGAAAGTCATTCCTTTGATAAATATGTGTAGAGTACTTACCAGGTACCTAGCACCTTACTAGATGTTAGGGATTCGCATTGAATTATATCTGTAATTTATGTCCATAAGAAGTACTGGAGAAAATAGCTATCTAGACATGGTTGTAATACAGTCTAATATGTATAATAATAGCAATATGAATGAAAAGAGTAATGTAAAGAGAGGAGAAAGCTGTGGTAGTATAATGGAAAGAGTAGGAATTCTGGAGTTGACACATTTGGGTTTATTCCCAATTCTATCACTTACTAGCTTGGGCAGTCACATAAATTTACTTAGGGTGATAAACTACTTTGTACAGTTATTATGAAGATTAAATGAAAAGGAAATTAAGATTAATTGAAGGGGAGGCACCTGGATGGCTCAGTTGGTAGAGCATGCGACTCTTGATCTCTTGGTCGTGAGTTCAAGCCCCACATTGGGCATAGAGCTTACTTTAAAAAAAAAAATTATTTGAAGTAATATATGCTAAGTGCTTAGCACAAAATACAGTATATGTTAGATAAGTAGAAAAGGATGCTGATTTTATTTATTTTTTCTATTTTCAGGGATGACATTTTAGTTTTAAATATGGCTTTTCATTGTTATATATGTGTTTCAGTAATTTTGGTTGGGGGTATATTCAAAGATTTTAAGGAAGTAATGCACTTATATGCTTTGGGGGAAGATTAAACTTAGTTTAAGCAGGAATTAGTAGTGGTAGTAGTGGCAGTAGTGATGATGATCACTAGCTTTTTTTAATCTCTTGATTATCACCCACAATTTACAGATGAGGAAACAAAGGATTAAATTGGCAAACAAGGTTACATAGATGCAGATTCTAGTGCCACACTCTTAGCCACTATGCTATTAAGTTACATAATTGCACTGAGATGTTTTTATTTCTAAAAATTTTTTTTCCTGAATTGTGTGTAACTTTACATAATAGTGTTCATTAATGTTTTCTTATATCTGTTTGAACAGAACTCCCTTTTACCCCCAAAACTATAATCTAAAAATGGAATTATGGGGTGCCTTATCTAGGTCTCAAAACATTTATCTTTCAGACTTAAATTTCTTAGGTTAAGGCTATGATAGAAATAATTAACAAATGGAATTTCAAAGCTATTATCTTATTCAAATCCAATATAGACTTTAATTCTCTTACTATTGTATATAATTTGTTTGTTCTTTATTTTCTTAAGGAAAACTTGGAATTAGATAGAATTAGGTCTTCCAATTCTTATTTTCTCTTACTAAGTTGACTATGATCAAATTACTTAATATTTCTCAGACTCAATTTCCTCTCCTGAAAAATGGACATAACAGTACTATAATATAGGATATAATTTGCTGATACTTGATAAATGTTAGCTTCCTTTCCCCTTCTCCCCCTCCACTTTTTTTATCCCAGGATCTGAAATGAATATATGATGTGACTGATTGGGTAAGATAGTTTTCCTAAGCTTTAATCAAGCTTTAATCATTTTGGTTTTTATTTTATTTACAGGGTATTAGATTATAGGTATCATCAGAATAATAAAGTATTTCTGAAGATCCTATACTTTTTTCTTGTTGAAGGAAAAATCTGATCCAAGAAGATGTTTGTTGTACTTATAAAAACGTTTATAGGAAATGTTTTAAGCCATGAGACCAATTTTCATGACTTGTGATTATCATCACTAATTATAATGACAGTTTCACGATGAGAAATTCATTCTGTTTTCCTTCTTTCAGCAACTTCTTCAAATAGTGAAGCAAAAAACCAATCAAAATTCAGTGGACACTACTTTGAAGTTTACTTTGAGTGCACTTTGGAACCTCACGGATGAATCTCCAACCACTTGCAGACATTTTATTGAAAACCAAGGGTTAGAACTCTTCATGCGGGTTCTAGAGGTTAGAATGGGAATTTAGCCTATAGTTTTGACATTGATTGATTTTAAGTATTCATTTATTATATTTGGTTCTTTAGGTAGTTATAGTTTCTCTTTCTTTTTACAGTCTTTCCCAACTGAGTCATCCATTCAGCAGAAAGTCCTAGGACTTTTGGTAAGATATAAACATTTCCTGCTAGGTTCCAAGCTGTAATTAATTATTTTCCTTCTGAGGTAATACGTTGAAAGTTATTTCTCAGGGTGCCTGGGTGACGCAGTTCGTTAAGTGACTGACTCTTGGTTTCTTGGTTTCAGCTCAGGGTGTGATCTCAGAGTTGTGAGATTGAACCTCACGTGGGGCTCCATGCTCAGCACAGAGTCTCCTTAGGTTTCTCTCTCCCTCTCCCTTTGCCTCTTGCGCATCCCCCTCCCCCAAGGAACACACACTCTCTCTCAAATAAATAAATATTAAAAAAAAAAAAAAAGGAAAAAAGTTGCTTCTCTATTTGTAAACACCTAATGACATTAGAAAAAATATACACTATAATAAAGTGAGAAAAGCAGGCTATAAACAATGTATACATATTAAGATTTCACCACATTAAAAGGAAAAACATAAATTACATACTTTATTATATATTGTTTGATATAGTACAAAGCTTCACTGTGAGCAATTTTACTTTTATAATCAGAAAAAAAAATCTCATGAAAAAATGTCACTAACTGGGGCACCTGAGTGGCTCAGTTGGTTAGGTGTCAGACTCTTGATTTTGGCTCAGGTCATGATATCAGTCTTGGGATCGAGCCCTGTGTCTGGCTCCACACTTGGCAAGGAGTCTGCTTGGGATTCTCTCTCTCCCTCTCCCTCTGGCCCTTATTACCCTGCTCACACGCCCTCTCAATAAATAAATAAATAAAATAAGTTAATAAATCTTTAAAAAAATATGTCACTAACCTCTAACTGTTCTTACATGCTATGTTTGGTAATTAATAATCAGTACTTAAAAGGCTGCTTAAAAAATTAGATATTCCATAAATATATTGGATATAGATTAAAGTGAGCCCTCTAGGATTTTGAGGCAAAGGTGAAGGAGCAAATGTTTATTATGCTTAATCACTGCCATAGGAAAAGTGCCTATGTGGTGAAAGCTATTTTAGAGTCGACCTCTGCTCTTGAGAAATTAGATAATAGGAGGCATAAATGAGTGAGTAAAAAAGGTTGTAGATTAGTGTTTGTTTTACAGATGCAAGAGTATGAGATACTAAACAATGAGAGATGGATTTTTGGGAAAGCTAAGGGCTGGCATTTAAAGACCTATCTATTCACTATAGCTTAGTTATATATAAAGTAGAAAATGTAAAAAGATCCAAATGCCCAGAAATAGGGAAGTATTAAACAGATCATAGTATTTGATTGTTTTATTCAAGGTTCATAGGATTACTAGATACAGAAGTTGGTTCATATCACCATAAGAGGAAAAGTGGAATTCATTTTAAATATTTAGAGAGCTTTCATAGAGCTTTAGAAATGCTTTTTTAGGGCGCCTGGGTGGCTCAGTCGTTAAGCGTCTGCCTTCGGCTCAGGTCATGATCCCAGGGTCCTGGGATCGAGTCCCACATCGGGCTCCCTGCTCGACAGGAAGCCTGCTTCTCCCTCTCCCACTCCCCCTGCTTGTGTTCCTGCTCTCGCTATCTCTCTCTCTGTCAAATAAATAAAATCTTAAAAAAAAAAATGCTTCTTAAAATTTATTTATTTATTTAATAAAACGCTTTTCTTTTTAAATTTCAAAAAGAATACATGCTTATTATAACTAACCAAACAATACAAAAGTGTATTTAAAAAGCTTAAGATTCTGTCCTGAGCCTTTAATCATTTTCATTTCCATGAGGTAATTAATGTTAATACAACCCAATGTGCTTCCTTCCATATCTTTCTCCATTACTTAGTGACTGATTTTTTTTCCAATAATTTATTTTAAGGGGCGCCTGGGTGGCTCAGTTGGTTAAGCGACTGCCTTCGGCTCAGGTCATGATCCCGGAGTCCCGGGATCGAGTCCCACATCGGGCTCCCTGCTCGGCGGGGAGTCTGCTTCTCCCTCTAACCCTACCCCCTCTTGCGCTCTCTCTCTCTCTCTCAAATAAATAAATAAAATCTTTAAAAAAAAAAAAAATTATTTTAAAATATTGGTTCTAACAGTTTTTTTGTGGGCAGAGAACATACTTTGATTTGAGTCCTTTGGAATTTATTGAGACCTGTGTATGGCCCAGAATATGATCTATCTTGGTAAATATTCCATGTGCACTGAGAAGAATGTATATTTTGCTGTTCTTGGTATAATGTCCTATAAATGTCTATCAGTCTAATTTGTTGTTATTATTCAAGTATCCTTACTGATTTTCTGCCTACTTGTTCTAGCAATTATTGATAAAGGAGTTTTGAAATCTTCAACTGTAATTGTTGATTTATCTATTTCTTCTTACAGTTATATCAATTTTTGCTTCATGTATTTTGAAGCTCTGTTAGGTTCATAAACTGTTAAAATGTCCTCTTGATTAATTGACCCCTTATCATTATAAAATGACCTTCTTTATCCCTGGCAATATTCTTTACTTTGAAATCTCCTTTGTCTCATTTAATATAGTCATTCCAGCTTTCTTTTGACTAAGGTTAACATGGTTTACCTTTTTACAGCCTTTTACTGTTAACATGTATATGTCTTTAATTTAAAGCGTGTTTCTTGGGGCACCTGGGTGGCTCAGTCATTTAAGCGTCCAACTTTTGATTTCAGCTTAGGTCATGATCTCACGGTTGTGAGATTGAGCCATGTTGTTGGGCTCTGCGCTGGGCTTGGATCCTACTTAAGATTCTCTCTCTCCGTTTGCCACCCCCCCATCTCCCATCCCCCACTTGCACACACCTGTGCACACACTCTCTTTCTCTC
Organism: Halichoerus grypus; assembly: GCF_964656455.1. Taxonomy (NCBI): domain Eukaryota; kingdom Metazoa; phylum Chordata; class Mammalia; order Carnivora; family Phocidae; genus Halichoerus; species Halichoerus grypus. The sequence continues at coordinate 146,153,929 of NC_135716.1, read as the reverse complement.
TCTCAAAAAAAAAATGAAGTGTGTTTCTTATAGACAGCTATGTACGTTGCATCCTGCTTTTTTATTTTTTATTTATTTATTTTTTAATTTTTTAAATATTTTATTTATTTATTTGACAGAGAGAGAGAGATCACAAGTAGGCAGACAGGCAGGTAGGCAGGCAGACAGAGGGAGAGGGAGAAGCAGGCTCCCCACTGAGCACAGACCCCATGTGGGGCTCGATCCCAGGACACCAGGATCATGACCTGAGCCGAAGGCAGATGCTCAACTGACTGAGCCACCCAGGCACCCCTTGTATCCTGCTTTTTTATCCAGTCTGAAAATCTGCTTTTTATTTGGGCTGTTTGGATCATTTAAATTTAATGTGATTATTGACATGGTTAGATTTGAGTTCATTAACCTGGTATTTGTTTTCTGTTCATCCCATCTGTTCTTTGTTTTCCCTTCTTTTTCTGCCTTCTTTTGGTTTAAGTTTTTTTTATGATTCCATTTGATCCCTTCTCTTGATTTATTAGTGATTACTCTTTGTTATTTTAATGATTGCATTGGGTTTGTAGTATACATCCTTAATCACAGTCTTCCTTTAAGTGATTTTATACAATTTCAAATATATTTCATACATTTCTTATACATATATATGTATAAGAATTTTATAATAGTAGGCTTCCATTTCTTCTCTTCTTTCCTTGATGCTATTATCATGCATTTTATTTTTACATATGTTATAAACCATACAGACATTATTTTTGTTTAAAATGTCAATTATCTTTTAAGGACATTCAAATAATTATACTTAAATGTTTACCCAAATAGTTACTATTTCTGATACTCTTCTTTCCTTTGTGTAGATCCAGATTTCTATCTGATATCGATTTCCTTCTGCCTGAGAGACATCCTTTAATATTTCTTGTAGTGCACATCTACTGTTGATTAATTCTTCAGCTTTTATATGTTTGCAAATATCTTTACTTAACCTTCGTTTTTGAAAGATGTTTTTGCCAGATATAGAATTCTAGGTTGACAGTACTTTAAAGATGTTAACTTTTTTCTTAGTTGCATTTTCAAGTGAAAAATCTGATGTCATCATTATCTTTATTCTTCTGTATGTACATGATTTTTCCTCTGGCTACTTTTAAGAGATTAGCAATGATTTTAAGTGATATGATTATGATGTATCTTGATGTAATTTACATCATGGTTCCTGTATTTGGGATTCATTGAGCTTTTGATCTATAGGTTTATAGTTCTCATCAAGTTTGAAAAGGTTTTGGCCATTATTTCTTCAAAATAATTTTTTTTGTACTGTTCTTCTTGCCCCCAACCCACTGGAGACTTTGGAGACTACAGTTTCTCATACATTAAACTGCCTGAAATTGTCTCACAGCTCATTGGTGCTCTTTTAATTTTCTTTGTTCATTTTTCTATGTATGTTCCAATTTGGATAGTTTCCATTGCTATGCCTTCTAATTCGGTAATCATTTCTTCTGCAATGTCTGATCTGCTATTAATCCCATCCAATGCATTTTTTTTTTAAAGATTTTATTTATTTATTTGACAGAGAGATAGCGAGAGCAGGAACACAAGCAGGGGGAGTGGGAGAGGGAGAAGCGGGCGCCCATCATCCAATGCATTTTTTATCTTAGACATCATCATTTTCTTCTCTAGAAGTTTTGGTCTTTATTATATCTTCCATGTTTCTACTTAACTTTTGAACATACGAAGTATATTTGTGATAACTGTTTTACTGTCCTCTGCTAATTATAACACGTGTCACTTCGGGGCACCTGGGTGGCTCAGTCGGTTAAGCGTCTGCCTTCGGCTCAGGTCATGATCCCAGGGTCCTGGGATCGAGCCCCGCATCGGGCTCCCTGCTCTGCAGGAAGCCTGCTTCTCCTTCTCCCACTCCCCCTGCTTGTGTTCCCTCTCTCGCTGTGTCTTTCTCTGTCGAATAAATAAATAAAATCTTTAAAAAAAAAATAAATGTGTCACTTCTGGGTCAATTTCAAATGATTGATTATTCTCCTCATTTTGAGTTGTGTTTTCCTGCCACTTTGCATGCCTGGGAGTTTTTGATTGGATGCCAGGCATTGTGATTTTACCTTGTTGGGTGCTGGATATTTTTTGTTTTCCTATAAAATATTCTTGAACTATGTTCTGAGATATAAACTTACTTTTAAACAGTTTGACCATTTTGGGTTGCCCCGAAGTGACACATGTTATAATTAGCAGAGGACAGTAGAACAGTTATCACAAATATATTTCATATGTTCAAAAGTTAAATAGAAACATGGAAGATATAATAAAGACCAAAACTTCTAGAGAAGAAAATGATGATGTCTAAGATAAAAAATGCTTGTTTTCATCACCTGTGTGAATGCTAGGAACTTTTCTCTAATCATTTTTTATCATTTCCTGCCCTCAAACAGTTTCAGTTGTTTCAGATAGGAGAGTAACTCTGGCCCCGTTTTACTTAATCTTGGCCAGAAGTAGGTGTTCTCATCAATCTTCCATCAAATAGAATTAAAGATGAGAAATGTGTCTTTTATATTTGCCAACATATTTCTCATACTACTCTTTACATATCTTTTAGTGTAGGTATGCTGACAATGAATTTTCGCTCAGGTTTTGTTTGTATGAAAAAGAATCTTGCTTTTACTTTCAAAGATACATTTCTAAAAAAGAAGATAGGGGTGCCTGGGTGGCTCAGTTGGTTGAGCGACTGCCTTTGGCTCGGGGCATGATCCTGGAGTCCCGGGATCGAGTCCCGCATCGGGCTCCCTGCTCAGCAGGGGGTCTGCTTCTCCCTCTGACCCTCCTCCCTCTCATGCTCTCTGTCTCTCATTCTCTCTCTCAAATAAATAAAATAATAAAGAAAGAAAATAAATTTCTGCTGGGTATTGAGTTTAAATGGATATTTTTTCTTTTGGATTTTTGGGTTTATAATTTTCATCAAATTTGGAAAAATTTTGGCCATTATATCTTCAAATAAATATATATATGTGTATATGTATTATTATTTTGGGGGGGTACCCTCTCTCATCTCTCTTTCTGGGACTCCAGTTATCAGTATGTGAGATTGCTTACTATTATCTCATAGGTCACAGAGTAAATCTATTGGCTTTTTTCCCAAGAGTTTTTTTTTTTTTTTTCTTTTCTTTCTGTGTTTTCACTTAGATGTTTCCTGGTTTCCTGTTGCTGTGTTTTTTAGTTTGTTAGGGTTTTTTTCCTGCAACATCTCATCTGCTGCTAATTTCATCTGGTATATTTTTCATTTCAGATATATATATACATATATATGTGTATATATATATGAATACTTTTTATTTCTAGAAGTTACATTTAAATCTTTTTATAGCTTCATTTTCTGTCTTCAGGTTTATGTTTTCCTTTCATCCTGAATCATATTTATAACATTTATAGTACCTGTTTTAAGTCTTTGTATGCTAATTCTTTTATCCCTGTCATTTCTGCGTCCATTTTAGTGATTGATTTTTCTCTTGGTTTTGGATCATATTTTCCTGACTCTTTGTATGCCAGTCATTGTGGAATTTACATTGATTTTTGCTGGATTTTATTATTTTTCTTTAAAGAGTCTTGGACTTTGTTCTGGCATACAGTTAGGCTACTTACAGATCAAGTTGTTCCTTTCGAAGCATATGTGTTTGCTTTGTTATAGTGGCTTCAGATTAGATTTTATCCTGGGACTGATCATAATTTAGCTCCACTCCTATGCAATGCTTTATTATGTGGTGTCTTCACTCTGGCTGATGGAAATGTGAACTGTTCCTAACCCTGTGTGATTTGGGCATGTGTTCATGTATTACTTTCTGGTAGTTCTTTCTCTAGCCTCATGGAGCTTCACTCTGCATCATTACCCAGCCAAGGATTTGAGGGGATCCTTCTGCAGGTATCTTTCTCTCTCTCTCTGGAGCTTTTTCTTTTCTAGTACTCTGTTCTACGAATTTTTGCTTCCTTGGCCATCTTGATCACTGATCTCTGTCTCCTCAATTCAGCAAATACTGCCAGATTCTCTTTAGGCTCCCCATACCTGCACAGCAATCCTGGAAACTGCCCCATTTGAATACCTTCTCTCAGGTATAGACATTCTTGTATACCTGTTGCCCACTATCAAAAAGAAGTTCTCTCATATATTTTGTCTGGTTTTCTAATAACTTGTTTATGGCAGGAAAGAATGGCCATAATTCTTTTTTTTTTTAAGAACTTTATTTTTGGGGCGCCTGGGTGGCTTAGTCGTTGAGCGTCTGCCTTCGGCTCAGGTCATGATCCCGGGGTCCTGGGATCGAGCCCCGCATCGGGCTCCCTGCTCCGTGGGAAGCCTGCTTCTCCCTTACCCACTCCCCCTGCTTGTGTTCCCTCTCTCACTGTGTCTCTCTCTGTCAAATAAATAAATAAAATCTTAAAAAAAAAAAGAACTTTATTTTTGTTTTAATTAATCTCTACCCCCAACATGGAGTTCAAACTTACAACCCAAGATCAAGAGTTGCATGCTCTACTAACTGAGACAGACAGGTTCCCCAATAATGGCCATAATTCTTTTGATGCTCTATTTTGCTCTATTCCAAATCTTTCCTTTGTTTCTTGTTTTAATAGTGGTGTCTTTGTTGGGGGGGGGTGGCGGTCTTTTGTTTGTTTTTACTTTTTTTTTTATCGGTTACTATCTCACAGTATGAAGTTTGGGGAGGGGAGTCTATCTACTGTTGTGTTTGATGATTCTTACTTATTATGGATTGTATTCATTGCGAATTGTAATTTAGCACTGTGATGTGTCATCTTTCTGGGGCTTTAAGTTCCAAGTGTGTTCTTCTCAGAGGGTTTGTTTCTTTACTTTCCTTTTTTTCTTCCTTTTCTTGTTTTTGTCACTATAAAAATGCTACGTGAAAAATATAAATAGGGAAGAATATGAAAAACGAATGTGAAATGCCTTTTCTTTTTTTTTTTTTTTAAGATTTATTTATTTATTTATTTATTTATTTGACAGAGAGAGATGCAGCGAGAGAGGGAACACAAACAGGGGGAGTGGGAGAGGGAGAAGCAAGTTCCCGCGGAGCAGGGAGCCCGATGTGGGGCTCGATCCCAGGACCCTGGGATCATGACCTGAGCCGAAGACAGACGCCCAATGACTGAGCCACCCAGGCGCCCTTTTCTTTTCTTTTTTAAGGATTTTATTTATTCATTTGAGACAGAGAAAGCATGAGCAGTGGTGAGGGGCAGAGGGAGAGGGAGAAGCAGACTCCCTGCTGAGCAGGGAGCCTGACGCAGGGCCCGATCCCAGGACCCCAGGATCATGACCTGACCCGAAGACAGATACTTAGCCAACTGAGCCACCATGCGCCCCTGAAATGCCTTTTCTTATTTGAATGTGTGAGATTAGAGAGGGGTGATGATTAATCATTGATGCTGGTGAAAAATAGATTATACGCATTCTAAAGTGTGTATAGTTAAACTTGTCTCTTCTATCCTTACTCTTTCATATTGAAGAAGAAAACTTGTTAGTCCTTACAAAGTATACATTTGGACATGATGCCTTTCACTTTCATTTATTATAGAATGACTTAAGCTAGGGAGTGAATAGTCTCTTAACAATCAAAAGCTCAGGGTCCTGGTTCCTAAGAAATGGAATCAACGTGTTAGGAAGAAAATTGCTATTTTATAGTAGATCAAATGAAGTTTTAAGAATAAGGATTAATCTTCAGAATAGTAAGTTGGATCTTAGATCCTTTGGAAGATCAACAACAGTCTAAATTGGAAACCCCTCAGTTGTTTCCCATGTGAACAGAGGTCTTCTTATGTACTGCCTAGGGAAGCCATTCTAAGAAGGAACAGAGACTGCTATTATTTAAACATGTATTGGCATATGCACAAATGTGAAGACTGTTATTATTAAGCACAGTGGGTTCCTTCTTAGAATGTAAAGGGCCATTTAGCCATTTATTATTCATAATACTTTAATTTTTATATTTTCTTTTTTTCCAGAATAATATCGCTGAAGTACAAGAATTGCATTCTGAATTAATGTGGAAGGATTTCATAGACCACATCAGTAGCCTCCTACATAGTGTTGAAGTGGAAGTCAGTTACTTTGCAGCTGGGATTATTGCCCATTTAATATCTAGAGGTGAACAAGCTTGGACATTGAGCCGTAGCCAGAGGAATTCTCTTCTGGATGATCTGGTAGGGTCATTTGGTATTTCATAGAAGCATACAAACAACATTTATAGTAGTTAAACTGTCAGAGTCTCATAATGCAACAATGCAGTGCTAAATAAATATTGTGTTCTTTCTTGTGTGTCTTGTGTCTTGCAGCATTCAGCTATTCTGAAATGGCCAACTCCAGAGTGTGAGATGGTAGCATACAGGTAATTAACAAGATAATTAATATTAAGCTAGTAACCTAGTCATTTTGCTTTCTTAGAGATCATTCCTACTAGATATATAATGTATTTTTCCCTCAGGCATCTGTCTTTTTACTGACTTTTAAAAGGATCAGAGTATTTTTACTTTTTTCTGCTACCTGTCATTCATCAGTTCTTCGCTCATTCCACATTTATTGAAGACAGTGCCAAGGACTTGTTCTGTGCTCTTGAAATTCAAAGATGAGTAAGACATGGTGCCTACACACAAGAACCTGACAGCTGGGGCGCCTGGGTGGCACGGTTGGTTGGGTGTCCAACTCTTGGTTTCAGCTCAGGTTGTGATCTCAGGGTTGTGGTTGTTATCCGAATACGATCCTTTCTCAAAGGGCTAAGACAAAGAAAAGATGTTCTATAGTTCACTTATAGTTTGAAAATAGTAGATGAAATTTCTAGAATGAAAAACTCAGGAATTTTGCTTTAGAAAATGACACTAAGTATAGGATGTAACTTTTACTCTTTTCTTTTGAAATTTTAGGTCCTTTAATCCATTTTTCCCATTACTTGGCTGTTTTACAACACCAGGAGTCCAGCTATGGGCAGTTTGGGCCATGCAGCATGTCTGCAGCAAGAATCGTACGTACCAAAAAGAACTATGTTTTTCTTTTTTCAGTGAAATTCTCCTTAGGCAGGAAAACCATTTCTACGTGGTATAGTGAAGTGATTTTTTTAAGGATACAGATTTTAAAAGATACAATATAAGAGAATCTTTAGGGGTGCCTGGCTGGCTCAGTTGGTAAAGCATATGACTCTTGATCTCAGGGTCATGAGTTCAAGCCCCATGTAGGACAGCAAGATTACTTTAAAAAGAAGAGAGAGGGACGCCTGTCTGTTAAGCATCTGTCTTTTGGGGCACCTGGGTGGCTCAGTCGTTAAGCGTCTGCCTTCAGCTCAGGTCACAATCCCAGGGTCCTGGGATCAAGCCCCGCATCGGGCTCCCTGCTTAGTGGGGAGTCTGCTTCTCCCTCTCCCTATGCCCCTCCCCCTGCTTGTGTGCTCTCTCTCTCTCTCTCAAATAAATAAATAAAATCATTAAAAAAAAGAGCGAGACAGAATCTTAGGTTATAAACTAAATTTATTCTTTCAGAATTAGCTTAGTAATACTAGATACTGAATGACAGTGGTGAATGAGGCACTGTTCTGACCTCATGGAGTATGAAGATTAGGAGCCTACAGTGAGTCCATATACAAAGCAAAAGTTTTAAGGCAATCCAGTGTTTATGGTTCATTCCAGTGCCCAATCCTCATCCACACAAAATCCCATTGTTTAATAAGATACTGCTTTCAGCACCCATAGTCTCTGGAGAAGCAAGAATTTAGATCAGATTCTGTATTACTCTTTTTTGAGGGTTGTGATACAACTCTTTGTTGTTTATTTATTAATAAAAACTCATTCCATAAATGATTTGAAACATTACACAAGAACACTTTAATTGTAAAAACACTTTGAGTATAAATTAAAATATTTGAAATTAGAAATCAGGATCAAGGAAAAATAATTTGAAAAGAAATTAAAGACTATAGGGAAAATAATAGAATGTAAATATGTAGACCATACATGGTGATTCATGTTCTTTTTGTGACGGGGCTACAAATAATCAGCTACAGGATTCTCTTTCCATATAAGGAGGAAAAACTATTCCATATCCTCATGGGAAAGCTTTTCTGAGCAATTAACTACAAATTAAATTTCTTTTATAGAACCTCGATAGTGGTGATATTATAAATGGCCTTATATAGGAAATGCGAGTGTTGTTTTTAACAATAGTCTTGTAGAAAAGAGCAGTAACATTTTATTAGATACTTTCTTATTCTTTGATGAAAACTCAGTGCATACTGCAAAAAGGGGACTCAGTAAAAGCTCTTTTCTGTGGGATAGACAGGGGAGGAGGGTTTAGGGAATGGGATGTGACAGACAAAACTGCTTTGTACCCAACTAAACTTCTACCTGGAAGCTTTTCTGACCCTTCCTACTAAATTCCCAGTTTATTCATAAACATAAGCTGTCTCTGATCCAAAAATTTCCTCCTTTTATTGTCCCTACAGGTTCTGAGAACTCCCTAGTTTCTTAACAGCCTATCCCATGTTATACCCAGCCTCTAATCTCTAGGCTTCTTTCCTTATTACTCAAGCAATGGGCTTTTCACAGTTTTATAAGAGAAAAGAAAACATAAAGAATAGTGTATTTTCATATAAGTGGTTTTTTTTTTTTTTTTTATGACTACTTTTAGGTGTAGGTGTTCTTTTAAGTTTACTCTGTGGAGTGACCACCCTGAAAAATTTATTCTAAAATGCACTGTAGGGGGGGGTGCCTGCCTGTCTTAGTTGGTAGAGCATGCAACTCTTGATCTTGGAGTTGTAAGTTAGAGTCCCACAATGGGTATGGAGATTACTTAAAAATAAAATCTAGAATAAAATAAAATAAAAATAAAATACACTGGAGGGGCACCTGGCTGGCTCAGTCAGTAGAGCATGAGACTCTTGATCTGGGGATCATGAGTTCGAGCCCCCCAATGGGTATAGGGATTACTTTAAAAAAAAAAAAAAAAGACAATAAATAAAATGCACTGTAATTGGGGAATGGTAGAGTAGTTTATCTCCAACTCAGGTAGTTCAGGTTTCTGTATTCTTGCTTCCCAGGCTTATTTGGTTTATATTTAAATGGAATTAACTTCTCAGTTTGCATTAAAAGTTCTAATGCTGCTTACAGCTTTTAATAATTAAGAGATAGTATGGCATAGTAGTTAAGGGCACACAGGAATCTACCTGGATTCAAATCATATTCCAGCACTTACTATGTAGGCCAGCTTGAGCAAATTATTAAGCCTGGGATCTCAGTTTCCACCTTTGTTAAATGGGAATAATAATAGTACCTATTTCACACATTATAATGAGTATGTTCCCATATTTTAGAAAGTTTAACAACGTGATTTTTAATAATCACATTATCTTTATTGTATGACATATTAGTTTCCTAGTACTCATAACAAAGTTCCACATGTGGGTGACTTAAAAGAACAGGAACGTTTGGGGCACCTGGGTGGCTCAGTCAGTTAAACGTCTGCCTTCGGCTCAAGTCATGATCCCAGGGTCCTGGGACCCAGCCCCGCATTGGGCTCCCTGCTCGGTGGGGAATCTGTTTCTCCCTCTGCCCTTCACCCCTCTCGTGCTCACTCTTGCTCTCTCTCGAATAAATAAGTAAAATCCTCAAAAAAGAAAAAAAAACTCTTGGGGCGCCTGGGTGGCTCAGTCGGTTAAGTGTCTGCCTTCGGCTCAAGTCATGATCCCAGGTCCTGGGACCCAGCCCCACATCAGGCTCCCTGCTCAGTGGGGAGCCTGCTTCTCCCTCTCCCGCTCCCCGTGCTTGTGCTCTCCCCCTGTCAAATAAATAAATAAATAAATATCCTTAAAAAAGAAAGAAAGAAAAAGAACTCTCAAAACTTAGGGGTGCCTGGGTGGCTCAGTCAGTTAAGTACCTGACTTCAGCTCAGGTCATGATCCTAGGGTCCTGGGATCTTTGCTCAGCGCGGAGCCTGCTTCTCCCTCTCCCTCTGCCTGCTGCTCCCCCCGCTTGTGCTCTCTCTCTCAAATAAATAAATAAAATCTTTAAAAACAAAAAGAACTCTCAAAACTTAATAATAAGAAAATAATACAAGTAAAAAGAAAATGGACAAAAGAGTTGAACAGACCCTTCACCAAAGAAGATTAATGGATGGCAAGTAAGCCCATGAAAAGATGTTGAACATCATTAAGACAAACATATATGTCAGTGCATTAGAATTGAGAGTCCAGAAATAAATCCATGTATTTATGGTCAATTGATTTTTGACAAGGGTGCCAAGACTATTCAGTGGGGAAGGAATTGTTTTTTCAACAAACGGTGCTGGGAAAACTGAATAGGCACATGTGAAAGAACTTGATTCCTTACCTCATACCGTATATAAAACTTAACTCAAAATTAACTCAAAATGAGGCCAAGGCCTAAATGTAAGAACCACATCTACATATATAAAAGCATATAAAATTTTTAGGAGAAAACAGAGACATAAATCACCATAACCTTGGATTAAGCAATAGCTTCTTAGGACACCAAAAGCATAAGTGACAAAAGAAAAACTAGTTTAATTGGATTTAATAAAAAAAATTTTTTAAACTTCTATGCTTCAAAGAATACCACCAAGAAAGTGAAAAGACAACTTATAGAATGGTGGAATTATTTGCAAATTATATAGCTGATGAGGGACATGTTTTCAGAACATATAAAGAGCTCTTACAACTCAATGATAAAAATAACCCAGTTTAAAGAAGGGCAAAGGATCTAAATAGACTTTCTACAAAGAGAACGCATGAATGGCCAATAAGCAGATGAAAAGAAGCTCAACATCATTAGTCATAGAGAAATATAAATTAAAACCACAGTGAGACACTACTTCACACCTACTAGGAAGGCTGCCTATAAACAGAAAGATGGATGATGACAAGTGTTGGCAAGGATGTGAAACAACTTTCTCATTCATTACTGATGGGATTGAAAAATTATAAAATCAGGGGCGCCTGGGTGGCTCAGTCGTTAAGTGTCTGCCTTAAGCTCAGGTCATGATCCCAGGGTCCTCGGATCGAGCCCCGCATCGGGCTCTCTGCTCCGCGGGAAGCCTGCTTCTCCCTCTCCCACTCCCCCTGCTTGTGTTCCCTCTCTCGCTGTGTCTCTGTCAAATAAATAAAATCTTAAAAAAAAAAGAAAAACCTAAAACTACAACATGCATATGTGTATAACAATATGGATGCATCTCAAAAATGTCATGCTGAGCAAAAGTAGACAGACTCAAAAGAATACATACTGTATGATTTTATTTACGTGAAGTTCTAGACCAGGCAAAAGTAGTCTATATCATAGAAATTAGAAAAGTGGTTGCCGGGTGCCTGGGTGGCTCAGTTGGTTAGGCGACTGCCTTCGGCTCAGGTCATGGTCCTGGAGTCCCAGGATCGAGTCCCGCATCGGGCTCCCTGCTCAGCGGGGAGCCTGCTTCTCCCTCTGACCCTCCCCCCTCTCATGTACTCTCTCTCTCTCTCACTCTCGCTCTCTCAAATAAATAAATAAATTTCTAAAAAAAAAAAAAAAAAGAAAAGTGGTTGCCTGGGTGAGGCTGCAGAGGAGATTGACTACAGAGGTGCACAAGGAAACTTTTTTAACATTCCACATTCTGATTGTGGTGGTAGTTACAGAAGTGTATACATTTGCCAAAACTCATCAAATAATAGATTAAATTTGGGTATATTTTATTGTGTATAAATTATACTTTAATAAATATGACTAAAATTTAAAAAAACTTTTTTTTTAAGATTTTATTTATTTGACAGAGAGAGAGAGGGAACACAAGCAGGGGGATCAGGAGAGAGAGAAGCAGGCCCCCCACTGAGCAGGGAGCCCAATGTGGGGCTCGATCCCAGAATCCTGGGATCATGACCTGAGCCAAAGGCAGATGCCCAATAAAAAAAAACGTTTTTAAGATTTTATTTAAGAGAGAGAACACGAGCAGGGGGAGGGGTAGGGGGAGAGGGAGAAGCAGCCTCCCCGCTGAGCAGGGAGCCTGACGCAGGACTCAATCTCAGGACCCTGGGATCATGACCTGAGCTGAAGGCAGACACTTAACTAACTGAGCCACCCAGGCACCCCAAAACTAAAAAAACTTCCAAAAGTTGTGTATATAAAAAGAAGAAATACTTAAAAACAAGGCAAAGAAAATATTTAAAAGGAAAACTACATGTACAATATGAATACATTAAATTTTTTAAAAAATATATAGGAAACGCATAAAAGTGTAATAGTACCTATCTTACCTGTGATTTGGGATTAACGAAATTTTCTTCTCCAGATTGTCTGTGCTTTAAGGTTATGATTTTTATTTATTTTTGGTAAAAAATGGTTTATCAGTTCCATTTTTGTATAAAACACATGGGAGAAAACTATCTAACCTAACCAGTCAACATACAACCTGCCCCATGGAAAGGTACTTTTATCAAACTTTGAGTTTAAGAACATACAAATGTTTCTTTTACCATGTCTAAAGTAATTGTCTATGCTTTTCCATATAACTTTTAAAATTTCCACATATCTCATTATTTCTTCCGTCCCAGTTATAGTACAAGGGCAGCGAGGAGGAAGATTGGTTAAAACATCTCTCTAAGCAGTTTTCAGCTGTCCTTTCTTTCCAAATAGAGACTTGTGGATGTGAGGGACCAACACCCTCCCCCCACCCAGCTATGGTAGCCTTGATAAGGGAACCATATATATGAATATGAGAATCATATATATATATATACATATATGATTGAGAATCATTATTATTTGTGGGGACTTGCAGTGTAGACATCATTACAGAGGTATTTATCAAGCTGTAGCATATGTTAGTGGTCAAAACGAAATAGCTAAGATTTAAGTGAAAATAGAACTTTTTTGTGTGTGGTATAATTTTTAAGTGTTGTAAGAAAAGCTCTCCTCTTTTTCAGCCTCAAGGTATTGCAGCATGCTGATTGAGGAAGGAGGATTGCAGCATTTATACAACATCAAAGAACATGAACAGACTGATCCCCATGTCCAACAGATTGCTGTGGCCATTCTGGACAGCTTAGAAAAACACATTGTGCGCCATGGCAGACCACCTCCCTGTAAAAAGCAACCCCAAGCTAGACTAAATTGATAGCCATAGGTAGTTGGATAATTGAATCACAGGAATCCTCTTTGTGATAGGCTCATTTGGAATATCTTATCTTCTGTGATGTTTTAGGGGTTTCTATGACAAGAGTTGTAAGATCAGTTTGGGATTGATGGTGTACAGTACTGCCGACGTGAACAGTCTCTAATTTGTCTTGTGATTTTTAACTTCTGAGGCAAGAAGGGTCTCTTCCTTCGTCATTGCCTTTTAGGAAATTTTCCACATCTTTCTGTGTTTGAACTTACTGTGCTTGAAATTCTACAGTTTTATGATAAAGTTTGCACGAACCCTTAGGCCAGACTTTTCTGATCTTAAAGTCCCTTCCAATCAATTTGCAGCTTCAGATAAGCTGTTAACCTGATTTCTGGCACTGCTTCAGTTGTAAGTTTTATACTGCTTCTGTATAAAATGCCTTTATTCTCTGTCTGTGTACCTTTTATAAGATGTCCTTAGTGTGAAAGAATGGAAATCCGAGTCCTCTTTGAAAGCTACTCACTGACTGGAGCCTGGGTAGTTGGCAGAAAAAATGTATTAGAAAGAAAACTAGTAAGGGAGAAAAAAGATTAGGAACTGGAGAAAGGTCTGCTCTTATGGTTCTTAAACTGGAACAAGCTATCCTTCTGCAACCCGTACCTCTCCTGAGGCAGTGAGCAGTAGCTTGTTCTTCATATTTATTCCTGGGAGCATGGGCTGCTGTTTCCTACACGGACTGCTGGTTACTCTCTAGAAATATTTCCCCAGGCATCACAATGTAAAATATTACAGCATTCTGTGTTAAAGATTTAACTGTCTGAATCCTATACATCATGCTATTGTGAAAATGTGAATTTTTATAAAATTGTCTCTTGTTAAAACTGACCATTCTTTTCCCTCTATTTCAAAGTTATTTTGTTCAGTGAAATAGAGACTACACATGGTATTACCTGCTCAGTTAAAATACAGTTAACAACAGTAAATTTTGTCACAAGAAGTTAAATTTTCTTTTGTTTCAAAATACATGTATCTTATGTTCTCATGTTGGAGAAAGATGTCCACATCTCACTGCCAAAAATGAATGAGAAGCACTAGGCTATTATTAAATGTAATGATTCTAGTTGCGGTGCATAAAAGGAAATATTTTTGATGGGTTATTTTTTAGACAGTTGCCTTTCCTTTATGATACCCATTACAGCATAGTAAAGAATCAGTTATCGTTATATCAATAATGAAAGCTGGGAGGCAGCAAGTCACCAAGAAACTTAATTTCCATGTTAAATTTTAGTTTGTGAGTGAGGTTAATGACAAATTTCAGATGATTGTGTTTTCTTCGTAGATGGCCAATATGTTTTCAATAGAGATTTTTTTTTTTTTAAGATTTTATTTATTTATTTGACAGAGAGAGACACAGCGAGAGAGGGAACACAAGCAGGAGGAATGGGAAAGGGAGAAGCAGGCTTCCTGCGGAGCAGGGAGCCCGATGTGGGGCTCGATCCCAGGACCCCAGGATCATGACCTGAGCCTAAGGCAGACGCTTAACGACTGAGCCACCCAGGTGCCCCTTCAATAGAGATTTAAATGGTTTAAATTATGGTGATTATTTAGAAGCATTTTTATTTAGAAAGGAGCTGGCTTATTAGTATGCTGATAACATTTTTGACATATGTATTTCAAACCACTATCACAAAAGTCATACTTGAATTATTTTGTACTCCTTCGCAGGGATGAAAACTTAAACTAAAAGAAAAGAGGTATTTAGAACCATTAAAACCCATATTATATTCTGGGTTACTTCTGACTTGATGGGTTTAAGGAATTTTTATAGGCTCAAGATAAATTTTCAGATTGTCTATTTCAGAGGAAGTGGAAAATTCTTTTAACTTTCCCTCCTTTTCCCAGATTTTAATGTCTAAGGCAAAATGTAGAAAATATAGCTTGGAAGTTGCCAGCTATGTTGACTATCTTCAGGTCTCTTAGCTTGCATAGTTAAGGGAAAGCCTGTGTGAGAAGTTTGGCTTCAAGTTTCTCTTATGTCTTGTTCAAGACAAAAATGCATGTTCCTTACACGCTAATCTTAGGTTTTTATCTTTACAAATTGTTTTCAGAAATAGCTAAAAATGTACAGAAAACAATAACTCCCTTCATTATTCAGAATAACTTGATAGATGAAGACTCAAAAATATTTAAAATTAATTCTAAACTTACTACTTTGAGCATTGGTAATGGTGGGATATTTCTGAGTCTTAAGAGCAAAATAATTGATCACATCCCATATATAAAAATGGTAGTGCCTTTGTGGTTGGGATGGTTCTTAAAATTGTATATCTAACTAAGGCACAGAATTGTCTGTAAGGTCTTGAATCTGGCTAAAATATAGTAGATGTATATATTGAAATTATGAGGCATAACTGGCCTGTGTCTACAGTTAGAATCTGTTAGGCCTCCCTTTTACATGTGTATACTGGAATGTACTTGGTGCCTTCAAGGGTTACCTCTTCAGTGGCTTAGAGGTGCTATTTCAAGCACAATTTAGACTAGGGTTGAACCACTCATTGCTCAAATCATTGGTGCACTCAGATGTTATAAAATGTCACTCCATCAGTCCACAAGCAGCAGCAAGGTTTAGATCTACCAAAGAAAATGGAATTAGACTTTTTAAAGTATAATTATGCATGTTGGTATCATTGAGTAAAACAAGAATGGTCTGAAATTAAAGCAAAAATAAGGGATCTCATTCTTTCCATCAAGTGAGTTTTGCTTGTGGTCTTTATATTCTAAAAAATCATTTTTCCTGTTGGCAGTTGAAAAGAAACATAAATCAAATAATAATAAGGGGTTAATTTAATTTACCCTCTGGCCAAGGACTCAGTGGCTACTGATCTTAGTTGAGGATTTTTTGAATTATCAGACCCACAGTTCCAGGAATTGACCTTAAATATTGCTACTCTTTAGCTCTAGATAGAAATGCCATTTGGTAGCAATAGTCAACTTAATTACCCAAAGTGGAGGTGAGTCACCACAAAAGGGTGCTACGGGGATTTAATTTCGTGATCTCTTTTGTTTGCAAACTTCCAAAGAATCAAAGATTCATGTTTAAAACATTAGTCTATCCAGCCTAGAAAGTTGTTCTTACTATTGAGACCTTTTGAGTTGGCCCTTTTTCTCCCTCATCACTTTGATTTGGCTGTATGTTTAATTATGCTATGTATCAAGAGTGCATTGGGCCATCTTCTAGCCCTTTGGAACACATTTTTATGAAAACATATTTTATGTGCTAAGTTATGATAGATTAATGAATGATGGTTTTGGCTTAGTATTTTAAAATGCATGACCACCCATAGAACACCGTGCAGCAGCAGTACCCAAAGTTGAAAAGAGGTCATGAGTAACAGGGAAAACAAACTTAGTTTTGTTTTTGTTGAAACCCACCCCTCTCCTGCCCTCTACTGGTATGTTTACACTATTTGGTCATTGTGCAGCTTTTATTATGGAATAAACAGTATTATTAAACTGAAAGTCTAAGTTAAAAGCAGTATCATAATATCAGCGGACATGGGCAGTTTTATCTGTATGTTACTCGTTTGGGAACTTTATATGGGTAGGGCTTCAGAGTACTGTACCAAGACAGCTTACAGAGCAGTTTTGTAAAACTTACAGTTTCCCTCTCAAATCCATTGTTGCAGTTTCAAATGACTGTGTGGATGTTGGATGTTTAATCTTTACCATTTACTTTGTATTGACACATTTTTTATTTTTAGTGTTAACTCATGTACTACTTTAGGAATAATGCAAATCCAGCCTTCATCCAGTGATGA
Source organism: Halichoerus grypus (assembly GCF_964656455.1). Taxonomy (NCBI): domain Eukaryota; kingdom Metazoa; phylum Chordata; class Mammalia; order Carnivora; family Phocidae; genus Halichoerus; species Halichoerus grypus. The sequence continues at coordinate 146,136,994 of NC_135716.1, read as the reverse complement.
GAATAGCAGTATAATAGGAATTTGCTGAATGTGCTTTAAATGGGTAATTGCTTTATCTTTTTTAGTATCTCATAGACTTTGCATGACACGGTACACTCCTAATTATGCATTCTTTAGTTTCCAAATCTTAACCTAAGACATTCTATGTTAACTGATTGGCAGCCTGAGAAAGAGCTTTCTCTGCCTGTTTCTCCCATCACCCAATTTTTGGGGGTAAATTATGGGAAAATCAGTGCTATTTCTCATTTCTCTGGATGAAGCAAGGTTTGTTTGGACGGCACAACCAAACTTTAGAGCTAGATAGAATGGCTATTAAGAATATTTAGAAAATCCACATTGATCAAAATTATTCTGGGAAATCATAAATCTAGTTCATTAATAGTATGTGCTTAATTTTGAACTTACTTTTGGGAAAACTGTTCAAATGGGTTCTTTTAAGATTATTTTAATCAGCTTAGAAGCAAGAAGCTACTTAGCTAATGAAAGCTGAGACACTTTCATAAAAGCAAGAAATTCTTGAGAGCATTTTTTTAAAAAAATGGGATAATGTTAATGTCAAGATTTATACTCAGATAATCTGCAAGAATAAAATTTTAAAATCCTTGATTTTTGTAGAATTCCCACTGTCAAATTCCCACGGACTTGTGAGAGAAAAGCTATCTTTTCCTTGAATTCTGATGGAAGAGTTTAACTCCTTTCAAAGGATATGAAAAATTCATTGGGAAGTATAATGTGTTCATTTCAAAGGCTCTCAGTTATCTGGACTGAAGGCACTGTTCTCACTGTGGCCAGATGAATGGGAGTGTTCTGTACATGAATCATGCTATATTTTAAATCAGGACATCACTTAGGTATTAATGTTGTGTGTGTACAGAGTTTGGGATTTTTTTTTTTGCCTAAATAAATGTATAAATTTTATGTAAAGTGTGTCTTGTCTATTTTATTTCTAGACATTTGCTTTAAATTTAATGCAAGATTTAGATTCCTTGGTTATTCACTTGTAACAATTGCTTACCAGTGGTTTTAGTGCAGAAATTTCTAGTATTGGAACTCCATTCATTCATTTCATTAAATACCTATGGCAGGTACTGTTAAAGTTTTGGAATTTATATAATTTATAAGTCCCTCAGAGAACTTACAGTTTTTTGGAGAAGAAATATTAAGCATATAAATATTATCTAACATTGTATCACAGACCAGTCCAAAGTGCTAGTTATAGAGGCACGGAGATCACACTTAATCCAAAGTGGGCACCCATTACACAGCCCAACAAGACTTCCTAGAGAACATAACATCTGGGTTGACATCCATTCACACAACTATTGAGATAATTAACAGTATTATGTATATTAAATACATTTAATGAGGGACTACCAAACAACAAAGTATAAGAACCCCGTAGCCAGGAAGAATCCTTAGTTATTTTAGTTTCAGAAACTAATTTTGTAGTTGAAGAAATGTAGTCTTAGATAAAATGAGCTTGTCTGTCACATGCAAGTCAGTGACAGACTCTGCCCTATAGTTCTAATTTCCAACTTCTAATCAAGTGGGCCTCTCTTCCCCACCATGTTGTTACATAATAGCATGAGATTTCTTAGATCTTAGGCATTATGTGATTAAGCATCAAGTGAATGGTACAGAAAATGATGTACACCAAATGGTCAAAGAAGTGGAGATTGTCCATGAGGAGGTGTTCTAAGGCAGCATTAGTGTTTAAATGCTATAGAATTGTTAATGAATGGCCACTACAAATAGTATTGCTTCACTAATACACAAACATGAGGTTAGCTGTGTTCGGGTGATAGGGTTTGTTTTTAAATTTCACTATAATTTTTATAATAATTACTAGTTTTAACTTGTTTATCTGTCCAATAATTCACTCAATAGTGACATGGTATTACTATGGTCCATACATACTGAGGAAATACTTTTGGCTAATATTTATTTATTTATTTATTTATTTATTTTTTTTTTTTTTTTAAAGATTTTATTTATTTATTTGAGAGAGAGAGAGTGAGAGAGAGAGCGCAAGAGGGGGTAGGGTTAGAGGGAGAAGCAGACTCCCCGCCGAGCAGGGAGCCCGATGTGGGACTTGATCCCGGGACTCCGGGATCATGACCTGAGCCGAAGGCAGTCGCTTAACCAACTGAGCCACCCAGGCGCCCGTTTTTGGCTAATATTTAACCAAATAAGTGGATGAGTTGTATAGTCTATAGCCAACACTCCAAAAAGGAAAAATTTTAAAGTCCTCCACTCTTCCCCCTCCCTCACCCTTTGTCACAGTTTTTATTATGTAAATTGACCCAATCTCTCAACTAAATTCTTCCTTTCCTCCCCATTACCCTTCCATCTCCTATTCTCCATTCTTAATCTGCATTTTAGGAGTCCAGTGAACAGATCTGACTAACCGTAACTCCTCGAATTGAGAGGAGGAGATGAATGGTAGAAACCGTGAGCATTCACATTAATCATTTTTGTCTCATAATTTTAGATTCCAATGCAGCCTCAAAATTCAGCCTTTACACAGGCTCCAGCCTGTGAAAGAGCAAATCATAGGGTAGGAGTACCCGCAGTGAGCTCTTAGCTTTCAGAGTAAGCCTTTGGAACAGGTTTGGGGAAATGGCACTAGTAGCCAGATGCTGCAAATGAATGGCTTACTCCCATGCATTCAGTAGGACAGCTGTTTAAACTCATCTTGTAATGACTCAAAGACCATCTCTAGTGAGTATCCCTCCTAGACTGGGATGTGAATATAAGAGCTAAGAACGAAAAAAAACTTTGCTCAGGCGCCTGGCTGGCTCAGACAGTGGAGCAAGCGACTCTTGATCAAGAGTTTGAGCCTCACGCTGGGCATAGAAATCACTTAAAACAAAAAAACCTTAGATCTCCTGTCACTTCCCATTAATACACATTATAAAAGGAACCATTTTCAATTACATACGAATGGTGATTGTCATATTTGAATATGGAAATTAAGGAGTTACCAAACACATTTTCTACCTAATTCTCTGTCTCATCAATTCAGCCTTAAACAAAACACTTCAAAACTGCAGATATTATGAATAATGAGCCAAGTGCTGTGTTTAACCCTCAAACATCTTGTAAGGGAAGAGAATTATCCCCTTTAAAGGGAAGGCTAAAGAGGTCAACAGACTTGCCTCAAATCATAAGACAGTACATAGAGGAACTTGTAGATTAAACCTAGACACTGTTTTGACTCTAGTGTCCCCACTATTGGTAGAACATTGGCTACTTTGTAAAATACTAGTACTGATGTCTTTCAATGTGAAGGCAAAGGTATAATTATAATTATAATCAAAAGCCCTCTGAAACGGCTCATGAAATAAATCACATTGTTGTGGATATTAGCAATGGATTTAAAGACTTTTCCCCTTTAAAGACCTATGGGAATAAATCAACCATAGTTTAGGATTTGGGGTCAATCAATTAGCACTATGCAGCAAGTACTGTTGTAGGGGGTCTATAATTTCAAATACTACTAGTTATTTGATAGATTCTAATGGCTGACTTGGAATTCCAATATAACCAGAAAGTATATCAAGGCAAGCACTATGCTAAGCCTTTTTATATCTATTTTCTCAGCTAAGCCTTGCAACAACCTTGTAAAGATGATAATTATTCCATTTTATGGATACAGAAATTGTGAGGTATTAATTTTGCCAAGGTCACAAGCTATTAGGTGTCAGAGTCACACATAAGACTCAGGTCTGTCAGACTCTGAAATCTATGCTCTTAATCCCTGTGCTATGAAGAGGGAAAATCCAATTTAACCTTTAAGGCCAATCTCAAATCCAATTTAAACCTTTCCTGTTTAGAGCTCTGGCACTTTGTACTCCTCCGTGGTTCCAGTTTCAGTCTTTATATCCTAGGCATGCTTTTTCCATAATAAAGGCTTTATTGCTGATCACGACAATGGGAGAAATAAACCAAAGCTAACAGACATAGATATGGGTAAACCACCAATGTTAATAGCTTATTTTTGTGGGTTTCTTTGATGCCCAGAAAGAGACAAATACTTACTCAAAGTTACAGACCATCACATGACCCTTTCCCTTAGACAGCATCCTTTCTATTTGAGAAGCCAAAAATAACACATGGGGTAGATGTTCTATTAGTTTTTGAAATTCTGCAAGTTTGGTATTTTTATTAAACTCATTTTCCAAAAAAGGAAACTGAAGCTCATAGGTTAAGTAACTGCCCAAAGCAGAGGTGAAGTGGAATTTGAATTCAGGGTTTTTTGACATCAAACTTCGTGATCTTTCCCCTATACTTCAGGGCAACAAAGCTTAAGAGATTTTATAAAGTTCTTTTTTTTTTTTAAGATTTTATTTATTTATTTGACAGAGAGAGTGAGAGAGCACAAGCAGGGGGGAGCAGCAGAAGGAGAGGGAGAAGCAGGCTCCCAGCCAAGCAGGGAGCCCGACGCAGGGCTCAATCCCAGGACCCTAGGACCACGACCTGAGCCGAAGGCAGACGCTTAACCATCTGAGCCACCCAGGTGCCCTGAGATTTTATAAAGTTCTTAAAGAAATTCTACCATAATTTAAAGAGATCTTGACTAGGGTTTTCTAATTTCATTTCAGAAGTTTAATTTCTTTAAACTTCTCAATTTGTCTGCATCTGCACTATCATTCCCCTACCTTTTCTTCAGAGTTGGCAGGAAGAGGGTGGGGTATGTCAGTAAGACTTTCTAGAGGAAGTGACATCTAAGTGAGATCTAAAGGATCAACAGGAATTAGTAGGGGCAGGTAGAGTGGATAACAACGAGTGTGCAAAAGTACATTTCTGGAAGTGAAACAACTTCAGTACACAATGGCCAAAGGAAAGGTTATAATGAGAGTACTCATGGTTTAAACTAGAGAGGTAACCAGGAGCCTGATCATGAAGAGCCATTGAAAACCATTCTAAGAAGTTTGGGTTTCATTCTGAGGACAATGGGGACATGGAAGTGTTTTAAACTGGGAAGAAAGGTGATCAGATTTGTGTTTTAGGTAGAGCACTCACTGAAAGTGGGTGAAGAATTAGAAGGGATGAGTTTGGTAACAGATCAATTAGGACCATGGACTAAATCTTCAAAAACGGTTAAACTGAATTGAAAAACTGACAGGGGCACCTGGGTGGCTCAGTCGTTGGGCGTCTGCCTTTGACTCAGGTCATGATCCCGGGGTCCTGGGATCAAGCCCCGCATCGGGCTCCCTGTTCAGCGCGGGGGGTCTGCTTCTCCCTCTCCCATTCCCCCTGCTTATGTTCCCTCTCTCACTGTCTCTCTCTCTCTATGTCAAATAAATAAATAAAATCTTTAAAAAAAAAAAGAAAGAGGGCGCCTGGGTGGCTCAGTTGGTTAAGCGACTGCCTTCGGCTCAGGTCATGATCCTGGAGTCCCAGGATCGAGTCCCGCATCGGGCTCCCTGCTCAGCGGGGAGTCTGCTTCTCCCTCTGGCCCTCCCCCTCTCATGTGCTCTCTCTCTCTCTCAAATAAATAAATAAAATCTTTAAAAAAAAAAATAAAAAAAATAAAAAAAAAAAGAAAAAAAAAGAAAGAAAGAAAAACGGACAAATTGGTGGGGGGATAGGCATAGAGAAGATTAGGGGAAGAAGGGATAGAGGAACAGGTTATCACAAAACTTATCCCTCCCTAAATAGAGGCAATCTTGTCTGTGATTTCAGAATGAAACTTTCCTCTAGAGCTACAATTCATTTTTTTCCAGGTAGCCATGTATTTTTTCAACAAATATTACTGACCACCTTCTAAAAGTTAGGCAGTGTTTTAGGCCTAGGGATACAACAAAGCAAAGTCTTTGTCCTCATGTAGCTTACATTTTTTTTTCCCCCTTAGAGAGGAGCAGTCAGAAAATTAAAAGAAATAAAATAAATAGCATGACAAATAGTGTTAAGTTTGAAAGCAGAGCAAAAGGGACAAGCAGTATGGGGATGGTGTGGTGATGGATGTGAGGATTGCTATTTAATGTAAACCAGCCAGGGAAGTCCTTATTGATAAGGCAGTATTTGAGCAAAAACTTGAAGGAGGTAAGAGAGCCATCCATGAGAATAGCAAGGAGTCCAACAGAGCTGGGGTGGAATAAGCACAGGGGAGAATGGCAGAAGGGGAAGGGAGAGAAGGGCATGAAGAGAACAGACTATGTAGAATCTTAAAGATTCCAGATAGGAGGATATTGTAAAAATCCAAGTGGGCAGTGACAGCCACTTGGCCTGGGGAAGAGGTAAGACATAGTCTCTAGATATATTTTGAAGATAGAACCAACAGAATTTCTTACCAGATAGGATAGGGGATATAAGAATAAAAGATGAGGGGGCACCTGGCTGGCTCAGTTAGGAGAGCATGGGACTCTTGATCTTGCAGTCGTGAGTTCAAGCCCCATGTTGGGCGTAGCGCATACTTCAAAAAAAAAAAAAAAAAAAAGAGGGGCACCTGAGAAGGTGCCTGCCTTCGGCTCAGGTCATGATCCAAGGGTCCTGGGATCGAGTCCTGCTTCAGGCTCCCTGTTCAACACGGAGTCTGCTTCTCCCTCTCTCTCTGCCCCTTCCCACTGCTCATGCACGCGCTCTCTCTCTCTCAAATAAATAAATAAAATCTTTTTAAAAATTAGAAAACAAGAATAAAAGAAGAGTTAAAAATGATTTCCAAGATTTTATAAGCAACTGAAATGAAGAAGTTGGCATATCCTGAAATAGGAAAGACTGACCAGAAAAGCAAGTTAGGGAAGGGTATCAAGAGTTTACTTTTGGACACATTAAGGCTGTTTACATAACCAGGTGGATATGTTGAATAGACAGCTGGATGAGTCTGAAGTTTTAAAGTGAGGCATAGGGTGGACATATTAAAATAGGGATACATCAGCATATAGATTGCTTTTAAAATTGTGACTAGATAAAATCCCCATGAGTAAAAGAGAATGGATAGAGGAGAGGTATACAAGTGTTAAGTCCCGGCATACACAAAGATGTAGAACTCTGGAATCAAGAGGATGAGAAGGAGCCGCCAATGAGGTAGGAGGAAGAGAGAAAGAAAGAAGGAGGAGGTAGGGATGGGAGAGGAGGAAGAGATGTGTTCTGGAAGCCAAATGAAAGTATTTTAAAGAAGAAGAAATCACTTGGGTCAAATGCTGCTGAATTGTCAAGACAAAGAAAGAAAAGTGACCACTGAATTTAGCAACTTGGAAGTTGACAAGAACTGTTTAATGGAGTGGTCAGGGTGAAAGCAAATGGTAAGAGACAGTGAATACAGACCACACTATGGAGAAGCTTTGCTGTAAAGCATAGAACAGATATGGGGGTAATACCTTGTCAAAAGTTCAGAAATAATTGAAGTAAAACCAATGAATCACCAAAGTAGTGATTAGTAAAAGTTTATTGTGCACAACAAAACTTTGCAAACCAAGAGCACTCAAAACCAAAATATGGATTGAGGTTCAGCGGTTATAAAGCCGCTTATATAGTGAGAAAGCAGGGATTGTTTACTCTTCACAGTGGTTGGTTATAATACTAGAGTTTTCTTAAATGATAGGGAATTGGTCAGTGGTTACCACATAGGAACCTTGGGAAACAGTTTAAGTTCTGTGGGTTTTGTTTTTTTTAAAGATTTTATTTATTTATTTGACAGAGAGAGAGAGTGAGCGCGAGCACACAAGCAGGGGGAGCAGAAGAGGGAGAGAGAGAAGCAGGCTCTCAGCCGAGCAGGGAGCCCAATGCTGGGCTTGATCCCAGGACCCTGGGACATGACCTGAGCCTAAGGCAGACGCTTAACAGACTGAGCCATGCAGGCACCCCAAGTTTAAGTTTTGCTTGTGATTTTCAGAAGCATAGGCAAGAAATGACCTAGGTTAAGTTAGCTTTGCAAAATAAGCTAAACTAAACTGTTTTTTTCTGTTCAGGGAATTTTCAAAGCTGGTCTCCATTTGTTTTGATTTTAACAACCTGAATAGAGAAATTAGGTTAAAAGAAGTATTTTTGTTTTTAATTATGGGAAAAGTATCAGTTTGACTTATTATTTATTTTTAAAAGATACTTATTTATATATATATTTGAGAGAGAGCACACAAGCAGGGAGGAGGAGCAAAGGGATAGGGAGAAGTAGACTCCCCGCTGAGCAGGGAGCCCAATGCAGGGTCCATCCCAGGACCCTGGGATCATGACTTGAGCCCAAGGCAGACGCTTTCACTGACTGAGCCACCCAAGTGCCCCAATTTTTAATTTTTTAAAAAATACTTTATTTTTAAGCAATCTCTGCACCCAAAGTGGGGCTGGAACTTAACAACCAAAATCAAGAGTCCCACGCTGCACTGACTTAGCCAGCCAGGCACCCCTCAGTTTGTTTGTATGCTGTGGCAATGATCCAAGAAAGAGGGAAAAAATGATAATGCAGGAGTAAGAAAGGATGCTGCTGGATGATATCTTTGAGTAAGCAAGAGGGGATGAGATCTAGTGGACAAGTCCAAGTGCAGGAGTTGGCCTTAGGTAAGAGCAAAATAGGTGATAGTAATAGGTGGTAAGGCAAAGCCAGCCAATACAGATAGGTGGGTAGATGTGATGGTGGGAGGTTGGTATGGTCTTTTTTTTTTTTTAATTGCTTTTCTTTTTTCAGTAAAACAGGCAGCTGAGAATATGGTTGGGGGAGGAGGTGTTGGAAGTTTGAGGATAGAGGAGAAGTTATGAAGTAGTCCACTGAAAAACCCCCGAACATTTACTGGCTAGGAGTTAGAAAACTGGATTTTGACTGTCAGGTTTTCCACTCATCAGGTGGGTACAATTTACCTTGTCTATTCAACCTCTCAGGTGTTCAGTTTCTCTGTGGGTAAAATGGAGATACCTACTGAGAAGGATTTTTTTTTTTTTTTTTGCATGAGGATTAAATAAAAGAATAAATGTGAAAGGAAAGCATTTTGCAAAGTATTTGTACTTAGAATCCACTTATCAAGGACTTGCTTATTATGTTTTTTATGTACATTATCTTGTTTAATCTTTACATCAACTCTGTGTGCTAACACATTCTTACCCTACTTTACCAAAGGGGATGTTGCGTTTCAGAGAAATTAAGAATCTTGCCCAAGGTTTACAACTTAGTAGATAGGGCTGAGCAGGCATTCCAATCCAGGATTCAAATCCAAGTTTCATACTCTTATAGAGCTACCCTTTTCAAGACATATTTTTTCTTAAATTAGCTGAAGTGTACTAATTTACTGCTCTTTAAAGGTTTATTTCTTGGAGCAGGTTATAAGGATCTTCTTGGAACCTTGTAGGTTAGAAGAAAGTGGACTAGTTCATTTTGTGGACCTAAGAGGTCAGAAGTGGTTTTGGTATTTGATTCGTCCAATGTCAGTAGGAGTTGAAACAGAGAAGGCTGATATAACAGAGGTGCCTGTGCGGGAGTTTTAGGAGAAAGGTCTTTAAAATATATATTTTTTTAATATTATATTAAAATATAAATATTTTTAATATATACATATTCTACAGGTGCCTGGCTGACTCAGTGGGTACAGTATGCAACTTTTTTTTTTTTTTTTAGATTTTATTTATTTATTTGACAGAGAGAGACACAGCGAAAGAGGGAACACAAGCAGGGAGGAGTGGAAGAGGGAGAGGCAGGCTCCCACAGAGCAGGGAGCCCCATGTGGGGCTCGATCTCAGGAACCTGGGATCATGACCTGAGCCAAAGGCAGACGCTCAACGACTGAGCCACCCAGGCGCCCCAGTATGTGACTCTTGATCTTAGGTCCTGAGTTCGAGCCCCACGATGGGTATAGAGATTACGAAAACAAAAATAAAAACATATTCTACTTCCCAACTTCATTGAACTGGTCTGCGGGCAGGCTTTAGAGGGGCGACAGGAATGCACTATCAATCTTTGAGGTGTGGGTTTGAGGGAAGTTGGTCTCAGAGGGGTGAGTAGAAGTTGGGTGAGTGGCACAGCAGGTATTAAGCTGCTTGCGATGGGGTGCCCGAAGGGGTGCGCTTGGGCCCTGAGAGGGTGGGGTAGTTGTCGGCTTTGGGGGGGGGAGGGGAGAATAGGCGAGGGGAGAGCCCATCCTGGGGGCGGGGTCTGCGGCGGTCAGTCCTCTGCGGGAGGGGCGAGGCTGCGGCGGGCGCGTGCGCGCCGCCACGCCGGGCGTTTCAAAACTCTTGCGGCGGGGACGGAGCGGCGTGAGGGCTGCGTACTCTGCCTAGGAGCCGGCGCGGCTCAAGCTGCTTCCCGGCTGGAGTCGACTCCTCCTCTCGCGGGATCCGGGTCCCGGCTCGACGCCCGCTCTCTCCTGACGCCCCACCGAAGGGGGTCGCCATGGTTCACTTCTTGCACCCGGGCCTCTCGCCCCGGACCATCGAACCTCCTGACGCTCAGAAGGATGCGCTGGGTTGCTGCGTGGTGCAGGTGAGCACGGGGGCGGGGACGCGGACCTCGGCTGGACGCCACGCTCGTCAGGGAGTCGTCGGGGACTGCGCGGAGGCACTTGTTGGTTCGTTTGCCCGACGCGGGGGTAAAGTCTGAAAGGCTGAGTCGCGGCTGGGCTCCTGTCGTCGCTGGGAAAGTGCTTGCTGGAAGGGAGTTTTCTGCCCGGGGCGTCCCAGCCTCCGGGCGGAGCGCGCTGACCTCGCGCCTTAGCGTGGAGGCGCGGCGCGGCCAAGTGCCGCCCCCCGGGTGACCTTGGGGAGGGGGTAGTCCTCCTCCGGTCTCCGACTCTTACCTGTGTTTGCGGAAGGCAGCCGGTCTTTTGCAGGGTGGGATAAGTTTGGACGTAAGCTCTGGTCGTAGCATTAGGCTTGGCCGGCAGTAGACGGTGGCGCTTATTACTGTCAAAATGGAGCCAAATGCCCCAAACCTCGACCTTACTGCCACGTGCGTTGTGGGCGTGTTACTCCACAGAGGCTGTGACCCAGCAGTCCCTATTATCCGAGGCCTTGGGCCTGGCAGCTCTAGCTGGAAGGCCCTCCTGAGCCCGGCGGGGAGAACTGGAACCCCAAGACTGAAATTCCTTCATTTCACGTGTTCTCTCCCCCCCCCCCCCACGGAATTCCTATTAAACTAAACTTACCAAATGCAAACCAAAAGAGTGTATTTGCTGCTTACTGTGTGTTAAGTGTCTCGTTTCTAGAGTAATTTGGTTATCTCCTGTCTTTTGTAGGCATTGATAGTCTCTATTTTACTGGTGTGTAGAGAAGTTGAGAACTCTGAAAGTTAGTTGATTTGCTCAAGAACCTGAACCTGACATCAGGTGTTCTGAAGTCAGACTCCACATTCTACAGCGCCTCAAGGGTCACCCTCGTAGAACTCAAAATCTAGTGAGGGTTCTAATGAACCTAAAATACGGAGGGAAGGAAATATTCACTGAGGTTGTACTTTGCATACAACGCCTTGTTGGAAGGCTTTTGTGCCCTGCAAAGATCTTGCCTGTGCTCCTGTACTTTTTTGGACTCACTTTTAAATGCTGGTATATGATTTGTAAATTTGTTTGTACCTAATAGAAAAGCTGGGTTTTTAAGCGTGTGCTAGCGCAGTATCTCAAGCACATTTTTTGTTGCCGCTGCCTGAAATTAAAACAAATTTCCTTAGAAAAGTGATCAACCCGTTTTCTGTCTGGTTCCATAGTGTACTGTATACAGTCGTTTTATTTTTAAGATTTTATTTTTAATTAATTTTAAAAATTAATACAATGCACGAATACATTTTCACTTATATCTGTTTCTCCATTTGTCTATGTTACTTTTATGTGTTGTGGTTTTTGATACAAAGGTCTTTCACATATTTTGTTAAATTGATCTCTATTTTTGATACTGTAAATATTTTTAAAAACAATACAATTTTTTTTTGTTTGTTTGTTTATTGATCTTGTGTTCTCCAACCTGCTAGGTTCACTTTTCTCTAGGTTTTTTTTTTTTTTAGATTTCTTAGGGTTTTCTTCACAATCATGTCATCAGCAAATAAAGACAGCTTTACTTTATTCCCTTTTAGTTCAGCTTTTTTTTTTTAAGTCTATGCTTTTTATTTCCTTTCCCTTTTTTTTTTTTTTAAGATTTTATTTATTTATTTGGAGTGGGGTGAACACAGGCTAGAGTGAGAGAGAGAAGCAGACTCCCCTCCAAGCAGAGAGCCGGAGGCGGGGCTCCATCCCAGGACCCGGAGATCATGACCGGAGCTGAAGGCGGACGCCCAACCGACTGAGCCACCCACGGGCCCCCTTGCTTCCTTTTTCTAAATTGCATTTTCTAGGACCTTTGTAGAATGTTGAAGTTGGGAGAGTAGACATCTTTGTATTCTAGATCTTTCACCTTTAAGTATGATACTGGCTGTAGGTTTTTCCATAGATGCCCTTTATCAAATTAAGGAAGTTTTCTTCTATTCCTACTTTGCCAGGAGTATTTTTTAAGTTATGAATGTGTGTTGAATTTTATCAAATGCTTCAGCATTTAAGACTATATGTTTTTTTGTTGTTTATTCTGTTAATGTGGTGGATTTTATTGTGAATTTAACTTTATATTCTAGGAATAATCCCCACCTGGTCATGATGTATTTTTTATATATCACAGGATTCTATTTACTGATATTTTGTTAAGTATTTTTATGTCCGTGTTTATGAGGAAAATTGCTCTTCAGAAATATTTTATCTAGTTTTAGTATTAGGATAATGCTAGCCTCAAAAAATGAATTGGGAAATGTCCCCTATTGAAATTCTTTTTTCCTATTCAATTTTTTTAGTTTGTGGAGCATGGGTATTTTTTTTTTAAATTTTTTTCTTTCTTTTTTTAAAGATTTTATTTATTTATTTGAGAGAGTCAGAGAGAGAGCGGGGTGGAGGGGCAAAGGGAGAGAGGGTCTTTTTTTTTTTTTTTAAGATTTTATTTATATATTTGACAGAGAGATAGCGAGAGAGGGAACACAAGCAGGGGGAGTGAGAGAGGGAGAAGGGTTTCCCGCCAAGCAGAGAGCCTGATGTGGGGTTCGATCCCAGTACTCTGGGATCATGACCTGAGCAGAAGGCAGATGCTTAACGACTGAGCCACCCAGGCGCCCCAGGAGAGAGGGTCTTAAGCAGACCCTGAGCTGAGTGCGGAGCCCAATGTGGAGCTCGATCTCACAACCCTGAGATCATAATCTGAGCCAAAATCAAGAGTCCGGCACTTAACCGACTGCGCCATGCAGGCACCCCCTATTTATTTCTTTTAAGTAAACTCTACCTCCATTGTGGGGCTTGAACTCAACCCCAAGATTATTTCTTCCTTTGATGTTTAATAGAACTCACCAGTGAAGCCATTGAGACTTGAATTTCTTTGGGAGAGCTATTCATATACTTTCATTTTATATTTATAAAAGGGTCAATTTATCGAGAAGTGCACACACGTTTAGGAATGTTATGTCTAACAGATTGTCAGTTTTTGTAGTTTGTTATTCTAGTAATTTCCGTAATTCATCTGAATTACCAAATTTATTGGCAAAATTGTTCATACAATTCCTTTATTATCCTTTTAATGCTTATAGGACCTGTAATGATGTTCAGTCTTTTGTTCCTGGTATTGGTGTTTTCTCTTTTTTCTTTCTCTTAGTCTTTGTACTTAGGGATTTGGTAATAAGTTTTTTTGAAGAACTGACTTTTGGCTTTGATTTATATCCATTGTACATCTGTTTTCACTTATTTCTGCTCCTATCTTTATAGTTTCTTATGTTTACTCTGGGTTTAACTTACTCTCTTTTTTATCTTTTTAAGGTGGGAACTTAGGTCATTAATTTTATATCTTTCTTGTTTATAATAGAAACATTTAGAGCAGGGCGCCTGGGTGGCTCAGTTGTTAAGTATCTGCCTTCGGCTCAGGTCGTGATCCTGGGGTCCTGGGATTGAGCTCCGCATCAGGCTCCCTGCTCAGCGGGAAGCCTGCTTCTCCCTTTCCCCCTGCTTGTGTTCCCTCTCTGGCTGTGTCTCTCTCTGTCAAATAAATAAATACAATCTTTAAAAAAAAAAAAAGAAAGAAAGAAACATTTAGAGCTATACATTTCCTCTAACACAGCTTTGGTTAATACCCATAAATTCTGATACATTGTTCAAAGTATTTTCTAATTTCCATTATGAGATCTTATTTGAGCCATGGGATATTTAGAAATGTATTGCTTTATTACCAAACAGTTGGGGATATTTCACAATTTTTTTTAAATTGATTTCTAATGTAATTGTTGTCAGAGAACTATGATCATAGAACTCTCTGATTTTAATCCATTTATATTTATTGAGATTTGTTTTATGGCTCAGATATGGTCTATCCTGGTGCACGTTCATGTGTACTTAAAGAATAATATTGTACATTTGGATATAATATTCTATGAATGTCAGGTCAAGTTGGTTGATAATATTAGTTTTCTATATTCTTACTCATTTTCCAACTACTTGTTTTTTATCAATTGCTGAAGATGAGTGTTTATTTCCAAATGTAATTGTGGATTTTTCTTTTTATTTCAGTTTTTGCTTCATGAATTTTAAAGCTGTTAGTAAGTGCATATACATTTAGGAAGTATGTCTTCTTGATGAATTAATCCTTTTATTTTTATGATTTCTGGTAATATTCTTGCCCAGAAGCCTTCTTCTTTTGACACTAATATAGTTAACTCCATTTTCCATATGATTAGTGTTTAACAGTCTTGTATTGTTTGTTTAAAGCACATCTCTTGTAAACAAAAGTCTTTTTTATCCAGTTTGACAATGTGTGCCTTTTAAATTAGAGTAAATGTAATTACTCAAAATTGTGAGGTTTAAGACTACTATGTTGCTATTCGTGTTCTATTTGTCCTGTTGTTTGTTGTTTTGTTTCTTCCTTCCCTGACTTTTTTTTTAAGATTTCGTTTATTTGCAAACGGGGAATGGTAGGCAGGGGGAAAAGCAGGCTCCCTGCTGAGCAAGGAGCCCCTCCAATCTCAGGACCCTGGACCACAGGCAGATGTTTAACTGACTGAGTCACCAAGGCGTGCCCTTCCCTGACTTTTGAATTGAACATTTTTTAAGTTCCATTTTATCTTTTCTGTTGACTTACTGTTCTGTTTCTCTCCTTTCTTTTTTTCTTTTTCCGTTCCCTCGGTCTTTTTTTTTTTTTTTTTAAGATTTATTTATTTATTTGAGAGAGCGAGAATGAGAGAGAGAGAGTACATGAGAGGGGGGAGGGTTAGAGGGAGAAGCAGGCTCCACGCTGAGCAGGGAGCCCGATGTGGGACTTGATCCAGGGACTCCAGGATCATGACCTGAGCCGAAGGCAGTCGCTTAACCAACTGAGCCACCCAGGCGCCCCTCTTTTTCCCTTCCCTCGGTCTTTAATGGTCACTCAACGGTAACAGTTTTTTTGTTTTGTTTTGTTTTAATATTTTTATTTCAGTCTTTTAAAAGAAATTGTTATTTATTTGTCAGACAGAGAGAGCAAGCACAAGGTGGGGGAGCAGTAGGCAGAGGGAGAAGCAGGCTCCCTGCTGAGCAAAGAGCCCGACTCGGGACTCGATCCCAGGACTCTGGGATCATGACCTGAGCCGAAGGCAGACGCTTAACCGACTGAGCCACCCAGGTGACCCTAAGACTCCATTTTCTTAAGTTACACACTAATGAATTTGCAAAATGTAAAACAGTGCTTCTGTTATCACTAAACTTAAAAAAAAATTGCTTTTGAAAATGTTTTTTAAAATTGTTCTTTTAAAAAAACTGTTCTTAAAAAGGGGGCGGTGCCTGAGTGGCTCAGTTCATTAAGCATCTGACTCTTGATTTCAGCTCAGGTCATGATCTCAGGGTCATGGGCTTGAGCCCTGTGTCAAGCTCTGTGCTCTGCAAGGAGTCAGCTTGAGATTCTCTCTCTCCTTCTCCCTCTGCACCTCCCCCTGCTTGTGTGCACACTCTCTCTCTCAAATAAATAAATAAATCTTTAAAAAACATATTTCAGGGGTGCCTGGGTGGCTCAGTCATTAAGCGTCTGCCTTCGGCTCAGGGCATCATCCCAGGGTCCTGGGATCGAGCCCCACATTGGGCTCCCTGCTCCACGGGAAGTCTGCTTCTCCCTCTCCCACTCCCCCTGCTTGTGTTCCCTCTCTTGCTGTATCTCTCTCTGTCAAATAAATAAATAAAAATCTTTAAAAAAACAAACAAACATATTTCATTGGGGCAGCTGGGTGGCTCATTCAGTTAAGTGTCCAACTCTTGTTCTCAGCCCAGGTTTCTATCTCAGGGTCATGGGTTCAAGTCCCGTGTTGGGCTCCATACTGAGGACGGAACCTACTTAAAAAAGGTAGTTCATCGTCTTCTGGCTAGTCTTGCATCTGATGAAAATTCAGTGGTCATACTTTTAAAAAAAGAACTGTGCCACAATCCGCCCCTCAACCTTCCATGTTAGGATTTTTCTTTTCATCGTTGGTTTTTAGACATTTCCCATATTGTGGGATCTTTAGTTTATTTCATTTTGGGTCTGTTTTGCTTCTGGGATCAGTGGGTTTATATATTGTATCTAATTGGACATATTTTGACTTTTTAAAGAAAGGCATTGCATTTGTTTAAATTGTTCTTTGTACCCAGTGAATTAACTGTGAGATTCAATAAATATTTAACAAAAACAACTGCATAGATTCCAAGGATAGGACAGTGTCCTTGTTGACCATTATTTAAAAAAAAAATTTTTTTTTTCCCTTGTATCTCCTGTCTTCTGAAGTTTCAATCACATGTTTATATTAGACTGCTTAAGACTGTGACTTGGGGCTTTATGCTTACTTTTTATTTATTTATTTTTTGCCAACATTTTCCTGTTTCAGTTTAGATAGTTTCTATTGCACTACCTTCAACTTCACTGATGTCTGATTTTGTAGTGTCTAATCTGTTAATCTCATCTGATGCATTATTTATTTTAGGCATTTTACTTTTCAACTCTAGAAGTTCCATTGGGTCTTTTTCAGATCTTCCATTTCTCTGTTGAGATTCCATACTTATTCTCTCATTATGCTCATGTTCTCCTTTATATCCATGAATTATAATATCTGTTTTAAAGTCCTTGACTTTATTTTATATTTTTTTAAGATTTTATTTTTAAGTAATCTCTACACCCATGGGCTCAAACTCATGACCCTGAGATCAAGAGTCACATGCTTTCCTGACTGAGCCAGCCAGGTGCCCCTTAAAGTCCTTGTCTTTAAAACATGTTAAATATGGTTGGCTCAGTTGGTTAATTGTCCAACTCTTGATTTTGGGTCAGGTCATGATCTCAGGGTTGTGAGATCGAGCCCTGCATCAGGCTCTGTGCTCAGCACAGAGTCTGCTTTTCCCTCCCCTTATGCTCCTCTCCCTGCTTACTCATGCTCTCTCTCTCTCTAATAAATAAAATCTTAATAAATAAAACATGTTTATTAGAGTTACATGGTACAGTTTATATTTTAGAAATGATGAGTCTAGACTCCAGGTAGAGATAGATTGGAAAAGGATTAGGAGCAAAAGTAGAGAAATTAATTTATAATTTCGCAGTATTCTAGGTAAGATATGGTAGTAACTTGGATTAGAAATTGGTAGTGTAGGGGCGCCTGGGTGGCTCAGTCGTTAAGCGTCTGCCTTCGGCTCAGGTCATGATCCTGGGGTCCTGGGATCAAGCCCCGCATTGGGCTCCCTGCTGGGCAGGAAGCCTGCTTCTTCTGCCACTCCCCCTGCTTGTGTTCCCTCTCTCGCTGTGTCTCTCTCTGTCAAATAAATAAATAAAATCTTAAAAAAAAAAAAGAAATTGGTAGTGTTAAAAAAAGAAGAAACTGGTAGTGTAGCTAGAAAGAAGGGGATGGACTAGAAATTAATTTGGAAGGTTTAACAGGCATATGCACAGCAAGAAATAGATGACACATTCAGAACAGGGATAATTCAATGATAATTTAATTAAAGGACTACTTCCAGAGATAATAGGGTGAGTTATGGAAAAGCACAATAATGTATTACTCCATGCCCACTAAGTAACTATTGCCATCCTTGGGCCCAGATGACCTCCCAGAAGGAGTGTCTTAGTCTTCAGGCTGCCGTAACAAAAATACCATAGACTAGGTGACTTATAAACAACAGAAATTTATTTCTCGTAGTTTTGGAGGCTAGGAAGTCCAAGATCAAGTCCATATCTGCTGGCAGATTTGGTGTCTGGTGGGAACCCACTTCTTGTTTCATAGATACTTTTTGCTGTGTTCTTACATGGCAGAAAGGGGAAGGGAGTGCTCTGGAGTCTCTTTTATAAGGGCACTAATTCCATTCATGAGGGCTTATGACCTAATCACTTCCCAAAGATTCCTACCTCCAAATATCATCAAAGTGGGGGTTAGATTTCAACATAAGAATTTTTGAGGAGCACAGACATTCAGTCTATAGCCAGGAGAGAGAGCTAACTTTAAAGCAGTAATTGGCGGGACACAGCCCCTCAAGGCAACCTTAAAGAGAGAGAGCTGGGGAAATAATCTGTAGTGGGTTGAACCATGCCCCCCAAAAACATGTTCACGTCCTAACTCCTGGAATCTATAAATTTGACCTTATTTGGAGATAGGGTCTTTGCAAATGCAATTAAGTTGAGAATGTTGTTTGTTTGTTTGTTTTTAAGATTTATTTATTTATCCTAAAGAGGGCTAGAGCACAAGCAGGAGGGGCAGAGGGAGAGAGAATCTCAAGCATCAAGTGTGGAGCTCCACGCGGCTCGATCCCACAACCCTGAGATCACAACCTGAGTTGAAACCATGAGTTGGACATTCAACAGACGGCGCCACTCAGGCGTTCCTAAGTTGAGAATCTTGTTGAAATTATCTGGATTTAGGGTCCACCTAAATCCAGTGACTGGTGGGATCTTTATGAGAAAAGGGAGGGAGATTTGAGACCTAGAGACACAGGGAGGAAGGTCATGTGAAGATGGAGGCAGATATCAGAGTTATGTTGCCACAGCCAGGGAAAGCCAGGAGCCACCACAAGCTAATAAAGGAACAGTTTTTGCCTAGTGCGTTCAGAGGAGAATGGCCCTGCTCACAGGGGACTTGATTTTTGGATTTCTGTCCTCCAGAACTGTGAGAGAATAAATTTCTGTTATTTTGAGCCATTCCATTTTTTGTGGCATTTGTATAGTCACACTAGGATAGGAATACATGTTCTAACTTAATTCACCCTCCTGTCTTCTTTGGGAGTTTCACATTGTCAGAACCAAACTGATAGCAGGGCAAGAGAATCTATTCATGGGATCCACTGACCTCCAGGAATAGAGAGCAGGGTGAAGAATAAGGGGGTGAATCTGGGTGGGAGGTAGGTGGCAAATTGAAGCTACCCGATAGGTAGAACTGTTAGGATTTTGCTAAAGTATTGGAAATGTGTGTTTGTATGGGGTGTTCATTAAGAACAAGAAAGTATCAGTAATTTCTCTGTCAGTGGAAGGACCTAGACTTCGTAGCACACAGTGTATGTGCATTGCCTCTGTAACCTTAGATTAAAATTCTTTTTTAGGAATTGTGGAGGTTAGTGATAATCCATCCACATTTATATAAAACTTCATGTGTCACACAGCTCCTGACTCTAAATCAAAAAGTTTGTGACAATGGAGTTTGACTTGGTGGTTATCCTGGACAGGGAATTGATTTATTCTTAGAATGTATAGGTATTTATTTAATTAATTTATTTATTTATTTTTAAAGATTTTTATTTATCTATTTGAGAGAGAGAGAGAGAGAGCACAAACGGGGTGAGGGGCAGAGGGAGAAGCAGGCTCTCTGCTGAGCAGGGAGCCTGATGCGGGACTAGATCCCGGGATTCCGGGATCATGACCTGAGCCGAAGGCAGCCGCTTAACCGACTGAGCCACCCAGGCGCCCCAGAAAGTATAGGTCTTTAAAATGAGAAATAATGGAATCTATATTATGCTTAAATAGAATTTCACATTCACCGTTGATACAGCATGGGCTTTGAATGTGATCTTGTAATAATCACATACTACAAGGAGCATGTTCCAAATTCACAAGAGTACTTTATAAAATTGTGTATTTAGAATATATGGATAGAAGTGCTTGCTTCGGCAGCACATATACTAGAATAAATGAATAGGAGGGGTTCCTGGGCTTAGTAGAGCAGTCTTGATCTTGGGGTCATGAGTTCAAGCCCCACATTGGGTGTAGAGCCGACTTAAAAATAATGTATATATGGATAGGATTTTGTTTTAAATTAATTTGAATTTACGGTATACCTTCCATATAAAGCACTGTCATGTAAAGCAAAAGAAATAGAAACAATGGGTTTTGATAGGTTGATACTGCTTGTTCTCCCCAGTTCTGTTCAGATGTTCTACTCTTTATCAAATTATGTTATTAATCCTGAGAAATCTTCTTTCAGTACTGTTCCATTCCCCAGTATGTCTGTATAAAGGAGTGGTTAAAAATAATCATTTGAATGTACAGGTACTTCACTTTTTAGTTATTTATATTTATCCTCTTCATACTTCCAAAATGAATTTGAGTTATCTTCATATTTACTTTTATAAAGAATGAAACAATAACAAATCCAGTATCATCAGTTATGAAATAGATAAATTAGGAAATTATTCACATTCTAACAAATAGTCACCAAACTTTTCTTTATAGGATGCAGTAATACAAGGTCATCTAGATAGCAATTCATATAGCAAGGTAGATTGGTAATGAAATAATTAATTTAATTTATTTATTTGAGAGAGAGTGAGTGGGTACTAGCAGGGGGTCAAGGGCAGAGGGAGAAGCAGACTCCCCGCTGAGCAGGGAGCCCAATGCAGGGCTTGATCCCAGGACTCCAAGATCATGACCTAAGTGGAAGGCAGCCGCTTAACGGACTGAGCCACCCAGGAGCCCCAAAATGAAATAATTTATAAAGATCATATATGTAACTTTTTTTGCAGCTTGATCTATTGCCAAAAGTAAAGCGTGTGTGAATACTTCTTACTTTTTGGTACATATTGTAAACTCTTGAACCTTGACATTATTTTTATTGTTTATTCTTTTAACATATGCTCATTGAGCCTTTGCTATGTGTCCCGGGTTGTACTCCTGCTGGGGAAAAGTCACATAAAGACACAGCTGCTTTTTATTCTAATTTCAGCGTTGGGGAAATTTAATATCTGAGTGAAAGGTCGTTGACGGCCTATTGGTGGGTCAGAATTTGTTTTCATGTTCTGGTTTTCAAGAGATGGTACTTGAGCACAGCAACTAGTTCCCATGCATGCTTTATGACAGCTGATAAATAGAATTAGCCACAATAAACAATTATTGGTGTGTCTTATAGAAACACTGTTAAAATTTCTCTACTGTCTGTATTTCAAGGAATTAAAAATAGTGTTTTTGAGTGCAAATTTTTCTTGTTAGTCTGTATCCATCCAAGACAGTAGAAGGAATACAATTACCCATTATGTTAGTTTATTTGAAAACATGCTATTTTTAGCACACTAATTTCTAGAAAAGGGGGAAATGTGATTAAAACTAGATTGATCCAGATTGCAATGTGAACTTATATTGCTTGATTCTCTTGGAAGATTTAGAATTGATTGTAAGAAAGGGTTTGGCAAATGATGCTTTTTAAAAGAAATGGTCTTGTTTCTTGTGTGCTCTCAACGCATTGTGGAAATCAAAACTCTAATGCCATATGTAATTGAAATGCCAAAGGTAGAGCTGCAGCATGAGGGCCTGACAACTTGGTTATGATTCGATTCAGCATTTTAATGTATTTTCTAAATTATTAGCCATGGCAGTAGTTTAAGAGGTTTTTTTTGTTTTTTTTTTTTTAAGATTTTATTTATTTGAGAGAGAGCACAGAGGGAGAGGGAGAGGGAGAAGCAGACTCCCCCTGAGCAGAGAGCCCAATGTGGGGCTGGATCCCAGGACCCTGAGATCATGACCTGAGCCAAAGGCAGGTGCCTAACTGACTGAGCCACCCAGGCACCCCATTTTTTTTAAAGTAGGCTCCAGGGGCACCTGGGTGGCTCAGTCGGTTAAGCATCTGGGATCGAGCCCCATGTTGGGCTCCCTACTCAGTGTGGAGCCTGCTTCTCCCTTTCCCTCTGCTGCTCCTCCTGCTTGTGTTCTCTCTCTCTCTCTGTCAAATAAATAAATAAATAAATAATCTTAAAAAAATAATAAGTAGGCTCCATGCCTAGCGTGGAGCCCAAAGCGAGGCTTGAACTTACAGCCCTGAGATCAAGACTTGAGTTGAGACCAAGAGTCAGATGCTTGACTGACTGAGCCACCCAGGTGCCCCTCAGAGGTTCTTAATATAAAATTACAGGGGATACTGACAAGTAAATATCTGCCATTGTTGATCAAAAATTAAAGCCTAAGCAAGGAAAAAAAAAAAAGAAAGTATCGGTAAAGATTAAACAACTAAATAGATGTGATGCCATTTTATTGAGCAGTAAAAGACTGGGGAAGTTCAGTTTTCTATGTGGTGAATTTGACGTATTTGTGACAGTTAAGTAGACATGTCAGGGAGGCAACTGGGTATCTAAGACTAGCTTAACGAGAGATATGACCTGGAGATAATCTGGAATTCATTGGGTTTATAGATTAATACCTGTCTGTCTATCTATTTATTTTTAAGTAAAGTCTATTCCAGCATGAGGCTCAAACTCACGACCCCGAGGTCAAGAGTCGCATGTTCCACCGACTGAGCCAGCCAGGTGCCCCTATAGATTAATATTTAGAGTCATGTAATCAGTAGTCAAATAATACAGAGGTAGAGGCATTAGTCATTAGTGGTGTTGGTGGTGGGTGGAAACCTAATAGAGTGATTTGAAGAATGAATGGCATAGGATGTTTCTCTAAAACATACACTGATTTATGAAATAAAAACCAGTAGCAGAATACTGTAGTATAATTCTGTTTGCATAAAGTTCACAAACATGGAGAACTAAACAGTATTCAAGATGATTTCCTCTGGGTGAAGGGATGGGAAATAACATGAGGGAGGGACACAATAAGGGACTCCAAACATATTGGTATATTCAATTTAAGCTATGGGGTATATAAGAATTTTTTTTTTTTTAAAGATTTTATTTATTTATTTGACAGAGACACAGAGAGAGAGGGAACACAAGCAGGGGAGTGGGAGAGGGAGAAGCAGGCTCCCCGTGGAGCAGGGAGCCCGATGTGGGGCTCGATCCCAGGACCCTGAGATCATGACCTGAGCTGAGGCAGCCGCTTAACCAACTGAGCCACCCAGGCGCCCCTATATAAGAATATTTAAAAATAGATCTATATTGTTTTATATTTTATTACATTTTTATATTTGAATGTTTGATAACTTATATGTGGATTTAGTCTTTAATATACGGTATTTTTAAAATGGGGCTGTCATATTCAGCAATATGGCAAATAATGTCAGAAAGTCTTAAAACTAAATATTTGGGATAAAATGTTACGAACACACTCAAAGTAAGAGAAATCCCCAGCATTCCCACCTAATTCAGAGAAGCTGGAAAACAGCACTGTAAGCGGACCCTGAAGCTTTGATATTTACCAATGTCAATAACCAGGGATTGGAGGCCAGGCTTTTGCCAAAACCAGGTAGGGAATTTGAGTGGAGACTGTAACTGTAACTATATGTATAATATAGTTAATATGGGCTAATAAAGTCTGGCTTTACTTTGGTGAAGTGTTAGATCTAAAAAAAATCTGCTTATGGGAAAGGGAATTGGGGAATCTTGTCAGTTTTGGCTTGTATTTTGAGTGGAAAGATATCTCCTAAAAATTTGCTATCACAGGCCTGTCTTCACACAGATTCAGGGTTGTAAATGACATATCTTGCTTGGTTCAGGAAATCTGTAGCTGAGAAATCATCAAAGTGATCCCTGGTAATGCCCCTGGGGTAACTGGTGTTTAGCAGAATCTCTCTGATGTGACATATATTCTACTCAGGCCTCATAGGAGTCCTACAAATAAAATCCCACTAAAGATGCACTCACAGTCTTGATCTATAAAGCATGAGTCTCCATGAGTAAGAATCAATGACTAAAAGAGTTATATTCCAGGAGACCTCAGAAAATGGAATTCCAGGGCGCCTGGGTGGCTCAGTTGGTTAAGCAACTGCCTTTAGCTCAGGTCAGCAATAAAGAGGAACTAAACACAAAAACACACAACAACATGGATGAATCGCGAATGCATTATGGAAAGTGAGAGAAATCAGATTCAAAAAGCCTACATACTGTATGATTCTATTTATATGACATTTTGGAAAAAGTAAAACTCTGGGGACAGAACACAGATTGTTATTGTATGGGGATGGTGGGAGGGAGTATCTACAAAGGGACACTAGGGAATTTTGGGGTCATAGAACTGTTCTCTATATTATGGTGGTGGTACATGACTGCATTTGTTAAAACTTACAGAACTAAGGATACGACAAAAAGTAATTTTTTTGCTATATGTAAATTACATCTCACTTAAAAGAACAAAAACAAAAATGAATAGGAAGAAAGTGATTACAGTAGTCCCCCTTTATCTGAGGTTTCACTTTCTGTGGTTTCACTTATCCGAAATCAACTGTGATCTGGAAGCAGGTGATCTTCCTCCTGTTGTATTGTCAGAAGGTCATCCGTGTCATTTACCTAACTACATTTCATCACATAGGCATTTTATCGTTTCATATCATCACAAGAGGGGTGGGTTATAGTACAGTAAGATATTTTGAGAGAGACCACATTCATATGACTTAATACAGTAGGTTAATCTCTTACAGTGCCTAATTTATAAATGAAACTTTATCATAGGTATGTATGTATAGGGAAAAATAGTGGGTATAGGGTTTGGTACTGTTGGCAGTTTTAGACACCCGCTGGGGTCTTGGAACGTATCCTCTGCAGATAAGGGGGACTACTCTATAGCGTGTGAACTTATCGGAGAAATTCAGTTATGAAGAGGAGTAACTGAAGAGAATATAGGGGTCAGCAGAAGGTTTTTTTGTTTTTAAGGTATATAGTAGAGCATAAGTTATATGTTAAGAATGATCTATTTGAGGGGCACCTGGGCGGCTCAGTCGTTAAGCGTCTGCCTTCGGCTCAGGTCATGATCCTGGAGTCCCAGGATCGAGTCCTGCATCAGGCTCCCTGCTCAGCGGGGAGTCTGCTTCTTCTGATCCTCCCCCCTCTCATGCTCTCTCTCTCTCTCTCAAATAAATAAATAAAATCTTAAAAAAAAAGTGATCCATTTGAGGAGAGTTTGAAATATGTATGTACGAATGAAGAAATGACAAGAGGAACCAAGGCAAGGAGGGATGAAATCCAGTCAGCACATGTGGAAGTGTTGGCCATTTCAAGGAGGTACATGTTCTCCATGTAAGAGGAGAATAAAGAAAAGATCCATGTGGTTTCCAGCTAAGTTTAATGGTGAGATGGCTTCATTTTTCTCAATGAAGTGAGTCAGATTCTGATAACAGCATAAAATGTGTTTAAGGAACAAGTGGAAGCCAAGGAATAATTCTTGCTTGATGTTGGGAGAGTACCCTGTCTGGAAGAGATCTTGTGAGCAGAGCTATTGGCTCAGAGCTACTGAGGGCTCATTTGAAGTTAAATGATTATGAATTTCCTGTGACAAACTATGTTATGTGAGTCTTTCCCCTCTCCGTAGATGCTTAGCTGCTGCGTGTTGCTATAAAAAACTGGATAGTGAAGTTCTTCCAGGAATGAAATTTTGTCTGGAGAGGGAACAAGGAGTTGAGGGTATTTGCAAAGGAGTAATTTAAACTTTGGACCATGGAGGTCAAAGAATTATTCCATGTTGAAGCCTTTGACAAAGGTAACAACCTCAGTTTGGCCTTTGTCTAATACAGTCGTGTCTAACACAGTGCCATGCCTTTCAAATATTTGTTGAATGAACAAATGCCAGTTTCTCTTAGAGGAGAAAGGGACCATAGGTCTCACCTCTCTTAAGGTTCTTATCCTTCTACAGCACCCTGGGTATAGCAGCCTTTTACATTGTAAACGCTTGAGGGTAATAATAGGCATTCCTTCTTATCCTCTGGGACATAGTAATCACTGAATAAATATTTGTTGAATGAACATGTGATCTCTGCTTGAGTTGTCCCTTGTGTTTTACTGAAATTGTCGGATTTCTTGGTTTTATTCCCCTCTAAATTGTAGCTCCAAACAGATTAGAACTATATTTTGCTCATCCTGTATTTTCAGTGGCTGGTACAGAACAGGTGATGAGTGAAGGATTGAGAGAACTTAATTTTTTTCAAGATAGAACAGAAAGTATAATAGATAAAATTTTCCATTCAGTTAACAGTTGGAATAAGGTGGTTTCATTACATATAGATCATATAAATCACTATTAGGGTAAAGAGAATGTATCTTCAGATATCCTCATCAAGTAGTTAGATGTATTTTGCATGACCACTTTTATGTTGAATTTTTGTAGATGTATTCTAACAAAGTTTGTTTTCTAGGAGGAGGCATCTCCCTACTCTTTGGTCAATATCTGCCTGAACGTCCTGATTGCTAACCTAGAGAAATTGTGTTCTGAAAGATCTGACGGAACCTTGTGCCTTCCAGAGCATTGGAGTTTCCCTCAGGAAGTAGCTGATCGATTCCTTGGGGTAATGACATGGCAAGGTAAAGATAAAGCTTCTTTATTTTTATTTTATTTAATTTTTTTTGATAAGGCTCCTTTATATTGTACTCTTATGGCACTTTACTATTTGAAAAGCACTTTCATATACAATTTCTGTTTTGCTCCTCACAACAAGTGGATGGGAAATATGGAAATTATTACCATTTTATTTGTGTGGAGATTTGAATCTCTGAGTCTTTTGGGGATCCCTTGATGGAAATTTATCTTGCTTCTAGGCTTATGGCTATTGGCTTAGCAGAGTGAAGACGGTGGGGAACTAAACCAAGTTCCCGCTCTTCCATCGGCTCTCTAGCTTCTGAAATGCTGTTGCTGTAGTCTTGTCTCCTACTCTTTTTTTTTTTTTTTTTTTCTTTTTTTACGTGTTACTTAAGTAATCTCTACACCCAACATGGGGCTCAAACTAATGACCCCGAGATCAAGAGTCACATGCTCTTCTTTTTTTTTTTTTTTAGTCACATGCTCTTCTAACTGAGCCAACCAGGTACCCCTCCTACTCTTTTCATTGTGAATATGAGACTTTAAAAAAATTTTTCTAGGGTGCCTGGGTGGCTCAGTTGGTTAAGCAACTGCCTTCGGCTCAGGTTATGATCCTGGAGTCCCTGGATCGAGTCCCGCGTTGGGCTCCCTGCTCGGCAGGGAGTCTGCTTCTCCCTCTGACCCTCCCCCCTCTCATGTGCTCTCTCTCATTCTCTCTCTCTCAAATATATAAATAAAATCTTTAAAAAAAATAAATAAAAAATAAAAAATAAAAAAATTTTTCTGGGGCACCTGGGTGGCCCAGTCGGTTAAGTGACTGACTCTTGATTTCTGCTCAGGTCATGATCTCACGGTCCTGGGATTGAGCCCGCATCTGGCTCCACGCTAGGTGAAGTCTGCTTGAGATTCTCTCCCTCTACCCCCTCTGCTTGTGCTCACTTGCTCTCTCAAATAAATCTAAAAAAAAAAAAACCCTTAAAAAATTTTTTACTTTACTTCCCATTGTAGTTGGGCCTTCAAGGGCTATGTTTAATTTACCATGTTACAGTTTTTTTTTTTTTTTTTTTTAAGATTTATTTATTTGAGAGAGAGCAAGTGAGCAAGCATGAGCCAGGGAAGGGGCAGAGGTACAAGCGGACTCCTTGCTGAGTGGGGAGCCTGACACGGGACTCCATCACAGGACTCCGAGATCATGACGCTTAACTGACTGAGCTACCCAGGCGCCCCTACAGTTTTTTCTTACTAAGAAGGCTTTTTTGTAACAAATTATTGAGATGTAATTTCACATACTATATAATTCACCCATTTAAGGTGTACAATTCAGTGGGCAGGGGTTTGTTTTGTTTTTTTTAATCACAGATTTGGGCAGCCATCATCACAATCAATATTAGAACCTTTTCGTCATCTTAAAAAGAAACTCCTAACCCGTTTCCCCAACCCTAAACAACTACTCATCTTCTTTCTGTCTCTATGAGTTTGTCTTTTCTTAACATGTAATATAAATAAAATCATGCAATATGTGACCATTTATGTCTGGCTTTTTTTACTCAGCATAATATTGTCAAGGTTCATCCATGTTGTAGCAGCAGTCACTACTTCATTTTTATGGCTATGATATTCCGCTGTATGACTGTACCACATTTTATTCATTTATCAGCTGATGGACATTTGGGTTGTTTCTACATTTTGGCTATTATGAATAATGCTGCTTAAAAACATTCGTGTACATATTTCTGTGTGGAGATACGTTTTCATTTCTCTTGGGTGTGTACCTGGGAGTAGAATTGCTGGGTTAAACAGCAACTCTATGTTTAACTTTTTGAGGAATTTCCAAATTGTTTCCCAAAGTGGCTGCACCATTTTATGTTCCCATCAGCAGCATGCAAGAGTTCTGATTTCTCTACAGCCTCACCAGAGTCATTGTTTGACTTTTTGATTATAGCCATCCTGGTGGGTGTTAAGTATTTATTGTGGTTTTGATTTGTATTTCCCTAATGAGTAATGACGTTGAGCATATTTTTATATGCTTTTTGGCCAGTTGTATATCTTCTTTAGAGAAATGTCTATTCAGATCCTTTGCCCATTTCTTAATTAGGTTGTCCTCTATTATTGAGTTGTGAGAGGGGATTTTTTTTTTTTTAAGATTTTATTTATTTAGAGTGTGAGCAGGGGAAGGGGCAGAGGGAGAGACAGACTCTCAAGCAGATTCCATGCTGGGTGTGGAGCCCATTGCAGAGATCCATCCCATGACCCCGTGATCATGACCTGAGCCGAAATCAAGAATCAGTTGCTTAACCAACTGAGCCACTCTGAGCCCCAAGAGTTTTGTTGTTGTTGTTGTTGTTTTTTAAGATTTTATTCATTTGAGACACAGAGATAGAGAAAGCATGAGCAGGGAGAGAGCCAGAGGGAGAGGGAGAAGCAGGTTCCTCGCTGAGCCAGGAGCCCAATGTGGGGCTCGATCCCAGGACCCTGGGATCATGACCTGAGCCGAAGGCAGACGCTTAACCATCTGAGCCACCCAGGCGCCCCTTTTTTTTTTTTTTAAAGATTTTATTTATTTGACAGAGCACAAGCAGAGGGAGAGAGAGGGAGTAGGAGGCTCCCTGCTGAGCAAGGAGCCTGATGTGGGACTTGATCCCAGGACCCTGGGATCATGACCTGAGCCGAAGGCAGATGCTTAACCGACAGAGCCACCCAGGCGCCCCAAGTTCTTGTTTTTTTTTTTAATTGAAGTATAATTGACATCATTAGGTGTGCAACACAGTGATTCATTGCGTATGTTACAAAATGATCACCTTGGTAAATCTAGTTGCCATCTGTCACCATACAAAGTTTTTACACTATTACTATATTCCCTATGCTATACATTATGTCTCCATGTCTGTTTTCTTTAAATATTCTAGATACAAGTCCCTGATCAGTTACTGGCTTGCAGTTATATTCTTCCATTCTATGAATTCTCTTTTCACTTTGCTGATAGCGTTCTTTGACTCACAGAAGTTAATTTTGATGAAGCCCAATTATTCTGCTTCTTTTATGGCTTCTGCTTTTGGTATCCTATCTAAAAATCCATTGCCAAGTCCAAGGTCCCAAGTATTTACACTTGTATTTTCTTCTTCTAAGAGTGTTGGTTTCTTCACCCTTAACACACTCTAAGGTTTTTGATCCATTTTGAGTTTATTTTTGTATATGGCATGAGGTGTAAGAGTCCAGCTTCATTTTTAACATGTTCCTATACAGTTGTCCCATCACTATTTGTTGAAAAGTCTACCTTTGATTATTGAGTGGTCTTGGCACCCTTTTTATTATTTTTTATTTTTAAAAATTTAAGTAGGCTCCACACCCAACATGGAGTTTGAACTCACAACCCTGAGATCAAGAGTTGCAAGCTGTATGGACTGAGCCAGCCAGGTACCCCTGGTCATCCAGTTTTTTAAAAAGGTGCCAGTGGGGTGCCTGGCTGGCTCAGTCAGAAGAACGTGAGACTCTTGATCTCAGGGTTGTGAGTTCAAGATCCACATTGTGTATGGAGATTACTTAAAAATAAAATCTTAAAAAAATATATTGGAAGACCATAAAGGCACGGGTTTATTTCTTACTCTCAGTTCTGTTCCATGGAACAGTATGTCTGTCCTTATGTCTGTATGACTGTATTACTGTTGCTTTGTAGTAAATTTTGAAATTGGAAAGTGCGAGTCTTCCAATTTCGTTCTTTTTAGGATTGTCTTGGCTATTCTGGGTACTTTATATTTCCATATAAATTTTAGAACCAGTTGGTCAGTTTTTTTTTTTAAGAATTTATTTATTTGAGAAAGAGAATGCACATGAGAGAGCACAAGCAGGGGGAATGGCAGAGAGCGAGGGAGAAGCAGACTCCCCACCAAACGGAGCCCGATGCAGGGCTTGATCTCAGGACCCTTAACCGACTGAGCCACCCAGGCGCCCATCCCAGTCAGCCAATTTCTACAAAGAATCCAGCTGTGGTGGGGCGCGTGGGTAGCTCAGTCGTTAAGCGTCTGCCTTCGGTTCAGGTCATGATCCCAGGGTCCTGGGATCAAGCCCCATATGGGGCTCCCTGCTTTGTGGGAAGCCTGCTTCTCCTTCTCCCACTCCCCCTGCTTGTGTTCCCTCTTGTGCTCTCTGTCAAATGAATAAATAAAAAAAATCTTACAAATGAAAAAAAAACGAAAAGAAAATGTATTCTATCATGTGGCTTTTACCCTCGGAGCAGCATATATTCTTCAGAGTGTATATAGTTTAGTAAGAAAAGAAGATAAATTTTATATCTTCTAATCTCTCTGTAGATTTGAATTTTTAAAAACTATTACGTAAATATTTTGAAATGTACAAAACTAGAGAAACTAAACCTCAGTATATTCAACTTAGACATTATCAACTCATGGCCAATCTTGTATCATCTATACCTCTGCCCACCCTTGTCCTGCCCCCACATATTTTGAAGTAAATCCTAGATATTCTGTCATTTCAACTGTAAGTGTCGTTGGGGAGTGGGGACTTGTTGGCATGTGTGTGTGTGTGTGTGTACGTACGTATATGTATATACATAACACCGTAATTTTAATTTCACATTTAAAATTCTAATATTTTTATCAAATATATAGTGAGTGTTCATTTTGACTGTCTCACAACTTTATTTTTTTTAAAGATTTTATTTTTTATTTTATTTAATTTTTTTTAAAGATTTTATTTATTTAAGAGCGCGCAAGAGCCGGGGCAGGGTGAGGGGGAAGAGCGGGGGTAGGGGGGTGAGAGGAGAAGCAGACTCTCCGCTGAATGGGGAGCTCCAGGCGGGGCCTCGATCCCACATGACCTGAGCCACGCAGGTGCCCCTTATTTATTTTAGAGAGAGAGAGAGAATGGGGAGAGGGACAGAGGGAGAGAATCCTGAAGCAAGCTCCCCGCTGAGCACGGAGCCCATAGGGCTTGATCCAAGGACCCCGAGATCATGACTTTAGCTGAAATCAAGAGTTGGCTGCTTAACCAACTGAACCACCCAGGTGCCCCCGTCTTACAACTTTTAAAAAACCTTTGTTTTAATTAGTATCTAGGTGAGGTCCATATATTGTGATGGTTGATGGGGTTTTTAGGACTCTTTTAATCTACAGGCTTTCCATCTATTTCTTGTATTATTTTGCAATATGTATGTTGTGTGTGTGTTTCTATCTTTGTGTGTGTGTGTATTTTTTTTTAAGACTTTATTTTTTAGAGTAGTTTTAGGTTTACAACCAAATTGAGAAGGAGGTACAGAGATTTCTCATTAATTCTGCCCCCACACATGCATAGCCTCTCCTGTTGTCAATATCACTCATCAGAATGGTACTTTTTTTTTTAAACCAAGGGTGACCCTACATTTGACACATCATAATCACCTAGAGTCCATGTTTTACCTTATGGTTCACTCCTGGTGTTGTGTATTCTATGGGTTTGGACAAAAGTATAATGACATACTCATCATTATATCAGAGTATTTTCACTACCCAAAAAGTCTTCTGTCCTCTTCCTATTCATCTCTTCCTCCCATTCCTGGCAGTCACTTATCTTCATACCGTCCCCATATTTTGCATATTTGGAATCATACAGTATGTAGCCTTTTCAGATTGGCTTCTTTCACCCAGTAATATGTGTTTCACCATGTCTTTTATAGTTTAATAGCTCATGTCTTTTTTCTTTTTTTTAAGATTTATTTATTTTTTTATATTCTTTTTTTTTTAAGATTTTATTTATCTGAGAGAGAGAGAATGAGAGAGAGAACACGAGAGGGGGGAGGGTCAGAGGCAGAAGCAGACTCCCTGCTGAGCAGGGAGCCTGATGTGGGACTCAATCCTGGGACTCCAGGATCATGACCTGAGCCGAAGGCAGTTGCTTAACCAATTGAGCCACCCAGGTGCCCTAAGATTTATTTATTTTAGAGAGAGAGAGCACACAAGCAGGGAGAAGGGCAGTGGCAGGGGGAGAGGGAGAGGATCTCAAGCAGACTCCCTGCTTAGCATGGAGCCTGACTCGGGGCTGGATCTCACGACCCGAGCTCAAATTAAGAGTTGGCCACTTAACTGACTGAGCCACCCACGTGCCCCTAGCTCATGTCTTTTTAGTGCTGTATAATAGTCCGTTGTCTGGATGTGCCACACTTTATTCATTTACCTACTGAAGGATGTCTTGCTTCCAAGTTTTGGCAATTATGAATAAAGCTTCTATAAACATCTCTGTGCAGGTTTTTGTGTGGGCATGTTTTCACTTCCTTTGGGAATGCGAGTGCTAGGTCATGTGGTAAGAATATGTTTAGTTTTGTAAAAAACTGACAAACTGTCTTCCAGAATGGCTTACGTACCATTCTTCATTCCCACTAGCAGTGAGAGAGTTCCTGTTGCTTCACATCCTGCCCAGCTTTGGGTGTTACCAGTGTTTTGAATTCGGGCCATTCTAATAGGTGTACAGGTATACAGTAGTGTCTCCCTGTTGTCTTCATTTGCATTTCCCTAATGACAGATGATGTGGAGCATCTTTCTGTATGCTTATTTGCCATCTATATATTGTCTTTGGTGAGGTGTTTGTTCAGGTTTCTGGCCCATTTTTTTTAATTGGGATGTTTGTTTTCTTACTGTTTTTGTTTTTTTATTGTTATGAGTTCTTTGTATATTTTGGATAAGGTATTTACCAGATATGTGTTTTATAATGATTTTCTCCCAGTCTGGCTTGTCTTTTAATTCTCTTGATATACTCTTTCACAGGGCATAAGATTTTAATTTTTTTTTAATTTATTTATTAATCTATTTGAGAGAGTGTGAATGAGAGGAAGAGGGAGAGAGAACGTGAGGCGGACGCTGCACTGAGCACAGACCCTGACATGGGGCTCAATCCCATGACTGTGAGATCACAACCCGAGTTGAAACCAAGAGTTGGACACCCAACCAACTGAGCCACCCAGGCACCCCAAGATTTTAATTTTAATGAAGTCCAGCTTATCAGTTATTATTTTTTATAATTTTATTTATTTAAGTAATCTCTAACCCCCCCCCCCCCATGGGGCTCTAACCCATAACCCTGAGATCAAGAGTCATATGGTCTTCCAACTGAGCCAGCTAGGTGCCCCTCAATTATTTCTTTCATGGATTGTGTCTTTGGTGTTGTATCTAAAAAGGCATCACCATACTGTATCATTGGTTTTCTCCTATGTTATCTTCTAGGAGTTTTATAATTTTGTGTTTTACATTTAGATGCTGCATGATCTGTTTTAATTTTTGTGAAGGGTGTTAGGTCTGTGTCTAGATGCGTGTTTTTTTGTTTTTGTTTTTTTCATGTGGATGTCCATTTGTTCGAACATCATTTGCTGAAGATACTGTATTTGAGCCATCGAATTGCCTTTGCTCCTTTGTCAAAGATCAGTTGACTATTTCTGGGCTCTCTCTTCTAGTCCATTGATCTCTTTCTCTATTCTTTCAGCAGTACCACACTGCCTTGATTACTGTAGCTTTTATGGTAAGTCTTGAAGTTGAGTTAGTAGTGTCAGCTTTCCAACGCCGTTCTCTTTCAGTATTATGTTGGCTATTCTGTGTCTTTTGCCTCCCATTTAAACTTTAGAATCAGGGCGCCTGGGTGGCTCAGTCGGTTAAGCATCTGCCTTCAGCTTGGGTCATGATCCCGGGGTCCTGGAATTGAGTCCCGCATCGGGCTCCCTGCTCAGTGGGGGGCCTGCTTCTCCCTCTCCCTCTGCCTGCCACTCTGTCTACTTGTACTCTCTCTGTCAAATAAATAAATAAAATCTAAAAAAAAAAAAAAAGATTAAAAAAAAGTTAAAAAATAAACTTTAGAATCAGCTTATTGATATTCACAAAATAACTTGCTGGGATTTTTCTTAGGATTGCACTGCATCTGTAGATGAAGTTGGGAAAGACTGATAACTTTTTTTTCTTTTTCTTTTTAATTCCAATGTAGTTAACGTACAGTGTTATATTAGCTTCAGGTGTACAACTTAGTGATTCAACAGTTCTGTACATCACCCTGTGCTCATCACAAAAAGTGTATTCCTTAATCCCCATCACCTGTTTCACCCCCCCCACTCCACCCCCCCCCCCGTAACCATCAGTTCTCAATAGAGTCTGTTTCTTGGTTTGTGTTTGTCTCTCTCTCGTTTTTCCCCTCTCCTCATTGTTTTTTTTTTTTTAAAGATTTTATTTATTTATTTGAGAGAGAGAGAATGAGAGAGAGCACATGAGAGGGGGGAGGGTCAGAGGGAGAAGCAGACTCCCTGCCGAGC
Source organism: Halichoerus grypus (assembly GCF_964656455.1). Lineage (NCBI taxonomy): Eukaryota > Metazoa > Chordata > Mammalia > Carnivora > Phocidae > Halichoerus > Halichoerus grypus. The sequence goes on along the minus strand of NC_135716.1, from coordinate 146,102,127 downwards.
AGGGAGCCCGATGCCGGACTCGATCCAGGGACTCCAGGATCATGACCTGAGCCAAAGGCAGTCGCTTAACCAACTGAGCCACCCAGGCGCCCTCTCCTCATTGTTTTGTTTCTTAAATTCCATGAGTGAAATCATACGGTATTTGTTTTTCTCCGACTGACTTATTTCACTGAGCATTATACTCTCTACCTCTGTCTATGTTGTTGCAAATGGCAAGATTTCATTCTTCTTTATGGCTGAGTAATGGGAAAAACTGATATCTTGATGATATTGAGTCTTCTTATTTGTGAACATGGAATATCTCTCCATTTATTTAGTTCTTTGAATTCATTTATCAGTGTTTTCTAGTCTTCCTCATATAGATCTTGTACATATTTTTTTTTTTTTTTTTTTTTTTAAAGATTTTTTTTTTTTTATTTCTTTATTTGAGAGAGAGAGAATGAGAGAGAAAGCACATGAGAGGGGGGAGGGTCAGAGGGAGAAGCAGACTCCCCGCCGAGCAGGGAGCCCGATGCGGGACTCGATCCAGGGACTCCAGGATCATGACCTGAGCCGAAGGCAGTCGCTTAACCAACTGAGCCACCCAGGCGCCCTAGATCTTGTACATATTTTATTAGGTTTATACTTAAGTATTTCATTGTTTTGGGGTGCTGATGTAATTGTATTTCTAGGAAGGAGTGGTGAGAGGGGACATCCTTGCCTTGTACCTGATCTTATTAAAAAATTTTACTTTCTTACTACTAAGTAGATTAGTTGTAGATTTTTTGTAGGTAGGCTTTTCAAATTGAGGAAGTTCCTGTAGTTTATTGAGAGTTGTTATTAGGAATGAATGTTGGATTTTGTCAAATGCCTTTTTTTTTTTTTTTTGCGTCTATTGATATAATCGTGTGATTTTTCTTTTTTCAGTCTCTTGATATGATGGATTACATTAATTGATTTTTTTTTTGCATTTTATTTTACATTAATTGATTTTTGAATTTTGAACCAGCTTTCCCATACCTGGGATAAATTCATTTGGTTGTGGTGTGGAATTCTTTTTATACATTGTTGGATTTGGTTTGCTAAGATTTTGTTGAGGATTTTTGCATCTGTGTTCATGAGATTTATTTGTCAGTAGGTTTCTTTTCTAACATCTGTGTGGTTTTGCTGTTAGGATATTGCTGGCCTCAAAGAATGAGTTAGGAAGTATGTCCTCTGCTTCTATCCTCTGAAATTGTGGAGGACTGGTATAATTTCTTGTTCAGTGTTTGGTAAAATTCACCAGTAAACTCATCTGGACCTGGTGCTTTGTGTTTTGAAAGGTTATTAATTATTGATTCAATTTCTTTAATAGATAGGCTGTTCAGATAATCTGTTTCTTCTCGAGAAGTATGAGTTTTGGCAGATTATGTCTTTCAAGGAATTGGTCCATTTATTTAGGTTATTGTATTTGTGGGTATAGAGTTGTTCATAGTATTCTTTTCTTACCCTTTTTTTTTTTTTTTTTTTTTTTGGCCTTTTCTTATCCTTTTAATAGTCATGGGATCTAGAATGATGTCTTCTCTTTTCATTTCTGATGCTAGTAATTTATCTCCTCTCCTTTTTTTTAGTTAGCCTGGCTAGAGGCTTCTTTAATTAGCCTGATTTTTTTTTTTTGACAGAGAGAGAGAGAAAAAAAAAGCACGTGCGCACAGGTGCACAAGCAGCGGGGAGCAGGAGAGGAAGAAGCAGGCTCCCCACTGAGGAGGGAGCCCGATGCAGGGCTCGATCCCAGGGTCCTGGGATCATGACCTGAGCCGAAGGCAGATGCTTAACCGACTGAGCCACCCAGGTGCCCCAGTTAGCCTGATTTTTATAGATCTTTTCAAAGAATCAGCTTTTGGTTTTGTTGAATTTTCTCTCTCAATTTCTGTTGATTTCACATTTTCAATTTCCTTGATTTCTGTTCTAATTATTATTTCTTTTCTTCTGCTTACTTTGGATTTAATTTGTTCTTTTTCTAGTTTCCTAAGGTGAAAACTTAGATGATTGATTTTAGATCTTTTTTTTCCTAGTGTATGTGTTCAGAACTATAACTTTCCCTCTAAGCACTGCTTTCATTTTATCCCACAAATTTTGATAAGTTGTGTCTTCATGTAGTTCAAAATTTAAAATTTCTCTTGAGATTTCTTCTGTGATCCATATGTTTATTTAGAAATGTGTTGTTTAATCTCCATGTATTTGGGGATTTTCCAGTTATTTTTTTCAAAGAAACCATGGTGGTTTGTTATGTAGAGTTTTTCCAGTCTGGATTTTGCCATTGTTTGACAGTACTATGATTTTTGACTGTTCCTCTGATCCTTGTAATACCTCTAAATTGGAAGTTAGATGTAGAGGCTTGATCAGATTCAGGTTTGATGTTTTTGGTAGGGCCCTATACTTCCTTAAGGGGGTTAATTAAGTTTGGTTGTCTGGTTTTGTGACTTTGGTGGCCATAAATGAGCATTACCTAGATTCATTAAATCATCAGGGATTCATGTACCTTTGACTTTTAGTATTAATTACTCGACCTTTCTGACTTAGAGTATTTCATTTTCCTTTTTTTTTAAATTTTATTTATTTATTTATTTGACAGCACAAGCAGGGGGAGCAGCAGGCAGAGGGAGAAGCAGGCTCCCACCGAGCAGGGAGCCCAATGCAGGACTTGATCCCAGGGCTCTGGGATCATGACCTGAGCCAAAGGCAGACACTTAACTTACTGAGCCACCCATGTGTCCCGAGTATTTCATTTTTCTGTTTTGTTTTTTTTTTTCCCTTGTATCATTGGTTACTTTTCCACAATTTCCTTTGTATGCTGTTGTTTTTCTGTATGTACCTTAAGTGTTTTATGTTCCTTGAGGTTCCATCTTGGGTACCCATCTCACTTTGAACATTCCGTAGGCCTTTTTTTTGGGGGGGGGGGTTTAGCTACCACTTCTACTCTGATTCCCCAGAGTTCCCAGCACATTTTTATTCTAGACTTCAGAATCACATATCCAGGATGCATCCTGCATATACTGTATTTCTTTTCTGGGCCGCTCAGTCATCATATTCTTCTGGTTTTCTTCCTGCCTCAGTGGCTGCTGCTGATCTGTCTCCTTATCCAGCTTCCCTTGAAAGGCAGTACAAATTAAGGTTTAAGAGTTCTGGTTCTGGTGTCAGACCATTTGGGTTTGTACACTGTCATGACTATTAGATATGTTTCCTTGTGCCAGTTACTTAACTTTCCTATGCTTCAACTCATCTGTAAAACGTGACTAATAATAATCCCTTCCTCATTGGGTTTTATGAGCATTTAGAGAGTTTAATATTTCTAAAATGTTTAGAACATTCAGCAGCTGTTATTTGCTATTATGACTTATTCCTCATTCTACTGACCTTAAATGTAGATGTTTTCAGTACTTCATCCTTGCTCCTTCTCTTTCATTCCCATATCATCCATTCCCATAGCTTTAAATACTTTCTGTATGCCAGTTAATTCCAAGTGTTTATCCTTCTGTCTTGTAGAACACCTCAGCTGATCTTTGGGGAATCCTGAAGGTGGAACAATTACTCAGATCTGTATAGAGTTGGAATGTGAGGGCTGGACCTTTATACCTCCCAACTCAGTATATGGGTCTGCATGGGAAATGGTGTGACCTTGGGTCATTTCAGCTGATGTCCTATGGATGAGGGCTCTTAGCTGGTGGCACTCCCAGCAGCTCTAGTAGTAAGTCCTTTGTTCCTATAAAGGATCTTGGTGTCATATTACAGCATCTACTGCACTACCATTTCCCCCATCTCCAAAATGACTTGGCCATCCACCTCCTTGTTCAATGACTTAGAAGGAGTCATTTTTCATTTTTCCTTCTTCTCTCCTTGGTTCTATTGAAACATTTTCTACCTTCAAAATATCTGTCTCAAACATTCTTTTTCCTCTTAGCTCCTATTAATGACACCTTTCTCTTTCCTCTCCCCTGACCTCACAAGTGCCCTCCTTACCTCCTCTTTTGCCCCTTGCCAAGCTCTGCCACATAGCAAACAGCCCTCTTAACAGATCTGGCCACTCCTCTGTCACCCTTGAAAGGCTTCTCCTTGTACATAGGATAAAATGTCAATTCTTTGCCCTGGTCTGCGAGATCTGACTTTTGCTTTTGTCTCTACCCTGTCAGATGCTGGTATCCCCTTCATCAGCCGTGCTTTAGTCTCATTGGTTTCCTCTCATTTCACAGAAAAAGCCTACCTGTTTCCCATATCAGGATTTTAGCTCTTCCTTCCATCTAGAATGACAGTGACCTTTATCTTTCATGTCCTTTAGGTCTTAGCTTAAAACATCACCTCCTCAAACTCTACAGAGAGACAGAAAATTCTTGTCATCCTTCTTTCTTTCCTTACCCCTGTATTATGTTCTTGTTTGTTTCCTTTAAACACTTACTACATTTTTTAAAGTTTTTATTTAAATTCCAGTTATTTAACATACCATGTAATATTAGTTTCAGGTGTACAGTTTAGTGATTCAGCCATACATCACCCAACACTCATCAGGACAAGTGCACTCCTTAATCTCCATCACCTATTTATAACCTGTCCCCCCCCGCTTCCCCCGGTAACCATCATTTTGTTTTCTCTAGTTAAGAGTCTGTTTCTTTTTTTTTCTTTTCTCTTTCCTTTTCTTTCTTTTGAGAGAGAGAGAGAGAATCCCAAGTATGCTCCCCATCTAGGGCGGAGCCTGCCTTGGGGATTGATCTCATGCCTGAGATCATGACCTGAGCTGAAATCAAGAGCTGGACACTCGACTGAACCACCAGGTTGTCCCAAAAGTCTTTTTCTTGGTTTGTCTCTCTCCTTCTTTTTCCCCTTTGCTCTTTTGTTTTGTGTCTTAGATTCCACATATGAGTGAAATCATATGGTATTCATCTTTCTTATAACTTATTTTGCTTACCATAATACTCTGTAGCTCCATCTATGTTGATACAAATAGTAAGATTTCAGTCTTTTTTATGGCTGAGTAACATTCCATTGTGTGTGTGTGTACACACACATATGTATATGTATATACATACCTCCCTTCTTTATCCATTCATCAGTCAATGGACACTTGGGCCGTTTCCATAATGTGGCGTTGTAGATAATGCTGCTGTAAACATCAGGGTGGATGTATCCCTTTGAATTAGTACTTTTGTGTTCTTTGGGTAAATACCTAGTAGTATGATTGCTGAATCATAGGTAGTTCTATTTTTAACTCACTATTTTTTTTCTCACTATATTTTTAATATTAGTAGTTTTCTGCTTGTTCAGTGTTCTCCCTCTAGGGTGTAAATAAACTCCGTGTTGGGAGGAGCCATGTTTGTCTCATTCACCATTCTTAGCACTTAGCATAGCTAGCACTTCACATACAGCGAACACTCGCTATTTGTTGGATAAATGTATGAGTGAATGTACTGAATTCTTCCTCAAAGTCTGAAGTATAGGGACTTCCTTCCTCCTGTCTTGGTAGCATAACCCAGTTCAAACTCAGAAGCTGGGAATCAGCTTATGTATCTTTTTTTTTTTCCTCAGTTCTCCCCCAGTCTGTTCAGCCACCATGTTCTGTCAGCCTTAGTTTAAACTTTTATCTCACATTATGAAAAGCATTAATAAAATCCTGCCCCATCTCATTCCCACCAAACACCATCTTAATTATTTTATAGTCACATAATTGGTCTTTCTTTTTTTTAAAGATTTTATTTATTAGAGAGAGAGAGAGAGAGAGAGAGAGCATGAACGGGGGAGGGGCAGAGAAAGAGGGAGAAGCAGACTCCCCGCTGAGCAGGGAGCCCAACGTGGGGCTCGACCTGAGCCGAAGGCAGATGCTTAACTGACTGAGCCACCCAGGCGCCCCGCTCTTTCTAAAAATATAATTGTGACCATTTTTTTTTTTTCTGCTTCAAAATTGAATTGTCCATAGCTTTGTGTACAGGCCCCATCTGCCTTTTTACCTTCCGTTCCACTTTCCTTCCTCACTTTACACCACTGTGTTCCAGTAGTGTGGATCTACTTAGGGCCTTTCCAAATAATCTGCTGGTCTGTGCCTCCTTGTCTTTGATATGTCCTTCCACCCTTCATCTTCTCCCCCACTCCCCCAAACTGATATTTAGTCTTCAGAACTTTTCCCAAAGCTAATCTCATCTGTTCTAGTTCAATAGCTGGTGCAAATCAGTACTGCATGTAATACACTATTATAATCATTTATTTGCCTGATGTGCCTTCCGAGACTGGAACTCCTTGTGGCCACAGAGGTCTAATCACCTTGTGTGCCCATTACTTAACACAGGATCTCACACATAGAAGATGCTTAGTAAATCTTTTCTAAGTAAAATCTAATATAACCCATTTATTTTATAGATGAGGAAAATGAGGCCCACAGAGGTAAGTGAATTGTCAGAGGCTATTGATTAATTTGGTTAAAAGTAATCATTAGTAGTGTTATTTGTATATTATATATCCCGAACTTATTTACTTATTTACCTATTTTCTTTCTTTCTTTCTTTTTCTTTCTTTCTTTCTTTCTTTCTTTCTTTCTTTCTTTCTTTCTTTCTTTCTTTTTTGTGTGAACAAGGTTATTGTGGATAAAACTATGGGCTCTGGAGTTGAACTGGTTTTGATTCCTGATTCTGCTACATATTTTGACTTTGAGCAAGTTACTTAACCTCTTTAAGCTCCAGTTTCCTCAGTTACGATAGTAGTAATAATAGTATTATAGTATTATTATGGTATTATAAAGAATAAATGAAGTAATCTGAGTAAAGGGTTTAGAACAATGCTTGGCACAGAGTAAGCAGTAAATATAGTCACTGTTGTTAGCATCTGTCATTGTTCATTGGCCACAATGCCTGCTGGAAAAGGCATGAGATTTAGTTGTTATTACAGCTGGTTTTGGTTCTCTTATAGGCAAGCTGACTGATAGAACGGCAAGCATTTTCCAAGGCAACCAAATGAAACTGAAGCTGGTCAATATTCAAAAAGCTAAAATCTCGGCAGCTGCATTCACAAAAGCCTTCTGCCATCACAAAGTCATTGAGCTAGATGCTACTGCTGTGCACACTGACCTCCCAGTTCCAGACATCATAAGTGGACTCTGCAGCAATAGCTGGATCCAGCAAAACCTTCGGTGTCTCCTGTTGGACTCGGCAAGCATCCCTCGAGATTCAAGACTACTCTTCTTTGGTCAGCTCACTGGTCTTCGCATTTTAAGTGTTTTCAATGTTTGTTTTCATAGTGAAGACCTGGCTAATGTTTCTCAGTTACCAAAACTGGAAAGCTTGGATATCTCCAATACTCTGGTCACTAACATCTCTGCACTCCTTACCTGTAAGGATCGACTCAAATCTCTGACAATGCACTATCTGAAATGTCTGACTATGACCAAACCACAAATTCTTGCAGTTATTAGAGAACTTAAATGTCTGCTTCATCTTGATATTTCTGATCACAGGCAACTCAAATCAGATTTAGCTTTTCATTTGCTGCAGCAAAAGGATATTCTGCCTCATCTTGTGTCGCTGGATATTTCAGGGGGCAGTTGCATCACCGATGGAGCTGTAGAACTGTTCATACAGCAGCGACCTGCGATGCAGTTTGTGGGACTGTTGGCTACGGATGCTGGTTATTCTGACTTCTTTACTGCAAAGCAAGGCTTGAGGGTTTGTTTTTTATCTGAAATCAGTTTGTTTCCTTTGTTCAGAACGTTACTAGGTTTTTGTTGTATATAAGAATGTACACGAGGTATTAGGGTTACAGAGATAGATAAAAAAATCCTTAAGGAGCTTAATAATTACTCTCTAGCTACCATGTGGTAGGTTCTGGAATTATGACCTTAAACAAGATATGGTCCTGGCCTCCAGGTCTTCTAGTCTAGTTTGGTATGGTAAGTATAGCCATTTATACATTCACTCCTATGTACCAGATGCCACATTGTGCATGTTGTTTCCCTCTTTAATCCTCCCATTTTACAGATGAGGAAATGGAAGCTCAGAGTTAAGCTAATCATATAACTGTGTATTAAATGATAGAACTAGGACTTGTATCCAAGTCTTTGTGATTCTAAAACTTGTGTTGTTTACCTAAATATAATTAGTAAGGCCAGGTGATCAACGTTTTTGGTAAAGATATGAGAGAAAACAATTTTGGAAAGAGTCTTAAGACAGGGTGCCTGGGTGGCTCAGTCGGTTAGGTGTCCAACTCTTGATTTCGACTAATGTCATGATCTCAGGGTTGTGGGACTGAGCCCTGCATCAGGCTCCATGCCCAGCCAGGAGTCTGCTTGAGATTCTCCCTCTCCCTCTTCTTCTCCCTTTTCTTCTGCCCCTCTCCCTGCTGGCACAAATTGTGCTCGCACTCATTCTCTCTCTCTCTCTCTCTCTCTCTCTCTCAAATAAACAAATCCTTAAAAAAAAGAAGAAGAAGAAAGTTTTGAACATTGCCAGAATAAGTTTATAGCCAATCATGGTGCTGTTTTTTTAATTTGTATTTTTTAAAATGTGAAACACTTTACAGATACGCGTATTATCTCTTCGTAGGGGCCATGCTGATCTTCTCTGTATTGTTCCAGTTTTAATATATGTACTGTTGAAGGAAGCACTCATGGTACTGTTTTTAAAACAGCATATATTTAAATATTTATGTTTCAGAATATTTCTTTTTTAAAACAGTGGTTCTCTACCTTGGTTGTACATTGTAATCACTTGGGAAGTTTTGAAATGTGCTGATGCCCGTGTCTGATCTCCCAGAGATTGATTTAATTGGTCTGGGACTTGGTGTGGGCATCAAAATTTTGAAAGTTCCCAGGTAATTCTAATGTGCAGCCAGGGTTCAGAAACACTGCTTTAAAATGCTTTATAATTACACCATATGTAATTCCTTCTAGGATGAGAGAGCAAAATGATTTGCAATCATTAGTTGTATTTATTTATTTACTTACTTACTTATTTACTTACTGTGCCCAGCCTGGGGCTCGAACTCACAACCCAAAGATCAAGAGTCACATGCTCCATCGACTGAGCCAGCTGGGTGCCCCAGTTGTTTTCACATTTTTATTCTCCCCCCCCACCCCCCAACAAAAGGTCTCTCACGTAATTACTGAACCAGCCTACTGGTGCAGAAGCATAGTGACAGAGAAAAATCATTTCCCCAATAAAACATATCTATTGTTCAGGTAGCAGTGATGTTTACAGAGTGATAGGATATGAGCTCATGACCTTCATGCAGCATAAATGTGTGTACCATCTCATGTGCGATCCCTTTAGACCCAGCTTGGTTCTTCTTCAATGCCTCTTCTTGGAGTTGTACTGAATTTTATTATTCGAATAATTTTCATTCGAATCTACTGGGGAATGGGACGCTTCTGCTTTTGTTTCTTGGCCAGGAATTGCTTGATCCTGAAAGTCTTGTGAGAAGACATGGCAAAGGACAGTCAACCGCATACACCATGATGGCATAGAAAAGGAGAGAGCTATTTTCACATTTTTATTCTTTGATTTGAAAATAGCAATTGTAATTTGAAGTCCTTTTATATTTTAGAAGAAATATTTATTCATTTATTTATTTGAGAGAGAGAGCACGCGCGAGTAGGGGAAAGGGCAGAGGAAGAGAATATCCAAGCAGACTCCCACTGAGTGCGGAGCCCTACATGGGGCTCAGTCTCATGACCTGTGAGATCAGGACCTGAGCCCGAAATCAAGAGTGACACTTAACTGACTGAGCCACCCAGGTGCCCCTGAAGTCCTTTTAATTTTCTGGCATGTCTATTGAAGCTGGAGCCATCAGTTACATCATTAGCCTTGAAATAGAGGTAATAATGTGCACTTTCAGATTAAATATGTAGAGAATTGTTTACTAGGAATGTATGCCTAGGCCTGTTTCAGATTAATAGCATTTTTTTTTTAAGATTTTATTTATTTAAGAGAGTGAGAAGGAGCGTGAGAGGGGAGAGACTCAGAGGGAGAAGCAGACCCCCCGCTTAGCGGGGAACCCGATGCGGGACTCGATCCCAGGACTCCAGGTTTATGATGAGCCAAAGACAGTCGCTTAACCCAACTGAGCCACCCAGGCGCCCCAGATTATTAGCATTTAGTGTCGCAGTGATCAAAAGACTGCCGCAATCGGGGAAAAATTGTTTTTAGCTCATAAACTCTTGGTATATGCAATAATATGGGACAAATGTTGGAATATTCTGTAGACGGATTATGCATGTAGTTAAAATACTGTCAGAGTGGGTACGCCAAAAGAAAACGAGAAACTGTGTTTCAGTAAACTTACCTGGTATACATGTGAGTTTAGTTTATTTTTTGAAATTTTGAAATTTTTGAAAATTTAAAATTATGCATTATACGCAGTGTTAGATATTGTTGGGATGGAGAGGAGAAACCACAATTCTCCCACTACTAAGAAACTCTAAAGATCTTAAGCCAGCCTTATGTGGAGTGTAAGGTATGGCAAATTTAAAAGGTATGTTTCAGGGGCGCCTGGGTGGCTCAGTTGGTTAAGCTTCTGCCTTCGGCTCAGGTCATGATCCCAGGGTCCTGGGATCGAGCCCTACATCGGGCTCCCTGCTTTGCAGGAAGCCTGCTTCTCCCTCTCCCACTCCCCCTGCTTGTGTTCCCTCTCTTGCTGCCTCTCTCTGTGTCAAATAAATAAAATCTTTAAAAAAAAAAGGGGGGGGGTTATGTTTCAGGAAACCTTTTATTTAATGGAAGCAGATATTTATTGCACCGCAAATTAGAATGGGCAGCATGTACTTAATTCCTCTAAAATAGGCAGAAAGTGGGGGGTGCCTGGCTGGCTTAGTCGGTAGAGCGTATAACTCTTGATCTCAGGGTCATGAATTCAAGCCCCATGTTGAGCATGGAACCTACTTATAAAAATAAAAATAAAAAATAGGCAGAAAGGACACCCAACATTAGTATTAAAAGCCACGCAACATCTTCATTTGGTAGGGAATCCTTGTTGATCCATTGGTGGGGTGTGGCAAGAGTTCCTTCTGAAGATTGTTTTGTAATGGCATCTGCAGGAAGCCAGGGAGAAGAGAGGGTGAGGCAACAGCTATCTGGTCTTTTGCTTGGTCTTGCTGTGGCTTATCCTTTGTTCCTTTTCAGGTCTTACATCTGGATGATCATAAATCTTTTAAAAATTTTAGAATATATCCATTGTTTAGATTCTGAATGTGTAGGTCCTTGGCAATTTATGTATAGTGCTTAAAAATTGTTTTGATATAATTTTTAACTTGTGGGTCACTAATTTTAAACATTTGCCACATTTGTTTTATCATATCCTCTTTCTATGCACAATTTTTTTCTGAACCATTCAAGAGTAGGTTGCATACATCATGCCCCTCTAGCCCTTAATGCTTGATTTTGTATTTCCTAAGAGCAGTGATATTCTCCTCAATGGCCATCGTGCAGTTATCAAATTTCAGGGAATTTAACATTGATGCAATACTGTACATAATCTTACTGTACATATTTACAGTGTTGATTATCCCCATAATGCCCTCTGTAAAATATTTTTCCTTTTAGTCTAGTGTCATTTTTGCATTCGTTTGTCATGTTCCTTTGTAATTTAATCTGGAAGAGTTCTTAGTCCTTCCTGTCCTTTGTGACATTGATATTTTTGAGGAATACAGACTAGCTTTGTTTTGTTGACTTTTTTGAAGAATAGAATGTTCCTCATTTTGGGTTTGTCTGATGTTTCCGTATAATCAGTTTCTTCGTTTTTGGCCAGAATTCTGTGTGAAGGATATTGTGACAGTCTCAAGAATATTAATCCTGGAGCGCACAGTGCCTCTCATTAGTCATGTTACTTTTTATCACGTGGTCAAAAGTATTGTCCAGATATTAGATAAAATTGTACAGATAAAATACTATTTACATAGTATTGTTATTCTTTCTACACTATATATAAGTAATATTTTTTTCTCTTGCAACTAATAAGTGGTATATAAGATACTTGAAGACTGTGAATATCCTGGTCCTCATCAAACTTTCTAATCTGGATTTAGCGCCACTGAAGATTCTTACCTGAACCAGTCTTTACTGGAATCGTTGCAAAGTGATGATTTTCCAACTCCAGCCCTCCTTTCTACAGTTAGTAGTAGGCTTCCTACTGTGAGGAAGAACCCTGTCTTCTCCCTCTATGTCTAACCTATCCTCAGTATGAACTCATTGATTCTTGTTGTTTTCAGGGGTTTACCATTCATTACTGTCCTTAATTATTTTGATGCTCAGTTTGTTACAGATTGGCCAATGAGAGCTCCTTCATACTGGCTCCTATATTATTTTTTACTGCTCCCATTATAATTGTTATTATAATTTTGAGTACTTCCTCACTTTTAGCACATTAAGGTGTTCTAGGCTTATTATGCTTCCCTGTTTTAGCCCTTCTGACATTTCTACTAGGCGCCCAGGTTCCTTTTATTAAGAAGCTAATCTGAATATTGGTATGCTCATTGTTGTTGGTGTACTTTGTTTTTAAGTCCTTTTGGCAAACAGGGCTAAGAGATATATGAAATAAGTTTAAAAATAATACTTCTGGGGTGCCTGAGTGGCTCAGTTGGTTAAGCGACTTCCTTTGGCCTGGGTCATGATCCAGGAGTCCCGGGATTGAGTCCCGCATCGGGCTCCCTGCTCAGTGGGGAGTCTCCTTCTCTCTCTGACCCTCCCCCCTCCTCCTTTCTCTCTCTCTCAAAACAAATAAATAAAATCTTTATTTTTTTATTTTTTAAAGATTTTTATTTATTTGATAGAGACAGTGAGAGAGGGGACACAGGCAGGGGGGTGGGAGAGGGAGAAGCAGGGATCATGGGATCATGACCTGAGCTGAAGGCAGATGCCTAACGACTGAGCCACCCAGGCGACCCTAAATAAAATCTTTAAAAAAATAATAATAATACTGGGTGCCTGGGTGGCTTGGGTCGTTAAGAGTCTGTCTTCGGCTCGGGTCATGACCCCAGGACTCTGGGATCGAGCCCCCTGCATCGGGCTCCCTGCTCGGCGGGAAGCCTGCTTCTCCCTCTCCTACTCCCCCTGCTTGTGTTCCCTCTCTAGCTGTGTCTGTCTCTGTGTCAAATAAATAAATAAAATCTTTAAAAAAATAAAATAAAAAATAATAATACTTCCAAGTGGCCATCCTCACATCATTTTCCTTTGCCCTTCCCCATTCTGTTTTGTATCTCTTTTCCACAGTGAGAACTTGGTTCTTAGCAGCATTGGCACATTTGCTTAATCCTACAGTACATGTAAAAGAGTTTTCAGAATTGCTATACTTATACTATAGAAAACACAAACCTGCTAAAAAAGAGTTGAAGATTTGTTTGCAGTTCTTTTTTTCTTTTCCTAGACTGAGGGTATAATCAAGGTACTAAGCAGATGTACTTAGGTTCTCTTATTTCCTCCTCTTAATATTTAGTAGGCACTTTGCATTTATTACTTATTAATATGTCTTGAAAATGACCCCATGTCAGTTCATATTTCCATTCTTTTTTTTTAAACTTTTTTTTTTAAGTAATCTCTACCCCCAATGTGGGGCTCAAACTCACGACCCAGGGATCAAGAGTAACATGCTGTACCAATTGAGCCAGCCAGGTGTCTCTGTATGTCCATCCTTTTAAATTTTTTGGATGGCAAACTACACATAACATAATATTTACCATCTTAAGTTTAAATTAAGATGGTAAGTGTATAGTTCAGTGATACTAAATACCTTCATAATGTTGTGCAACCATCACCACCATCCATCTCCACAGCTCTTTTCATCTTGTGAAACTCAAATTCTGTATACCCATTCAACACTAACTCCTCATTCCCCCTTCTCTCCAGACCCTGGCAAATGCCATTCTACTTTCTGTTTCTATGATTTTGACTAATTACTTCCTATAAGTGGAATCATACTGTATTTGTCTTTTTGTGATTGGCTTATTTCACTTAGCCTATGTCCTCAAGGTTCATCCATGTTGTAACATATTGCAGAATTTCTTTCCTTTTTAAGGTTGAATAATATCCATTATGTATATACCACATTTTGTTTGTCCATTTATTGTCAGTAGACACTTTGGATGCCTCCATGTTGCTTCCAGCTATTGTGAAAAATGCTATGAACCAGGGTACTCAGATATCTTTTTGAGATCCTGTTTTCAATTCTTTTGGAATATAGCTAGAAGTGGAATTGCTGGATCATATGGTAATTCCATCTTCAATTTGTTGAGCTGTCACACTGTTTCCCACAGCAGCTGTACAGTTTTATATTTCACAAATGGTTCATAAACATTCCAATTTCTCTGCATCCTTGTCAACACTTGTTAATTTCTGTTTTTGTTTTTGAACACTAACAATCGTAGTGGGAGTGAGGTGGTATCTCATTGAAGTTTTGATACGCATTTCCCTACTGATCAGTGATTTTTAAGCATGTTTTCATGAGCTTATTGGCCATTTCTTTGTCTTCTTTGGAGAAGGTTAAGTCCTTTGCCCATTTTTGAGTAGGGTTGTTTTTTGTTGTTGAGTATAGTTCTCTCTATATCATGAATATAGGTATCTATTCATATATCTGTCCCTTACCAGATACATGATTTTCTGATACTTTCTCCCTTTCTGTGGATTGCTTTTTTACTCTGTTGATAATATAATTTGAACAAAATTAAAAAAATAAAATTTAGGTCCAGGGTGCCTGGCTGGATCAGTTGGTAGAGCATACGACTCTTGATCTCAGGGTTTTAAGTTCAAGCCCCACACTGAATATAGAGATTACTTAAAAAAATTTTTTTCTTTGAGGTCCGATACTTAGATTTTTTTCTTTTATTGCCAGTCTTTGGTATCCTATCTAGTAAATCATTTTCAAATCCATTGTCATGAAACTTTTTTTTTTTTTAAGATTTTATTTGTTTGAGAGAGTGAGCAAGCGAGAGAGATAGAGCATGAGCAGGGGGAGAAGCAGACTCCCCACTGGGCAGGGAGCCCACTGCAGGGCTTGATCCCAGGACCCCAGGATCATGACCTGAGCCAAAGGCCGATGCTTAACCAACTGAGCCACTCAGGGGCCCCAAGGAATTGTCATGAAGCTTTTGCCCTAGGTTTCCTTGTAAGAGTTGTATAGTTTTAGGTCTTATATTTAGGTCTTTGATCCATTTGGAGTTAATTTTTTATATGGTGTATTTATTTTATTCTTTTGCATGTGCATATCCAGTTTACTCAACACAATTTTTTTGTTTTTAATTTTATTATGTTATGTTAATCACCATACATTACATCATTAGTTTTTGATGTAGTATTCCATGATTCATTGTTTGCCTATAACACCCAGTGCTCCATTCAATACGTGCCCTCTTTAATACCCATCACCAGGCTAACCCATCCCCCCACCCTCACTCAGCACAATTTCTTGAAAAGACTGTCCTTTCCTCGTTGAATGGTTGTGGCACCCTTGTCAAAAATCATATGATCAGGGCGCCTGGGTGGCTCAGTTGGTTAAGCGACTGCCTTCGGCTCAGGTCATGATCCTGGAGTCCCGGGATCGAGTCCCGCATCGGGCTCCCTGCTCAGTGGGGAGTCTGCTTCTCCCTCTCCCACTCCCCCCTCTTGTGCTCTCTCTCTCTCTGTCTCTCATTCTCTCTCTCAAATAAATAAATAAAATCTTTAAAAAAAAAATCAGATGATCACATATATGACTATATGTGTAAGGGCTTTCTATTTTGGAGCTTTCTGTTCTATTCCATTGGTCTGTATGTCTGTCTTTATGCCAGTACCACACTGTTTTGATTTCTGTAGCTTTGTAGTTAAGTTTTGAAATTAGGTGACTTCTCCAGTCTTGTTCTTTTTTAAGATGGCTTTGTCTATTTGTGGTCCTTTGGAACTCCATATGAATATAGGATGGATTTTTCTGTTTTGGTAAAAAAAAGTCTTAGGAGTTTGGTAGGGATTGCAGTGAATATGTAGACCACTTTGGGTAGTATTGTTATCTTACGTCTTTTGATCCATGAACATGTCTGTCCATTTATTTATGTCTTCTTTCATTTCTTTTAGCAGTGTTTTGTAGTTTTCGTTGTGTAAGTCTTTCACCTCTGGGGTTAATTCCTAAGTGCTTTATTATATTATTATAAATGGAATTGTTTTCATAATTTCCTTGGCAGATTGTTCATTGTTATTATACAGAAATGTAGCTGATTTTTTTTTTTTTAAGATTTTATTTATTTGACACAGACACAGCGAGAGAGGAAACACAAGCAGGGGGAGTGGGGGAGGGAGAAGCAGGTTCCCGCAGAGCAGGGAGCCCGATGTGGGGCTCGATCCCAGGGCTCTGGGATCATGACCCAAGCTGAAGGCAGATGCTTAACGACTGAGCCACCCAGGCGCCTCTGTAGCTGATTTTTTAAAAAGATTTATTTATTTAAGAGAGAGACTGTGGGGGAGGGGCAGAGGGATTGGGGAGAGAATCCATAAGCAGACTCAGCACTGAGTGCGGAAACCAATGTGGGACTTGATCTCATGACCCTGAGATCATGACCTGAACTGAAACCAAGAGTTGGATGCTCAACCGACTGAGCCATCCAGGTACCCTGAAATGTATCTGATTTTTTTATGTTTGCTTTGTTTCCCGCAACTTTTAGTTCATTTATTAGCACTAATGGCGCTTTTGTGTGTGTGGGATCTTTAGGGACTTCTGCATATGAGATGATATTAATCTGCAAACAGAGATAATTTTACTTTTTCCTTTGCAATTTGGATGTCTTTTATTTCATTTTCTTGCCTAATTGCTCTAGCTAGGACTTCCAGTACTATGTTCAGTGGAAGTCATGAAAGTGGGTAGCCTTGTCTTGTTCTTGATCTTAGAGTAAATGCTTCCAGTCTTCTACCATTGAGTATGATGTTCACTGCAGGTTTTTTTATACATGGCTTTAAAAAAAATTTTTTTTAAGATTTTATTTATTTATTTGACAGAGAGAGACGCAGCAAGAGAGGGAACACAAGGGGCGCCTGGGTGGCTCAGATGGTTAAGCATCTGCCTTCGGCTCAGGTCATGATCCCAGGGTCCTGGGATTGAGTTCCACATCAGGCTCCCTGCTCAGAAGGGGGCCTGCTTCTTCCTCTCCCTCTGCTGCTCCCCCTGCTTGTGCTCTCTCACTCTCTCTGTCAAATAAATAAATAAAATCTTAAAAAAAAAAAAAAAGAGAGGGAACACAAGCAGGGGGAGTGGGGGAGGGAGAAGCAGGCTTCCCTCAGAGCAGGGAGCCTGATGCGGGGCTCGATCCCAGGACCCTGGAATCATGACCTGAGCTGAAGGCAGACGCTTAACAACTGAGCCACCCAGGCACCCCTTTTATACATGGCTTTTATTAAGTTGAGGTAGTTTCCTTCTATTTCTAGTTTTTTTAATGTTTTTGCCAGGAAAGGGTTATCAGATGCTTTTTCTGCATCAGTTCAAACGGTCATGTTTTTTCCCTTAGTTCTGTTAACATGTATTCCACCTTTCAATTTCCATATGTTAAACCATCCTTGCAATCCAGGAATAAATCCCACTTGGCCATGGAATATAATCCATTTAATATGCTGCTGAATTTAGTTTGCCTGTATTTTGTTGAGTCTTGAATCACTGTTCATAAAGTGTATTTATCTGTAGTTTTCTTGTAGTATCTTTATCTGGCTTTGGTGTCAGGGTAATGCTGGCCACATAGAATGAATTAGGAAGTGTTTTCTCTTCAATTTTTGTTAAACTTTATGAAGGATTGGTATTCTTCCTTAGATGTTTGGTAGAACTTAATTAAGCAAAGCCATCAGATCTGACTTTTCTTTTCAGGAGATCTTTGATTACTCATCGATTGTCCTTACTAAGTTACAGGTCTCTTAAAAATTTTCTGTTTCTAGAAATTTGTCCATTTCATCTAGGTTATTCAATTTGTTGTAGCATAATTGTTCATAATACTCTTATAATTTTTTCTTTATTTCTCTAGAATTGGTAGGAATGTCCCCACATTCATTTCAGATTTTAGTATTTTGAGTCCTTTCTTTTTTTCTTAGTCCATCTAGTAGCTAATGGTTTGTCAATTTTATTCAAAGAACCAACTTTTGGTGTTACTAATTTTCAGTGTTATTTGTCTATTCTTTATTTCATTGATCTCTGCTGTAATCATTATTATTTCCTTCATTCTGCTAGTTTTGGGTCTAATTTGTTCTTTTTCTTGTTTCTTAAGTTGTGAAAAGATAGGTTGTTGACTTGAGATTTTTCTTGTCTTCTTAATTTAAGCATTTATAGCTATAAATTTCCCCCTAGCACTGCTTTCACTGGGTCCCATAAGATTTAGTATGTTGTGTTTTTTGTTTTCATTTGTCTCTAAATATTTTCTAATTTCCCTGTGATTTCTTCTTTGATCCATTGGTTGTTTAAGAGTATGTTATCTAATTTCCATAAATTTATAAATTTTCTAGTTTTACCTCTGTTATTTCTAACTTCATCCTGTTGTCAGAAAAAACACTTTGTATGATACCTATTTTTTTTAAATCTATTGAGTCCTAATTTGTGGTCTGACATATGGTCTATCCTAGAAAAGTCCCATGTGCACTTGAAAGAATGTGGATGCTGGTGTTGTTGGGTAGAGTGTTTTGCACTTTTAGATCTAGTTGGTTTATTGTGTTAAGTCCTCTGTGTTCTTACTTCTGTCTGGTTGTTCTATCCATTATTGAGTGGGTTGTTGAAGTCTCCATTATTGTAGAAATGTCTATTTCTCCCTTTAATTTTGTCAGTTTTTGTGTCATGTGTTCTAATGGTCTGTCATTAGGTACATAAATATTTATGCTTATTATATCTTCTTGGTGTATTGAACCTTTTATTAATATATAATGTCTGGCTTTGTCTCATAACCTCTTTTGATTTAAAGTCTACTTTGTCTGATAGTAGTATAGTCACCCCTGCTCTCTTTTGGTTATGTTTGCATGGAATATCGTTTTCCATCCTTCCATTTTCCATCTAGCTGTGTCTTTGGGTCTAAAGTGAGTCTTTTATAGACAGTGTATAGTTGGATCATGTGTTTTTTATTCATTCTTCCAATCTTTGTCTTTTGATTATATATAGCATTTAATCCATCTACATTTAAAGTGATTAGTGATAAGGAGGGACTTACGTCATTTTGCTCTTTGGTTTCTATATGTTCTGTAGCTTTTTTGTTCCTCATTTCCTGCATTACTGTTTTCTTTTTTGTTCAGCTGATATTTTTTTTTAATTTTCTGAGAATGAGTTTTCTTTTTTTTTTTAAGATTTTATTTGAGAGTGAGCGCAACAGACAGCACAAGCAAGGGGAGGGGCAGAGGGCGAGGGAGAAACAGACTCCCCACTAAGCAGGGAGCTGATTTTTTTTTTTTTTATAGCAAAATGTTTAAACTCCTTTCTCATTTCCTATTGTGTATATTCTATAACTGTTTTCTTTATGGTTACCATGGAGATTACATTTAATATCCTAAAGTTAAAATACTCTAATTTGAATTTATATCAGCTTCACTTCAATAACGTAAAAAACTGCTAATTTACATCTCCATCCCCAACCCTTTTAATCAGTGATGTCCCCAAATTACATCATTATACATTGTCTGCCCCAAAGTATAAAATGATAATTCTTTTTAATCCATTTGCCTATTATGTAGAAAACAGGGGCACCTGGGTGGCTCAGTCAGTTAAGCATCTGCCTTTGGCTCAGGTCATGATCTTGGGGTCCTGGGATTGAGCCCTGTGTTGGGCTCCCTGTTCAGTGGGAGAGTCTGCTTCTCCCTCTCCCTCTGTCCCTCCCTCCTGCTCTTGCTCTCTTGCTCTCAAATAAATAAAATCTATAAATTATGTAGAAAACAAAATTTGCAGTTACAAACCAAAGTTATAATAGCTTTTAGAGTAATATTTTTTAGAACATGTATTAATTTCTTAAATCCTGTAGAAAACAAAAAGTAGAGTTACAAGCCAGTTTTTGTTTTTTTTTGTTTGTTTGTTTAAGTAATTTGTATGCCCAACATGAGGCTTGAACCCACGACTCCAAGATCAAGAGTTGCATACTGTACCCACTGAGCCAGCCAGGGACTCCTACAGACCAGTTTTAATATATCACTAGCTTTTAAAATTGCCCTGTATTTACCTTTTTTTGAGGTCTTTATTACTTCATATGGTGTCTTCTTACTGTCTAGTGTTACTTTATTTTGCCCTGCAGGATTCCTTTGAGCATTTCTTTTCTTTTCTTTTCTTTTTTTTTTAAGATTTTTTTATTTATTTGTCAGGAAGAGAGAGAGAGAGAGCACAAGCAGGGGAGAGGCAGGCAGACGGAGAAGCAGGCTCCCTGCTGAGCAAGAAGCCCAATGTGGGACTCGATCCCAGGACCCCCAGATCACGACCAGAGCCAAAGGCAGGTGCTCAACTGACTGAGCCACCCAGGCGTCCCATCCTTTGAGCATTTCTTAAAGGGCAGGTTTAGTGGTAATGAACTTCCCCAGCTTTTGTTTATCTGGGAATGTCTTGATTTCTCTCTCACATTTGAAGGACAGTTTTGCTGGATATAGGATTCATGGTTGACAGGGTTTTGGTGTTTTTTTTTTTTTTTTTTCCTTTTAACAGTTTAAACATACTGGCCGTGGTCTTCTGGCCTTTAAAGTTTCTGATGAGAAATCTGCAGATAATCTTATCAAGCATCCCTTGTGTGTGATTCACTTCTCTCTTGCTGCTTCCAAGATTTTCTGTCTTTAGCCTACAAAAATTGGATTATAATGTGTCTTTGGTGAGAGTCTTCTTGAGTTCATCGGTGTTCATAGTCATGTCTTTCATCAAATTTGGGAAGTTTTCAGCCATGTTTTCTTCAAATAGTGTCTCTCTCTCCTGGGACTGCCACAATGTGTAGTTTGGTCTGCTTATTGGTATTTCATAGGTTCCTGAAGTTCTGTTCACTTTTTTGAGGTCTTTTTCCTTTCTGTTCCTCTGACCCAGTAATTTCCATGGTCCTATCTTCAAGTTGGTTGATTCTTCTGCCTGCTCAAATCTGCCTTTGAATCCCTCTAGTGAATTTTGCATTTTAGTTATTGCACTTTTCACCTCCAGAATTTTTCTTTTCTTTTTTGTTTTCTATCTCTGTTGATTTTTCTCTTTTGATCATACATCATTTCTTTGATTTTATCTCTATCTTCCTTTAGTTCTTTGAACATTTTCAAGAATTCTTTCCTAATAGATCTGCGATCGGGTTTTTTTTTTCTTTCTTTACAGGGACAGTTGCTGTTGATTTCTTTTTCTTTTCTTTTCTTTTTTTTTTTTTTAAAGATTTTATTTATTTATTTGACAGAGACTGAGAGAGAGAGCACAGATAGGCAGAGCAGCAGGCAGAGGGGAGGGAGAGGCAGGCTCTCCGCTGAGTAGGGAGCCCGACGCGGGGCTCGACCCCAGGACCTTGGGATCATGACCTGAGCCAAAGGCAGACACCCAACTGAGCCATCCCCTTTTTTTTTCTTTTTAAGATTTTACTTGAGAGAGGGAGAGGGACAAACAGACTCCCCACTGCACAAGAGCCCGATGGAGGGCTCGATCCCAGGACCCTGAGATCATGACTGGAGCTGAAGTCAGGCACTTAACCTACTAAGCCACCAAGGCACCCCCTAGATAATAGTTTTAAATATTAGTTTGTTTTCCCCTCAGGAACTTCAGGTATATGCATCATGGATCTTTGTCTTTTTTCCGTATCAACACTTAATCTTAGATCTTTTGTACTTCTTTCTTTTAAAAAATTTTCTTGTTTTCAGGGCGCCTGGGTGGCTCAGAGGGTTAAGCCTCTGCCTTTGGCTCAGGTCATAATCCCAGGGTCCTGGGATCAAGTCCCACATCCGGCTCCCTACTCAGTGGAGAGCCTGCTCTCCCTCTCCCTCTGCACCTCCCCCTGCTCATGCTCTCTCTCTCTGTATCTCTCTGACTCAAATGAATAAATAAATAAATAAATTAAAAAAATTTTTTTTTAAAAATTTGTTTCTTGTTTTCTTGCATTTCTTCCCCTTACCAAATTTTTATTCAAATCTGTCTTTCCTTGGGTACCTTTTAACTTAGTTTTGTTTGTTTTTTTTTTTAAAAAGATTTCATTTATTTGACAGAGAGAGACAGAGAGAGAGGGAACACAAGCAGGGGGAGTGGGAGAGGGAGAAGCAGGCCTTCTGCCGAGCAGGGAGCCTGATGCGGGACTCGATCCCAGGACCTCGGGATCATGACCTGAGCTGAAGGCAGACTCTTAACGACTGAGCCACCCAGGCGCCCCTTTAACTTAGTTTTTATATTTGGTATAATTTTGTCTTTTTCTTCCCTTTTTAATGAATTGTTTTTTCATCTTTTTGTTGAAGATATTTTTTCACATCCCAAAATGCTTATTGAGAATATTTAATTCAGTTTAAAGTGCCGTGTTAAAATTTTCTTCTGATTTGTTGTTGAGTTTTTTTGTTTTTGTTTTTGTTTTTAAAATAAGCTCCACACCCAGCATGGAGCCCAACACAAGGCTTGAACTCACAACCCCGAGATCAAGACCTGAACTGAGATCAAGAGTTGAACGCTTAACTGAGCCACCCAGGCGCCCCTGTTGTTGGTTTATAGGAAGAATTTTTCTCAGCTGAAATGTGTAGATTTGCTGCTTAAATATTTCTTATAATAGCCTTATATGGAATTGGTTTGAATTTTTAATTTTTTGTTATTTAATTGACATAGTTCCTAATTCAGAAGCATTATCCATTAGTGATGTCAATTAACAATGTGAGGTTTCTTGAGTGATGTTGTTACTGGTCATGGTAGAGTAGAGAGGGGAGTGTTTTTCTTTTCATTTTTGCAAGATCTTAGTTTCCCCCTTTATTTTCTTTTTTTCCCTTCACTATCTAGGAATGCTGAAAATTGGGTCATACCTAGTTTTATTTGCATTCCTTGTTAATTTTATGTTTTGTATCTGGGGGTACCATTATCCTCCAGACCCAAAGTCTATGTATAGATTTTTAAAAACTATTACCTAAGTGGTAGCAAGGAAAATTATGTTAACATTTAATTAATAATAAAGAAATAATAATATTTATATAATAATTATATATTATATAATATATATTATAATAAAATATAATATTTATATAATAATAAATAAAATATTACTACAAAGAAGTCAGTTCCCTTTTTCATTTTAGTTGTTTTGTGTGGCCTTTTACCTTTCTCTTATTGTCTAATTTATTCTATATGAGTAGTACTTAGAAGATATGCAGTCTTGGTTTTGATTGTTTAAAAATTTATATGCTACCCATTGTTCAGTTGAAGTCTTAACTGTAATATAGTTGTAGGGAGATGAATTTGGCTCCACTACTTAATTGGTTTGTTACATTTAGCACCATACTTCATCTCTCTGGCCCCATTGTAAAAATGAGGTTGAGGAGAACATTTACCTATTAGACTTAGGATTCGTTTAACTTTGTAAAGCCCCTGGAACATTTAATTGAACACCTGTCATTGTTTCAAACACTCAAAGCCCCTAAAAGCCTGAACTATGAAACCCATTGGTAACATCTTTGTTTTTCAGGTTGCTGGAGGAGCCAATATGAGTCAGATTTCAGAAGCACTGAGCCGATACAGGAATAGGTCATGTTTTATGAAGGAAGCACTCTACAGGCTCTTCACAGAGACATTTTCAATGCAGGTAACCATGCCTGCTATTTTAAAGGTAACTACACTGCAGAAAGGTAGTTTTTGTTACTACTTTTTGCTTAGTTCAATTAAAGGTGTTCACCAAACACACGGAGTACAGTAACTTATATGCCTTATTCTATAGTGAGCCAAAGTACCCTCACGGAGAAAGGAAAACAGTGTTAGGCTTAATTAACTGCCAGATCGTCTCTCATTTTCAGCATCTAAATTAGTTCAAGTCATCCAGTGTTTTGATTTAGTCTGAGAAGGAGACATAGGACATATGTACTATTTTGCCTAAAATAGGAGATCTTAATCTATAAACAAAGTATTCACTTTGCTGTAAATGTTTCTTATTTATTCATTCATTTACTCTTTAAAACCTAACGTCTGGTTTTCTAAAAGAAAACAACAGTGTCTTCAACAAGAACAGAGCAAAAAAATGAAGGTGCCAGATTTACCATATAAAGTATTTTGTGAATAAAGTAAAATGACCAGTATTGATAGGGCCAAACTTTGCTTTGGTTTATAGAAAAATGAATTTGTTTTAAATGTTATTGGAAGTATTAAGTGGTTTGGGAAAGAAAAGTGCATTTATTTAAGGTGAAACGTAACATGAAAATGAAGACTTGAAGTCACTTTGTCTTTATTATTATTTGTAATTCTTTATAGTTCCTTAAAAAAATTGGGTATTTCTGCACTGTGGGAGATAAGCTTTGTTCATAACTTAAAAGCAGTACCGTATAAAGTGAAAAAAACTCTGGACCTTTGTTTCCCATTTGTAATGAGGAGATTCAATTAGATATTCTAAAAGTCCTTTTCATATCTAAGATTCTGTGATTTTTGAAAATCATGTTTTGTGTTTTGCTTTTTTTTTTCCCCCTATGTATTTAACTTGGATGATGGCAATCCAATGAAATCCTAGGAGCAATTTATCAATATAGAAAAAAGTCATTTTCCGTAGTGGAACTGTGTCCCACGTCTGTCTCTAGGCTCTGTTACTTCATGCAGCTGTCAGAGTGAGGGGCTCTGGTCTCTTAAAATCATGGTTCATGCCAGTATCAGCAGACTGGTTTCTGAGGTGGATAGAAATGGACAACAGATTGCACTGTCCTTGAATGTTAGTGCAGGTGTGGTCTAAGCTTAGTACAACGCCTTCATGTTACCTTTGTGTTGTAGGTCTTCCACAGTCTGTCTTCTAATGACCTTTCTCATGTTATGTTTGCAGTTTTCAAATTCTTTCAAAATTCTGTTAAATTCAAATTTTTTCCTCCTCTGTTGGATTCATCCCATCCTTTTGTCTGTTTTGTGTATTTCCTTATCACATTTCCATTCCTTAGGAATTGCCTTTTCATTCCATCCCTATCTCTACCTCCTTCTGTCCAAATCTTATCTGAGACCCTGCCTTAAATGTGCTCTCTGAATGAAGAATTCTGTTCCATACCAGAAATGAATGCTCCTTCCACAACTACCTTAGGTAGCACTTTATATATATGTTTATGGTGCTTTTTTTTTTTTTTTTCCAGTTTCATGTTTTGATATCCCTCTCAATGTTATTTGTTTACATACTGTATTTTTCTCACAGGGCTTTATGCTAAGGAATAGGGTGTGATTCATGTTTGTGTCCTGTAGTGCTTATCACAATGCCTTGTATGGAGTAAGGTTCAATAAATGATTATGAAATCATGGAGGAAATGGAAGAAGTCCAGAGAAGGGAAGTGACTTGCCTAAAGTCACACATCTAGTTAACAGCTTCATTTGGATGGGAAGTTATTGCTGTTGCCCTAAAAAATAAATGCTGAGGGTAGGGAAAGATCTTTTACTTTCTGTCCCAATGAGCAAATATTTTTGCCAACACAAAAACAAGACAGTATAAAGAATGTTTGGGGCACCTGGGTGGCTCAGTCATTAAGCATCTGCCTTCAACTCAGGTCATGATCCCAGGGTCCTGGGATCGAACCCCACATCGGGCTCCCTGCTCAGCAGGGAGTCTGCTTCTCCCAGTCTCTCCTCCCCCTGCTTGTGCTGTCTCTCTCTGTCAAATAAATAAAATCTTTAAAAAAAAAAAAAGAATGCTCATGTTGTCATATGCCACTAAAAACAAGTTCATCTTCAGCTTGTGGCTGTAGGAATGAGGAATCATCCATTGGATTTGCCAGTGCAGTTCACAGCCAGTGCTTGCGCCCTCAACTTAACACGCCAGGGCCTGGCCAGGGGGATGCCTGTTCGTCTGTTGTCAGAGGTCACCTGTCTGCTTTTCAAGGCTCTGAAAAATTTCCCCCATTACCAGCAGGTAATTGAATACTTGACTGCTTCTTACTTCAGGACAAATAACATGAAAAAAATTATTAGTATTAGTTAATATTAGCTATTATTAATATTAGCATTATTTTGTTTTAATTTTTCATCCTCCCTGAGAGAGAATAGATAAGGAATTTATGTTTGTTATAGAAAAAAATAGCAAATTTGGATTAGCAATTGGGTTTAAATTTTTAAAATTTTTTTAGAAACCATTGACCCAGAAATCCATATACTGTTAACACTTCAGTACATCCTTACAGGCTTAACATCATATGTGAAAATTAAATTAAAAAAAAAAATTAAATTGAATTGAATCATAGATGTAAATATAAAAACTGAAAACCATAAAACTTCTAGAAGAAAACAGGACAAAATATTGGTGACCTTGGGCAGTTTTCTTAGGATACAAAAAGCACATGTCATGAAAGAAAAATAATAAATTAGAATTCATCAAAATTAAAGGCTTCTCATATACACAGACATACACAAATTGAAAAGGGTAAGTCATGGGATGGCAAAAATGTTTGTTTTGTTTATATGAAAAGGGACTTTTTATAGAGAACATAAAGAACTCTTAACTCCGCATAAGACAAGCCCATTTTTTAAAAAGGCAAAAGATTTGAGCACTTTACTAAGAAGATTAAACAGATGACAGATGAGCATATGAAAAGATGCTCAGTGTTTTTAGTCATAAGGGAAATGCAAATTAAAACCACTTTGAATTACCACTGCATACCTAGATACTACTGCACACCCTCTAGATTGGTTGAAATTAAAAGATTGACAATACAAAATGTTAGCAAGGGTGTGGAGCAACTGAAATTCTCATATATAGATGTTAAGAATGTAAAATGATAGAACTATCAGTTCAACAGGCTGGTAGTTTCTTTCAAAGTCAGACATACACCTTCTTTACTACCTAGTCTTTCCACTCCAAGAGAAATGAAATCATATATTCATACAAAGCCTTTTACATGAATATTTATAATATCTTTATTCATAATATATCCCCTAAAACTGAAAACCTTTCTGTTGTTGAACAGCAGGTGAATAGATAAACAAATTGTGGTATATTCATATAAGAAACTCCTCTATTTGGCAATAAAAAGGAATAAAGTACTGGTACATGCAACATGGATGAATCTCAAAAGCATTGTATGCTAAGCAAAATAAGCCAGACACAGAAGAGTAGATATTATATGATTCTATTTATGTGAAACTTTAGAAAAGATTAATCTGTAATGACAATGTAGTTTTCTGAGGTTGGGATTGACTAGAAGGTGGTACAGTGCAACTCTTTGGGTGATGGAAATATTTTTTATCTCAGTTATGGTGATGGTGGACGGTAGTGGTTATACAGCTGTATCAATCTGCCAAATCTAATTGAAGTGTGTACTTACAATGGAAATTTTTAAAAAATACAATAAGGAAGGTGGTCTTTCTTCAATAAAAAAAAAAATCTGCATTTTCACTTTCTCTTGAAAAGTTGGAAGCTCCTTCACAGTTCAGTGTTTATTCCTTCATGGAAGCCATCAGTTGGAGTAACAACTGCCCCTATAAAAGGGCATGAATTCTCCAATTGTTCGTAATTCCCACCACTGCTCTGCTGTGTCACAGTCAGCCCTCCTCACTTGTTTCTGTTACTGCCTAGTTCCTGTTGGCATTTCAGGCTTGCTGCCCCTGCCTCCTGGCCTACTTATGGCCTTTCAAAGAGATGGTGTATTTTTCTATTGCTACAGCTTTCTCAGGAGGCCTTCTCTTTCTTTTCTATCTGTAAAGGCCCAGTTCAACCCTACCAGTCTTAGGTTGCAAGTACAGCTCTATCACAGAGTTAGTTATAAGGTCTGGTAAGGACATTTGTAGATGGCCAGGCTTCAGGTAATTGGTTTGGATTGACACACAGGCAGGCCACTAGGGTTCATGGGGAAAAGACCCCCTGCTTTGCCAAAAAAAAAAAAAAGTGGGGGCAGATTATTCTTTAGGCAGAGGTGAATGTGACAGAGTAAGATTACATGAAGAACTTGGAGAGGGCCAGGTACACAGTTCTCAGTAAGAAAAGCTCATTGGTAGCACCTTCCAAGTGCTTAGAATCTTTATTTAGAATGGGGTATCCCTTTGCTCAAAATTATTTTTCTTTATTCCCTTAAAGTTACAGAAGAATTGTCTTCTCTCCTTAACTAATTCCAGGATTCTTGTGGATGTTCCATTTGACAGGCAAGTATAAAACTTGGTCATCTGATTTTGGGGTGTTGACCAGTGTTACTCTGAACATTGTTGGCTTTTGGTTATTAGCTTATTAGCAAGGTTTTGATTAAGGCTGGGCTAAGGTGTTTGAGGAGAATGTTCTGTTGAGCACCTGCCAGAGAGGTGATTGGAAGTACCCTACAGATGACCCTTGAACAATGCGGGGATTAGGGACACTGCCCCCCCCACCTCTACCCTGCACAGTAAAAAATGCATGTGTAACTTTTGAGTCACCAAAAACTGAACTACTCATAGCCTATTGTTGACTGGAAAGCCTTAGTGATAAACAGTCGATTAACACGCATTTTGTATGTTAAGTATTATTATATACTGTATTCTACAATAAAGTAACCTAGAGAAAAGAAAATGTTATTAAAATCATAAACAAGAGAAAGTATAATACATTTACAGTACCATACTGTATTTATCAATATGAAAAGCTTACATTATCTGTTTATAAGATGAATCATCCGTCAGTACCTACATCAATATCATCTTACATCATACAAAACACTGTAGATGTATGTATTACTAAGACTAGATATCAAAAATGAAAAGGTAGGGGCGCCTGGGTGGGTCAGTCGGTTAACCGTCCGACTCTTGATTTCAGCTCAGGTCATGATCTCAGGGTTATGAGATCGAGTGTCGGGTTCCATGCTCAGCAGGGAATCTTCTCTTCTTCCTCCTCTCTCTCCTTCTGCCAGATATCTAATGTCAGCCCCTTGTCCTGCTCATGCACTCTCTCTCTCTAAATAAATCTTTACAAAAAAAAAGAAGAGACGGGCGCCTGGGTGGCTCAGTCGTTAAGCGTCTGCCTTCGGCTCAGGTCATGATCCCAGGGTCCTGGGATCGAGCCCCGCATCGGGCTCCCTGCTCTGCAGGAAGCCTGCTTCTCCCTCTCCCACTCCCCCTGCTTCTGTTCCTTCTCTCGCTGTGTCTCTCTCTGTCAAAAAAAAAAAAAAAAAAAAAAGACAATGTAGGGCACCTGGCTGGCTCAGTCGGTAAAGCATGTGACTCTTGCTCTCATGGTCATGGGTTCGAGCTTCACGTTGGGGGTGGAGTTTACTTAGAGAGAAAGAAAAAATAATGTGAAAAAGAAATACTTATTTACAGGGCACCTGGGTGGCTCAGTCAGTTAGGCACCTGACTCTTAATTTTGGCTCAGGTCATGATCTTGGGGCTGTGGCTCTGTCAGGCTCCGCCCTGAGTGTTCACGTGCACACACACACTCTCTCTCTCAAAAACAAAAACACGCATATATATTTATTGATGGGTAATTCATGCACCGATAATGGAGAAGCAGCAATATGATTGCTTTATGGTAGTGTTGTATAATCAATAGAATTGCTTCACGGTAGTGTAGCCTCCCACTAATGAATGAATTGCTATGACATTTTTATGGCATACAGCATAACAGTCATATTTATAATATAATATTGGAAACACTGTTGCATTAAAAAAAATAAAACTACTTACCTGTGATGATAGGCTGATATGCAGTTTCTCCAATTATGAAAGAAAGGCATACTATATGGTAATGTAATTCTTTGAAATCAAAGTTATAAGCTGTAAGAAAACTAACACGTTATTAATTTTATATTAAATATCACTTACTTTATGCCGTATAAGGATAGGCTGTCCACTTCCAGTCTTGCATGTGATGTTCTGCATCATGAATACTTAGGCAGTGATGATGATGACGACACAGAAACATCTCATACAGTTCTTGCTGTGCAGTTATTAGATGTTCACATGAAGATACATACACAACGGATAAGTTTATTAACTGTAAGCACGATGATTATTTACTGCTCATTAAGTGGAAGTGGATCATCATAAAGGTCTTTATCCTCATCGTTTTCATGTGGAGTAGGCTGAGGAGGAAGAGGAGGGGTTGGTTTTGCTGTCTTCGGGGTGGACGAGGTGGAGGGATTGAAAGGGGAGGCAGGCACACTTGGGGTACCTTGACAGAAATACATCATAATTTCTGTCTGACTTATTTGCTTTTGCATTTCTCTAAAAATATTTCTATGTAGTACCAATCCTTCTGCTACCATATGCTTTAGTTTCTTTGCCCATATCATAGAAAGGTCCATGTTATAAAAGAAGTCAAAAGCAGTCTTGAATAATCGGGATCCTTCTGCCAGATTATCTGATGTCAGTTTATTTTCTGGCACTGCTTCTCCTACGTCTTCTTCCTCATTGTTGGACACTGGTTTGGAAGAGCTCATCTCCATCAAGTTGACATCTGTTAATTCCTCTGGTGTGGGGTGTATCAGCTCTTGAATTTCTCCAAGATCCATATCTTGAAACTGTTCACTCCCCACCCTTTTTTGGCCTTATCTACAATCTCTTTCATGATTTCCTTGATTGGCTCTGTTATAAATCCTGTGAAGTCACACACAGCATCTGGACACAGTTTTCTTCAGCAGAAATTTATTGTTTCAGGCTTGATGGCTTTTTTTTTTTTTTCTTCAGGCTTGATGGCTTTTATGGCTTTTTCGATAACAACAGTGGCATCTTCAATGGTGTAATCCTTCCAGACTTTGATGATGTTCTACTAGGATTCTCTTCCATAGCATTGACAGTCCTTTCCCTAGAATACTGTGTGTAATGAGCCTTAAAGGTCCCTATCACCCCCTGATCTAGAGGCTGAATTAGAGACGCTGTGTTTGGGGGCATATAGACCACTTTAGTGCCTTCAGTATTGAACTCACGGGATTCTGGGTGGCCAGGGGCATTATCCAATATAAAAAGAATTTTAAAAGGCAGTTCTAAACCAATATTGCACTATATGTTAACTAACTAGAATTTAAAGAAAAATTTAAAAATTAAAAAAAAAAGACAGTCCTTGGGGCGCCTGGGTGGCTCAGTTGTTAAGCATCTGCCTTCGGCTCAGATCATGATCCCAGGGTCCTGGGATCAAGCCCCACATCGGGCTCCTTGCTCCGCGGGAGGCCTGCTTGTCCCTCTCCCACTCCCCCCCGCTTGTGTTCCCTCTCTCCTGTCTCTCTCTCTGTCAAATAAATAAATAAAATCTTAAAAAAAAAAAAAAGAGGACAGTCCTTTACTGGCAAGGTACTTCCTGACTTCAGGGACAAAGTATTGATGGAACCAATCCAGAAAAGGGATTTTTTTTTTTAAGATTTTATTTAATTAATTAATTAATTTATTTATTTATTTATTTATTTGACAGAGAGTACAAGCAGGCGGAGTGGCAGGCAAAAGGAGAGAGAGAAGCAGACTCCCCACTGAGCAGGGACCCCCTACATGGGGCTCGATCCCAGGATCCTGGGACCATAACCTGAGCCAAAGGCATACGCTTAACCGATAGCCACCCAGGCACCACCAGAAAAAGGATTCTTGTCCAAGCCTTCTTCTTGTACAACCAAAAGACTAGCAGCCAGTGTTTATCTTTTCCCTTCAAGTCTTGGGGATTAGCAGCTTTATAGACCAGGGCAGTTCTTATCATAAAGCTAACTGTATTTGCACAAACCAGTAGAGTTAGCCTATCCCTTTCTGCCTTAATTCCTGGTGCTCGCTTCTCTCTCTTACTAATAAATGTCCTTTGTGGCATTTTTTTCCCCCAGGATGGAGCATTTTCATCTACATTAGAAACTTGTTCAGGTAGATCTCTTTTCTTCTTCATGATTTTCTTAATGGTGTCTGGGAACTCATCTGCTGCCTCTTGATTGGCAGAAGCTGCTTCTCCTGTTATCTTGACATTTTTTAATTCAAACCTCTTTCTAAAATTATCAAACTGTCTTTTGCTGACATTGAATTTGCAGTTTTAGATCCTTCACCTTCCTTTTGCTTTAACTTGTCATATAATGAATTTACTTTTTGTCGAGTCATGTTAGAGTCTGTAAGTATGGCTTTCTCAAAGCAATCCTGTACCCACATAAAAGCTGCATTTTCAAAGAGATAAAAAGGTGTTTCGCAAAAAGTGCAAGGTTTTCATTTCTGCTGGCATAGCTGCACCAACAACTTTACAAATTTCCTTTTCTTTTTTTACAATGGGCCTTATACTGGATTCATTTGTCTTGAAATGATGGGTACCCCCAGGTGCAGACCTCATTCTACGGTAGATATCAGGCAATCAGCTTTTTCTTGTAATGTCATGACTTTTCTCTGCTTCTTGGGAGCACTTCCAACATCGCTAGTGGCACTTTGTATGGGTCCCCCCATGGTGTTACTCAAGGTTTACAGTATTTCACTAAACACAATGAAAACTATGCGAGAACTGTAAGAGATTACTTTTTACTTTTCAGTTTACTGGAAAGACGAACTGCTCATATGGAGTGATTAGTTTTGCATGGCATTTTAAGTGGATACTCACAATGCTTGAGCTCACCCCCATATTGATAGGAGGTGGCTGCAAAATAATACAGTTGTATAGTATTACTACAGTTAATTTTATGCTGTTACCATTTAATACTGCATCTTTGTTTTGTTTACATTTCTCTTGACTGGTCAGTGTTTGTATAAGTTTTAATGAATTTTAACCTTTTATAGTAGATGTGTGTATATTTTATGGTTATAAATAGTAAAAGAAACTACTACCTAGTATCTACATATATTTTATGCATTTATAAATACCTAACTTTTTCTTAATTTTTTTGATGTTTCTAGACTATGCGGTTTGTCTGAGTTTTTCCAAATTGTCACAAATCTCCAAAAAATTTTCCAGTATATTTATTGAAAAAAATCTGTGTATAAGTGGACCAGTACAGTTCAAACCTGTGTTGTTCCAGGGTCAACTGTGCTCACAAATGTCTCCCGAAGTGATTCCAGTTCAGGGTAGTGAGTGGTAAGAACATGGGCTTCAGAGAGTCAAACATACTTGGATTCAAGTTCTAGCCCTTCCATTATCTTTGTGCATTAATTTCCTCATTTATAAAATGGTGACTCTTCTGAGGGTTAGACATGACAATGTAAAGTACTTACGGCAGCGCCTAGCTTAAGAAGTAGAGTCTGTTCTAAACATTAGTCATTCTTATTATTTTATTGATAATAATTAAGAAAATCATCTTCATAAACTCTAAAGGGGCTCCTCCTGAGGACTTTATAGTCTTGCAGATTCATGAGCTCAAAAACATTTATAATAGTTGCTGCTAACGGCAGGAAAATTAAGCACAGGCTAACATGAACAAAGCCTGTGATACATTGGCACAGAGTTGTAGGCTAAGCCATTCTCAAATCTAATTGAGATGTGTGCTTAAAATGAGAGTTGACTTTTAAAATTACAATAGGGAAGGTGGTCTTCCTCATTAAAAAAAAAAATCTATTTCTACCTTCTCTTGAGAAGTTAGATCTTTCTCAACTCAGTCTTCATTCCTACAGTTGCAATCAATAGGAGCTGACTACCAGCTACCCCTTTAAAAAGGCAGGCATTCTCTCTAGCTACGTGATGTGTTTGCTGTGGCATTTTAGCATTGTCTACAATTCAGATTATAAATTACTACCTCTAGGGGAACTTCTTTCCGTTTTTTCAGACCCATCATAGTAGAAACTGAATGCTTAAAATAAGTCTTTCGTAGATCTGCTTATCTTTCTTTGAATTCTTTGCATTTCACTTACATTCTTATTTGCCTGCTCTCTTCTTCTGATCTTCTCTTTTTGTCAGATGCTCTTGATTTTCATAGCTGAGTCTTTAGAAACCTAAGAAACAGGATTTGTTGGGGAGGCTAAGTGATTTCCTCTTTCCTTATGTACAGTTTAAAACTTTATTGTGAGAAAAATACTGCTTTTCAGGTTTGATGCTGCCAAGTTTGTTATGAGATGGCTCTGTAAACATGAGAACCCCAAGATGCAAACAATGGCAGTGAGCATCACCTCTATTCTAGCCCTGCAGGTATGTGATCGCTAAAGGCAAGATTTCTCTCTCTAGTCTTGACGGAGCTCTGATAGACCTCCAGTATTTCACTTTCGGCTTTTTGTTTGCTTATAGCTCTCACCTGAGCAAACTGCACAACTTAAGGAAGAGCTCCTCATGGCAGTTAAGGTAGGTGGGTTGTCACTTTCATAACCTTTTTTCTAATAAAAAATTTATGAACATAATCTAAAAAGTCAGATCATTCTAAAAGGCTTATAAAATGAAAAATCTATAAGACCTGCTCCCCAGAAGAAACTACTTTCTACTCTTGGAGCTACTTCTTCTAGTATCTACCTCCACATCTGTAAATAAAATGCTTTTAACTTGATTTATCAGTTTTAGATGTTTCCTAGTGATTCCGCTGCTATGGTAAATAAGAACTTAGCTCTCCCACATGTATCTTTACAAATTACCTCCCTTCCCAACACATTTATATCATAATTTTTTTATTCAAATTCAGTTTAATTAACATATACTGTATTATTAGTTTCAGAGGTAGAATTCAGTGATTCATCAGTTGCATATAACACACAGTGCTCAATACTTCAATATATCATAATTTTTAATCAATATTTACATTATGATTATGCTAACATTGCTCACTAAAAAAGCATACATTGTTTTATTTTGTACTTATTTTGAGATGAGGCTTGCGATACCTCCCCCTTCCCCCAGTCATTTATGTTTCCTGTGAACTGTTTATTCATGGCCTTGATATGTTTTCCCTTGGGTTGCTAGCTTTCTTCTGATTTATAAGGTTTCTATATATATTAAGGAATTGAGCCTTTGTGATATGAGATGCATCTATTTTCCGCACTTGGCTGTTCGACTGTTTTATTTATGGCATATTTTGCCGTGCAGTAACTTTAAAATGTTTATAGGATTCAATTTATTATTTTATTTCTCTGACGTTGATGGCACATTTTGAAAGTATTGCTAAAAATTTCTCATGATTTTTAACATGTAAATACTTGATTTACTTGGAGCTTTTTTTTCTTTTTTTTAGATGTAAGGGTCTGTTTTCTTCTCAGTGTCTGTCTCTGCACCTTTTCTTGAATGAATTATCTTTTCTCCACTGTTATGCATTGCTGCCTCTATCATATATTAAATTCCCATATCTGTTTGCATCTATTTCTGGACTTTGTGCTGTGTTAATTTGTATGTCTATTTATATGCTGATATCACACTTTTTATTTATTGGCTTTATAAATTCCTTAATAGTTAAGATCTTTCCTTGGGTTTCTTTTAGTTATCCTTTTGTTTTTTTAATGTGAACATCAGAAGTATGTGGTGTTTTCTTCATGTTGATATTCTGTATTTCTTAAATTTATTCCTAAGGTCTTTACCTTTTGTATTGCTGTTACAAGTGGAAACTTCTGAGTATTTGGTATCTAGTCAGTAGGTTTGGGGGATAAAAATCAGAGTGATTTTATACATATTAAGTTCTGAGATGCTTGAGACGTCAAGGAGGCAGTTTGATACAGGGTGCAGCTCAGAGGATTGGGTAGACAGGGCTAGAGAATAATTTGAGTCATCAGTTCTGACGTGGGATGCAAGTACCTATCTAAAGAGTGTGGAGTATATAGACAGAAAAGAAAAGGACTGGAATGAGTATGTTGGAAGAGAAGGAGGAGCCAGGAAAAGAGAGAGGAGTGTCCAAAATGAGGTAGTAGAAAAACAGGAAAGAGTGATGTCTTAGAATCCAAGAGAATTATTTCAAGAAAAATTGAGCAGTTAATTCAGATGCTATTGAGTGGTTGAGTGAAATGAGGACAGAGTTGCCAGTTGGATTTGGCAAGATAGAAGTCATCAGTTGTCTTGCTTACATTATGTTAGTGCAGTAGTGGGACAAAACCTGTTTGGACTACATGATGAGCAAATGAAAGGTGAGAAATGGAGGCAACTTTTTGATATATTTTATTTTTTTATTTTTAAAGATTTTATTTATTTATTTATTTGTTTGTTTGTTTGTTTGTCAGAGAGAGAGAGAGAATACAAGCTGGGGGAGCAGCAGGCAGAGGGAGAAGCAGGCTCCCTGCTGAGCAAGGAGCCCGATGTGGGGCTCAATCCCAGGACTCTGGGATCATGACCTGAGCCGAAGGCAGACGCTTAACAGACTGAGCCACCCAGGCGTCCCTCTATATATTTTAATGAGAAAGAAAGAAAAAGGAAGATACTACATGGGCCAGTAGTTGTTTTTTTCCAAGATCAGTTACATTAAGATGTATTTTATGCCCATGAAAATAATTCTGACACAAAGGGGAAAACTGATGGCAAAGGCAAGACAGAGGGAAATAATTTGGTGCCAAATCTTTGTGTGTGTACTGGAATTGTACAGCAAGAGTAAAGATGTTGGCTTTAGACTAGAGCAGAAGGGAAAGAGGAATACATTGATGCAAGCAGGTAGGCTGGGAGATTTTGTTAGGAAGAACAGCGATAGTTCTCTGAAAAACTAGATGAAGTGATCAAATAAGAAGAGTAAAAATACCCAGGCGCCCCATGGGTAAAATTTTTGAAGTGGTTTCATTCCTCTTGAAAATAGACATACTCTGATTTGTTTAGTGCTGTTATATTTTATGTACCTTTACATTAGGTGGCTGAGTGAAAATACCTATCTTTTTCCTCTCTTATGACAGTCTAATATGCTTGAAAGAAAGCATGGATACTGGCTTGTGTCCAGAAATATTCTAATCTGAACCAGTGTTTTAGAATCTCTGTTCAAGTGAACCCATGATTTCTTTAAGCTATTAGGACATATGGTTGTTACAAGTGGAATCTTCTGAGTATTTGGTATCTATAGTCAGTAGGTTTGGGGGATAAAAATCAGAGTGATTTTAGGGGAGCCTGCATGGCTCAGTCGTTAAAGCGTCTGCCTTTGGCTCAGGTCATGATCCCAGGGTCCTGGGATCGAGCCCCGCATTGGGCTCCTTGCTCAGAGGGAAGCCTGCTTCTCCCTCTCCCACTCTCCCTGTTTGTGTTCCCTCTCTCCTGTCTCTCTCTCTGTCAAATAAATAAATAAAATCTTTAAAAAAAATCAGAGTGATTTTAGATGGATTAAGTTCTGAGGTGCTTGAGATGTCAAGGAGGCAGTTTGATACAGGGTGCAGCTCAGAGGATTGTATGTATGTGTGATATGTACTACAACATATGGTTGTAGTACTAGTGTTACCGTCTAGCCATCCTGATCTGCTCAGTGACCTAGAACAGCATACTTTTTCTTTGGCCTGGCTTAACCCCCTCCCCACCATGTCTCCATTTCTTGCTTAACTCACATCTCTCTCTTTCTCTGCTGGTCTCATTTGTCTCAGTTTACATATTACCTTTGCAGGGAGGCTTCCCTTTCCTACCTTTTCTAAAATAAATTGTTAGGCTTTTATGTGTTTCCTTCAGAACATTTACCAAAACTTAAAATTCTTTTATTTAGATGAGAAAAACCAACTATTTTTTTTAATCTGTCTCACTTACCTGAATAAGTGCTTGATTTCCAGGAGATGTTTACTAAACATTCTCAATAAATGAATAATGGAATAGTTAATATGTACTTGATTATGAGTCTTATTAACAAGGACCAAGAACTAGGTTAAGTGCTCACAAAACTAACTTTTTTTCCCCTTTAATCCTCATAAAAACCTTAGGAATTAGGTGTAATTCATTATATAGAGAAAAAATGGATCACAAAGCTATTAAGTGGCATAACAACTATTGCTTTTCTTATATTGTAATCAAGTCAGTCACTGGGGCATCTAACTTTTCGTCTCTTTGGTTTTTAGGAACTTCTAGCAATAGTAAAACAAAAGACTACTGAGAATTTAGATGATGTCACCCTCTTGTTTACTTTGAAAGCACTTTGGAATCTTACAGATGAGTCTCCAGCTGCCTGCAATCACTTTATGGAAAATCAAGGATTGACAACCTTTATCCAAGTCTTGGAGGTGGGAAGACAGGATTGAGTTTGTATGTAAAGTTCTTTTCTTCATGATAAAGTAACCTGTATATTCTTTTGACAGACTTTTTCAGAGTCAGCAATACAAAGCAAAGTACTTGGTCTTTGGGTAAGGTGACTTGTTTTCAGTTAATTCTAATTACTAAAATAAAAAAGTAAATAAAACTAACACTTATGTAGCACCTACTATATGCTAGGCACTTTTATAAGGAATTTCTGTGTATTAACTCATTTAATCTTCACATAATTCCCTATAAAGTAATACCGTATCAGTCATCTGTTGCTGTGAACAAAC
This sequence comes from Halichoerus grypus, assembly GCF_964656455.1. Classification (NCBI taxonomy): domain Eukaryota; kingdom Metazoa; phylum Chordata; class Mammalia; order Carnivora; family Phocidae; genus Halichoerus; species Halichoerus grypus. The sequence goes on along the minus strand of NC_135716.1, from coordinate 146,063,823 downwards.
TACAGCTAAAACAGCCATGTTATTTACTTTCGAATCTGTGGGTCAGCAGATTGAACCCAGCTGTACAGTTCTGGTCTCATGTGGAGTTACTCGTGTTGCTGCTGACACCTGGTGGTGTCACCTAGGGCTAGAGCTAGATGATCTAAGATGGCTTGACTCTTGCTGTGACAGTTGGTGCAGGTTGTTAGTTAGGGCTTGTATCTCCATGGGCTTCTTTATTTGGCAGTTTCATGGTAGCGGTAGAAGGCAAGTCCCGCTTATGTTACATTTTCTAATGTCTCACTGGGCAAAGCACATTAGGTGGTCTGGGGTGTTTCCTAGTAATCACTTCTCCAACTCTCCAGTAGGAACTGGATATCCTACAGTTCAGTTCAATTCAGTTCTTACTCTGAGTGCCTGGAGTTATCATCAGGCCTCACAAGTTAAAGGGCTCAGTCCCATGAGACTGCCCCCACTTCAGTTGCCAGTCATTAAGTCTTGGGCCACCCGTACTTCTGACTGACTGGCTGTAAAGTAAGGGTTTCCCCTCCTCAGGTTGATAATTTGCTAGAATGGCTCACAGAACTCAGGAAAGCACACTTTACTTGCTATTATCAGTTTATTATAAAGAATACAACTGAGAAACATTGAAATGGAAGAAGTGTATAGGGCAGGAAGGATGGGTACATGCAGAGCTTCCATACTCTCTCTGGGCACACCACGTCCCAGTACCTTGATGTGTTCACCAACTCCGAAATTCTCCAAACCCATCATTTAGGACTTTTTATGGAGGTTTCATCACATAGGCGCAATTGATTATTAATTCAGTCTTCAGCCCTTCTCCCATCCCCCAGAAGTTATAGGGTGGGGCTTAAAGCCCAGGCTTCTAATTAAGGTGGGTTTTTTGGCAACCAGTCCTCATCCTGAAGCTATTTAGGTGCCTGCCAAGAGTTGTCTCATTAGAACAAAGATGCTTCTATCACTTGGGAAATTCCAAGGGACTTAAGAAATCCAAGGGATTTCAAGAATTCGGGACAAAGACAAAATGTGTATTTCTTATTATATGCCCATGGTTAA